>NW_015971577.1:0-697090 GCF_000835475.1 Cladophialophora bantiana CBS 173.52 | reverse complement strand
CACAGACACACAGACACACAGACACACAGACACACAGACACACAGACGGTGCACCTTCCCCAGGGCCATATATATATATTATTCGTTGGTACTTGGTCACGGGACAAGGCGACCACTGTGTCTCCGGAGGACCAAGATACGTACGGACCCAGACATGTACTCGGTGAAGCAGCTCTATCTGAGGTATAGAGGACCGGGAAGAGGGAAGGGAAGTTGGGCACAGATCAGTCTTGAGCGTCATCTCGAGTTCGAAACCATCGACCCTCGGGCATCAAAGGCATTTCATCAAGCAAAAGCGAAAGGGTATCAGGCTATCTACAAGGTAGAACTAGGTCAATAACACAATTTCATCAAACGAATTCCCAGCAGCCCGGCCCTGAAACTCCGAGTCACCAGAAGCTGATCCTGCCTTCTCCGGGTTGACATACCGAGTACCCCAGCCAGTTCATTCATCCAATTCAATCTCAACCCATCGCAGGTCACGACAAGGGTTGTGTTCTCGATGCGCGCGCACATTCCAACCACTCCTCACCACATCAGTCCAATTGCTGGGTTCCTCTCACGCACAGGCCCATCAATGCTGCCACCTCCCGAGATTGCGTCCCTTTGTGTTGATTCACAGTCTTGTAGCTCGTGTAATGTGGCAAAGTAGATCATCTCCTTCTCTTTCTTTTCTGCCTGGCTTACTCACATTGTTGCCCCCGTAAGTGGTGCGGAGACATTCTTCCTATCCAAAACGTTGCCCTTCGCCTCGTACAGGATCTCGGCGCCCGTGGCTCTTGCATTGGCTTCCGAATTCGGACCACCGTTTGCATTTCCGTTCTGCTGGGGTTGTCCCGTCTCATCCAGCAATGGGATCTTATCGATGGACTGCCTTTTGTCATGTCCTTTGCTGGAATCGTCTTTTGCCGTGTTCAAATTGACATCGGAATCCACGGGTCCGTTTGGCGGACTAAACATTGCTCCCGGGGAGTTCTGCCATTTGGCCACATCTCGCTTCATTTGCTCCAGCTCTTTCTGGAATCGTTTACCAAAGATGTCCATGTAGTAATTGGCACCGTTCCACACGGACCAGCTGAATACGAATAACAAGAAGAACGCGCTCGGCCATCGATACCAAAACCATATTGGGCACGGTATTATCGTGAGACAGGCATACAGGTATTGGATCAACATAAACGCCGGCTCTTGTAGGGATTCTGGTAGCGAATTGACCAATTTCCCGATCCAGGTTTTCGCGTACGAACGACGTAGCCATGTAAATGATGTGGGTCTTCCAGCTGCAATTTTCTCGGCGCGCCGGACAGAGATGAAGAAGTGGTAGGATAATTGCCAGATCGCGTAAGGAATGGTGGCCCACAGGAGCATTGCCGCCAATTCGTAGTGGCCTGGCGAGCCCTTTGAGCTGTATTTGATGGTGTGCACGGCTGGAAAGCGTTCGCGCAAGTAGTCGTCTGGCGTGAGGTGGACGATACAGTGTAGTGCGACCGGGGGCATGACGTGGATGAAAAGACTGGTGACTTTGTCTAGGGAATGGAAGACTAGGGAGTTCCTCCACATGACAATGGCGACAGCGTTGTTGCCGTAGGCGAGACAGTAGGCACTAATAAAGAGACGCTTTGAGCGTGGAAACGCCCAGATGCTGCTAAGGAGAAGGAAGTTGACAAAATAGCACAGGTCGGCCAGGAAGTAGTGGTAGCCCTTGCGGTGGTAGGTGTAGGCTCGTATGGGCATGAAATAGATGAGTTGTATGGTATACCACCAGTAGAAATATTGGGGTACAGCCCCTACCAGGTAACCGCTCAGAAAGACATTGAGGACGGCGGAGATGAAGGAGACCTTCTCGCGGATCGATATTGTGACCACTTCGTTCCATCTCTTGCTGAGATCATCCACAGATTTCTTCATGCGGGAGCGGTACTTGGCCAGCTGTTCGTCGGCTGGGGGAACCCGTTTGCGCCATTCGGCCATGGCGCGGTCTTTCGCATTGTTGCCTGAGCTTCTTATCCTCTCCTGCTGACGTGCCAGCTTTTCTTTCTGCGCTTGCAAGGTCGCCTGCCACTTTTCAAGCTTGGCCGGTAAGGCAAGATTGTCAAAGATGTCGAAAAAGGTCAACTTGTCGAGGGGGACCTCCCAATCTTCCTGTAAAGACTGACTGCCAATGTGGGAGGGATTTCTGGAGAGGAGGTAGGGGCTTCCGGGACTGGAGGATTGGTAGCCAGATTGATAGCCTGGAGTCAGAGCACCCGTCAAGGAGCCCGCGGTATCAGTGCTAGCACTACCGGCGATATCATGGGAAGCCATCTCATCCAGGGTGGTGTCAGTCTTGGAGAGAGGGATGCGTATAGGTTCCGACATGGTTGAAAATAGACAGCTATAGATGGCGCATTAGAGAAGTGAAGGAGGGCGACAGGAAGAAGCGGGAAGAATATCGAGCGAGGGAGGAGAGAGGACGAGATGCGGGAGAAAGTTGATATGCAGGGCGGAATGCTTAGATCGGAGACCCTGGGATGATGTGACGGATGCGCTGGGGTATGAATCTCCAGATATACCAGATCGGCAAAAAGCAGAGGACACACAGCAGCGCACACGTAAGAAATAGGCAAGAATACTATGCTGTGAGAAGCGGCACGTGCCAGATGACCAGCAATACCGAAGGCTGGATGGTCATGCTGCCAAATGTGCACATGAGTCTTGTGAGTAAGGGTGTTTGTAAGGGTGTTTGTGTGTATGTACCTTTTGCGGTGTTGAGAGCGAAAGGCTGAGGAGCGTGGGAATATCGCGCACCATGAGTGGCAGAGCCGATGGCAGCAATACGTCAATTCCAGACAAGCACCGCGGCACCCACTCTGCACCACAGCACCTGGCGCCCCCTAACGCCCGGCCAGCGGCGCCCCAGGCACTGACTAACGGCTTCCTGGGCTTCTCCAGTGGTTCCAGGGTCTGCCAAGGGTCTGCCTAGGCACAAGCACGAGGTACTTGATAGGTAGAAATAGAAGCCTAACTGGCCTAAGCAGTTTTAAGTATAGCCGATCATTAGCCTCCACTTGTCCCGTCCTTCCAACGCGCCTTGCATCGCCTCGCGTCCTACCGAGAAACTCCATACCAAGTACAATTTTCACTACTGGTTCTATCGAGCGCGAGCATCTCGCGTGCGTCGTGTCCATCCAATGTGACTAGGTACACTCCAACTGCGCACATATCAAACAACCCAATCCAGCACCAGCACAAGCGGACGGTCGCGTGTCTCGCTGTCGCCCTCCGCTTCTTCCCTAGCCCATCGCGCAGCTCCTTGAACCTCTCCATTCTCCATGTCTACACTTTAAGCTGCTTCAGATCCAACTCACCTTTCCTGCGACCCCACTTCTCCCTCCAACCGTCAAGCCTACAATGGGAAAACTCAGCAGGCTTGAACTGTACAACTTCAAGTCCTACAAGGACCATCATACCCTCCTATTTGGTGATGCGTACTTCACATCCATCATCGGCCCCAATGGCTCCGGCAAATCAAACGCCATGGACGCCATCTCGTTCGTCCTCGGAATCAAGTCGTCCCATCTTCGATCCGCCAATTTGAAAGAACTGGTGTACCGCGGTCGCGTTCTGAGAAAATCCGTTCCGAATGGCGAACCTGAAGCAAACGGAGACGGAGGTCATGATGAGGAAGAACAAAGAGAAGGAGAGGAGGAATCGCAAGCGAACGGCACACAAGAGCGCGACGACCCCAAGTCTGCCTGGGTCATGGCTGTTTACGAAGATGACGCTGGCTTGGAACAGAAATACAAGCGCACAATCACCAATCAAGGCGTCTCCGAGTATCGCATCAATGAGCGCATTGTTACCGCTCAACAATATAATGAGTCGCTGGAGGACGAGAACATCCTGATCAAAGCGCGCAACTTCCTTGTCTTTCAGGGAGATGTCGAAGCTATTGCGACACAGAAACCACAGGATTTGACACGCTTGATCGAACAGGTTTCGGGCAGCATCGAGTACAAAGCTGACTACGACCGATTAAAAGCAGAACTAGAGGAGGCGACGGAGCAACAGACTTTTCAACTCAATCGACGTCGAGGTATCAACGCAGAGGTCCGGCAGTACCAGGAGCAGAAACGGGAGGCGGACCATTTTCAGAAGAAGGCTGCAGAGCGAGATGAAGCAATTGTGACTCATGTCTTGTGGAAAATGTATCACCTGCAACTCCAGATGCAGGAGTCCAGCGCCCAGATCCAGAAACATCAAGAGGAGTTGAAAGAATACCGTCGCGGTGTGGAAAAATATGAAAAGGCTCTAGACCTTGCAAAGAAAGAACATGCTCGGGCTTCACGAGGTGTTGGCAAGATAGAGAAATTGATCAAGAGTAAAGAAAAGGAGATTGAGGACAAAACGGCATCTCTCGTCCCAATTGATGAACAAATCTCAGTCTCCACCCAGCAGCTCACAAAATACGCAAACAGAGCGAACACAATCGTCAAGGAGCGGACAACGCAGGCCGCTGCAGTATCGCAACTCGAAAAAGACCTGAAGACTGTGGAGAAGGCACAGGCTCTGTGGCAGAAAGAATGGGAACAGAATGCCAGTCGGTTAGGCGGTCAATTGAGTGATGCTGATCTTCAGGTGTACACTCGACTTCGCGAAGAAGTCAACAAGCGTGCATCGGCCGACCAAAGTCGCATCGAGAGGCTCAAGAACGATCGAGCTCCGATTGAAGCCACCTACAACAATCTGAAGAACAGTGTTGAAAGTACCGAACACAAATTGGGGTCACTCGAGAATGAATCCAGTGCCCTCCGCCAACGGCGGGACGCACTCAAGGAAACGGTGCAAGAGGCACAGGTGGAGATAGACGCAAAGAGGAAAGAGCTCAATGCTGTCGTGTCTAAACGACTGCAGGCAGCTCGAACCCGCACTGAGCTCGATGAGAAGCTCGCGGAAGTGGCTCGAAAACTTCTGGAAGCTGATGATGGCCGCCGGACGAACGAGAGGGAAGGGAGAATGCGGGAGACTATCACCATGCTCAAACGCACATACCCCGGTGTCAAAGGTCGTGTTCATGAACTATGCAAGCCCAAGCAGAAGAAGTTTGCGGAGGCTGTCAGTACAGTGCTAGGGCGCCACTTCGACTCTGTCGTTGTCGACACCGAAGCAACCGCCAAGCAATGTATCGAGTATCTACGAGATCATCGCTCGGGCCAAGCGACCTTCATTCCGCTAGACACAATACAAGTCAAGGCGCTCAACTCGAATTTGAAAGGCATGCATAAGGGCATGCGTCCAGCCATCGACACGGTGGATTATGACCAGTCTGTCGCGCGAGCAATCTCATATGCCTGCGGTAATTCAATCATCTGTGATGATCTTAACATAGCGAAGGACCTGTGCTACAATCGCCATGTGGATGCAAAGGCTGTCACGTTAGATGGCAATGTTATCCACAAGAGCGGTTTAATGACTGGCGGCCGTGGCAGGGACCAACCCACTCGAAGATGGGACGAAGCTGAAGTTGATCGGCTCAACAAGCTGAAAGACAAGTTGATGGAGGATTTTGCCGCTCTGCCACAAGAAAGCTCTCGTCGAGCAGAGGAACAGACCCTCCAAAATGAGCTGGCCGGTCTTGAAAGCAAACTACGATATGCTAAAGAAGAACTCGAAGCGCTCAACAAGAATCTCCAGAGCAAGATGCGCGAAGTTGATCACGCTAAGCGTCAATTGGCCGAGGAGCGTCCGAAGATGCGCCAGGAAGAGAACAAGCTGGAAAAGATAGACGAAGATATCTCGGACTACCAAGAATCCGTAAACAATGTGGAAAACGAAATCTTTGCAGATTTCTGCCAGAAGCACGGCTTTGACGACATTCGAGACTATGAAGCTAGACAAGGATCACTCCAGCAAGAAGCTGCCCAGAAGAGGCTCGAATTCGTCACACAAAAGGCCAGAATTGAAGGTCAACTCAGTTTTGAAAAAACACGGCTTCAGCAAACCGACGACCGTCTCCTCGCTCTTCGAGACAAGGAACAACGCGACAAAGAGACGATCGACGAGCTGAATGAACGGCGACAAGGCATCCAAGACGACCTCGAAACATTGAAGAATGAACTTGATGAACTCCATGCTCAACTGGACGAGCAGAGCGAGCTCCTAACCGCAGCAGCCGAAAAGCTGGCCAAGCAGAAGGCAGAGTTTCAGATGCGCGCCAAAGAGATGGAGAGTACCTTTCGAGCGATTAATGCCCTCGAAGCGGAGATCCAGCGACATTCCGCAACAAGAAACAGCATCCTTCGCCGCTGCAAGATTGAAAATATCGCTATTCCACTAACTGAGCAATCCGCGAGCTTGGACAGTGTGCCCGTCAACGACCTGCCAGTTGAAGATGCCAATGCGATGGACGCTGATGAAGACGAGCCAACGTCTTCCGCTCTAAACAACTTTGCCAGCAGCGACTACGGGATCGAACCCGACTTCGATGCACTAGATGACGAGCTCAAAGAAGCAGACAACGAAGCCATGGAATCCAAATTGCAGGAAGATATTGCCAAACTCAATGCCGTGCTGGATAGGATGCAGCCTAATGCGCACGCCGCTCAACGTCTGACCGCCGCAGAAGCCCGTGCACGCGACACAGAGCAGGAATACATAGAGTCACGTGACAAATACACTGATCTCAAGGCAAAATTCGAGGACGCAATGAAAAAGCGCAATGAACTCTTCAACAAGGCTTTCAGCCACATCTCAGAACAGATCGAACCCATTTACTCCAACCTGACCAAATCGGACGAATTTCCTGCTGGAGGCCGCGCTTACCTCACAGCAGATGAGCAAGAGCCGTATCTAGCAGGAGTGAATTACCACACTATGCCACCTACGAAGCGCTTTCGAGATATGGAGCATTTGTCAGGAGGGGAAAAGACGATGGCTGCGCTGGCGCTACTTTTTGCGATTCATAGTTTTCAGCCAAGCCCATTTTTTGTCCTGGATGAGGTGGACGCAGCCTTGGATAATGCCAATGTGGGCAAGTTGGTAAATTACGTGAAGAATCATGCGGTAAGTCGTCTTCTCTTTTGCTATCACCCTATGGATCTATGCGGTCTGCCACAGGAAGCGGCATATCTGGCTCATAGCATGTGATGTGGAGCTAACCATGTCGTGTGTCATGACAGCGTCCGGGAATGCAATTCATCGTGATTAGTCTAAAGACTGGGTTCTTCCAGGGCAGCGAGGCACTGGTGGGGGTCTATAGGGATCAAGGAGCGAACAGTTCCAAAGTTCTAACGCTAGATGTAAGTCGCATATTGCTTCAGCTTTCCGGTATCATGGAGGTATGTGTGAAGGTACTAACGAGCTTTCAGCTGAGGAAATATGTCTGATTGTCTGAGGCAACTAATCTTCTCTTTACACATACACCTCTAAGTGAGGACGAGCGGAACTGGGCCTCGACTTCCGGTTCTAGAAGCTATGGTGCGACCCACTACGGAGCAAATTGAACGATACGACACGACGCGAAGGAAAGTTGGATGACAAGAATTCTTATGTCTGGAAAGCCTGAGCCATTACCAGCATGGCTGGTTTCACGACGAATACCCACGAGTTCACGTTAGCTGCCACACAACATGTTCCTAAGTCTCGCATATCTGTGTGGTGAGAGCAGCAATTCACGCAGCTGCTGTAACAACCTGCTTGCCTGCCTACCTACCTACCTACCTCCCTCCTTCCTTACGTCCGGACCTACCTTGTTAATTATCGCCTTGTGGATCGATGAATATGGATGGATTGACTGTGTGTGCTGCTGCCGCCGATGAAGAGCAAATGGGTTGGACATCATACGTGCGTGTGAACAAGACGGCGAGTTATGCCGTGTTGCTTGTCACTGCTTTCGGATGGCTACCTCGTCGTGAATCAGAGAGAGATCAAAAAAGGCGCGGTACTAACCCGTACGCACAAATGGTATGCCGAGTGCGAAGTACTCGGTACACAGGATTAATTGAGCATATTCATTGCCCCTGCTCGTGCTCACACTCGCCACAATCAACACGACTGGACCAGGCACGGCATTCAAGGTCAAGACGCGGGATTGGAATATATATTGTCACCTCTATGGAATTCGTCAAACACCTCTCTTCTGTAGCTCCGCTCCGTGCCCTTGGGGGCTACATGTGGCTGTAGCTAGTCAATCTCATCATTGTCCCCCGGCCCATTTTTCCCTATTCAATACCGTGTTGGGAGCACGGGCATGTTGCAACTAACTTGCTGAGCTGTGTCTATGTATGTCGAGTAAAAATCCATGGTCTCGCTTTCCATGGTCTATTGTCGCCTGGGTCAAATGATCAGAAGCTGGGAGTCAAAAATATGTGTCTCTGTGCGTTTGAAAACAATGAGTGGTGGGAGATCGCAGAGAGATTTTTCTGGCCTGGAAAGGCAGGAAGCCGCTAGTCTTTCTTGACTTCGGGAGCCTTCTGCACTCCCTCCTGCTTCCCCTGCTCAGTGACATCTTGTTCGGCCTCTTCGGCCTCTTTCGCCGCCCCAGCTTCCTTTGCCTCCTGTTGAGCATCAGCAGGCTTGGGCTTGGGCTTCTCGTCGATGTCTTTATCATCCTTAACTGTCGAGGTGGAGCTCTTTTCGCCCTTAGCCTCTGCCGTCTGCTTACTTGATTCAGCCTGCTCGTTCTCTTCCTCGATCAGTTCCTGCTGCTCCTTCAACACCTCGAGACGTTGTTTATTTGTAGCCGCTCCCTCTGCATTGTGGACTTCAAGTTCAATCTCGTGGAATAATTCCTCTGGAATGGAACTAAGCACAGCTTGTAGCGCATCAATTTGCGAATCAATCTCGCTGTCCTTGCCAGACGTGTACATGTACGCATTGCTGAGCACCAGCAGCGTTGACGGAATGTTATATTTGAGGCGCAGATCGAGCCACATTTGCAGATCCTCCCTCAACTTGCCGGGCGACATGCCATGGGTCCGAAGACCACGGGACGCGCATGCCATTTGAAGTTCAGGCACGGAGAGAGAGTCGACGCCTTCAAAGGAGATAGCTTTGTCGTCACGTTTGATCTGGCGCATACGGTGGCGAATTTGATAGCGCAACATGGCGTCTGTTCCAAAGGTGTTCAGGTTCATGTACTTGCACATGCCTACCAATTGTGGTCTGGATAGGTTGTCCAATGTCAAATCGTCCTTGAAGATCTTGCAGACTTTGATAACATCTTCTCTGGAAGGAGATTCACCCGTGGCGCGGACTTTGCGGAAGAACTCGGTAAACTCTTCTTTCTTGGCGTTGATGGCAGAGACGGGGAGGCCAGTCTCACGAAGCGTGTTGCGGAGGAAGGCAGAAACTTGTTTGCGCGTTTCCCTAAGATGGGCAGCCTTGGCCTCGCGGCTTTTCTGGCCTTCAAATGTCGAGGGAAGCAGATTCGGGAACAATTTCAGTGCAACCGGGAGCAAGAATTCTGCGAAGGGGACTATGACAAAAACCGAGAACGGCACCAGGCGGCCCAGATCTTGAACTGTCCGTTGCAGCTGACCAATTGTCAATTCTTCCGAACATATACAAGCCGATCAAGGAAATGCTTACCTGTCTATTCTCTCGGCGGCTGAGTTCGTACCCAGCGGCCATTTTTAACGCAAGCCTCGAGGATATTTTGACCTCGGCGGCCAACAACTTTGTACCGTCCCAATAATGTTGGAGTTCCTTTTTTATTTTTTGGCCAATCGTGAGTTTCTTGGGCTCCTCCTTTTTGGCCGCGAGTTCCGTGGCATGCTCCTTCTCAGACTGAGCAGAAACCGCCTTTTCAGCTGCTAGCTCGCCGAGGCTGGCGTTTTCCAAGGCCCTGGTCTTAGCGGTCGCAGTCGCCTTTGTTTTTGGGACATGTAGTTGCTCATCGGACTTCTTCAGCTCCGCGACCGTGGGGGTAGACGATGCTTCGGATGGCTTCTTGGTCTCGTCCTTGGGCAGAGGTTTCTTAGCCTGATCAATATTGAAGCCGGGAGGAGGTCCACTGTCAGGGCCATGCGAGGCTGTCTCTGTTGCATAATTTCTCTGCGGTAAAGCAATAGCCAATGCGGAGAGTTTAGGGGGGAGGTCTCTGGAGAACTTGGATCGAGAGGAGTAGACGCTCAGGAGCGAAGAGTGCGAGGGGCGAGGGAATGCTATGCACAAGTCAGTCAAGAACCAGTTCCGGAATCGATGCATACACTGACCTTGTAATAGGAGCCTCCTGGCTGCAGCATTGCTGACTAGTCTAGGTCCTGAACTCATGATGGACTAAGAAGCGGATGGGAACGAAAGGAACGAAGAAGATGGGGATGTAGAATGATGGAAAGGGCGTCTAGCCGGTCCGGGAGTGAACGAAGAAAATCCGAAGTGTGTCCTGGGTGAAATGATAAAACTAAAGATGTTTCGTGGTGCAGAATCATGAAATGTATACGAGGTAGAAAATGATCAGGGAGCGTGAGGATGCACTCAAAGTCTCAGGTTCCAGAACTCAAATCCAGGTCGCTAAGTGACCCAAAAGGGGAAAGTTGCGAGGGCGATTTGGGCGGACCGGGATGTGCATTACGCAGAACCTCGCCTGTCGGAGTTACCAACAAAATGCTTCGGCATTAACGTTACTCACGTGAAGGCCATGGACGGACGCGGACGTAATGAAAGTGCAGTACGCAGCACTGTGTACTTGGTATTGCTACAAATTCACTTGACGACGGCTTTTAATGTATCACTCGTAGGGCATCAGATCCGGCAGGGTGGAAAAAACATTGGGTACAGCGGACCCGATGTAGACAGAGCAGGGCAGTGTCCCTACCGCTCATTCCACGCTGACCTCTTTGCTTTTTGCTGACCACGAAATATCTTCAGGTTGTCTCCAGGCTGTGGCGTTGTCGAGGCTCTGGCATTTTGAATCACCGGACGAGTTCGGTTCTCCAGCGCTCAATCGGAGTCAACGTCACCACGTCCATCCGCACTTTGCTTACCAGGGGAGTCCCTCATCGCCTCGTCGTCTGACGGATCACGTCTCCGACGTTTCACCTCCGGCGACGATTCCGATGATGAAGTATTGCGTCGTCTGCGCGGAGCGGGCTCATATCTCTGTAGCGACCGCCTTCGCTTATGATGTGGGCGCCGACTTCTACTTCGACTCGAGCTGCCTCTTCGTCGAGAATTATAACCGTCAGGGCTGCGGCTCAAACGACGAACATCGTGTGCATTGCGACCCCTGAGAATATCAGCGCGCCTGTTGTTGCGATTCTCATCAGAGGAGTAGTATGAGGGAGATCGCTTGTAACGTCTGTCACCCTTTCTATAATTCCTCCGTGTGTCCCGTGATCTTGACCTTGACCGGGATATTGAATATGAGCGATCTCGACGGTATCGGCGCCGCTTGGGGCTCGGGCTTCGACTGCGGCTTGAAGCTGTCCGGCTTCTTGGTCGTCGTCTTCTAGGCGACCGTGAGCGCGACACATCAGAATGTGTTGGAGATCGTGTGCGTCTATCACTGAGTGATTCGGAAGTCCTTCTCAACCTGCCTGCTCCCCTCCGCACAGGTGACTTCGTCCGACTCTTGCTTCTTGAATCCCGTTCTCTTCGCGGTGCTGGTGATGGGCTTCGGGAATATGCCGGTGTTTTGGACCTGGACCTGGATCTCGATCGGGATCTTGACTTTGACGCGGACCGGCCAGCACGACGCGATCGCGCCGACGAGAGCGATCTGGACAGAGGACGAGAAGGTGATCTGGTCACCGAACGCCCTCGAACCACGTCCCGCGCCCCTCTGCCTCGATTTCCAGGGACATAGGTATCAGTCTCACGACGCGGTGGGGGGCCCCTATATGGAGATCTTCTGCGACGCGGAGGAGACCTCGAGTATCTCGGCGGTCGCGTATCGTATCCTCGTCCGCCACGGCCACCACCACGCCGACCACGGCCACGCTCGGCTCGTTCACGCTGTCGGATGGAGTCAATCTCCCGCTCTTGAGCTTGTTCCTCGTCTTTTTTATTCTTAGCTTCCAAGGCAGCTTTCTCGGCGTCGATCTAGCCACATCAGCGAAGTTCAACATAGTGGCGCGCTCGTTGTACCTTTTCCTGTATCAGCTCCAGCTTTTTGGCTTCAAGTAACTCCTTGGGAACACCTTGCGGATTTGACTGCGCACTCAGGCACAAGTTCCACAATTCCTTGCAGAACTTGGGGGTATCCTTGTCAAGAAATCCGGTGAGCGAGATTTGAAGCGCTTTGATGTCAGGCTGAGGCTATTAGTTTTGGACGGGGCGACGGCGAATGGGACGTTGACGTACGAAACGCGAACCCTCCAGCAAGTTGAAACAAAGCTCGATAACAACGTCATCTTCGGAGCCAAGTATTTCGGAGATCTTGCCTGCAATCCATCTGCAAAGAAGCATCAGTGACTGTTTTGCCCAGGGGAGGGCAGTAACGAGTAGCCTTTGCACGCCTAGCTCACTTTTTCATCACCTCGATGTTAACCTTTTTCATGTCAACTTTTTGGTTGAATTCGGGAGGAAACTTGGTCTGCCGAAGCAGTTTCTGGTCAACCGCCGTGGCCATGATGTCGCGAGAATGCGTCCACAAGTACCAGATGTAGGCACACGGGCGCAGTTAAAAAGACTGGAGACACTTGGAGAAGTTTGAGAAAGTTGAGCTACTCGACGGTTAGGTGAGGAAGGTCAAGCGACCCCGCTTATTGGCTTGAGCCTCACTCCTCAGCCTCGTGGCTCTGTGCAAGCTCGGAAGATGGAATTCTCAATAATTATATCACGGTGAGTTATGGGATAAACAATCGGAGAGCTTGATATTGGCACTATGTAATGCACTGGGAGGTCTGCTCTTACCCTTTTCAGCGTTATGCAAGAGCGCCCATGGTTTCTTGCCGTTTTTCTTCCTGGGTCATTCACATTCACTCAATGATGCGTTGTTTTCATATCTCCTAATATACCACTACTACTACTTATCCTCGCCTATGGCTTTGATTCCATATTCACTCAACATGAGTAATGAGCACATCTTGTCCGTGCGGCCCCTCAAATAGATGTAATTCTCCTCACTCTACCGGCTTGGGTTGGCCCTGGCCAGAACACCCTGCCTGCGACCACGCGCCCAGTTCTCCAACCCTGGCTCATCTCCCGGACGGAGAACTTCATCGGTATCTGCAAAGAAACAAAGAGCTGGCATGGACCTTCTCCGAGGAATCGAGGGCTTCGCTCATGTCTGACAGGCTTAGGACCCGGAAGTGTCGCCTGTGGAATCTCGGAAGAACGCCCTCCACAAGGCCCCTGACCATCGAATCAGCGCAGCTACGCTGCCTACATCCACTTGGACAGCTTCTTTGGCTCCGAAAAAGCCGTCCGTCGAAGCACTTATCGGTCTTTTCGAGACAGTTCGTATGTCCAGTTACGTGATCGTCACCGTACTGACAAGACCAGAAAGACCGCCTCAGCAGGGCGCCTACAATTCCATTCGAACACGCTTTCACGAGCCCCTCGCCGTTCCTGCGTGAGCGATATTTAACTGCCCTCAAGTCGCAAAAGCTGCCTTCTTCCGATTGCCGCCCTGAAAAAGCCGCCCCTAGACGGGGATTGCGAGAAGAAGAAATCCAGTTCATTGAGCAAGCGCTTAGGAGAAAGCTCTCTGATAGCCCTTTAACTACAATTGCCTCTCAGAGATCCTCCAGTAGCTGTCCAGCTGAAGATCGGCCGCGAATCAAAGTAAAAGCATCTGCCCAGTCCATATCGATCATCATCCCAGAAGGTGTCAAGCTTCCAATTGTCGCCACTATCGAATCCGCAGGGTCGTTTGAGCTTGAGACCCAAATGCCAACTTCGAGCGTTAAAGAAAGAAGCGAGGCAAGCGGTACCACCGGCGGTGGTCCAGGTACACGAGGAATGAGCCGCCGGCGGAACACGTTTTCAGAACGGGCGACCGCTGGTGCAGCCCGAGACAGTGAGAGTCAGGAGATAATAGCAGGGTTGGGACTACCCTTTCTTGCAAGAGTCACTAAGGGCCGACTGAACGTTTCCGAGGCATCGATCCCTGCGGCCCAAAGTACCGATATATCGGCACCAGGACGAGTCTTCATTCCGGCTCACCAACCTCCTGGCGGACAGCCTTCTTACCCACTTCACGACCATTCCAAAGAGGGGGCAGAAAGGGAAAGAGGCGTTACTGGGGCCCCTGAGTCTCTTGGAGAGCTTCAAAAAGAGCCGGACGCTCAGGCCAAAACCCGTCCGGCCCTCGATCCCCAAGATCCTCAAAACACTGCCCCTCCGGAAATCGAAACACAGTCTGAAGCTGAAGGATCAGTCCCGAGTGCTGCAGAACCCAGTTCAGACCCGTTGACGAAACCAGAGGACATACCTGGGCTGGGTGTGGACGCTTCCTCTAAAGCCGAATATACTGAGCCTTTCTCTATCCCTGAAATTAGAATACACAGACCCAGCGGCACGGTCATGGCTGCTTCACTCGGAACAACGGCTACGGGCGGTGCAAGCGAGTCACCCACTCCTGTCCAGTCAGCGACGGAACAAAGTGCGACCACTACACCACTCAATGCTGCGTCAAACCCTGTAGGGGCAGCACCAGCGCCTACCAGTTTCCTTGTAAAGCCTGTAACAGTCACAAATACAGTGCCCGTCAATGCAGTGACTTCAGCTCAGCCACTTGCCGTATCTGGCTTGCCATTGAGAGCCAAGTTGGGTAAAAGAAAGAGAGTCATCCGGAAAGTCCGCCGGGTAGTTGTCAGGAAGCACCTCCTCGCTATCATCCTAGGCCGAGACTTGGCCAATGCGGTCCACCCTCGGCTCAACACGGCCGGGAAAACCGTGCCTGACGTTCCATTGCCATTAGATGGACCGAGTGACCTGTCCTACAGGTATGCGAGACGGAAGGAGTATAAAAGAGATATCCAACAAAGACAGATGGATCAGGAGATTGCGAGCGCCAGGCTCCATGTGGAAGCGGAGGAAATCCATCGGTGCTCGAGGTGTCGGGGACTGAAGAGGACAAAATATTTGCGGAAATATCACCGCTTGCAGCTCCAGAGGGACAGCCCTACCATGAACGTGATCCAAAGACATGCAATTAGCAGGGCTCGAGTCGCACGATTCAAGTGCAAGTGTAATGGCCGGTTACGCGGAGCCAAAGACGGTAAGGAGGCGAGAGACCCTGCTGTACCTGCGGCACCACGGCATCTACAAGCTCCTGCCCATGAGGCTCCTTTACTAGGGCCCATGGGGAACACTCTGCGCTGAAGTGCGATGGGGATGGCGGCAATATCGTTATCGTGATTTCAAATATGGTGAAAGGATCGGAGGCTTTAACAGTGGACACCTTCGTTCATGGACATAGGCTCATTATTATCCGGCGCAGATTCGATTCTACCAATAGCCATGGCCTATCAACACTGCCCCTTTGAGCTGGACAAAGCAGCTATAATCTGGTCGACATCCTTTCCCGCCTGGACAAGGTCTGTATCAGGCCCTGCCTTAAGATATTTCAACTTGACGTCGTAGTAGAGTGAGACCAGTTCGTTCGCGCGTTGAAGGTCCTGATCATGGTGTTCTTCTGATGCCGAAGGCTGTAATGGTCGTCCAGGTGTGTCCTCTGCCTTGGCTGGTGATTGATTTGTGTCATCGGCTGTCGTGATCAAAGATGGCTTCACCAGGGCGACGGCGGCTTCGTGCGACTGACAGTTGCAAGTCAATCCAAATTCTTGAATCCCTGGGAAAGGAACAACAGGAACCCAGTGACATAGAGCTGTGGAAGAGATTGATCAAGGAGAATCCAGAATTCAACCGAACTTCACTTACACAAACACTGAGAGACTTGAGATCCGATAGAAATGCTGCGACTTGCATGGTTTTTTTTGGTTTTTTTTTCTCCTCTTCGGTGCTGCGACGCCGATCAGGGTCACTCCCCCGTGTGTAGATGGATCCTGCGGATTGTTGCCGCAAGGAGACAAGGAAGTTCTCGTATCGGGCAAAGATGTTGGGAAATGCAAGTCTCTGGTCAATGGCCAGGTTCCAAAACAAGGCAGACGAACCAGAGGTGTGTGAACCAGAGGTGTGTATGCACTAAGTGGAATGGATGCGAAATGGACGCCGCCTCTTCCACAGTCTGGGCTGCGGGGAAGAATCAAAATGTTTTACTCCTCTCGACATTCTAACCGCGTCGCCCATCAACAGCACCATCATCATCTTTCATCTGCCTTGTCACCTTCCATCAAAGGGGAACCAAGGCATTCTTTCTTCTCAACTCTTTCGAGGCTCCATCACCCGCACGTGTATTACCACCTCCTTGCCCCATGGTACCACACTTCAAATCATCGTTCGCATCAAGCCAACCCTCATTCATTCGAGTTCGCTGCTCCGACATCCACCAAGCAACTCTAGCAGCTCTTTGGCGACCAGTTTATTCATTCGTGTTTGCTTTCCGGAAATTCGAAGCCTGATAAATGCTCGTAATGGGTGGCAAGAGCACGACTCCACCGCCTCACTCGCTTGTATGGACCAAGTATTCCTCTCACACCCACCGTACGAAAGACTTTCCGCAAGCCTCCTCTCTTCGTCCCGGCATTTCCTATAGACTGCCCATCCCAGGAGTGATGACCACGTCTTATGATGTTGCGAGAACATGGCGATGATGTGGAAAGTCCTCCCGCACCTCACCTTCCGCTCTTCTTGCTCAACGAACTTGCTGGAGACTTCGAGTCTGCACGGCTAGAAACTGCCAGAGAATGCTCAATGCACGACGAGCATCAATACATGCCCCCAACTCTGCTGTTGCCCCGCTGGACAAGCAACTTGGAATGATCTATCGATGACACTTACCGCGGCTCTCTACGAGCACCTGGCTCCGGGGGGCTGACCGCCGAGAATCGGGCCTCTCAAATACCTTTGCATCAAAGAAGTTTCTCCCACACATGAATGCAGCCTTGCTAGTAATTCACGACAACAGACCGTCAGACTAACCAGTCGATCGCCATCCATGGTAATAAATCTGCGCGTCTGGCCTGGCGTTGTGCCGTCAGAATTCTAGGGCTTTCAGCCAGTCTAACACCATTGTGCAGCATTGTATTTTCTGGAATCTTTGTCTCGGATCCAAGGCCGACGTCTCGACAACTTTATCTGTGTCGTTACTATGTGGACGCTTTCTATGAACATTTTAAACTATTATACTCGGACGCATTCGGCCCAAATCGCTGCAAGGCTTTCCACTCCACCACACTGACCCTCGTTTTGTCCGCCCTAACCGTCACGCCGTCTTCTACGAATTCTTTGAGAGCGGCCACCAGCCTCCGATCGTCAACTTCGAGCGGTACGCTCCGATTCCGAGCGCACTACTCTAGGTTAAAAAAGTGCCAGCACCAAGCTCGTAACTGCAAATGCAGCTTTGGCGGACCTTTTGAGCGCTCAGGCGCCCAACTTGGTGTTCTGGAAGAAAAGCTCTTCCGAGAAGCGGCCGATGTATCCGAAAGTCCGGTGGCTGCGGAGGCCTCACGAGATCAAGAACGACATCCATCGCGAGCATAACCACTTGTGGTCTGACCAAGATCCCGTTGGAGGTTGCAAGTCTCTCTTTCGGCATTGAGCTGTTGCTCTCCAGCTTCTCGGCTTCTCCGGTCTCTTGCAGGAACACTCGGTGTGCGTGTTTCATCAAGGTTAGCAACATTCAGGCATCCCGAACCCGTCAGAACAATTTGCAACCGTTCAGAAGCCAGGCCCCTCTATCTACAGGATCCTGTCAGTCCGTATCCTGTTCTTGGTATCTGCGCCTATTGATTATTAAGTATTTGTCGTGTCAATGCAAGGGTCGACTCGCTGCATGCCGACGGCTTGGTCCGGTGACTCCCTCCGTTCTGGAGCGGCTCGCAGTTTCCAAGAGGCCTTGTTGACTGACGACGATTCTTTCGACAAATCCCTTCAGGATGCCGCACATCAAAGATGAAGCCTATGCCTCCACACGACTAGCATGAGTCTCTTTTTTCGTTTTCCGCCGCCTGTGGAAGTTTCATGCAGAGCGTGAGCCACATCATCCACGCGCAGAATGCAGTTCCTCTGCGACTAAAGCAATTTCAAGGATCCATATTTTGCAGCTATTGCAAGAGATGTCGGCCAACCGAGTGGCCTAAGTTGATGGAGGACTGGCCCTGCACAAAGATAAAGCCCGCATGACGCCCTGCATGATATGTCACATGTTAGCCGGAACTGGCGACAAACGAGAAAAGTCACGTGCACCTCTGACAGATTCGTTTAGCCTACAGGATCAATTCAGCCAGACAAGTGCAGAAGGATTGCCATCGCCTAAAAACGACATTCCGTCAAAGTTAGCAATGCTCCAACAGGAACAATACTACTGAAGCTCCCATTTTCCTACCAAACCTGCAGCAACATGCCAAGCCCTCCCTTCACATATCTCCAGGGTAACGGTCGGCGCACTACCTAGTCAGCCTGTATGAGGCGGTTCGAGATGTCCACCTGCCCCATGGTACGCCTCTCGACAAGGGTGCCAATGACGACGGGACCGTCAAGTTATGACGGTGGACAAGACTAGACCAACTGGAAGTGGGGTTTAACTGAAACGAAGGAGCCCCTACCACGGCCTGTGGCCCACACGCTTCCCTGGGACATCGAGACAATGCAAAAGTGTGGTCCTACTCTCTCACTGCATAATTGCAGAGGCAGTTATACAGGACTGATAATATCCAGATTCGCATAACTTTTGTTCAAGACCGCTTCAGAGAAGCCAGGCAAGACGGGCAAGATCGTGCCCAAACCTAGCGAAGCAAAGCTGTACTTGCAGTTACAGCTTCGAAAGTGCAAGCGATCAGCGGCAGATGTAGTGCATCACAAAAGCCGCTTCATGATCCAGCTATACCAAATGTTGGGCCCGTCTGAAACAGTGTGTGGGCTCGATCTCCAGACTCGTTACCAAGACATTGGACCTCGTCACAGGCAGGGCATTCATTCCGACGATTCCAGAATCCCGTAAGACGAAGGTAAGAGAGCGATTTTTGTGGGCTCGCTTGAAGCTACGCCGGCGACAGGAGGTCTCACCGCAAGGCTAGCAATTTCCCTACGGGGAAAACAGCAATTTCTCAGTGTCAGTCGTGGAGCATTAATCTGGGTATGTCCTTTGCTTTTCTTGTTCGGTTTCGTCCATACCCCAGTCATGGTTTGATTTGTGCACAGTCTTTGCAACGCTCAAAAAGCTCCAGTGTTTCTAGTCGCTCTTATTCGGTCGAATTTTTGTCCGAAGGCCACAATTCCGCTCACAGCAGGTGAACGTCGGAAAATTTCAGAGACCTACCGAGTTTGCTCCAGCTCCACAGCTCGATCTGCCCTCATATCGCATGCTCGCATCGGCCCTCTACAGCAAGGACACCGAGGAAGGGAAAGTCCCATCTTTCCAGTTCACGCCCCATAAAGTGTCTTGGTACGCGGTGAGACCATACGATCAGAATTCTTGGGGTAAATTCTTTCTGAGGGCACGAATGGAGTTGTGGCGAGGTGGTTTGATGGCAAGATTCCGAAGGTGCAAGGACGCAAATTCGGCATCCTCAAAACACCTGATTCCGGTAAGAGTGCCTAGAGAAGAATAGTTAATGGCATGTCCGCTGGCGCGAAGATCCTACTCAGCACCGTATAGAAGTCGTCTTTGGCGGAATACGAGATTTATGGGCACCTTCTCATTTTCTGGGACGAACATCCTTTCGGAAGAAGCAAAAACAGAGGTATCCTTGGTGTTATCAGCGTTGCCCAAGCATTGAAACGTTTTGCTATGACGACCACAAGGGAGTAATATTACCGAGTACGAAGTCTACGCCCCCAGTCGCCACCGCGCGGTAATGTCATTTGAATACCCGGTCACTAACACCCGTCATTTCAACCCCTTTCCGGCCCCCTTTTCCTCAGCTGCTCCTCGGAGCCTTGTCGCCCTCCGATGTCCGCCACGCGTATTACTAAGCTGCTGTCGCTGCGACAGACTTTTTCGCCCCCTCCCCACGCCCCTCTCGCTCTCCGAGGAAGGGCCTACTTGTTTATTACTTATTATTTAATTGTTTACTTTCGGATAGGTATGTGCACACGCGCACTCACTCACACATACGGACGTAAAATACAACCCTCTGCACACCGCGGAGAAGCGAGAGAATAAAAAACTGAAAAAGGGGGGGTTCCGACTCCGACACTGCACATACCCTCAAGGAGCAGTATCGACCAGGATTCCCTCCTCAAACTTCATGTTAGCAACAGAATCTGTTTCTGTTTCAGTTTCGGTGCCGAGTATTATTCATATTATTCGCCTCGCCATTTTTTGGCATTCATGTATACAGTATTCATTACTACCTCATATTGCCCCTACTACCTGCCCGCCCTGCGCGGGAATTCTGTGCCAACCCCTCCATGCTCTGTGGGCGTTGCTTCATACTGTGTACAGCGCCGCCCCGAGAAACGGAAGCACGAGGTTCCATCCCTCCCCCATCATCATCGTCCACACCATCAGCCGCAACCACGTGGGGAAAATGCCCTCCACCCTTTGCGAGCTACGTCCTACAAGGCGTCCTGGCGTCACACCTGGAACTGCCGAGCTGGTCATAAAATGCCATGGGTAAGCCATATTTGTGGAACCTCAAAAGCATGTATCCTGACATGACATGTACCGACCGACCGGGAGGGAGGCGCGCTCGCCTGGAGATGTTCTCCTCTCTTACGTCTTGCGGCGCTGGCAAATGCTAATACCAATTCCAATTGCTCAGCCAGCTCAGCTTACTAAACCCGTATTCGTACTGACTTAGCCATATTACTTGGCCATCCTACGATCTTGTTCAAAGAGAGATATTTCCCTTTCTGTCTCTGGGATCTTTTTGGTTGAAAAGATTTGAAAAGGCCGCACGAGGGAGCAAGGCCGCGTGGACGTCAACGTCTATCGCCGAATGGACGGACAATGTGCGTTGTGATTGTCGTCGGGTTGTCGTCACCCTCCCGCGGAAAATCACCTTTCGGGCTGTCTCGCACCGGCAAGCCGCTGAGTTCGCCATCTCTAAGGAGGACGATGAATGGGTGCTGCGGCGCAAGGAAGTGAGAAGGCGTCGGAGGAACACTGATGTAGCATAGAGAGAGATATAGATGGGGACAGAGGCGAGAGGAGGGAGGAAGTCAGCCAATCATGACAATATGTTGGTTCTGACAGATTTCGGTGATAGGGGATAGCCATCAGGCTGAGACCCGTGCTGCAGTACCAAGCCTTGCCTTACCCCTCTGTTGCTTCGCTTCGCGCCTCGATAATGCCATCCATCCCTCCTCCTTGAACGCTTACCGAATGCCTGGCCACCCTCAAGTACGCCTTCCTCGCTCTCTCGCACAGTAGATAGCAGTCCTGCCCCGACAATCTGGCAACTTGGCAAACCCCCCCCCCCCGCTCACGTCAGAAACTGTCGACAAACAAGATCAATCGTTGGCTTGATTAATAACTAAATCCCCAACCTCAACCAGCTTCCACAACTAGTGCCCTTTGCTTGCGTTGATAGAGCCGATTCGTTGGGTTAACGCTTTGCTGTTGGCGCGGCATGGTACTGTACGCTGGGTACTAGGTCGCTTAGTAGCAGGGCACGTATGGAATGCAAGCGTATGTAAGTGTGCACTAATCTCACGTACCTTGAAACCCCTGGATTCAACCGTAACCGAATAAACGGATACGAGGCCTCAACAGTATCCGTCCTCTTACCCAGAAGTCGGAGCTGCTGGGTAGTACGACCACTCCTTGACCCTTTTGCTCTTGTGCATTTGGCCACTGTCAGCTAAAGCACCGGTGATGTCGTATACCTTGGCCTGCTCATCTCTCTCTTGTCTCGTCGTTGTTCTCGCGCCGATGACAACCCGAAAGCCACCCAATATTGATCTGGTCAGATCAGATCCACGCACACCTTAGAGTGGGATCACACCTTGAGAGATAATCGCGCAACGACGGTGACATGTGGAACTGAGTGCTTCTGGGGCCGGCTCATTCATCACCACCTCCCCCAAAGGTGAGTTGTATTCCCATTTTTTTTCTTGGGCGGTATTCCTTCTCATTCGCAGTCTCCATGGCTATCAAGGTAGTCCCGGACATCTGAAGCGGCTAGAGTAGGATGATATGCCGGTAGATTCTGCAGAGTGTAGTCGCGTCAGTGATATGGTGGCGAAGATGTGGGTTGAGCATAAATGCAGGCAAGCCACAGACGCAGTTTGATGCCATGACACCACGAATGCAACGTAGTCCTTCTTCTGTTCCTCTGTGTGTGTGTCCATCTCAGATCACTGCCGGGAGGATGGCATTGGACCAGCAGCGATGTCTGTAGAGTAGAGGTTAGCCACCTGGGGCCAGAGCGTAGATTGAGCCGCACCTGTAATTTTAATCTCTGAGGTGTCGGTGAGTGTCAATGACTCGTGACTGATAAAGTTCTTGCCATGTAGCTGGGCTTGATTCGTGCCATGGGCCATGCATCAGTCATGGTGTGGCTGTTTTGACAGGGTTCAGGGAGTTGAGGTACCTAGGGATCCATTCGAGTTGGGCAATGTTTGAACAAATTGGCTTGCATGGCATGACCTCAGACGACGCTGGGTAAGTAGGCGAATTGGTGGAAGTGGTAGCGAATTCGGCACCTTTGAAAAGGGCTGCTTCTGTTGGTCCTTCCCAAGAAAGGTTCCTCGAGGACAATCCTCCACGTTGCTTCCTCTTTTCCGTAGGGTGATCCTTGGTACCCCCAGGTACTGCGAGACAGTACCGAAGTCACCCGCCACCTCCTCAACCTCCAGTCGGCTAGGAGGTCTCGATTGAGGTCAAGACAGACAGATCGGCGTTGTCCCTGAATCCATCAAGCCCGTATTTCCCTCTATCCGACGGACGATATACCCAATCTGCTTTAGGCCAGGATCGTAATCAGAAGGCGGACAGAAGCAAATGCAGTGGCAGACATCAGAAGAGGTCTGGACCACGGTCCACTCGGGACAACAAGAGGCCTGACGACGAAAAGAGTCTGGTAGGGTACGGGGTATGTAGTCCACTCAATACCGCCTCTCTGTACCCCACGTCGTGCAGGGGGGATTAGAGGTTGCAAAACTCCCTGTCATTAATCAGCTTTCCGATGCAAGAAACACAAAGTTCTCCGCTGCAGGCACTTAGAAATGTTGAGGAAGTTGCTGCCAGACCGCAAAAAGCAAAAAGCTGGAAGAAACAGGAACCGAAATGAAGCGGAATGGGGAATAGGTAGTGTCATTATCTTGTTGCTCTCGTACTGACTTGTGACGGTGTGGCGGGGACGAGACGGTCAATATGTGACCCTAGATGTCACAATCAACTGACATGTAGCCAGACTGTGTCTGTATGGGTATAGTTCCGTTGTCCATAGCCCCCGGCCAAGCTACAACTCGATAGCCTCGTATGCCTGCAGGGTGTTTCAACCAGGCACTTTCGTGCCGTGGTTGTGTTGCACGTGCGTCTTCTTTGACCTCCATCTCTTCTCTATCCGTAAGGGTCCTTGGTACCTTCATTTCATGATGTTACATTGCAGTCTGCAAAGAGACTGGATCAGTGAAATTCTTCTCTCCGTGACATCCCGTTCCGTCATGTTGGCCAAGTCGACTTCCACCGCCTTTGCCCGGGGAGCGACTATTCGCTGAAACCAGGAAAGGCAGTCGACACGAGCAACGTATGTGGCTGGGTTATGGATCTCTCCATTGATGTTTGGCGAACCCTGGGGGTCGGGTCGAATTTCGGGGTGCCCAGCACATGGCCGTGGTCGGATGGTCTTGCCGAAAGCGCTAGCTATTGGCGGTGGTGATACGAATCATTTTGCTGACGAGAGGGAAATCCGGTGTGATGTGCGGCGCTGTGCAGAGGGCCCCCCCCCCCCATACTGTGCGATGGCCTTGGCATTGAGACAAGGCGCTCCAGCTAAAATTCTGGACTGTTATGTCAAAGAAGGCGGGAAATCCTTCCAACATTTTTTCCCTCCCACCTCTTCAACTACTTCCCGGGGGTGGTGCGCTGTGCATCACCAACTAGTCCAATGGTCTAACTTAAACCAATATGCTGGTCATATTCCGATCCGTTTGAAGGCCGTTTGTTGATCCGATCTCAAGAGGAGTCAAATCATAACTCCGTACCCTGATCAAGTTTCAGAGGTCCCCTCCTGGAATGGGCGGTAAGCACTAAGATGCCGGATGAGGGGTCAACGAGGCCATGTCGTCAGCAGCCTGTTTGCGTTGTGGCTTGTCAATTTCTGATGTGCTCTGCCTCTCTGGGTTTGGCCAAATGGTCAGGGAGAGAAGTTGAGAGCGACAACCAATGACTGATTCCACCGGTCACCACGGACGATAGCAAGATGCGTCCAAGTCAAACATTCTGGTTCGTTCGTTCTTTAGGGGCGTGGCACGACGCAATAGGTCCAATGCAGATTTGTGACTCGTTTTGCGATAGTCTGAGGTCCGTCGAGTCGTTGGTACTGCTCGGGCAAAGCAGTGAAGGGGATCCCTTAAACCCAAGAGGTCCAGAGCTCTGCTAGTTCTCCACATTCCCTTGACTTTGGACAGGTAGAAACCTAGTAAGTATCGTCGAGTCTGCGACCAGCACACCGATGTACCCACAGACGGTCCGAGGCTCTGCATCCCTGGCCCAGGATGAAATGTTTGCCGCCTGTGAACATCCCGTATGGGCTAATGACGAGTACGCTCCCGCACCAAGGTATGCATTTGGACCAATTGACCGCAGGGTGACCACATCCCACTATTCGCAATTGTTAATTGAGGGATGGATACATCACCATCAAATACCTCCATACAAGCCAGAAAGACCCCCGTGATAAGGGAACACGGTGCCTTTTATCCTGCCAACGGGCGAATTGTGAAAAGTGGTCATGGTGGGCGACTGTGTGCCTGGGGTGATCCACTGTCGGGTTAAGTCTGTGCCGAAAGGCCCTGCTGCCCACATTCATCTCTTCTGTGTGCGAAAGGTAAATTGTTCTCGAGTACACAGAAGCATGATACAAAGGCATAGTTAGTGCTATGCTCGTAGCTAGTATCCAGGTAGCGTCGTCGATGTGATCCCGTGCTATAGTGTGACGTCAATTAAGGTATCATTGAGACTGCCATTTGCTGCCTCACAAGCAAGAAACGCTGCGAAAAAAGATCATTGGCCTGGCAGTAACTGCGTCCCTTTCGCACCCCCCCAGTCCATGGGTGGCTGCGAGTCGTAACATCGTCGCGCATATAGTCGTCATAGGCCTGGAGGGAGCCGTTCTGATTCGAAGTTCTCTGCATGACAAGGTAGAGGGTCGATGACCGAAGAGGATCCGGCCACAAGCCATCCAACCATTCCCATGACCTTTTAAGGGAGACGAGCAAAGAGTAAAGCTGGGATCGGCATCCTCGATCCTCTGCACTCATCTGCAAGACTAGTAATTGGCGACAGTTGGCAGTCCAGAGAGGAAACTCCAACAAAGGATGGCGGGGTCGACAGCCGCCAGAGAATTCTCGAGCCGGTTAGCATCCCTATCCTGCACCTCGGGTCCTCCCGCCAGCCGTAGATATCAGTTGCTACCCTCAACCTTCCCTCTCCATCCTTGCAGAATGGAGGGGTTGTTAGGACCGAATCCCGATTCCAAATTGTCGCCTTTCAAGTCTCGTCCTGGGCTTCATCAATCGTGGCACCACCCATGGGCCGGTCTGAAAGACTGCTGGGGCCGCGTCCTGGACTCGAGTCACTTCCACTTGGTGAAATTCCAGTGGGATCCTGGGGAACTTCCTCGCGCAAGCACACATTTTCCAGCATGTTGGTCCATTTCCCACTCTGCCCAGCGTGGCTGTGCTTGAGATGCTGTCTGAAATGATCGGCCCTGTAAAATTTCTTTGCCTGGTTGCACTCGCCAAATTTGTGGACATTGGTGAGGTGTTCGATCCGGCGATCCCAGTCCGGCTGAGGCAGATTTGGGAATTCTTCTCCGCAATAGCCGCACACGTCCGTCTGAGCACGGGCTGGAGCAGAAGAAGACGTCGAAGGAGAGGATGGGTGAAATGCAGCCTCGTAGCTCGTAATGGCTGCACACGACCAAGAATGGCGCCGTAGGTGTAGAGAATTTTGGTGACGCTCAGCCTCATTTTTGTTTTTGAAGCGGTTGTTGCAGTACTGACAAGTATACTGTTTCTCCATTTGATGCGCTCTGGCCGACAATCAGCGTCGCATCCACGGACACAAAATGGGAGATCAGACTCTGGGCAGGAGTGTGGGGTTGGCAGCACAAAATCCCAGGAGTGTCCACTTACCTCAATTCCTCCTCTGTGTCGAACTTTTTGGGCTTCTTGGGACAGCAGTCGCAGATAAAGTAATTGCCAACGCGGGTCGCGGGAGGGAGCCTTGAGTCGCTCATGACGGAGTGTGTAGATGTCTTTGGGGGGGGAGGTAATGTATCGAGAGGAGATTGCGTGGACGGTTTTCTGGATGGTGCAATTGACGTGGCAGGGCTCGAAACAGGCTGGGCCGAGGTTATATATGCAGCCTGGGAAGCAGGGTCTAGCGGTGACTGTCGCTCGAAGGAAGAAATGCTGGTCATGCTACTGCCGGCCACTGAGAGAGCCACAGACGATGCATATGAGTTGTGCCTGACGCTCGACGCGGTCGACGAAACAGATCCATACTTGGGCTGATAATACTTCGACACCGGCGAGCGTCCAGACGCGCCCGTGTGGACTTTTGGAAGCGATTCTGCTGATGCGTTACCACGTGACGGGGATTTGTCGTCCCGAGCCACATCGGATGGGGGTGACCCTGCACGCCGCTTCATTCCCTGCTTAGAAGATAGCCGACCCACTTGCTGCTCTTGTCGGTCGCTCAGATTGAGATTGCGGAATGCGTTGCCATCTTCGCCTCCAATGTCGGATTCTGTTTCGGCGAAAAATCCTTGGTCATAACTGCCGCGATGTGAGCGGCTCGCGAGACTGGCCACTTCATCGAATCCCGGCCCGGCGCCGCCAGTTGCAGGCATTCCGCTCGGTCGAGGCTGAAGAAACAATTCTGGGTCCAACACGAGCGAGTTACTCGCGCTGTCCATCGAAGGACTCCGATGATCCATATTGTAGTCACGCCATCCCGGTCGCGATCCCGGTGAGACGCCTGCTGATACCGGACTTGTGATCCATCTGGACACCGGATCAAAGAGCGCCGAAGGAAGCTCATTGGCTGACAATAACTGGACATTTGAATCCTTTGTTTGCAGGGAAAGTTTCGTGCCAAAAGGTGAGGACTCAGTTGAGCCCGAACGCTGATGTCGCGGAGGCGAATTCGACTTTCCAATCTTGGACAAAAGTCTTTGATCGTATGCTTGCGACGAGCGGTCGAAATTTCGCTGTGCCAACGGCACTTCACCTTGTAGTCTAAAATAGAATATCTCATCAGCATTTCTCGCCCATTGCCACCTACGGCTAACGGCTCACGGGGCGGCAATCTGGCCCCCACGACTTGTGCGAAATGACTAGAAAAAGCACCAAGACAACCCCAAACAATCAGATCAGTGGAGTATTAGCCGGTAAAATACGACACTGTAACACCCTGATCGTGACAGAATGAAAAGACATGGAAAAACGGAACAAAAGAGAAAGCTGAAATTTTGGGCTTGGCTCAAGATGCCACGGCTGACTCACCTCTGATTTCCTAAAGTCGGAGATGGCGGTTTCCGGATCAAGGCGGGCACTGAACCGGCCAGACGTATGTCGCTTTGCGAGGGTGACCTCAACGTCGAGACATTGCTGCTTCGGCGGACGTAATCGTCGTCGTCGAGGTCCATCTCGTCGGTATCTTGAGCGCGAACAAAGTGGCTCTTCGAGTCCAGATAGCCGCCGTACAGGCTCGAGCCCGGCTTTATGGGCGCCAGTTGTCGCTGTGTGTCAAAGGGTTCGCCGTTGGCCCACTTCCAGGCAATGTCGACTCCCTGGGCCAAGTCGTTGTTGTATCGAGGGGGGGGCAGCGGCGGTGGGACGTCGTTAAAGCGAGCGCCCGGGATGACCATGGCTTCTCGAGGTCGAAGGGAGTCCTCTGAGTTTTGGGAGTTGGACCGAGAAGTAAATCGAGGTGTAGCAGCATTGTCTCTGCAGGGTAGTAATGGAACACGCATTCCGGCGGTGCCAGTCCTGCGGATATCCATGGTGATCTTGTCTCACGGCCACTGCAACATCAGAAAATGGCGGGAGGCAACAAAAGCTCAGCTGGGTAGTTATACTGCAAGGAACGGCGCTCGGATTTTTAGATTTGATTGTGGCGAGGGCATGCAACTCCTCGCGGGCGCCCCGTACTTGGATATGTGTGCCTTGCCTGGGTTGTTTGCGTGACTCGGCCGATGCACATGTGCCTGACCCTTGGATGTCCTGGGCCAGGGGGAGGGGTCTCTTTTTTTTTTTTCTTGAGCGGTATATCCTGAACCGTCGAGGGCTAAATTCTTCGAGTGGTCTTCTGGCCAATAGGTGGTATAACAGGGGGGTGTGGATGTGCCTTCCCTCAAGGGAACAAGTAATGTAGCAGTCTATCTCGCGGGTTGAAAAAGTACAGGGTTGTTACAACAGAGTCTGGCGGTAAGGACAGGATGGAGAGCAGAGGAGACTTTCTCGTCACCCTCTCTCTCAAGGCGGAACGGGTGGCAGAATGGAAATGACAGTATTTGAGGACCAGTCAACGGAGGGATCGCAGATATGAGGAATGAGCCTAGGAGGAGGGGTTTGTCGAACGGGCTGGTGAGCCACAGTCAGGCGGGCAGCAAGTAGGAGGAGCGATAGACATGCTGCATAAGAATGAGGTATGCGGTGTGAGGGAGGATGGGAGGTGAGGGAAGGTCGCAGACGGTGATTTGCTTGTAGGATTCGCACCCGCAGGGTGTCCTGGGGATAACAGCTGGACAGGGCCACGGTATAGGTGAGCGGAATGAGAGGGTCCTGTCCGTTCTTGGTTTCTTTTGGATTTGACACCCAGCAATGGCCGTAGCAAGTGTAGTGTACGAAGGGGGTGTACGAGGTCTCGCAGGCTGAGGATTGGGACGAGGTGGGAGGGGGATCGAGGCGAGGGAGGACCGTTGTGGAAGGCGTGGAAGGCGTGGAAGGACTAGAATAGCTTCTCTGACGAAGACAGGTAGGGCGATGGCTATGAGAATGACAATGGCACGCTCCAGTGCTTGGACGAGCTCCGCAGTCGTTGTGTGAAGTCAGTCATGCCGCCATGCGATTGCGCTTTGCTTCTTTCTTCACAAATCGGGCCAGGGTAGGGCAGGATAGGGCAAGGTAGGGCAGGGCAGCTGGGATCCAAGTGGAGCGGCTTGAAAAACATTCTCAGCAGGGCTGTTCGAGGGGCAGCCAGCAAACGGGAAACTCTAAGAGACCAAGGCCTAATGCGTGAGCCAGTCTCGAGCGCCGACAACACGCGCTGGCGCCCATAAACCTTTTTTTGCCCTCGTCAGGCTATCTGATCAGAGAGAACTGGCCAGGAATTGGAGCGGGAGCTGGGCTGGTTCAGCCCTACGACACGCAGCCCAGATCGGCGTGGCTTCTAGCGTAAAAGGCCGCAGAAAAAGGCTGCATCCGTTCCGAGGGAGGCCAGGATGGTGGAGCCTAAAAGCCCTGGTAGCCCCGACCAGACCCTGCTAGGCTAGTCCTAGGGGGCCTAGGAGCCTATGGCTGGCCGAGATGCAAGGTTTAATCTTTCTCTTTGCTCTCTGTGCTTCTTGTGTCTCTTGGGACGCGATGGAACATCGGGGTCGGGGACGGGGGCGCGCTTGGTCAACCTCCCGCATCTCCCTCTCCCTTGGCTCCGTCATCCTTCCACCGGTACCTCGTCCATACGAGGACCTACCTAGGTCCTCCGTACATATCGTCTTGACTCGGCTGTGTGCACAAACACACGCAGTGGGGACTCATCCGTCGTCGGTGCTGCTGCTGCAAGGTTCAATCGAGTCAGCAGCTTTCACACTTTTTGCCCTCATTTACCATGTACTACCGAGTCCTGTAAGTACCATACAATGTGCTATGTGCCCTGATCCCTTGCATTCGAGTATCGTTTGTGCGCATGATGAGCCACGCACTCACGGCATGCTGAGCCCCTCCTGGCAATAAGCAAACAAGATGGCTGAGACCCAACCTTGCTAGGTTGAACGGTGGCCCATGAGGAAGGGGAAGGGGGGGAGAAAGGCGACATGGGCTGACCTCGTGCACCCCCAGGCGGTAATATGGCACTCCGTAAGTGATATGGGTGATAATGGGGACTCCAGAGTCCAAGTGGGCACCCGATAGGGCGAGCCTACCAGGCACCCAGGCAAGAGCCAGGAATCGTAGTTAAGAAGTTGTTCTTGTTGCTGAGACCTGAGCGAGACCAAAAGGCTAAGACCGAGTTGTACACGGAGCTAAGTAAAGGCGAGGCGTGAGAGAGATGCCTGGTAGCCCCTGCAATGCTGGGCTGTGGGTTGCCCCCGCCAAAACCTGCCCGCAGCTTAGTGGTGGGACCAACGAGGAATTGAGGAGAAAGTAGGCCTGAGCCCTATGAAGCCCACGCTCAGGGTGACCAGGGAGGCATCTTGGGTATCTCATGGGCCATGGCTGTTGTGCTCCGTGTGAGAGGCCAGCTGATGCCCGTAGGGAATGATTCGCAGGCATTAGTTCTGCGGTGGACCGTTGACGCGTGATAGGGCTAGAACCATGACACGAGTACTGTGACTCGGCGAGCACGGCATCATGGTTCCAACATCCCAGTATCCATCCTCCTCCTCCCTCTCCCATCATCAGCCATCAGCCATCATCCTCTCATCTTACCATAATAAAGCACCGCCAACCGCCAGCCGCCAACCGCCCATCGAGTCCCTCCTCTTCTGGTCCCACCTGGACCCGTCCGCCGCTCTGGTCGTCCCAAGCTGAAGCCTTATGACTAGCATTCCGGAAAACGCGGGATCATTCCTGGTGGCGTTGTTTGCGTTTTGCATAATTTAGTTAGGGTGATGCGAGATGCTTTTCCTGTACGCCGCACGAGGTCCGTCCTTCCAGCCTTCCCTTTCCACAAACGGGTAAGATCTCTACCTAGAACGCCCGTTGTTGCACACTGCACACAGATCTTCCTACCCGTAACCTTCCACAAATCCTCCTGTGGAAAGCATTTCCAACAAAAGACAAGAGGCAGGGAACAAGGGAACAAGGGAGTTCCAACGTGCACTTACCTAGCTTGCTAGGTGTGTGCTCGTATCGATTACGCCTGGTCGTCTGCTGCAACAAGGTTTTTGGGGGGATGGGTTCGCGCATGTTGAGCATTCACCATAGAGGGTCTAGCTCCAATGGATCCCTCGTTCCAAGGCTCCTTGTCACACACAACACCAGCGAGTACGAGGGCTCGTCTTTGCTTTCACGTCATACCTAGGTATGTAGGCACCAAGTGCCACGCTGACAAGGGCACTGGGAAAACTCTAGAACCAGAAATCAAGCGGGAGCTAACCATACACTCTCGTACCAAGGGTCCCTCCGGTGCTGTGTGTTGGCAGTCACCCTTCTCGGAGAGTTTCAAACACGGGAGTTGATCCAGTATAGGGTACTTCGAGAGGAGTGTCATTTGACCTTCCCTTGGGAAGATGGGGCATGCCGAGACTGATTGCCTGCATGGCTCCACGGCTACTGACTCGAGCCACAGGTTTGTTTCTGTGCTGTCCACTAACGCCTAGCAGCCATGTCGGGGATGCAGGTGAGGGCGGAATCAATTGCTGCGATTCCAGGCCCGGTTCTCCCTAACGACTTCCCTCCAGATGATCAGTACCAATTCCTAGCCCTATGCCCTCTCTACCCGAGTCCTCTGCCCTACGAAAAGCTGACTGTGATGCCTTACAGAGCCCACCGTCGCCCACACTTTCACTCCTCCGTGATTAGTCAAGACTTCTCTCGCTATCCGCTGTTACACACTTTTCCAGGTGGGTTGTATACTGCATACATCGACGGATTGCTATTGGGCCAGCTTCGTCCATCAGGGCGATGGGACATCATCCAATCATTCCCGTGAAGTGGCGCCAGTGGGCTCGGTAGACACGACTCCCGAAATGATCAAGGTATGCATAAGCCATGTTTCTCTTTTGTCTCCTCTATTCGGGGACCATAGTCCTCTATTCCCTCTGAAAATCCTGAGGTGGCATACTGCAAACAGACAGGTGAAAGGAGACAGGGATCGCGACATCCTTCGTGGTTGGCAGGGGTGGTACAGGTTTCAGCATGATTTCGAGAGTGTGGATCATATCATCTGCAAGAATTGGGAAAGTGCACAAACTCGATTCGGTAGCGGAATCAAGGAGGTTGCTGCCTTCAATTTGAGGGCTTGAAGCCTTGGAAGCCGACAAGGCTGGCGCTTAGCCAACCGCAACGACATGATTGGCTAGGGAGATGGTCAGTTTGATCAACTTCTCCAGCCTGTGGCCTGAATGGGCAATCGGCTGGTGGGTGAAGTTTCCAGACCAATGATGGTGCCAACGCATTGACGAGGAGGCGTACTGTGAATACCTAAGGTAGGTAGGTATGCCTCGAAACGGCGCCTGGCTTCGGAGCAAGAAGCCAGACAGGGGCAAAGATCCGATTCAGATTCGAGAAGTCGCCTCTTGGATCCTCTTGGTCTGCCAAGGGTGGATGAAGGAGCGGGTCTGGAAGAAACTGGGGAAACATTGCGAGTGGCCGAAACTGACGTCGTATCTCAGATCATGTCGCCGGAAAAGCATGCCCTAGTGACTGGCACGCCCAACAAGGATCTCCCTTTGCGGTGTGGGGATTCCTATCAGGTACCAGAACACCCCCCAGTCTCGAACCCACCATCTCTTCCGAGCTTCCAAAATCCCAGACCGACAAGTTGCAGACAGTTGCAGACAGGCTGCTAGTCCCGTTTTCCAGAAACTTCATTCACATCGCTTGCGGTTCCTTTCGAGAAAGGTGGTGGCCAGCTTCAATCGCTTGGAACTGGGGACATGATATTGATCCTTGTGCCGGCCCGGAACCAGATCCTGCGATGAAGCGTTTTGTGATCGACTTTGGTTCTGTTCTCCGATGCCTTAATGTGATCCTGAGCAAGCCAGAGGTGCCATGATAAAGACCTTTGTGTGGTTTTGTTGTCGCCGTCGTTGGGCCGTCGACACAAACCCTGTCAGAGGGTCGCTATCCGCCCTCGCCACCTCGCAGCCTCTTTGAACGCCGCCCCGGGCCGTCGTTAAGGTGCCAATGAGACATTAAACCTCGGACCTCACCTCGGCGCTCCTCTTTTTCTGGAGCCCCTCGTCACCCTGCCGGCTAAATGCTGATCGATTGCCGATCGTTTTACGTACAACTCACCAGCCACGGAGAGTAAACGCCACAGCCATATGAAGATGGCACCGCTAGACGTTATGTGGCGTCGCAGGCAGTTGCTCGGGTCACCACTCACACGCACAGTCTGCACTGCTGAGCGACAATAGGATTTTGGTGTCTATATACCACTGGACTCGTTTAGATACTCTCCAAGACCAAAATCATGGCGAGGTGAAGGGGAGCTGAAAGCGAACGCAAAATGAAACCAGAGGCGACGGTTGCCCGAGTCTTGGCACCAGCCGAGGCTCTTTCGATTTTGCTTTCCCTTCAAAGTTTCAGGCTTCACTTCAAGGCCACCACAGCCAGATACGAACCAATCTCTTGTCGCCCTCGCAATACTCCATTTGTATCTATGAAAATTTCATCTCTCTCTCCGTCAAGAAAGATAATAGCCATCACGACAAAGCGAAACCTCAACCCGTAATCATCGCCCACTCTCCGAGAAAGACAAGGGACCGTTCGAAAATCCACATTTCGGGTCTCTGTCCACCCTTCACCGTTCACCGCCAATTTCCCTTTGCGCGAGGCGGCTGGCCTTGGCCAGTTCTTCTTCCTTATCTGGAGTCCCAATCCGTAAATCACCTGAGCTGCGGTATCCTGAAAGCCAAGATGGACTTTCCAACCCTGCCGAGCAAGGTCCCAGGGTACAACCTGTACATTGATGGGTAGGTTCTTTGGTGTCATGTTCTTTCCATCCACAACTCGCACTGTAAGGACCGCCGCTCCTCCCAACCCTTTTTGACGGGTTTCGGGGTCGGGCCGATAGAGAGAACGAAGGGGGAGTTTTGATGATGCATGTTGACGAGATCTTTTCAGATTCCAAGCCTTGCGTCGCCCGAAAATCCTCCAGGGCTCCAACATCACTCATGTTGTTTCGGTCTTGGACTGGAAGTTTTCAAACGACTGGGCCTCGCTTCGCGGTTTCCAACACTTGCATATCCCATTAGACGATGTCTACGATTCCAACATTCTGTCCCATTTTCCGCGGAGCAATGCCTTCATTCATCAAGGGTTGAAGTACTCGGGCTCCAATCAGTTTGGCACCTCTGGCGCTTCCCTCAAAGATGGCACCATCAACCCGATTCCGGGCGGGGTTCTTGTGCACTGGTAGGTGGTTTCTTCTTTCCTTCTGGCTTCTGGCCACTGCAGCCCTTTTCTTGTTTGCGCAAATCTGCCTCATAGGACATTGGATCCAGGGGCGCGTGTCCGTGTGCCTGGTTTTCGTTTTAGTGGGCTTTATCTATTGTCCTTGTTGAAATCAACTATGGGCACCCTTCGGCGACCACAATTATCAGGAACCCGAGCGCCTGGTCCACATCTCGTAAAGCGACAAATTTTCAGAATACTGAGCCGGCCAAGCCGGCAGTACTTCTGAACGACTGGCCTACATTGTGGGTAGGCTGGAAGAGACCACGCGTCCTCCACAAAATCCCAAGGTTTGCATTTGGCGGCTTGGCCGACTCTTGGGTTTGCCACGCTGAGCGTCCCTGTTTGGGTACCGCCACTCTGGGTCAAGACGGGACATGTTCTCCCAATCGAGTATCGAGGCATGTGAAGGGGCACTGTCTTTGAAGCTACAATCCAATACAGTTCAACAAAGATCGGCTGGGACCACAGCCTTCCACGTGCGGCTCTATCACTGCTATCAAATCACGTGATTGGGTCTTCTTTTCGCCGCAAGGCTGAGGCCGTGGAAAAGGTGTCCCGAACATGATGAGACCACAACACGAAGCACAGTGTCTGCGTTGGGATCCAGTGAGGAGGTCTCTAGAGGTGATTCATCATCCCTTGTCACATGGACATGAGAGAACCAATGTAACAAGAGTGCTTTGGTCATGTCTCGAAGAATATCACCTCACTGCCGCCACCGCCGCCGCCAAAGATTTACCTTTACCACTCTGCTCTTACGAACCCGGTTTATGATGCCTCAAGGAATCTCCGATGAAGCTAACCTGTATCTGGCAGTGCAATGGGCGTCTCCCGCTCTGCGACAATCGTCATAGCCTATCTCCTGTGGCACTCTCGCCAACAAGCAAACATCTTCAATACTGAATCTCAGAGGACCTCCACAGCGCATGCTTCCGCGCCGCCTCCATCGTCGTCGACGACATCACCACCGGAAATGGTGTCACTACCACTTACACCGCTAACACTGGACTCCGCCCTTGCCTTGGTCCGCGAATGTCGGCCGCAGGTTGAACCCAATTCAGGGTTCATCAAGCAACTCCGCATGTTCGAAGCCATGGGCTGCCCGACAACACAGGAGCAACTAGAAAGCCACAAGATTTATCGACGGTGGATGAACTCACGGAACGTGCTGGACGCATTGAGCGAAAATCGGGCGCCGGAGATGGACCATATCAGTTTTCGGGACGAGGAAGATGACGACAACAACAACGCAGACGGCATCCAAAGTTCGTCTTCAGGAACGGGAAAACCCGACGGGAGCGACCTTCTCAACGAAAGGGTCCAGAGTCTCACCCTACTCGACCCAGACAACGACGAGCCGACCGAGATCTTGAACCCAGACATAACTCTGTCGTCACCTTCCCCAGCGCCTCCTCTCCCCGCCGACGTCGAAATCAAATGCCGCAAATGCAGACGCCTGCTCGCCAAATCCGACTTCGTCCTACCTCACAAGCCTCCTCCGCACCGCGACCCCTCAGCAGCAACCACTGGCGGGGACCCGTGCGCACATATCTTTCTCCACCCCCTATCGTGGATGAGGCCGGTCCTGTCAGAGGGACAGTTGGACGGCCGACTCACATGTCCGACACAGTGGTGCGGAGCCAACATCGGCAAGTTTGCGTGGCAGGGGTTACGCTGCAGTTGTGGAGGGTGGGTGACGCCGGGGTTCGGTCTGGCAAAGGGCAAAGTGGACGAGGTGCGAGTTCGTGCGGAAAATTCATCCAGAAGAGGAGGAGCGGGACAAGGACAAGGACCAGCAGCTTTGGTTGGGCCTGGACATGGAGCCGGGGATGGTAAGAAAGCGGTCTTCAACGGCGCGGTGAGATATCCCCCTGGGATGAGGAAAGCAGGGAATGGCAACTTGTGACGAACAAGTCGAGTTTGACCAAAGCCGTGCCGTACCGATCAAAGACCACTTTGGACACACTTTGGGATTTCCGCGGCTGGATTATGGCGAGAATCAGCAAAGCTACATAAAAGGAAGCATGCGTGCATTGGTCATGGACTTTTAGACGGCGAGGCTGAATCATCCACATTACGTGCGTACGAAGCGGTTGATCTGGTCCGGGCAGTTTTACAGGTCATACTACCTCCCGTGCAGGACGGCATCGAATATACCTATATTCAATAACCCATCAACCTCAAGGGGCGCCCAGGCCAACAAAAGCAATATTCCATCCCTCCAAGCCTCTTATTCTTCATGCCGCAGTGGGAGACAGCATGTGTGCCTCTCTGACTGACCTTTCGTAGCCACGACGACCCTGAGCGATGCGGAAAAGGTGCGGTCCCTGCACCCCCAAAGCGTTGAGCAGTCAGTCGATCTCCTGCTTTGCGTTCTCGCGACCCCAAACAGTAAGTCTGCGTTCGGGACTATGACTAACACCTTCGAATTAGGTTGTTATTCATCTTCGATGTGCAGTAAGAAAATGTTCCCTCCACGATGCGTCCTGTTGTCGGAACCGATGACAGGACAGTAGTTAAGGTCGCCTAACGTTGGCAAGGCTTCTGAAAGCTTGCCACCGCTAACGGCAAACGGTTTCCGCTGCCAAAGGTCCGAGGACGCCGTGAAGCATTAGTTCAAGCATGATGACGTTCTACTCTTGTAGGATCCATGTAGGATAAACGGTTGATTGGGAGTCTTCTTCCCCTCAGGAATCCTTGTCGGTTCATCCTTCTTGTAAGAACAAGGGCTCTCGGCAGGCATTCGTGGCACATTCCGAGCTGCAGGCAAGTCTTCGTTCCTCATTCCAGTAGAGGGGAGTCGCTGGTTACTTGAATTGCTTGCTGCCACTGTTCTCGGCAGGAAGGGCAGAACCGCCCTTTGCCTCTTTGAGATAGGCGGGCAAGATACTCTCGCAGCCTGGTTGTACCAGGTCAATTCGGGTCTGTCAGGAGTCAGGACCACACGAGTAAGCACTCTTTTGTGTAGTACAATTTCCTCGTTTGGCATTTCCGAACACCTACTGTCTTTGACAGATGTCACCCCACATCTGCTGGGTCCATCTCGAGGGGAGCCAGCTAATACTCTCATCTTGTCCCTACATATGTACCCAGTCAATGCCGCTGCATCTTTACCCGAACCGGCAAGTGGTGGTGTCCCGACCTCTACCCGCGCATCTAAGAGCTCATGATTCATGACAAATGCGTCTGTGAATGCGTCGAAGTCAGGATCTCTGACGGTGTCCGAGGTGTTCACCCACCTTGCCTGGTGTGGCACACTCCTAACGTTTCAACAATGCAAAGTGTGGCCTCCGCATTGCGGTCCGAAAGGAACTGTGCGAAGTCATTTCGTCTTCCCGCGAACGAGCCATGAACGAGAATGCTCTTAACAGGATGCCGCAACTCCAACCGTGGTCGCCGTTCTCGGGGTCTCTGTGTCAGCCTTCTCATGAAAGCCCCGTTGATGAGTGCGTCTCTAGGTTTCAGCCTTACAGGGCCATTCGCTAAATTGGTAGATGGAGCAGTTTGAAAAAGATGGCAGGGCTCACTTTGCCGCCAGCCGTTTGCTCGAGACATCGGTAGCTTTGGAAATCACCTCCGCAACAGTGATCCTCTGGCTCGCGTGTGGTTGCATACTTTATTGATCCAACAAGTATGCAGAATCCTTCGATGCTGACATCGGGCAGTCGTTTTGGATGATTAGCCCGCAAGCCTAGGACGTCTTAGGCCCGTTCTTGGCTTGGCATGTTTCACGCTCTGTAAAACCGGGGTTGAGCTCGTCAATGCTGCAGCTCAAAACCGGCTCGCTGACTCGAACCGTCGGGCGCTCCGAAAGTCAGAGCTTCGACCATTTTTCTGAGTTCGAATGACCGGGTCTCGATCCACGCCATCCCTGGAACAGGATGACAATCAAGGCTCGCCAGAACTCTGAGTGAGCAACAATCGGAAACACTCCGGCTGTTGTGATCATCCACGTGCCCGTGGCTCGCTTATCTGAATTCCAAATCCTGCGCGGGACATTGAGAGCATGGGAGAGAATTAAGCACGCCTTCAGAAGTGTATGAGCTGAAGTGGCCGGGTAGGGCTGGTACAACGTGGTGTGTTGTGAAACCTAATTGAGGTTCAGCCTTGTGAGAACTTAGAGCGGGAGGCCGAAACCTCCAAACGCCGACCTCCAACATATGCCCCAACCATGAAGGGCTAGCGGGCCAAGTATAAGAGGATCTCGCTTGCCATCGAGAACGGCGGCTCCGGATAGGGTTAGGATGTCAGGCTAGGATCACCAGGGCGTTTGTCTCTCTAATGGCTGCACGCTTTGGATCTGTGATCCTGAAGCATTTTAAATTGGGAAAGTGGTCTTGATCATGCGCGATGCACCTCGTAATGCGCGACGCTGACCGAATATGGCATGTGGGCAGACCGGCCCCCAAAGCGGGCGAGACTGGTGGAAGCGACTGCTGGGTGGGTGGCCCGACTGCAAGAGCGGGATGGTCGTATTGAACTCGAGTTTGGCGCTTTTGAGTCGTTTTTCTCTCGCTTCTTGTGAACACGAACTGCACGATGCGAGCTCGTGTTTGTATGCACCTTGCGAGCGAGAAATGTCGTACTGAACCACGTGTCGTCACGACAAAGGCTGGAATACCTGACTTCTCTTGACATCGTTTCCATCCACATCCACTAATGGGAATAAGGATAATTATGGTCGCTGACTCTCCGCTGACCTCTGAGCATGGATGAGAGCTGGAGACAGGCAGTATCAGCTCCACCGGATGGATGATTTCCACACGCCTCGACGCTAGTGCTGACAAGGGCTACTAGCCCTAAATCCATAGCCGCTTTCAAGCTTGTGAAGCATGCTGCAGACGACTTTGCACCAGATATGCAGGTTGACAACCTGCAGAATGCACCATCACTGGCGTTGCTGTTGGAGTGACAGTTGATGAGGGTTGAGCGATCATCCTAGTCTCAAATGCAATTGCCCACCACTGAGCCTGCACCTTTCGAGTTACTGGGGGTATCCCATCTTCAGAATCCGAATAAGAGAATGAGCCAAGACGAAACGAGGGTTTAGAGGTCAATGAAGAGCGGGTGTGGATGTTAATTTGATGTTGGGTCATGAGATGTCTCCCTTCGGCACTGCAGGGAACAAATTAGGATCTTTCATTCGCTGTTGATTGCGCTTTGCAACTTCTAAGTTGCGCCAACGGTCGATTCGCATTTGGTAAAAATTTCTATTAACATCAGAGGGGAAGACAGCTGACTAGAAGGGAGGAAGGACTCACTTGTGCAGTGCGTATACACGAGGAATGTCTTCCGGCTTGTCGTTGGCATTTGCACCAGCCTGTATGGCTTTGATCTGCAGCCATTCACAGGATTAGCTTCGAGGAAGGGTGAGTGAGAGGACAGGCGGGAGAAGAACCGACCTTGTCATCCCTTTCTTTCTCAGCCTTGTCATCGTCCTCCTCCTCCTTCCTTTTGTCTTTGTCGTCGTCTTTGGCCTTTTTCTTGGCCTTCCTCTTGCGTTGCTTCTCTTCGTATTCCTGCTTGATCTTCTCGATTTCTTTGTCCATCCATTCCTTTTTCTTCTTCGCGGCTTCCGCCTCGGCGTCTACAACAGGGGAAGCAAATCCTCTGTCGCTAAGGTGGGAAACACAGACATAGAAGAAGTCCTGACAAGACCAGTTGGTATGGTAATCGCCATGACGCAGGATCAGGATGCTTAGTGTGCCCGGCAAAGAAAATGACACTCACTTTATTGTCAGGGGTGATCAGCACCTTGGCGGAGGGCCGGTGACACACATAGCAGGGTTTGGACGAAGCTTCAGCTACTGTTCGGAGATGATAGACATTTGGGAAGGGCAAAGACATGGTGAACGCAAAAAGACGACGTCTTTGCAGCTAGACCAGATGTTCCGACGGAGTGTGCAGGGCTGATGGCGGGATAGATGGGAAAGGACCAGGAAGTCGACGAGGGCAACGGGCACGATATGGACACGAAGTTCCGGTTTGGGCGGCCTCAGGCCGCTCTTTCCAATGTCCCCCTGCTGCTCTTTCAGCCATCTTACGCTAACTGTTTTGGGTCAAGCTGTCGCTGGTTTCTCCTGCGCCGAAAAGCTGCATCAAAAGGCTGCATTGTCAACAGAGCTGCTCTCAATCCCAAGCACTCTGTACCAACTCCGTGTTCTCGCTGATCGCCCGGAGGCGGAGGTGCCCGTCGACCAATGAGACCTAGCAATCGCTATCAATCGAAGCAGGATTTGCAAGCCGCGTCAGGAGTAGGAAATGAATGAAAGCAACATTGAACATACATTGACAGTTTTCAAGACAGCGAGAAGTGTCTCGTCGGGAAATGTCCTAGTGCTATGTAGGACGGCAAAGATGGGATCAAACTCGGCTTTGCCCGAGAATCAACAGCTTGATCCCCAGGGGGGGGGGGGGGCAGCTCGAAGTTTCGTGAACCAGTCTCAATCTATCTCCAGGCCCATTGTGGCCTTGGTGGAAGACAAAGGCATGCTGGATCAACCGATTGAGCCTCGGGCAACTGTAGGGGATGAATAGGAGATTTTGAGAGCATGTCATGGATGCATTTGAGAGCACTGGATTGGGTGGAACAGGTAAAATGGGCAGGAAGCAAGCTTCAACGCTGTTTTGCAATGTGGGAGGGAGTAAAGAACCATCGTAGAGAGAGACGTGCCGTCGCAAATCTCCATGTTCAAGCAGGAGTAAAATACTTTGAGAGTCTGGCTGAGATAGTAGTACAACACATTTTGTTGAAAGCTGCTCCTTCTGATAGACATACACTGGGACCTCCTATAAGGACCCCGGACGCCTCGATATACGCGAATCCAACTGCGCCTGCTGAGCAAAGACGGCAGCTCCAATCGCGGGTCGACCACCTGGCTGTTGCGGTTGCGTTGTGCCTTGATCCAGCACATTGTCCTTCAACGCCTCTTCCTCGGCGCTAGCTACTGTCCCTTCAAAGGCCGCTGCTCTTGACGTTTGCTCAAAGACCACCTGCCGGCTCCATCTCTCCCAGTCATTGTACATTTCATTCTCGATGCCCATGGAAATTTGCAAGGCTGACTTGCCGAAGCGGGCGCCCATGTGTCTCGCCTCTTCGGCTGCAATCCTATCCCTTCTCTCTTGTCGTCGACGCAGCGTGTAGAACTCCTTGCGGGCGATGTCGTACGCCTGCGGGACTGTGATGTCCGGGACGTTCTCCAGAAGCCAGAGTTGTCGTTGGACCACGCATTCGCCCGACAACGGGATACCAGGCTGGATCAGGCCTTTTGACCAGTCCGCGTGTTTGTATTGTTCTCCTGATGTCTCGACGATTACTCGAGGCCGCGCGAGCTCCCAGGGGTGATCGCTGTAGAAGGTTTTTCGTAGAGAGTCCTCCTCATATTGCAAGGGTTTAGGAGTAAAGACACGGCGAGCTTTCGCTGATTTAGGTCTCTTGGGTTCCGAGATTTGCACGTATTGTTCGGTTTTTCCGCCTGGGAGGGTTCGTGTGCGGACTTTGGTTAGAGGATGCCGCATAGGCTGTTGACGGATGAGAATTTGCGCCGGCGGAACATCGTGTACAATATCGACCCAGTTTGGAACAGAAGGGATCTGTTTAGCCTTGAATTTGGCCAGCGCTGTCTTACGGACATTGATGGCAGTGAAGTTCAAGCGGCCCATGATGGGCAGCTGGATGGGAAGATGTTCGATCTGGCTGGTATGCGTCTCTGAGGGATCAGAAGGAGCAGCGGTTTCTGATAAAGTAGTCCAGGTTCCCAAGCCCGCAGAATTATAGATCTGTCTTTGTATCTAGCGATACAGGCAGCTTTGATTGTAGGATAAACTGAGCCTCCATTGAAATTCGAAGCTGCGGCGAAAATGCGCGCTAGTGGAGAAGTTTCCAACATCCACCATTTTGGGAATCTCAACCGCGAGTGTTTTTCGCCGAGGCCTTCAACAAGCACCTGGAAAAGACTGTCTGCTCATTTCAAGCCGATGATGAAGAGTTGACAACATGTTCCCAGTCATATGCATCAATCCTCCAAAATTCTCGGATGCAGCAGCTTTCCGAGTGCGACGCCAATAGCACGTTACAGTTTCTCGATATGCGACTTCCTCGCCCCTAACATCCCCCAACGTCCAGCCGTTGCCTCCAGGCGTTCGATATGTCAACGCGGCAGTGATACCATCCGAGGGGACAACGTTAGAGCTGTGGAATTAGCTTTCTACAGTTGGCTCTCGCATGCTGGAGAGTGTTCGAGGCGATGTCGTCAAACGCCACTCTCGACGTCCGCTTTCGGGAGCACCAATCGATGGAAGCATGGAGACCTGCAAGAGAAAGGAAAGAACAGATTCAGGGGCCAATACCGCAGTGTGAGCCATGTTATCAGGCAAAGCCGTCTTGGGGACCTAGATGGCTCGGGGACGTCGACGAGCCCTCGGAGTCGGCGCAAGAACAGAGCTGATGCGTGGGAATTCTTTGATTCCAATACGCTCGACTTCGCGGAAAACAGTCGACTGCCGGCCGCCTTCTTTTACGATCTGAGCACCCTTTATGAGAAAGTAAGACAGGAGAACGCTGAACAAGAAAAGCGGGATGAACTCGAGCTATCACAGCCCCTGCTTGAGGAACAAATGGCCCTTTTGAAGTCTGTGAGAGATCTCGAGGAAAAGCTAGCCAAGGCCAAAGCCAGCTTGGACAGTTCAATGCGCAAGAAGCCTCCCACATCAAAACACCCTGCGTCGCTGACACAAGTAGCCTCGCCGCAACCGGCTGTTGTGCTGTCAAAAGATGACTATAAGAATTTGGTGGACCTGTATTTCTTTACCCACAGCAGCCGTTTCGACCCAGAATCGCCTCATTCATCTCCTACGCCAAAATTCCTGGAAGACTACGCATTTAAGCTCTCGGAAGACTTTGCACCACCTCAAGCCTATGCGGAATTTTATGCGGATGATGAAGGTTATGAATCGCCTCTTAAGGAGGTGGAGAAGATGCTCAAATCAAAGCAGCTGCGCGAAATTTCCGCCTTCAGGGCCTTTGTAGATCTTCTCCTCGACAATCACTCCTCGAACTCAGCACTGTTCAGAGCTTACAAAAGGCTGCCGCAACCAGGGGTTGCTTTTCTTCCCAAGGGAACCATCAGATTGTTCCTGCAACGTATGTCAACGCCTTGGCAAAAGAGCGAAAAATCAATGATCAGATATCTATCCCTCATTGACGACATGCAAAAGGCCAATCTACCAATTGCACGGTCAGAATGGGCGTCTGCTATATACTTGGCTGGCAGGTCTTTTTCAAAGGTAACAGAGTCGGAACTGAATGCCGCGCTGCGACTGTGGAGGCAGATGGAACAAGAAGCTGGTGTACAGGCTCACAATGTCACTTTCAATATCCTCTTTGACATTGCAGTGAGAGCCAACAAGTATCCCCTGGCTCAGATGATCCTGAAAGAGATGCATGACCGTGGTCTTCATCTCAACAGGCTTGGTCGGGTCAGCGTCATCTATTATCACGGGTTACGAGGTGACGGGGATGCTGTTCGAAAAGCTTACCGCGATTTTGTCGATGCGGGAGAAATTGTCGACACCCTTGTACTGAATTGCGTAATGGCGGCGCTGTTCAATGCCCAGGAACCGGCGGCGGCGGAGCAAATATATGAGCGGATGAAGAGTCTTCATATCAATACTCGTCGAGAAGTACGAAGCGACGGCACAATAGCATCTTACCGGCAGTATCCAGGGCCTGGACCTGAGCTAATACACCGCAAGCTAGCAGCGAACTCTCTACGGCGAGTATTGCTTTTTGCGAGCAGGCTGAAACACATCCTGCCGGAGCATCATAAGGAGGCACAAGAATTGATGCCATTGAGACCAGACCATACAACCTTTCGGACCATGATCTCATATCATGCCAATATTTCCGGAAACCTCAACCGCATCACAGTGTTAATCAACGAGATGTCCGAATTATTTGGTCTCCCACTACAGAGTATCCACTATCAGCTGCTATTCAAGGGCTTTGCCCTCCATGGCGCGACAAGAAACCCCCACGCGACTTGGAATCTGCACCGACTGGATTTGGCCTGGGAAGCTTGTCGAAAAGACATCCGAGATGGCCAAATGGCTCGCAAACATGCAAGACAGACGAAGTCCTCTCACCATCAGCTCCCATCGATTGATGTCATCAACGAAACCTCTGATGAAAGAGAACAATCCACACATGGAGAACACAAAGCTTTCAAACGTATGAGCGAATGGGATGACTTTGTTCTTGACCTCGCCGCGTTTCCCAGAGAGCGAAGAAAACATATCGAAAGAATCCATGCCGAGCTTTTTGATGAGGAAAGAGAGAAGAAAGAACCTCTGATTCGAAATCCATTCTCCCGTTCTACCAAGGAATCGCCACCACATGACCAGAAGACCTACTACCCACTGGGAGAGCGAAAGTTAGACCAAGAAGAAGGGGAGTATGTGTTACCCTCTCCCATCCTAGCAATCGATCCATCAAGTAGCAAGCTACACGAATCCTCTTCTCCTGAGCAGGCTACGGCCGACACGACCGACGTCGACCCAGAGCCGCAGACGTTTCCATCCTCCACAGACACAGATTCGCCAGACATAAAATCGCGCAGTCCTGCTCGATCCGCCACCACCGACGCACCGTTTTCCGATGCCGAGACAGATTCCCATTCCGAGACAGATGTAGAAGATGGTCGCGACGTCCCACCCATTCCGGCCACATCCCAGCACCAAGTGGAAGCGACTCGGCCCTTGATCTGCTGGCTCCTGCGCGCCTACACCAACTCGACGGGGTCTCGCCAGCAAGTGGAAGCAGTATGGGACTCGGTGCGCCCGTTGTGGCGCTCGCGCGAGCCGAATGATCAGGCCGCCGTGATTCGGGTTCTGAGACGGTGTTTGAGGAACTGCGACCGGTACGGTCCGCCTTTGTGAATGGGGTCTATAATCATGTTTGAAGAGACTAGGTATGCAAAACAGATGCCGCCTTGCGAGAAATATCCGTCCATTCTATCCCATCATACCCGTCAATGCAATGCCCGCATATCTAGGCAGTTATAGTAGATTGGGCTTGGGTGTGTATACAATAAATGTACATACATATAAATCCGTGCGTCCACGCATTCATACTTGTTCATGCGGGTCTGATGTCTGGCCTGATTGCCCGAGTTCAAAATCTTCTTTTCGTTCTTCCCTTCTTTCTTCCTTGTTTTCCCCGGGGAAAGCAATAGGATATACTGCCGCGGCGTGTGCTGCTAGAGCTTCCAGGGTCGTTGCGTTTGCGAGGTCTTTGTCTCTGTTTGTGTCTATATCTATGCCCAGGTGAGGTATATCTCTCTATCTAATCCGTATATCTATGTCCGGATCGGATGATATATGACAGGCCCAAGCCGGCGATAGCAACCATGTTCGAACCGTACACAGGTGCTCATCTATGCAACGGGCTTTATTAGCTAGTGAGTCTAGAAGGGAAGGGAAGGCAAGGGGGGAAGCTACCAACGGTGCAGTGCCTTGAAACCTCGGAGATCTAGCTGATGAAGTTAGTCCATTCGCGTCTTCGAGTAGGCACGCACTTTATTTTTTCTTATTTTTCTTTTACCTCGCCCCCTTTGCCCTGTATCCCCCTGCATGGAGGAACCTATTGCTTTTACAACTTGCTCTCCCTCCCCGCTCCGAATAGACTAGTCCTCCGCGCGGTCCTCGGGTCTTGCGCCCAAGACACTGCATACGGATGGTCCCGTGTCTTCACGACCAGGTCGTCGATCGCCCCTGTATTGACGTATTGCGGCCCACACTCAAGCAGGCTGGTCACGCCGATATTCCGCATGGCGACCTCGAACTCGTCCTTGAGGATGTCGAGCAGTTGCTCCACGCCGTCCTGGCCGTATCCCGTGGCGAAGAGGGCGGGGCGTCCGATGCCGGCGGCCACGGCGCCCAGACAGACGACCTTGAGGATGTCCGTGCCGCGGCGGATGCCGCCGTCGATGAAGATGCTGAACGGCTTTGAGTGGCCGGACCGGACGGCCGGGGAGGTAGGGTGGTGCTGCGTGATTATTTCCGGGTAGCGTGCGTGGATTTCGAGCAGGACGAGCAGGGCCGGAGGTGACGTATCGAGGTTCCTTCCGCCGTGGTTTGATAGGACTACGCCCTCGAGGCCGTGGTCAAGGGCTAGACGCACGTCGTCTGCGGACATTATGCCTTTTAGCAAGAGCGGGAGTTTGGTTTGAGACCGTAACCAGGCAATATCATCCCAGTTCAGGTTCGGGTCGATGAAGCTGCCCATAAGCCGTCCGTAGCCGCCACCTTTCTTGTCGTTCTTGGCCTTGGTGGTCATCATTGGATTTTGGATGGTTTCATCAGCCTTGACCCGCTCATCGGCTTCCCTCTTCCCCGCCGCCGCGGCATCAGTCGTGACAAATATCGCGCGGACGTTCTGGTGCTGGTGGATCTTGCGGAGGAGTTGTTCGGATTTGGGCCGCTCGCGATTGACGTATAACTGGAAGAAAAATGGATAGCTCGAAACAGAAGGTTGAGAGACGATTTCACTTGCAGAATAGCTAGCGTTGTTGGAGATGCATTGCACGATGTGCTTCTCCTTTGCAGCCCGTGCGATGGCGAGTTCGCCGTCTGGGTGGATCAAGCGCGCCATTGCGGCGGGAGAGATCATCAGTGGAAAGGAGACGGGATGGCCCAGAATGGTGGTTTCGGGGTTGATCTTGTCCACGCGACGCATCACACGTGGGCGGAAGAGCACGCGACTGAAGAGGCTGGCATTGAGGTCTCGCGTTATCAGGTCGTTGGCGGCAGAGGAGTAGAATGCCCATGTCTTTGCGGTAGCGCTGTTCCGGGCGGCGAGTTCGTAATCGTGGGCATTTATCAGTGAATCTAACGGTGGCTTATTGGGGCTCGAATCTGATTTGGCTTTGGGTGTCTCGGTGGGAAGAGGTTGTGACCATTCCTCAGTGATTGTGGATCTGTCCAGCACTCCCTTGAGGGCGTCTGCAGGAAGGTTGTTTCTGATTATCGCTGGAGAGTGGATTTCATTGTACGCCTGGGTGGCGTCCCGACCCGCGTACTTGTATATGATCCCTGGACCGCCAGGATGCTCGTGGGCGAATTTGGTGATGTCCCATACTTGGTTGTCCACGACTATCCAGCAGTCGGTGTCTGCGCTGTGAGATGAGATCTCAGCTACCGAGATCTTGCGTTGCGCCATTGGGCGCCCGTCGGGGAAGCTCGAGGATTATCCTATCCCAGAAAATGGGTAAGCAGAAGAGACAGCATCTGGGACGCTGGTTATATAGCAGTCCCGCCTCCCACCATGAGAGCACCCATCCAAGTCATTTCACTCCATCGGTCGAAGGTATAGTTACCGGCTGGTGACACCAAAAGTGACCATTTTAGCCACTGGTCGAGATGGCCTACTTGGACGGGAGGCTGTCGGTGTCAAGGCCGGTGCGGAGAGTGGTGGAAGGGAAGATGGAGGGCTGGAGTGATTGGAGCTTCGAGCAAGCTGCGAGGCGAGGAGTAAAGAGGATCACGTGAATCGCGAATGGCGCCTCTCGGCGGAATTGACGCCGAGCGCGTCGGCGACCATTTTTGTTGATCGGAGTTCTCAGTTCTCAATTCTGGCCCCCCGGCGGCACGACAACTCACACTCCAACCCACGGTCAGATCTTGTTCCTGCAGCCGCCCCAAGTCTTTGCAGCTAATCTGATGCTACTGCGGTCACATCCTTTTTCCAGCAGTCGCGTCCTCCGTCTCCTGAAACCTTCAGCCTTGTCGGCCATTTGTCTTTGGTCACGTCTAAATCTTGGTAAGCCATTGTGTCTGCAAAGTCCTTGATTGGAGAGGCACGTCTGAATCTTGTCATAGGACTAAATCCCGGGGGGCGGCTTGCTCGGATACATGTCAGTCCCTGGCAAGAAAACATAGCCAGCTACGCCACCATGGCGAACAACACGAAACCGTTGAGGTACGCAGACGTGCGTAGCCGCATGGGAGGGATGAGCCATTCTTGAGGCTGACAGATTCAGGTGGGCATCAACCTAGGCGACCCTGTTTTCCGCGGGGTGTACCACGGGAAGCAAGCGCATGAGGATGATTTAGACGACGTTGTCCAACGAGCCCTGGACGTGGGTTGTACCAAGTTGATGGTCACTGGCTCCAGCCTGAAAGAGTCCCATCATGCGGTCGAGCTCGCGAAACAATACCGTATGTAACCGACACCCTGCCGACAGTGTCCGCGCTTCTGACTCATTCCAAGCGGGCATTTGCTTTGCGACGATTGGGGTACATCCATGCTCGACGCAGGACTTTGACAATCACGCCGGCGGGCCGAGTGCCCTCATCCAAGAGCTTCGTGATCTGACTCTCGAAGCAAAAGAGAGTGGACATGCAGTCGCCTTTGGAGAAATCGGGCTAGACTACGATCGACTGTTCCTATCGCCCAAGGATGTCCAACTCAAATATTTCGAGCTGCAGCTGGACCTGGCAGTGGAGATGCAGCTGCCGCTGTTCCTACACTCACGAGCATGCAGCGAGGACTTTGAGAGAATCCTCAGCGCCCGCTTAGACGAGCTGCCCAAACGCGGCCTGGTGCACAGCTTTACCGGCACCATACCGGAAATGGAGGCATTGGTCAAGCTTGGGTTTGACATCGGCATCAACGGGTGCAGTATGAAGACAGCAGAGAACCTGGAGGTGATCAAAGCGGTTCCTCTGGATCGTCTTCAGATCGAGACGGATGGACCCTGGTGTGAGATACGAGCGTCTCATGCCTCATCGCAGTACCTGAAAGATGGGCCGGTGATCCCCAAAGCGGTGAAGAAGGAGAGATGGCAGAAAGGGATGATGGTCAAAGGACGAAACGAGTCGGCAACGATAGTGCAGGTGGCCCACGTGATTGCCGGCGTGAAGGGGCTGGCAGTGGAGGAAGTGAGCGAGGCGGCGTGGACGAATTCGACCGAGATGTTTGGATTGGGCCATTAGGGAATTGATCCGAAGGGGGATTTGCCTCATGATAGATATAGTCCCCAGGACGGAGTGCTCGGTACTTGGTAGAGGAAGGTCTGTCTACTTGTTACCAGGACCAGGACCTGTACTTGTGTTCCTTGGGAGCATCTGCCTGCCCCGACAACACGTGATCGAGACCTGTCCCAGACCCGTCACCGCCCAAGAATGCACGTGCCTGGCCTCATTAGATTCCCCCATTAAAAATGCCGGTTGCCAGTCCACCAAATGCCACCCTAATTACTCGTAATTGATGAATGGATTTTTTATTACCTCAAATCATCTTCTTGTGCGTTTCCCTCTTCTTTTCTCCGCGCTGCCCGATGTTTCGCCTCCGTCTTTACTCCTGTTTGTAACCTAGCTGCTTCTCCTTCTTCGTGGCCTTTGTAGCTTCCGTCCTCGCCTTATCCCCGTTCCCCCCGTCTCCCTCCCTCGTCTGCCTCTCTCCCTGTCGTCCCGCGGTGGCTGCCTGGCGAATGGGTGATTGGTGATGCTGCCAATCCGCTTCCTCTGACTGGAACCACAATCAAACCACACGTACCACGTCTGCATTGCGCGCTGGTGACGCCTGTCACGTTGGTTGCCAGAACTTACCAAGCTACACGCCCCTCTGGCGCCTCTTGTTTTTCTTTGCCCGAAAACTCTCGCCCGTCGATCTAGCTCATCATTCTTTCTTCTCCTTCTCACCCACCATCTCACTCTCGTTCTCGATCCCTATTTCTTCTCCCCCAGTCATCTTCGGCCACAGCATGCCGCCTGCTATTCCTTCTGCAGTGCTTTCCACCCAGAGCTCTCCAGAAACAATCCTCGCCATGCGTCCAATCGCCATGCCTTGTTGTCAGGGCCGATTCCCGTCCAGATAATTGCCTCGTCCGCTCTAGCTAGCTACAAAACAGCGACCAGCTTCTCCCTCTCTCCCGATTCGAGTCTTCGTGACCAAGGAAGCTTAATTCCTACCATCCGAGCACCCGTCTACAGGTCACTGTTGCTTTGGAGGACCTCCGTCGTCGATCAAGAACTCGGCCTCAGCCTATCCGTTGGCACACGTCCTCCATCCACATAAAATGGCCATCTAACCACCTCTTCAAGGTGTTCAGCCGCCTTCCCACTTGGGCCCCCGGGAGTTGTATAAAAGTCCACTCCAGGAGGTCCATTTTCTCGCATCGATCCTCATTTCCTCCCTCGTCAACTCCTCAGATCGATTGCCTGTATCGCCACTCTAACAACCCGAGCTTTGGACAACGCGCAGCAGTCAACGACGTCGCTATCCACCGACTACTCCCCAAACGACGGGTCATCTTGCCCTATCGCGCTTGTTGTCGGAAATCGCAAAATGACCTCAAAGGACCAGAGAGTGCCCAACCGACTGGTTACTTCTGAAGATGTTGCAGCGTCTCTGGCGGAACTGGACGTGTCATCAGGCTCCAAGACCATCCAACTTGATCAATCTCAACCACCTACTCCAGACGGCACAGGACGTCCAGTCAACTTCCAAGTGATTGCCCCTGGACTCTACCGATCGAGTTATCCCCAGTATGCACATTTCGAGACCCTTGCCGACCTCGGGCTCAAGACCATTGTGACCCTGGTTCCCGGGCCTCTCCCACTCGACTATCAGAAATTCATCACCTCCCACGGCATTACGCATTATATCATCCCTATCCTTGCCAACAAGGATGCAGACGTCTATACTCCGGATGCAGACATATGCAAGGTCGTGGAACTCATGCTCGATCCGTCCAACTATCCCATGCTCATCCACTGTAACAAAGGGAAACACCGAAGCGGTTGCATCACAGCAGCATTCCGCAAGGTGACAGGATGGACCCCTGACGCTTGTGTCGACGAATACAGACGATATTCTGCACCAAAGAGCCGCGATTTGGACGAGGTGTTTATTCGCCGGTTCGACCCCTCTCCCCTGAAGCATCTCGCCATCGAGAGAGGCTATGTCGGCGGCGTCTATCGACAACCGGTGCGCGATTCAACCAAATCTTCAATCTACACCAATAACACCACTTATGCGACTACCGATGACTCTGTCCACGATTGCCACGAGCGAGTCCATCAGGAAAACGCGACACTTGCGGGGCCGCTGAAGGTAGGGGTATTCAACTAGAGAATCTTTGCTCAGCTGAATCCATCACGCGCACCACACAAAACAGGGCAACACACACAACAGGTTCAATGTGAGCTATTACTATTCACTTCGCGAGCTCTCTCAGACAGGGACTGTCTATGCAAACGTGCGACCTTGTCCTAGAAGGACATCGAAACCAGGAGCGAAGGACGGACAGCCATGGACACGAGAATCATTCTCGTACGAATGTGCAGGAGCCTGGCGAGACGACGAAATGTACTATATCACCGTCTGTTTCAAAGTGAATTTTGCAGGAAAGGCATTCAAAAGGGCGTGAAAAGGAACGGGAAATGATAGAGACGTGCATTTCAAATCTCAAATCGACAATGGAATCGGAATTGGATAGACAAAGCACAGCATGGAAAACGGGGAAAGGTGCATGGCATTTGTCTGATTCAGCATCTCGCAACATGTTGTCTTTCGGATCACGACACGAATCGTGTCGACAGCATCGGGGGCTACCTCTTTGACCGCTGCTATGGAACATGGATTGTTTTTGTTTTACCGATTCGCCACCGACGTCTGTGGTAGGGGGAAGAGCACGGGATTCGTCCTGACCCACAGCGAGGTTTCACGTGGGTCTCGTTGAGCGGGGCGAAGCGGTAAGGAGATGCGAGATTGCGTTTTACGTTTGTGCTTCAGAAAGGTGGCTGCAAGAGCAAAAAGAAAGGGAATGCCTTTACAGAGGATCACTCCCCCCTTTCGTCCGGACGCATAAGGAAATATGGCACGCGACGCGGCGGCCGCGGCGGGGCAGGATTGCTACTGTACTCGTATGGAGGAGGGCAATTGATGACACACACCGTAACTCCCATGTATATACCTACACACCGACTTACCGACCTCCCCGCCGAAATGCCAATCCCACCCAGGCAGCGTGATGGGGAAGGGGGAAAAAAACTGATGAAAAAGCAAACCCCAGATCTTGAAACGGAAACCAGACCGACCAGCGTTACATGTATGGAGTACTCTGTGGTGTCCATTACCTAGGTAGTTCGCTAATGGGTAATGAACTCATCCAAACATCAAAACAAAACTCATCTTTATCACTAGAGCGAACCACTGTTTCCCATCGCAAGCGGCATGGGATAGGACCTAGGTGATGGAGAACTAATATTTCCAAATGCAAATTACACAGGATAGAGGATAGATAATAGAGGGACCACTGCCGCGTATTTCCAAAGGTAAACGACATGGAACAGATGAAGAGAACCGTTACCACCGAAGGCCAACGCCATACTGTGCCGTAGACGAAGGACGATTTCGATCCAATACTCGTGAATCACTTTACTCTTTCATGATACCCCCATTCGAAGATTACCGAGGAGGTCCACCGAGGATGAAACTCCCTTTCCTCTTCAAGCGGCAACAGAGCCTTTGCCTCGAAGGCCGCACAGGATCCGTCGTCCGCGAAATTTGCGTCGGGGTTGAGGTAGTCTTGTAGACAGGTCAGAACAGCCTGTGCGAATGCGCTGAATATCCTCCCGCCGGATTGTTGCTCCTTCAGCCATTTGTCTGCCAGCTGGAGGTCGGACTGATCGTTACGCAAGTTGTTGGCCGGTAGGTCGTCTTTGCGTCTTTGCTCAACAGGCTGTCCAGAACTGATTTCGAGCAGCATAATAGCCAAGACAAGCAAATTCGAACAGTCTCTGTGGCCAGCCGGATCATTGGACCGTGGGTTTCCAACAGTGCCAAATCCTAATGGCCTCCATACTCTTGCTCTGGGGGAGTTTGCCCTCGAAGTGCGTAAGAGATCTTCAAGTGTCAAAGATTTCTGGACGTGTTTGATAGTCGCTTTCGAGGCGTATGATTTCAAACATCCCGTATCGTCAAGAGAGAAATCTACAAACGCGTAGGCAGGTTCTCTGATAATCTGGCAACAGTTTGTGATGGCTTTTAGACCTGCAGCGTCAAAGTCGTCGTCGTTCCCCGGGACCGAGAACGTCACGCGAACCGTCTTCGTGCTACATCGAGATCATGTCAGCATCAGAGGTCAGAACTAAATCGTGAGAGAATCCTCGAAGCACTGTACTCGATGGAAGTTCGTCAATCCTTCTTTCAGAATTCAACCACCCAGAAGATGCACCGCAGTCCCCGTAGAGGCTCAACCTGAAGCGAGTCGCCCGCACCATGGAGCTCACATCCGCTGGTTGCGAAGGTCCCTTCCGCTTTTTGGACCTCACTAGTCGTTGCTCAAGTAGCAGGCGAGCAGCATGGACAGGCTTATCGGTGCACCAGTTCTGTGAAATGGCTCGACATATTTTGCTCGCGTTCTCCTGGACGATATCTAGCTGTGCAGAAAACTTCAGCTTGAGGCGACTCTGCGGAACTTCCTCCTGCAGCTTATTGGCTCTTGCGGCCAAGGCATTGATTGTCTCGTATCAAGCCTCCGGGCGCTCTAATGAGGTCTTCACACGGTTCTTCATAGCAAACTTGATCCTCTACCCAAGGTCGAAAGTATCACGATCAAAAGGAGTGTTCGCGGCTGGTCGATTGGAAGAGACAAGGGGCCAGAGGGTTTGGCTTGTGACTACCTACAAGAGTCAGTCCTGACTCGTTCACGCCAGCGGACGTGTTCAAACCTGCTGTGGTCCAGGGATATGATGAGAGGGAGGACGCCCAGGACGGGCCCAGCTGCTTCCACTCCTGCCGTTGTTTTGGAGGGGGGAGAGATGTGGGTGTAAAACCGGTCTGAAAGCGACGATGGCGAGATGAAGCAGAAGCAAGTCATTCACTGTGTTAGTAGCAGCGACCACCGGACAAGCATCAATGCGGCTCTGTCCAGGTGGAGATGCAGGTTTGCCCCGCGGCGCCCCTCGAGCCTTCCCCCCATTGCCCCGCCAAGGTTTCCCACGGCTGCCGAGGCTCCGAGCTTCTCAACTCAAAACATCGCAGATTCCCACACTCCATGCATACTTGTACACCGTTGGTGCCGCTATGAATGCTTAGTATTTTCCGCTCTCTAGACCGAAACACTCGCCATTGATGACATTGGTGCCCTTTTTGTCTTTTGCTTAAGATGTTTCGACACGCTCACGCGATCATTGCCAACATCTTCAGATGAGGGGAACAAGATGATGCCGGCACAGGCACTCGACCATGAATATGCCCGTTTCAAGATTTGGGCAGGCAATTTGGGTGCTTTACAGAGGGGCCGGAGTGCTCTCGATGCTAGATACGAGACTCGGTGGTCCTACGAGCAGTTGTCCTCAAATTCCTCGGGGAGCTACAGGACTATTTGACCAAGAGTGGCTTGCTATGTCTTCCTGAAGGAGCCTCTCTTGCTGAGCGCCCGTGGTCCTCTAGGCGCAGAGATAACCACAGGTCTGCACTTACCGTATGAGCAAGAGCTGCCCGCGAACTCTGAGTCGAGTGGCCATGACAATCCCGGTTCAGATGAAGACGGTGGGGATTTTAGTGATACCAGCAGCGAACTAGACGCCGGCGAACTAACCGAGAGATTGGACGAAATCAAACATGTCATGGAGCATCTATACAGGCTCTCATTCAAGATACGCAACTCAGGTTACCGCTCTCTCACCAAAAAGCCTCTTCTGTTGACAGACGAGGATCCGGAAACAGGGAAAGATTTGTTCTCAGTGCACGCGGTATTCGATCATCAGCATGTACAATGGTCACTCGATCACTTGCGTCGACACTCATCACCAAAAGAACATGATCACTCATGGAACGATAACTCGATGGCTTTGAGATAGACGTGAACCGGAAGAATTTGGATGGCAGGACACCACTATCGCATGCGGCAGAGTTTGGACATGAAGCGGTGAAAATGTTATTTGACACTGGTTACCTATATGTAGACTCCAGAGATCCTGGTGGTTGGGCAGCACTGACTTAGGCCCTGTTGGGGGCGGGCATGAAGCGGTTGTGAAGCAATCACTCGATGTAAGGGCCTATGTCAATTCAGGAGGACCTTTATGGTCATGCGCTACAGACAGCATCAGCATTCGGTCAAGAGAATGTTGTTCGAACACTCCTCGATGCGGGATTCGATGTCAATATCCGAGGAGGATATTTTGGTAATGCACTACAGATAGCATCAACACTCGGTCGAGAGAACATCGTTCGGATACTACTCGATGCGGGGCTGATGTTAACACCAAAGGGGAAAAAGACTTTGAGAACGCAATACGGGAAGCAATAAACCGTGGTCATGAGAAGAATGAAGAGATGCTACGGGATGCAGGAGCCAAACAAGATTGAGTACCATTAGGTATAGCGAAATGATGTACCAGATACGCAATATTCTACGACGGCCTTTATAAGCGGCTCCCCCAACCATCTTCCTCCTTTCAGACCTCCCTCTCTCCTTCCCTCTCTCAACATAGCCTCCCTTCAAGGCCTCTTCACCTTCTTTCCTACGTCCCTCCCCGTCTTCTACCGGCCATGTCTGTGTAGTCTGGAAGAGAGGACTTTGCGGCACATTCGATACAAAAGGGCCTTTTTGTGCCATGTGTCGCCTTCGTATTCAAGATGCTGATATATGATGCCATATGCAGGTCTAGCGGATATACATACGGGTATGTATCGATGTATGGGTGGGGGGATGGATGGATGGATGGGATATCTGCATGCTAAATTCTTTCCGGACTCCGGATTTGTATGGCTGGCTTTCTCCACAGAAAAATGCTGCTGCTACTGCTGCTGCTGCTGTATATGTATTTATAACTTGGCCTGCCCGGTGACCAGCTTTTGCCAATCCTCGGGCGTGAACGGCACGTATTCATTCGCCTTGGGCGGTACCCAGAGCAACAGGTCGTCTTTGCCCTCGGGCACTTCCTTGCCGACCGCGCTCGGGTCGACGCCTTCTTTGCGCAGGGGCACTTTGTTCTGTTTGTGGTTGTGGATATGCGTGCTCGCCTTGACGATCCTTAAGAACACCGGCACGGCGTACCGGGGCAGCCGACCGCGCGTGAACTTCAACAGGTCGTTGTAGTCGACCGCCGGTCCTGTGTAGTTTGGATCGAGGTGTATAGCGGCGCATCCTGCTCGGCCTTCGTGGTTCGGCACCAACACGCCGTAGACGTTTGCCTCGGCGATGCCGGGATACTGGCCTATCGTCAGGGCCACTTCTGCCGTCGAGACGTTCTCAGATTTCCAGCGGAATGTGTCGCCTAGACGGTCGAGGAAATGCCATCTCCCGTCCGGTTCTCGTCTCAAGGCGTCTCCGGAGCGATAATAGATGTCTCCCTTCTTGAACACGTCCGTGCAGAATTTCTTGTCCGTGGCGGCCTGGGACCGCCAATAGCCCTGGAATGCTTCTTTGTTCGGCACAGCAACAATGATCTCGCCACCTTCTTCGTACGGAGTTCGCTTGGCAAAGCCTGTCTTGGGATCCCGCCAGATGTCTCCGGTCTCGTGGTCGATCTTGACCGGAATGTAGACGTTCCGTAGCATCGTGCGGAGAATTAACCCGTGGTGGCCAACACACGCTCTCAGGTACGGTCCCTTGTCCCAATTGAACAGACCGAACATGCCTTCTGTGGAATTGAAGAATTCGCCAATCTCGGGGATGTTGAAGCGCGTTTGAAATTTCTCCCACACATCGGGCCTCAAGCCGTTCCCGTAAGCACAGCGCAGCTTGTGTGCCCGCTCGAGCGGGTGAGGCGGCGCATTGAGCAGATAGCGTGCTGTCTCGCCGACGTAGACGAAGAACGTGGACTCGGAGTCGTGGATGTCGTTCCAGAACCGCGAGACGGAGAACCTGGGTGCAATGGCAACAGCGATGCCCTGTAGAAGGGCACAGGAGGTTGTGATTGCGCCTGTGCCGTGATAGAGCGGCATGGAATTGAACCATTGATCCTTGCCGGGGGCACCTCCACACAGAGGCATCAAGTGACCGCACATGAGGTAGACACGCTGTAGGGTGAAAGCACAACCTTTGGGAAGACCGGTAGTTCCACTGCGATGGATGATGTGTTAGTTCTCCTGTTTAGTAAATAGAGCGAGATGGCGAGATAGCTTACCTGGTGTATATTAAGCAGTAAGGAAAGCTGCCTTTTGTGCCTTTACGACGTTCATCAGCCGGTCTCTCGACGGGCTTCGTTGCAATCTCCTGCTTCAGAGTGCTATCGAGAACCGCAATTTTTGTGCCCTTGGCTTCCATGTCTGCCCGGCTCTCGTTGATCCTCTTTTGACAGCCGGCATCTTCATCGACAATCAACAATTTCGTCTGGCACACGTCCAGGCAGTGCATCAACGCTTTCCCTTCGAGATTGTAGTTGATGAACGCGGGCGCCGCGCCGACAGCCGCGCAGGCAAACCAGGCGATAAAGAACTGCGGCGAATTGGTCATATACATGGCCACCAGTTCCCCGGGCTTGACGCCCTGCTCCATCATCCATTGGGCGTATCGCAGGGTCTCCTCGTAAAGCTGGCCAAAGGTGTATATGCCACCCTCTCTCGACCAGATGGCGCGGTTGTTCCATCTCTTTTTGCATGTCTCTTCGAGAGCATAGAAGAAGCAGACCTTGTCCTCTTTGACGATCCGGTCGTACTCCTTTGCTCCCCTTCTCAGTCTCCTGATGGCGTCGAGGTCATGTCGAATATTGAATTTGGCATCCAGGTAGGCCGCTGCGGCCCAGCCACCTGCAGCAGCGGCAGCAGCAGTTGCTGTGAGGAAACGCAGTCAGCATGCAAAGACAAAGAAGCAATTATTGGAAAGCGGAGAGAAGAGTCGTACCAAGAGCCATGAGGTCTAGCGGCAAGAAATGTGCCGATTCCCGTCTACTCTACGTAGAAACCCACGGACGAGGGAAAGGAAAGAAGATGACAAGGTATCTACAAAATCAGCCTTGAACAGATGCAACAGAGGGAGCCACTGGCGGTCAGAGATAACCCAAGATGCCCATTCTTCAACGAAACCACGGACGGCATCCGACCTGTCATCCATGGCTTCGAAGTCGCGACCCTCCGATAAGTTTAACCACCTCCTCGCTCGTTGAGATATGTACCGAGGTACGTTGTGGATGTCTCAACAGCCCTGGCAATGCGATTGGATCTGAAGAGGATCTGGATGAAAAGCTTGAATCGCGGCGCTAGCTGCAAGCCTGTGTTTGACCCCAAGTTGCCCCTAGACACCGGCAGTTCCACGCGGAGTTGGTGGCTGGTGAGGCACTACGAGGTGGGCTGCACACTTTTCTCCCGGCGCCGGGCTTGATAGCTGGGTGCTGCATCCGGGTGGACGAGTGGAATTGACTCCGCATGCCTTGGGGGGAGATACCGGAGGCACCCGGGGACCATGGGTCTTTGGGGGGGCAAGGAGGTGTTACAAGATGGAACATCCAATGACGGTGGACAATCAGTCTTCGCACCTGATCTCAGCCTCTGGCTGTCGAGTACGATATCCATCCCGTCACCAGAAGAAGTCATCCAACAGCAGAAACTGCTCCGAACGGCGCATCCGGCGAGACCAGCTTACACCCCTCTACAGAGAGGACCACAATGGGCTCCGTTGACGCTCCAGACTGCGACGTCCTGATCATAGGGGCGGGCATCTTTGGCACCAGCACTGCATACCACCTCTGTCTCGGCCATGCAGACCCATCACGTATTACAGTTTTGGACCGCGCACCCGCGCCCTCACCAAAGGCCGCGTCCTCGGATATCAACAAGATCGTGCGCGCCGATTACAGCAAAGCCTTTTACATGGACTTGGCCTACGAGGCCATGGAGTATTGGACAGATAATCCAATCATGAAGCCGTACTTCCACCAGACCGGCTGGGTCATGTTGGACGAGAGGGGCAGCGACCTCGCGGATCGTATTCGGAGGAACTTCCGAGAAAGTGGTCGACCCGATACCTCCGCCGATATTACCTTGGACCAAGTCAGGTCTAATTGGGGCGGCGTCCTCTGCGGAATAGACACTACTGGGTACAACAAGGCCTACACGAATTCCAGCGCCGGCTGGGCTGATGCCTCTGCCGCTGTGGCTGCTATGATGAATGAAGCTGTCAAAGCTGGTGTAAAGTACAAGGTAGGAGAAGTGAAGGAGCTACTCAGTGATGGTGTCAAGCTGACTGGTGTCCGCACGGCTGACGGGCGGACATTCACTGGAGAAAAGATTGTTCTAGCTACGGGGGCGTGGACACCATGGCTGATGGCGCCGCTTGAGAACACCATGGCCATTTCCCAAGAAAACAGCATCCAGAGACAGATCCAGGCCGCGGGAGTATGTGTCGCAGCATTCCACGTCTCTGAAGAAGAAGCCCGGTATTACTCGCAGATGCCGGTGTTGATATACGGAGCAAAAGGGGAGGTGATGCCGCCCAATGGAGAGCGCCTCTTTAAATTCACAAATGCCAACACCTTCCTCAACACCCAACCACATCCAGAGACAGGCCAAAACATCTCGGTGCCGGCACCCGACCAACACTCCGTTTCAGAGTCGCTCCAACACCAGTCCATAGAAATCATCCGCCAGCGCGTCCCGCAGATCCTCGACGGCGGCAGAGTGCCCGACGACTGGCGCCTCTGCTGGGACGCCATATCACCGGACCAAAACCAACTGATCGCGCAACATCCTGACCCGCGGCTGTCGAACCTCTACTTCGCGACGGCTGGATCGTTTCACAGTTGGAAATTCCTGCCGAATATTGGCAAATATGTCGTCAACGTGCTGGACGGTAAGTCGAACGGGCCCGAGAGGGATGAGGCGTGGTGTTGGAAGAGCAGGTTCGGCGGTAGAGGTGCGCACGAGAAAGTGCTGCCGAAGGGGGAGTTGAAGGATTTTCAATGCCTTGGGTGAAAAGAGTACTGTAGTACTCCCTTGCAATCAGGAATGGGTTTGTCACCCCTTTTCGCTCACGATCTGTCAATGGTCAAGATAATCCAACAGGATGACATTGTTAGATGTCATGTAAGAAGTGCCGGGCCCCTTGCATTTGCACTCACCTGTCCTTCGGCACCCATCCCTTGATCTTTAGGCGGCAACTTTGAGTCGTTCACTCCCAAAGTGAGGAGGCGTTCTTGGTATCTTGCACCGCCACCTCCTGCAGCTACCTCACGAGGCTACCCCGGGCAAGCCTAGGCCACTAGATATGTCTTTGCAACCGCCACATTCTACGGGGCTCATGCTGCCATTCGGAAGCTTGTGGACTATAGCGACACGACAGATGCGGTTATCAAACTTGTTCTCACAGTCGCTTGGGCCCTGTTCATCTCGCCTTCGATTCTCTACAACGGCTGGGCCATTTTAAACCTCGGCTGGGCAAACGCATACAGATATATCGAGAGGCCCCTGTTCTATGTACACCGTGTGCAGCAGAAACGCTGGAAGGGTACAATTCAGTCGGGCTTACTACCCTTTAACACCCTTATCAGCATCATCTCTGTTCATGTGAATCAGGGAGAGAAATCAGAAAGTCGATCCTTCAAATACAGCCCTCTCAACGGAGCTGAGGAGATCAGATTATTGAGATTGTCGAGAAGATTACATTTGCTCGATTGTCTTGCCAACTGGTACCATCCACGGTAGATGGTACGCCACGTTATGAATCCATCTCGTACACTTGGGGGACCCTCAGCAAGCTCATCACTCTATCCTCATCGATGGCTGTGCCATGCCCGTGACACAAAACGTGTACGACGTTCTGCATGCTGCTCTTTCTTGATCAGCCGGTGGATCTGGGTCGATGCCATTTGCATTGATCAGGACACCGTGGAAGAGAAAAACTGGCAGGTGAAGCGGATGCAAGATATCTACCGCCGTGCGAGCAGAGTCATTGTCTGGCTTGGTCGCTCCAACGACACCAAATCCGCGATTGATTTCATCATGGAACTATAGGGTGACGTACAGGGATTCATAGCGTCCAAGACGCCTCAAGTTGCAGAGCTTGAGCCTGTACTGCTCGAAAAACTCCAAAGGACCAAAGATACACCGAAGCTCAAAGCGGTGCTCAGCCTCCTCCATCATTCCTGGTTCAGTCGCGTCTGAACCATACAAGAAGAAGTCGTCGCAGTTCCTGTCCATGTCGTCTACGGTATTCACTACCTATCATTCGAGATCCTCATAGCTGTGATGGGTCTCTTCAGTGTCTCCTCGATGACACGACTGTATCATTCTGCGACACCTGGACCGGAGTTTCGGGGTCGATTGCTCTGTCACTAGAGAGTGCACGTCATATTATGGACATCCGAGCGGCCCATTTGCGGGAGAAGCCCGTCCTCATTGAGGATCTCGTAGCGAGGTTCGTACGATCTCAAGCCGCCGATTCCAGAGACAAGGTTTTTGCCCTTCTCGGGTCGGTCTCGCACGCTCTAGAAGAGTCAATTCTGCCGACAACCAGAAATCCGCATCGGAGGTTTACACAAGCATGCAAAGCATCTTCTCACGCGAGACCATCTCGTCAAAGCGCTGCCCGAGGCCGGGATTGGCAACCCACGGAAGATTGCTGACCTGCCCTCGTGGGTCCGTGACTGGAGCGATGCACATTACACGTATCGACTATCCAGTGTGCCCACTGCTTTGTCCGTGGCGTATGCGGCGTCTGGCTCGACCAAGGCGTTGATTCAACTTCAAGCGGACTCGAACGCGATTGCCGTGTGCGGAATCTACGTAGACCAAATCACTCGACTAGCACCCGTACCCGACACAGTTACCGGGCTTTCCGACCAGACAGGGACAGCAAAATTCTTGGTCGACACCTCAGCCATCCGAGCATGGCACGAAGAGATATTAGATCTCGCCCGCACCGGGACTGCAGATCCCTACTGGACTAGCGAGTCCAGGCACGACGCGATCTGGCGGACTCGGATCGCCAACCGGACTGTTGATGGCCAGCTCGTCATGGCCGAATCGCCGCGCAGCAGTACATGCTGGACCCGGAGATGCAGCGCGACCCGGAGGGCTACGTGCGAAAGGTGGCGGGTTTCAGAATGTCACTGGACCTGCACTCTGCACGCCGGCACTTCGCAGTCACACGCCATGGGTATATTGCGCTCGTGCCTCAGGGAAGCAGGGATGGCGATGTCGTTGTAATTCTGGACGGAGCGCAGGTTCCGTCCGTCTTACGCCGGTGCGAGGATAACGACGAGACAACCAAAGAGAAAGAGGAGAAAATCGGTGTGGATGGTGAGGACACGAGGCAGAGAAATGTCGATGAGGAAAAAGCGCTCTCGTACCGATTTGTGGGAGAGTGCTATGTACATGGAGTCATGAACGGAGAATTGATTGCGACGACTCGGATGCTAGGTCTGAGAACTTCGTCTTGAGATGAAAGCACTCGTCCGTGCAGGCACAGGTGTACAAGAGAAGTCATCGGGGAACGTTTCTAAGCAAAGATATTGCATAACCACAACGGAACATGATCGTCACGCACCATTCTTTCTAAAAGCCATCACCAAGCACGAAGACCTCCCTTCTGCTCCCTTTCAACTAATCCTCAAACACCCCGAGTGCCTAAACTTCGGCAGATGTTGTCGATGCCGTGGGAATTCTCAGCCGTGGAGCCGGCATTCCGCGTTCTGAAGTTCCTGTCCATATGATTGACAGTCGTTCTTGCGCCCTCAACGGGCTTGAATCAGAACAGTATCTGGTGTCGCCCTTTGATGATCATGAACACATGGACCACTCCTGAGGTCGGCTTTGCCGATGATTTTCCGCCCCGCCGCATCCGCAGGCCTTTGACACGATATATTCCTGGCTGAAAAGAATCCTGAGGGTCCTCTCGAGTCTCGAAGTCACTTCTAATCCTCGACTTGAGTTGTACCGTCGCGCCCTATAATGGAACTCCAGTCGAGGCCCCACGATGTATCTTCGAGAGTAGATATCGACCGCAGCAATCCTCCACCGTCAGACAGGCAAGGCGAGCTGTCGGAAGAGCAAGCTACGACACGTTCGTACTTGAAGCTGATATGTGCCGGTTTCTCATTCTTCTATGCCGGGACCAATGATGGGACAACGGGGCCACTATTACCGTATATGCTGCAGAGATACAATATCAGCACTGGCCTGATCACCGTCATGTATCATCCGTTCACCCAGCCGGCCATGGAGAAGCTCGACTGACTACTCACATAGCTATGTAGCCAATTTCGCCGGCTGGTTCACCTCAGCCATGACCAACACTCATCTGACAACCACGATACGTCTCTCCCTGGGCGCAACTCTGCTGTTGGGAGCAGGGTTGCAGCTCCTATCTCAGCTATTCAGGCTGTGGAATCCGCCTTTCGGTCTATTCTCTGTGACCTTCTTCTTTACATCTCTTGGGCAAGCGTATCAGGATTCTTATTCCAACACATTCGTTGCAACTGTTCCAGGAGCACATCGCTGGCTCGGTTTCATCCATGCTATGTATATGTTAGGTTGCCTTACCGGCCCATTTGTCGCCACTCCGATAGCTAGTAATAGTAAGTGGTACTATACCTATGCTGTCGAGGCTGGCCTAGGTGTCCTCAACCTTGGATTCGTTTTTGGTGCTTTCGGCCGAGATATGTATGAGGAGAGAAAGGAGAGGACAAGGGCAATGGACGCACGGGATGCACAAACACAGCAGCAGCGGCCGACGTCGACAGACGGTGTCATTGCCGCGCGCGTCACCCCCGGTAGTCCTCAGTCCAGGAACAAGCAGGCTTTCAACGAGATTCTGCAAACACTGAAACTCCGGTCAATTTGGTTGATCAGTCTCTTTTTTTTCTTCTTCTTGGGTGCAATGATCACGGCAGGAGGTAAGTACTTAGTTTACTAGGTTCCCATCTTTTCTATACGAGCCCTCTTGCTAACTGGATCGATTCGTCATTAGGTTGGGTCGTCGAATATTTGGTTCGTGTGCGAGGCCGCAACATGAAAACCATGGGCTACGTGTCTGCAGGCTACAACGGCGGGGGCTTCCTCGGCCGTCTGCTGCTCATGGAACCAACTCACCGTTACGGAGAGCGGCGCATGGTATTCCTCTATGCGCTTGCTTGTCTTGCCCTACAGATCATGTTCTGGAGAATACCCAATGTTGTGGGCGACGCAGTGCTGTTCTCAGCACTTGGATTTTTCGCCGGTCCATTCTTTCCAACTGTATGCTGTCTCCGCGTATTGAGCCTCCTGCTAGTGAGGTGGGAAACTAACCATCTACGTCTGCAGGGAGTATCCGTCGCTACAAAACTCTGTCCAAAGGCTATCCAGAATACAGCCCTAGGTGCGGGCGGCTCCAATGATTCATATCGCCGTCAAACTGTACATTGTCCTCTGACCTAGAAGTGTTACAGGTTTCATATTTGTCCTCGCCCAAGCCGGCGGCAGTCTCTTCCCCGCCCTCACTGGTCTCGTCGCAGCTCATGCTGGCGTTAAAGTCCTGCAACCGATTCTGGCAGGCTTGTTTGTCCTGGTTTGCGCGAGTTGGTGGATCATTCCGAAAGCGGAAAAAGAGCGAGACTCGTGACAGAGACGCTCTGCAAGAACAGGAGCGGCGAGGCTTGAACTCGGGATTGAGTCTTTCATCTGGACCGTGATGACGACTTGTCACGACAAGAGCATCGTCATTGAGCAAGGAGATAGGTAGGTACAGACAATCTATTGCAAATGGCGGATACAGTCATAGGTAGCAGCCAGACGGGGAAAGGAGGATCCTGGGAAAAGTTGGAGTTCTCTGAGGATGAAGCACTTCTTAAACCTACTGCACCGAGTAGCAATTGTTGAGTATTATCGACACCTTTGGTGAGGCTTTCACAGGGCCACCGGCCGTCTTTAAAGCGATCCTTTAGCTATCCTACCAGCCCATTCGGCGCCTGGGAGGTCGACCAGGGGCTAGGCCCGCCTATGTACTAGCAGCCCAATAATCGCATCCCGGCGTGTCGACGTCATTCACATCAGTGATGATTTCAATCCTTCAATGAGCGCGTCATGGACCACCATGATAATGTGGACATGGTAAAGAAGCAGCAAGCCGCTCGTTTAGAATTCTCTTTACCTGAGCCTCGCACCGCATCATCCGATCTGCCGCTTCAATCGAAACTGGCCCCTCAAACCGTTCAGCGCCTCGCCCACATTGCTTCCGCAATGTCGCACCCCACGCCTGCGACCGTCGCGCCCTGGAAGCGAACCTTTGAAGAACACCTCGAACGAGCCGGCGGCGCTGGCTTCGAATTTACTCTTGCCACCGTCACGGGCTCGGGGTTTCCCAGGGCGCGGACGTGCATCTTCCGCGGCTTCTGGGCCACACTGCCGGACAACGAGTACAATCAGCTGCCCAAGAACCCGCCGATATTTGAGAGTGACTGTCCCACATTCACCACTGATGCGCGGATGCGCAAGACCTACGAGCTCTTTGCCACGGGGAGAGGGAAAGGGGATCTGTCGCAGTCGCGCTCGGGGTCTGGCGGGGGCGGACCCGTCGAAGCGGTCTACTGGATCAAAGACACCAGGACGCAATGGCGAATACGGGGAAAATGCTGGCTCGTTGCGGCTGACGATGTGGAAGAAGGCACCCCAGAGGCACAGAATTCCGGTACCGTGTCGGTCAAAGCGGAGGTAGGACGATACATGCGCGTGAGGGAGGGATCATCGGACCGCGCGGGAAAGAGTCACCACGACCGGTCCTGGTCCTGGAGAAGGGAGGTGGAGAATTACTTTGAAAACCTGTCGCCCGTCATGAGGGGTTCGTTCAAGAACCCCCCGCCCGGCCGGCCGCTGTCAGAAGGGAGGGACGAACGGGCGGGAGAGGCGCTGGGCCAGAAAGCAGGACATCTGTCGGAGGAGACTCTGGCGAGGAAGAACTTCCGCGTCGCCATCATCACGCCGGAGCAGGTCGAGGCGGTCGACTTGACGGATCCCACCAAGTGCACGAGGCAGATCTGGACGCTGGCCCGCGAGGTAGGTGGTCCTGGCGGGCCCCAGCCAAGTGACTCAATAGGGGAATGGAACAAAGTCGAGACGTGGCCGTGAGGTTCGCATCGCACCGACAGGGCAGAGATAGAAACCACGTCGTTACTCCCTGCATGCCACCTACAGTAGAGAGAATGCCGAGACCATGGGAAGCCCCAAGGTTTTGATGAGGTTTACAGCGTGTTGCTGGGAGAGCTTGACATTCTACAATGTACTCCCTGGATCTAGACCGTTGAGCAGACATCGCTCCAAAATGGAGAGATCCTACCAACAGGTGATATCTGCGCCTTCACTACCAAACGACAATACCAACTTGCCGTGAATGTGCCCGGGCCACTCTCTCGAATGGTCTGCTCACCGAGTGACACCGTCCCAAGCCAGGGCTTGGCCGATGAGGGATGAATGCCGGAAGAGGTTACGGGTCAGTCCAGGACGTCGAGATGGACATGAGAAAGGTGCCCAGGGGGAAAGGTACATGTCAAGGCTTCAGGACGAAAGCCCACAACTACATGTCATCACGGCATTTCATTTTGAAGGGACCTGGAAAAATTGCTCTGTATAAATGCGTCATACCTACAACAAACTCGCTTGGGACCATGCTCTTCGATTCTAGATACTGCTCTTGGCTCCGGCTCCTGTACTCGCCAAAACCCAAAAATTGAGGAGAAAGACAAGGAGAAGCAGAAGCAAGTCTCAGTGAAAGTTTTCGTCGTTCCGAGCATATCTGCCCACGGCCAACTCGCCCAGGAATACCCCCAGAAGCACGGAGAGGAAGTAGCCCACATTCATCGTCATAACAGCCAACATCCTAATCGATCGTGAGCATGGAAGCACCCTCGATAGAGTTGCTCATCAGTTTGTGACTTACAGCAGGTATGCAATGGCCGCAATGATGGTGGTCAATATGGCTCGAGGGACGTCGATCGACAGCCGGAAGGGAGCGAAGGCGTCTCTGGCCTGGACGACCTTGACGTTCTCCTCGACGCCGTTGACCGTGATGAGAGCACCGGTCTTTGCATCGGGATCCTGATCGATCCGCCCAGCCTCGGTGGTCCTCCCTTGGACCAGCACGAATCGTCGTCTTCGTGCGGCGATTGCCCATCTCTGTTCGCACACAGCCTTGACCGCGAAGACCAGCCGGAGGCCGATGGCTAGGAAGACGAGGAATATGCAGGTGCCGGCATAGCCGCCCCCGGTGGCGGGCGTCCATCCATTTCCATAAAGAGGGGTGTGGTGGGAGGTGGTGAATACCATGGGCATGGACATAGAGGACATTGACGACATCGAGTCGGATGATGAGCCCATGTCCATGGTGAAGAGAGGTCGGGTCGAACCACTCTTTCCAAAGCCGAGGGCACAGGACCGAGTGATATCAGTGTTATAGTCACTGGAGAACTCGTCGGTGCAAAGCCGGATGGAGCGTCGACCTAATTTCGCTTTGGCAGAGACGCTGTCGCAAAGGGCGATGGGAAAGTGATGTAGATGCTAAAGGGAGGTTTGGGATAGAGAGGATAGTAGAGTATGTCGAGAGGGTTGGACCTGCGGTAGATAGAAGAACATTCAATGTGTTCGCCAAGTGAGCAAGTTTTCGACGTGGGCGTCCGTTGTGATTCGCCAATGCAACTGATGGTCCATGATCTGACAAGCTCCACCATCGTTGACCTTGCCCTTTTTTTGGTTCCTTTCTCGCTTTGTTCGGCATCCACCGCTGTTTCGTCTGCTGTACCGAGTACCCAATACATACTTAAACTTGCTCATCCCCTCTGGTGCCTCTTGACCGGCCGGACGCCGTGGCAATCTCCAAATGTCTCTTTCTTCGTATCTTGAGCTGGCTGTGGTCGATCCATTCGCTGAGCCGCGTCAATGTATGGTGGCTACCACACTCGAGGACAGCATAGAGCACATTCTTATCGTCCTCGACCGATCCTCTTTCTGGGTGGTTATGGCCGTGGGAGGTTTGCACTATGCCGGGGGGCGCCTAGGGACTTTTGAGGGCCTGTAAAGCCTTTTGCATTGGGCAGAGAATGTTTCGGCTTGCTGCTCACTGACATGGCTGTTGTAGTAGAACTCGTCAACCTCATCTTGCCCCCAATGGCGGCAACAGAGGGTTCGCGGGAGAGATGTCGCCGAGGATGCTGCCTCACCTGCCTCACCTGCCTCACCGTGAGGTTGTAATTGTGCAGCAGGATGTATGCTCGTCTTTTGCCCTCAATCCAAAATCTTCACCAACGATTTCTTTTCAACTGATGGTCTGGTTGTCGCGGTATCCCGGGACAACAGGCATGGGTGGTTTCCTATCGCATACTAATCATAGTCTTTGGGTCCTGCAAAGCATAGGCACAGGGCTGGAACCACACGCCCTAGGCTGCTGGAACAGGGCACTCGGGCGCCTGCCTTTGTACTCGTAGGGCCCGGAACTTGTTCGACAGCCGACGCTGCATTTGCTCCTTCATGAAAGAATCTCAATAGTAGGCATTGGTGAGGATTACTATATTCCTGTTGATTCCTACTAGCTAGCAGAGCCTGGAGAGGCGGAAGCTGGATGTGTTGCTCCGAAATTTCGGACTCTGTGCCTCATGATTGGCTGACCGTCGCACCTTTACGCCCGTATGCGACTTTTCTCCAAGCTCTGGGCTGCTCACGACGAACCACAACGCACACAGTCAACATTCCCCATCCAGTCATGCTATACGTAACTGCCGCCGTCTAGATCCAAAGGAGCTGCTTCCAAAATGTCAACATTATCGAGGCAGTCGGCGTAACTTTGTCGCGCTAATGTCGCCACCGACATCAGGGGCTTCCAACAACACCGAGACTGAAGAGCTACAAAAGCATGCGAGAAGCAATGCTGCAGCACAGAACCATTCTCCCTCACCATCGAACACGTCTAAAGACGAAGAAGACATTGAGCTAGCACGCCCAAATTTGTCACACCTTCGAGAACTTCTCACGCTCGCCACAGGTCTCCTCCGGCCATACGCCCTTCATCCCTTGCTTGCAATTGAAGTCTTACATCCCGGATTCGCTAGCATGTGGCCATTTGGCACCAGCTCACCATTCGTCCCTGCGACAAGCATCCAAAGCCTTGCGGGCAAAGTCATCCTCGTGACTGGCGGTAACAATGGTATTGGCAAGGAAACAGTCCTGCAGCTCGCCAAGCACAGCCCTCAGAAGATCTTCCTTGCATCAAGGACCGAATCCAAAGGACGTGACGCTGTCGAATCAATCAAGGCGCAGACCTCACGAGATGTCGATATCGAGTACCTCCCCCTTGACCTCACCTCATTGCCCTCTATCAAACAGGCCGCCGACCAAGTCGTCAGTCACAGCGACCGACTGGACATTCTCGTTCTGAACGCCGGTATCATGGCTGTCCCAGCAGCCAAGACCGCTGCCGGGCAAGATGTTCAAATGGGCACCAACCACGTGGGCCATTTTTTGTTGACCAAACTCCTCCTTCCAACCATGGAAAAGACGGCGAAGGAGCGCCACGCGGACGTGCGCGTTATCTCTGTCTCCTCCGAGGCTTGGAACATGGCGCCGAGCCTCGATTCTATTTTATCAACAGAGAAACTTACGGCCACGGGCCCTTGGACTCGATATGCAGCTTCCAAAGCGGCCAACATCATGTTTGCTGCCGAGCTGGCCCGGCGTTACCCTGCGCTGACCAGCGTGTCGCTGCACCCGGGCATCATCAAAACCGATCTATACATTCCCAACACCAAGACCAATCCTATCATGAAATACGGCGCAATGATATTTGGTCCACTGATGTTCCAGACAGTCGAAGCCGGAGCCCTGAATCAGCTCTGGGCGGCCGCGGGGGCACCGAAAGAAGAGCTTGTCAATGGAGGCTATTACACTCCTGTCGGGAAGCACCGGCCGAACAAGTGGTCAAAAGACGCAGACGCAGGACAGAAGCTGTGGGAGTGGACAGAGAAAGAGTTGAAGACTGCTGGCTATTGATTTCATGTTGAGAGCGGCATGCTTTGCGGCGCATGGTTTGGTGCGGGAGTTGTGATCAATCAATAATTTCGACGTCCTGTGTGGGAAAGGGGCGCTTTCTGATGTAAATTGCGAATCTTACCAGGCTTGTTTTCGATCGCGTTGGGCCGCAAAGGATGATACGAGCCCAGCGTGCTGACTGGGCTCTTGTCGAGCCTCAGTGTCCGCTGACTCGCCCTCGATACACCTAGTCCTGCAAAGTTACCGCCGAGATACAGGAATGCTAATACGGTACGGTTAGATGACTATAGCGCACCCAAGGTGTTCTCCCGACCCCCTAGGCCCGTTGAGCAGTTTAATACTGTCCGCGGAACAGAATACCGTTCGAGATACTCAGCAGAGTTTGTCCAACCGAGATCAGCAGTTGTCGGGTGTTAAACAGTGGCTGCTTCCGCGAACAAGGCTCGGCCTGAGTCTCTTCTAACTTGATTAGCGACATGCAGCCCTGTAGTGCTCTGTAATATGTAATTACCAACTCAGCAACGCCACATATGCGGCATTCTCAGCTTATGGAATCAGTCCCTTTTTTTCCTTCTCCCAGACGCACGACTAAACAAATATTCTCGTAGTCTACGGCCGCCAAAACTACAAGTTCTACGTATACTTGCACCTGAATCCAGAAAGAGTCTTTAGAAATCAAAGCAGAGACTGTAAACGACGATCCAGCTCCACTCTCGAACTCTCCGATACCCTCCATTGGTCTCTTCAGCCATTTTGACCTGCTTTATTTTGGTGAGAAGGTTCAAGCGAGACTCTCGTGAAGCGAATAAGTGATCCCGAGAACCTAATTAGGCTCGGCATCTCACCGACAGCCTTCTGCCAGGTTCCACTGGCGCATATAAACATCAGTCTATAAGACCCTCTCCCTTCGGCCGCCGTAGCCGCCAACAATTTGCACATTGCAACCTGGAGACCTCCAAAAGGCTAAGTCACATCTACCTCCGATCTCTGAGTCGAAGTCGAAGTCGTTCCAGATCCATATCTCCCATGCCCTCCAACAACGCGGACAAGGTCGTCCTCATCACCGGGATCAATGGGTACATTGCCACCCATATCGGCCTGCAGTTGCTCCAGAAGGGATATAAAGTGAGAGGCACCTCTCGGTCAACGTTGACCAAGGACCATCTTCTAGCGGGCGCATTCAAGGGCTACGAGTCTCAATATGAGCATGTCGAGGTTAAGGATATTGTTGGTTCTGGCGTATTCGATGAAGCAGTGAAGGGCGTCCATGCCATTCTGCACACCGCTTCTCCCGTCGACTTCACACTGAGGACGGTGGATGAATTCTTCGGCCCAGCTATTGGCGGGAATCTCTCAATCCTCGAATCTGCAAAGACCGCCGCCGGACCCCAGTTGAGAGCATTCGTGGTCACGTCTTCCATTGCTGCGATTATGGACCGCTGGCGACAAGCCCCCGACCACGCCTATAGCGAGGCCGACTGGAACGAGACGGGCGAGTCCGTTGCCCGCCGAGAGTTCACGGCTCCCGTAGCATACGGGGCGTCCAAGGCAGCAGCGGAGCGAGCGGTCTGGAAGTGGGTTGAGGCAAACCAGCCGTCGTTCGCCGTCGCGGCCGTCAATCCCGCCGTCGTCACGGGCCCGCCCGTCTCGTGGCCCGCCACGCCCGACAAACTCAACACCACTCTCCTCCCCATCTGGAACATCTACAGCGGCAACAAGGTCATGCCCCCCCAGATTGGCAGCGCAGGGTACATTGACGTGCGGGACGTGGCGCGCATGCACATCTGGGCCATGGAACATCCGGAACAGAGCAACGGCGAGCGATATCTCATGTCCAACGGCAAGGCTCCGCCCCAGGCTGCCGCGGACCTCCTCCGCGAGCAGTTCCCGGAACGGGACATCATCGTCGGCGAGCCCGGGCAGGGGTACACCAAGGACTACTGGTTCCCGCAGGGTGAGGCGAGCAGTGTGTCGACCAAGGCGTACAAGGCGCTCGGGGTGCAGAAGTTCATCACATATGATCAAAGCGTTTTGGACACGGTCGAGGCGTTTGAGAAGCAGTGGCCTGGCCTGGCGCAGAATTTCAAGCACAAGAACTGAGTCAGGGGCGGGGCCCCGGTTTGGGATGACACCAAAAAGGGAGTTTCTGATGTTGTTTTCTGGGATAAGTATATTGCTTAGCGGGTATAGATAGCTTTAGGCAGCGAGCGAATCACCAAGGACTACACGTATGAAGCTTTTGTCTCGGAGGAGCTTGTACAGACACAGCGTAGCAACAAGTTCCGCAGGGGGGCTCCAAAATTTCGGTCCTTTTCCAAAGAACAGAACGAATGTGACGAATGTGACCATGACCCCGTGCATGTCCCCGATGTCACGGGCCGCCAAGGCATCCATCCATCCGTCCAGTCGACTTTGCCCTGGTGTCCGTAACGTGTAGCCCGATGGAGTGAGTTCTTTATATCGGCCTCAAACATGGGTGCATTATTGATACATTTCGAGCAGGTGCGTGCTGTCTCTGATACCACGCGGGTGAAGAGGTTTGCATCGACGGGGCGTGATGAGGCTGAAATGGCATATCTAGAGAGCGAAGACTTGTGATTTCTCCGCTGATGATGGCGGACGGATCGTGCCCGTTCCAATCAGCCACGACATCTCTTCTCTCTCTCTCTCTCTCTCTCTCTCTCTCTCTCTCTCTCTCTCTCTCTCTCTCTCTTGCATCGTCTTCGTCTCAGATCTCCCGGGTTCTCTTCTCTCTCGACATGGTTGCTTGAAAATTTTTTCGCCCCTGGGCAGGCCAAGCCCCGACAAGAAGAAGGCGCTGTGTGACAAGGATCCCTGCCGATTTGGAATTTCCATGACTACATCCGTGATCTTTATCCTGGGCTTTCCCGTGTTCTGTTCGTTCCCTTTTTTGTGCAACAACGACAACAACGGCGTAGCACCTACCAGGAACCAGACACGGCACGCCCCGATACTCCACACCCACATTTCAGCTCAGCTCCTCAACTCCTCAGCTACCTATGACCCTATCCTGCCCTGCTCGTCTCCCGCTTGCGTGCGTCTGGCGTCGTGGACACCTTGACTCGGTTCCGCTTCCTCCTCCGCGCGGGGTTTGAGAAGTCAGACAGGGCTGGTCTGTCTGCCTTGCGCCTAGCTGCGACACGAGGCTGGATATATCCAAGAGGAAAACCGAAGACTCCTTGCATTCCGGCAGTCTGGATTGTGACGTTGGTCACACGTCGAGTCAAAGAGGATGTCGTGGAGAGGGACATTGGAGGTTAGTCCGTGAGCTCGGTGGTGGTTAGTGGCTGCCCGTTTTCTCTGCTGCCACCGACCGAGTCGTTGGTTGGGGAGCGGCCGAGCCGGGGTTTGGACGCCACTGTCTCAAACGGAGGGGAAACTTGACTTGGATGATGGTGAGTGGGCTGGGCCAGGCTAGGGCTGGGACTGGGGCTTGGTAGATCAAAGAGCGGGCTGATGATGGGCGGAGATGACCTTCATGTTCTTCTGAAGCCCCCGCCTCATGCTGGCTCCGGTTAGTGACGGTGGTGACTGGGTCAGGCTCGGGAGGCTGACCGTTGCAACCGCCCCTCATTCTCATCCCCGTCAGTTGCAGCGCTTTACCAACTTACCCCAAAGTCCAGGCCCAGTAGCCCCAGGGGTACGAGTCCCTTGGAGGACCTACGGACCCTGTACTCCTCAGGGTGGGGATTTGTGTGCGGTGGTTAGAAGCAGCGACAGGCGGAGAGGGACGCTGAATGATATACCTCCCTCATATCACCAACATGCTGCTGAGTGGTGGCATGGTGGGCGGAAGTGCGGATCATGGTCCGTTGCGATGCAGACTGAGTATCAATCCATAATCCATCCTTTCCACCCTTTCCATCCTTATCTCACGTGAGGATGGCTTCAGGACAGATAGCAGGACGGGTACTCGGTACTGGGTAGATACTAGAGTCGATGACCGATGGGGTCGTGTCCACTGTCCGGGGGTTCGCGTATCTCTCCCTTCGATAATGGAGCAGATAGAAGAGATAACGGAATTGAGAGCGAGTCCATGTCTCTCTTGTCTCTTCCTGGTCATAGCCGCTTGCAGCAGCCAGTCGCGGCAGCCAGCACAGGTTGGCCAGTCTGGACATGACCGCTCAACGGCCAACTGCTCAACTTTTCCGCCTTTTCTTCCCTTTCTCGATTTCTGCCCCATTTTCCACGTCGGCGTCCTTGATGCTCCAGACATCCACCTTCTCCTTAGATCTCTGGCCCAAATGCCTTCGGTGCCTCTGCCGCTGCACGTTCGTCATTGCCCTCTGACCCGGACACGCTGCTCAATCTGCTCTCTGGCACTGGTGGGCGCGCCGTTGTAAACGCACACGCACCGATACCCATCCCAAACCCACCGTCTTCAATTCTCCCATTGCCCTAATCCCTCCCCCTCCTTCACACTTTTTTTTTCCCTTCCATTCTGGACAACTCGTTTAGTTCTCCTTCCTCCGGATCTGTCTTAATCTATCTAGTGGTTCCGAGCTGGCGATTTGCTACCGGTTACGCCCTCATCACCCAAGCCCTTCTATTGACCCAAGTATCGATTAGCCCTTCGGTCGATATACCCACGTACCCACCGAACCCCTCCATACCTTGAAGCACTGCACCCCCGACCGCTTCCACACAGTCCTTCCTGTCAAGGGCACGTCGTTTGGGTCCATGTCGCTGGTGCTTGCCTGCGTCGCATGGAGGTCCAGATCCCTTCTCCCTCTGTTTTCCTAAGAAATTCTCCTGTCATCCCTCCCGCGCCCGTGGTCCAGCCAAAGAAAGCGGCCATCACGAAGCCCAAACCAAATCCTCCCCCCAAATCCCTCAACAAAACCGTTCAAGATGGGGCGGTGACGAAGCCGAAGCAGAGCAAGAGTCGAAATGGTACGTCTTGGAATTCCCATTACATTCGCTGCGTGGTTGTGCCACGGAGGGTGCGGGTGCCATTCGATTGCCGGCGAGCGTTCCACCGTCATGGACTAACTTTTACTTCTCCCTTGCCAGGTTGTATGACATGCAAGAAGAAACGGTTAAAATGCGACGAGACAAAACCCTCTTGTGTGCAGTGTCAGAAGCGAAGCGTGGTATGCGAGGGCTACAAGAAGGACTATAAGTGGAGGACATTTGAGGAGACCACCTTTGCCTCCCGGCCCGCGGCGAAGAGGAAAGCATTTCGATCCAACTCCCTCTCTTCAGATCACAATGCCGCCCAACCCCTGGATATCGCCTGTGGGGGGAGACTGGATCCCAAACATGCCGACGTCAAAGGCCTCCAACCTCCTCAGACATGGTCCCCAGGCCTTCATTCTGCGTTCGAGACAGCTGCCCATGCCTTTCAGGATAATGTCGATGGCCATGCTCACCGTCAGGGGTCGATGTCTAGTCCAAAGCTGAAAACCGAGATGCAGTTGGACGCGGACCAGTCGCCGCCTCTCAACCTCACACCAGACTCGATCTTCATGCCTACATTCGAGGCGGAAGGCATATCTCCCGGTCTGACATTTGGTGACTCGGTTGACCCTTACAGCCTCACCACAGCAACGACAAGCTCCTCGGTCAACGACAGCAATAGTGCTAGGTCGTTCTCTTCCGGCTCCCCCCAACATCTGGACATTCTCGTCCCCACTGGACCTGAAATGATTCAGCTGTCCGATCCCTGCGAGCTCCATCCGCCAATGTCCCTTGATGTCAACATGCCCATGGAAGATGACTTTGACGAAGAAATTATCAGGTCGGATGCCATCGCCACGTCCGCCGCGATGTCCGCCATGCAACTTCCCACACCTTCGTCGATGCTCGACCCCGGCTTTTCCAATACAGCTTTCCAAGCCTTCCGGCCGTCTTCTCCCACCCCTAGCGAGACTTCGACTGCATCTTCCAAATCCAGCGACATGACGATTCTGGCGCAGCCTTCCCTTGACGCCTCGTCGCCAGAGATGCTTATGCTTCGTTTCGACAAGCAAACGTGCGGCATCTTATCCGTGAAGGACGGTCCCACTGAGAACCCTTGGCGCACATTGATCTGGCCTTTGGCTCGAGAATCTCCTGCTCTGTACCATGCTATTTCCTCCATGACTGCATTCCATGGTGCCCATGAGATTCCGAACCTGCACGTTCCTGGAATGGCGCACATGACCAAGGCCATCAAACGCCTTGCTTTTGAGATTGAGAACATGCGACTCGACTCGGCTCTGGCAACTTCATTGGCACTTGCGTTTAGTGAAGGGTGGGATCGACATGTGAGCACCGGTGTCCAGCATCTCCGTGGCGCAAAAGTCATGGTCAACAACGCCGTCATGAGGCACCGACGGGATATGCAGCTGGGGCAGATGACGACCCAAGATGCCAACAGACTGAAGTTCCTCTGCAACACCTTCGTCTACATGGACGTGATTGCTCGATTGACATCACTGGAAGAAGCACACGAACTCAATTTCGAGGAGATCCTCACCACTGTCAACGCTCCCTTCGGAGATCAGGTCGAAGTCGACCCGCTTATGGGCTGTGCCACGACTTTATTTCCCCTCATGGGCCGCGTCGCTCATCTCATTCAACGAGTGCGTAAGACCGAGTCCAATTCACTAACCATCATCTCCACCGCCATGGAGTTGAAAGAGCAACTACAGCAGTGGCAAGTGCCCAGCGCCGTCGTCTTTGAACGCCCGGAGGATCCGAATTCAGAAGTCCAGCACTCAATTCAAACAGCGGAAGCCTACCGATACGCCACGTTGCTCTATCTGCACCAAGCAGTGCCAGAAATCCCCAGCGACCCAGCGGCTTCTCTGGCGAAGAAAGTCCTGGTGACGCTGGCGTCTGTCCCTCTATCGTCGCGAGCGACAATCGTCCAGATATTCCCTCTCTTTGCGGCCAGTTGCGAAGTCACCGACCCGGATGATAGGAACTGGGTGATGCAACGCTGGGCAGCGATGATCAGGCGGCTAAAGATTGGAAACGTGAACTCGTGCTGGAACGTCATCCAAGAGGTCTGGACCCGAAGAGATGCGTATGAGGACGAGAAGTCGAACAGATTGCTCAGGCAATATGCGAGTCGTGGAGTGCCAGGGGGCAATTTCGTCCCGCCGGTCCTAGATATGCCATCGGCGTTGAAGAGAAAGGCCCACACACTCGATTCTCTAGGCATGGGAGAGAATGGGGCTTTCAGCCACGGTCAAATCCAAGCTCGGAGCCTGCCGGCTGGCGGACCAGAAGAAATTGGTGTCGCAGGCCGGCCGCTCAAACGTCGCTTGACGTTGGATTCGGTCGGCGGGGGGGCTGGAATGTCGACCCTGCCAGTGACAATGCCACCTCCCATCCTCCCTCGGCGACATACGAGCGACATCACGTCACCAGACCAACTGGAGCCTGAGTACACCGTGCGAGGACAATTGCACTGGTTGGGCGTTATGACGGACTGGCAATGGGAAGGTATGTTCCATTTTCCTCGGGTGTGTTGCTCTGGGATTTCCTTGTCCGGTGTCGGGTCACTCATGCTGGTTGCGTTCTTCGCTTTCTAAGTTTGTCGCGCATGGCATGTTTGGTGGGAGAAGAAGATTTTTCGACCCGAGAATTATTGCCATACAAGGACTGTGGCGGCCCAGTTTCTCCCGTTTCTCATGCATCGAACAAGCAGCTAACATATTGGTCTTAGTTTTTCTCGGTTGATTTTGCCTCCGTCGGCGTGGGATGGCTCTTGCTGAGCAACACCTTTCCGCCTGGGCTGGACGGTCGATGGTCCCTTTGATGTTGCCGTGGATCTTTTCCGACCTGGTGATGATGGTGGCTGGCGGACTTCACAACACTCTTGGAAATCCGATTGTCGGTTCCTGCTCCAACGCCAGGAAAATTGAGGTTCACGTTCCCATGTTCCCTCCTTACACTGGCAAGATCCATCCACCTGAATTCGGGCGATTTATCTCTCTCGCTCCCGCCCACGCTCTCACTCCGAACACTGTTCCTCCTGCCGTCGCCGTCGCTCCCGCCGTTGCGGTTGCCCTGCCCACCATGCTCGACGCTTGCCAAGTAATTCCGCATGCTAGCGGTATACTCGTCGAGTTCGGCACTGTGTGTCAATTTCGACATGGGGATCGGTTCAAGAGGTGCACTGGATGTTGAATGCGGACTGGGGCCCTGAACAATTGTCTGACTTTTGCTGCGCTTGCTCGCAGGATGAGGAGCTGTTGAAGCTGTCATTTTGGTTATTTGTACAGGCCGCTTTATGGATTTTGTGACCGTTTTTGGAAAACCTTGTTTGGTGAGAATATCCAGATCCGGCCAAGAGATGGTTACTCAAGCTTGGGCTGTGTGGGCGGACGATTGCAATGAATCTGAGAGCTCTGCGGTTATGACGGACGAAAGCGCTTGCGACTGAAAATGGAGTTCTCGTGCACTTTGTTATTTTGTCCTCGCTTTCGTGAGGGACTTAGGATTGAGTCTGGCGCGATGATGGCAGGGGTGTGTGTCCTGGCCAGGTCGACGTTCTGGCCTGGCCTGGGCGTCTCTCGGTGCTCTGGTGCTTCCGAGGTCGGGCTTCGATTGCGGGTATTGGGTATGCTTATACGAAGCGAGGCGTCTTTCGGAAACGTGGCGTTGAATCTCCTTTTTATTTTTTTCTCTTTGTGGGGAAGAGTTTGACGCGGGGGTTATGGATTGCAGAGAACTGGTGTGGGTACTGCGTACGGGTCAATGGCGTTCGCGGCGACACCAGGCGCGTGATGATGCCTTTGAGGAAGGTTTATGATCAGGGGGCGTACGAGTAGTTGGAATGGTAGTAGATAGGAGACTAGGCAAGTGATGTGCCGTCCGGACCGTCATTTGGGATTGTCGATGTTGACGTTGTCGACGCTGCTGAAGTTGGCAAAACCCAAATACCTGCAACAGACGATTTTCAAGGCGCGTTGTCTCTCCCACACTCACTCTCACTAGCAGTGGAGTCGCGGAAAGTCGCGTAGGCGTATCGTTGTCACGTCCCTCGTCGAAGCTTCAGGTTCCATCCGGAGCGGAGTTGAATTGAGTTCTCGTGGCGCGAAGACGTTGAGCGAAACACCGTTGCCTCCCTTTTTCTCTCTCTATCGTTTGCTGGTTCGTCTGCTTTTGTTGGGTGCGTCGAAATGCGCGCTAGAATCGCAAGAACACCGCGAGTTTTGCGTTGCGTTGCTTTTTTTTCCCCCTTTTGGGGGCGGGGCGGGGCTCTGATATTTTCAGTTTCTCTCTGTGCCCACTCTCTGCCCTCTCGAAGAAATAGAATTCCTTTATATATATAAATAACGCGGGTATTTGTTTTGGTCTCCTTTCTGTCCCTCCCGGTCTCTCACTATGTTTTGCGGTTTCGCGCTGCTTGGCGTTGATGGTGGCGGAGATGGCGTCACTGAGGGGGAGAGAGTTGGGTTTTAGAGCAATGAGCTGGGCTTTTTTGCGCTGCGTTGCGTTCTGTTTGGGCGACCTGAGAAGAGACACTTTCTTCCTCTTTTTGTTTTTTTAGTTGTGCCCCCTTCTTCCTTCTTTTGCATTGGGAAGGTACAGTATGTGCAATGCGGTGCAGTACAGTACAGTACGTGAAGGTGGACGTGATCCTGGGCAAATGTTCCCTTTATGTGGTTTTCCTTCCGGGTCCTTTTGGGGGTCGGTGGAAAGAAAAAAATGCGGGCACGCGGGTCCTCGCTTTTTAGCCCACTCCGTCTCTCTGTTTCTCTCTCGCGTGCTCGTTGTCCGTGTCCCCTCTTTTCCTCTTTTGTTTCCTTTTCTCGCGTTGGCCGAGTCCCCCTGCTGAGGAAGCTACCAAGAGACTTGAACGGGAGGTGGGATAAGGATATAGAGGTATAAATATGGCACAATGTAAAGTAAATCAATAAGATTCTATGCTATGCAGAAGGACGGCGAATAAAATAAAAGGGACATGGACGAGCGGAGGCGGGTGAGATAGAAGTTGGCGGGGGAGGAGAAAAGAAAATGAGATTTGCTTTTCAGTTTTCCTCCCTCTCCCTAGCCGAATATGTTGAAGCTGCTGTGGCTGTTCATGTCGATTTTCTGTTTTTTGGTTATAAATGGTAAAAGGAAGTCGCAACCAGAAGTTGTGCCTGTTCTGGGAGGAATTGCCCGAGTAAAAACCACAGAGAATAATAATAATAATAATAACTTGAATCTAGTGAGGCACGGAGCAAAAGGCCAGAATGAAATTCTCCGATCGTGTCATCGTAAGCGTGGACTCGCAAATTTCGTTCGAAAGGGTAAATTAATGAGAAGGAGGACTCAGGCCGTCATTGCGACAATGCTTTTCTGTGGAAGCCGGTGTAGCAAAAAGTAATATGTATCAGTGGCGGCGGTGGTGGTATGAGAAGGACGGGGAGCCCCGAGGTGGAGCAATCAAACTGGTGACAGGAGTCCATCTGCGACGTGAGCACGAAAAGTCATACCCCGTTCAGCAGGACTCAAGGGCAAGGAGCTCACGCAAAGAGGCGGGCAGGCAGAATGGCATCATACGACAGTAGTGCCCATTGTCGTGCCCTCTGCTTAGGCGGTGCCGTATGAGGCATGAGAGTCGTTGATCTCCAGGACTCGGCCATCTGCAAGCTGGAAAGACACAAACAGGGAAAGGACTACGGACTGGACCAATGTCATTCGTCAATATAATGAACGAAACGACTTACCGTTTGTGAGCTGGTCCGCCCAAGAGAAATTGCGTGCGAGAGACAGTAGTGGAATGACCACACGGATCCGCTGGGTTCGAGTTTGAGAGCCTGAGGGGGAGGTTTTCCTGAGCAGATGCCAATGGGCTGCATTGTGCGGGTGGAGAATGGATGGTTGGAGTCGGAGGCGCAGCCGTGCAAGTTTTGCAGAATGTAGAAATGCTGGATCCGGGTTGCCGATTGTGGAGTCGCCCTTCTTCCCATGGCAGCGGAGGGAAGGGATTTCTTTGCATTTAAATGCAGCTTTGTCCCTCCCTGCCTGACCCCGATGAGCGGGACGTTAGAGAAAAGTCAAAACCAATGCCTCCTTCTGAAGGGGCGGGTTTATCAGGGAGTGTGAGCCTGGCAGGGCTGTATTTTGCTAGAGCCCGCTGTAATGGTGGGATCTGGCCGTCACGCTCAAAGATCTTGGTCAATGTGTGCCGAAGAGATATAATTCATATTTCAACCGCAGGCTATGCAGGGAGTGCCTGAAAGCGGCAAGGTGTAAGAGTTTATGTAATTGTAGTGGATGGATGTATCCAAAGATATGCCTCGGGTGGATGAAGAGGGAAATGATTGCTGGATTGAGCTTCGCGCGAGATCAAGCACGCGAGGCTGAACCCACCAACCACAGGGATCGGATCGACGAACGAAGGGGAGTATGTAGATATCTAGGTACCTACCATGTAGAACTGATAAGTTAGATGAACTTTGGAGATGGCTGACAGAGAGAGCGCTGGAAGACGGATGGCGGCTTTGCACTGGCTCGTTCCCATAGTCAGGAATCCTTGTGCCCCATCCGGGAATATGGGTTTGTCTATCTATATCCCCCTCTTTATTTCTGCGGCCGAAGCGAAGTTATAAGTGCAAAGGAGGCTCAAGGAGCTAGTACTACTAGTTAGGGTCAAGCACGAATGGTCAATTCAGCTCGCGAACCGTTTGCAAGGGAGTGCAAACTTGCCAAGATATCACGTGGTAGCACGGGACCAGGTCGGCTTTAATCCCACCCAGGCCTGCTCGGTGCCTTGAATACATTGTTTCTACGCAGTATATAATACCAGGGTCGGTTTCGGGCAGCCCCTAGCTTCAATACTTGGTCATATGCTCTTTAGCTAATATATTCCCATGTTGTGGTACAAGATGCTCATGAGGAGTCCTATGATGGCGAGCACTTTGGGTGCAAACCCCACAAACATGCCCAGGATTAGCTCCCCTCACTCCATTTCTTATCTCTGTCCGCTCGTGGTCAGCTTCCCATTCGACGCTGTAATCATCTTCAGCAGCTTTACCATCTCAGGCATTTTCTTCCCCCTCTCCTCTATCATTCTGGTCGTTCTCTTCCGTTGGGACGCCACGACTGGCTCGAATCCATCGTGTCTGACGCCTAGCACGGCACTATACCCGCTGACGCGGGTCCTCGGTGGCCATGACATCTTCCCTCAAACGCGTTGTTTGCATGGCAAGTCCTAGCTCAAAGACCAGGGCAACGCTCGACTCGGCAAGATGGACAAGATGAGTAGTGGGTAGCTGAGCAGCCTGGAGAGGTATATCTTGTAGAGCTCTGCATCCTGGTTCCTGCACTACTCTCTTCCAGTCTGCAGCATCTTCATCATCTTTCCCCAAACTCGTTTGCATTTCCCTCGATCTCGTGCAATCACGCCCCAATAGCTTATCGCCTCTGTCTTTGCGACCGCCGCGGAAGGGCCTTTTAAGCCAGCAATAAAGGTAAGTTTGAAGAGTCCTCTGGCAAGAGCCGGTTCACCCGCCCTTCGGTCTCGCTCTTTTCAAGAATCTTCAAGAATCTAACAATGGGCACCTCACTCAGCAAACTCACCTCTAAATTCAAACCCTCAAAACAAGCACCACCAGAAAAGATGGGTTCTACACCAGCTTTCAAGCACTTTTCCAAAGTCCAGTCTGAATTCAAGCCTCCGTTAATTGCCAATGAGAACGCATTCCTCGGAGACGTCGCCAGCAGTGAGAGCAACGATCCAGAGAAGCCCATCAGCTGTGGCATCTACAGACTCGAGAAAGGCACTCCCCTCGTCTACACTTATACCTACCACGAGATGAAGATCATTTTGGAGGGCGAATTTGATATCAGCGACGAGACTGGCCAATCTGTTCACGTGAGCATCCACACCGGATAATCTTGAGACTTGAGCGATCACGACTGACCTTTGAATTTTAGGCCGTTGCTGGTGATGTTTTCTACTTCCCCAAGGGCAGTGTCATCACCTTCAAGACCAACACCTACGGTTTGGCCTTCTACACTGGCCAGCGCAAGGAGGGTGCTGCGTAAATAAAACCTGGACGAAAGCCGACCTAAAAAAAAAAAAAAAAGCACGTCAATCTGGGACCTTCGGAATTTAAATATTTTTCATGACTAAGGAATGCCTTGCAGACCCATGCTGCTGTCAAGAGTACAGTTCATCTATGCACTCTTTGCTTGTTGACTCTGATGCCGACTCCGTGACCTGGAGAAAAGCATGCGTCCCAATAATATCAGCAAGATAATGATGCCAGTGGTTGCCCAGTGGTGAAGTCCTCGGCCTGTGGGGACATCATCTAGTCACAACGCCTCATTAGGCGGTAAACACTGCTTGATGAACTCTTCCAAGTCGTCAATTTCTTTCATGTCCGCTGAATGAGGCAGCCCCCTGCGCTGTCGTCAGTACATTGATTTCCCACGCGGACCCTCGCAGGATAGAGAAAGTACTCACGGATACGTCTTGAACTCGACTTTATGCCCCAGTTCCTTCCTCAAGAACTCGGCCGACTGCTGTCCCCATTGGCACTTGACAAGTTCGTCCGCGTCGCCGTGACCCAGGAAAAAAGGCGTGTCTTTGTTCGCGCCGTTCGCCTCTTTCGCGAATTCCTTGATCTTATCCCCGAGCACCAAGTAGCAGCTCAATCCAAAAACCCCGCCCAGTTTGTGCGATGTCGTGGCGCCTGTGAAAATAGACATTGCTCCGCCTTGGGAAAAACCGCCTAGGATTATGCGATGGGAGGGTAGACCGGCGTCCATCTCGTCGTTGATGAGTTTGGTGAAGGTTGCACGGGAGCGCAGGATGCCCGCTTCATCGTGGGCTTGCCTGAGTTCGGAGAAGTCGGTCTGTCGTTGTGTAACATGGTCCTGAATCAGCTTTCCGGAGCACAGGAGCAGCGAAGGGGCAGGGGTGCAAACTTCATCGCGGCGCCTTACGATATCGTACCATCCAGGCATGCGCATGCCCAAGTTCTACTGCAGCTGTTAGCAACGCCGATCCCGCATCGCCTTTGCGGAGTATGCAGAGTATGCCTCTGGCCCATACCACGGTAATGGGAATGCTCGGTGCATTGGGAAAGACGAACTTGACGTCCTCAAACTTTCCCCGCCTTCGCCAGGTTTCTGCCAGTGATACCCTGGCTGCAATGAGTATTCTGATCACTTCGAGGCACCAGTTGCTGTTCATGATGTACTCACCACCCTGCGCCACTGTATTTCTCCAGAATTAGCCAAAAATCAAGACTTTGCTGCACAAACCTAGGCTGCGCACTGACCTGTCCCCCAGTCCATGCGCCATAATCACGGTCGCGGTATGTTTCTTGAGAGCGGGGACGATCAACGCTTGTTTTCCGGCCATCTTTGCGCAGACCAGTCAGTATCTACAGAGAGTGAAGAAAAAGGACAAAAGGGAAGAAGAGAGAAGGGAGACAAGTAGCTCGCTGGTAGCAAACAAGTCTGCGGGTGGACATTCACAGCATTGGAATCAGGCTCCGCAGCCGAGGTTGTGCCGGAGGCCGCTGAAAACATCCCCGATATGCAAGTACTCAGCATTTGTCTGCGGCACACGTGATCCTCTTTTACTCCCCCGAGGTCCCTTGGTCCCAAGCGGCTGCAAAATCGCCAAGACTGTCACAAAGGGCACAAATCCCCAGAAGTTCGAACGACCTTCAATCATCCCGCAAATCAAAGCTCAATTCACTTTTCTGTCTCCCATCTCCATCCATCCTTGTACAGCTAGGACGGAAATCCAAGCCCTGTCTTGAGATTTCCTGAGCCTCTTCCACTTCCACCCTCCCTTTGTCGCCGTGGTCACTTTCCTGGGTCGTAACTTTTAAGCGTTCGGCGAAAAGGTCTCTCAGCCGAGCAATTGAATTTGTTGTGCTTGCGCCCTCTAGCCCTGACCGATCTGAGCTGAGGGAAGCTCAGCGGCATTCATTCACCTGCAACCATGGATCAGGAGAAGCTCAAGCGCATGCAGGCGCAGGTGCGAATCGGTACGTTTGTCCCAATATCTACAACAATACCATCCTTTGTGTGTCCCTCGCTGATAATGAAACAGGGTATGTGCCTTGAATTTTCCCTGTCATATTCCCCTCTAGTCTCCGAAGCCAGACTCCCAAAGATCGTATCAAACACCCAGATCCTGTCGTCTAACTCCCTGATTCCTTGATATAGAGGCAAAGGCACACCACGTCGTAAAACCAAGAAGGTGCACAAGACTTCCGGGACCGATGACAAGAAACTCCAGACGACGCTTAAAAAGATGAATGTGCAGCCCATTCAGGCGATCGAGGAGGTCAACATGTTCAAGGAAGACGGCAATGTGATACATTTTGCCGCGCCCAAGGGTACGTTTCTTTCCGGCAATAGTTCCCTTAAAGCAAGAGGAGCGTATTGAGGTTTACGTCCAAGATGAACTTATAAGCTGACCCGTCATTTCCCTTTTGTGCCATAGTCCACGCCTCTGTCCCCTCCAACACATTCGCCATCTACGGCAACGGCGAAGACAAGGAACTCACCGAACTCGTCCCGGGAATCCTAAACCAACTCGGCCCCGACAGCCTCGCCTCCTTACGTCGCCTGGCCGAGTCATACCAGAGTTTACAGAAGAAAGAAGGCGAAAAGGGCGAAGGGAAAAAGGAAGGCGAGGACGACGATGACGACGACGAGATCCCTGATCTGGTCGAAGGCGAGAACTTCGAGGGCAAAGTCGAGTAGTAGATGAAATCCAATCCAAGTTGTGTATGCGAGTGAGGTGGTGTGACCACGTGTAAAAAGGCCGTTAGGGGAGGGGGAAAAGGGAAAAAAAAGTGAACATGCATCATCAATCGCGCCTTTACGCAACCAGGAGGGTGCGGGAGAAAGGAAGGATCATCTCCTGGCGAAAATGCATATGAGTGGGAGGGAACATTGTTACATGGTGCAAACATCACTAATGCAGCAAGAACCGACCCAGCGAAAAACCGTGCCCAATAGAAGCCGGCTGACAACAGAGGCCATCTTGGAGCCCCCGTGTTCCTTCTCCCTTCTCCCTGATGTTTTGTACAAGTTGTCCCCAAGTCGTGTCTGCGTTGAAACTGATTATCGGCGTACAATACTGTCCTCAATCGTCCTTCAACCCACAGAAATCCGTCCCAAACCACCTATCTACACCGTGCCAGAAGCTCCAGTACCAGCCATTAGCTGGATCCCAGCTTCCATCATCCTTGAGCAGTGGACCTTCTCCTATAACATCACGTCTTCCCGTCGCTCCTTGCTTCGTGCTACCCATGAAATACGACACAATAGGAATACTCCTAAGAACTCTCTCCACAAAAGTCGGTTGTGGAGGAAGAGCTTCCGATATCGGTCGTAGAACAACTTTCTTCACGTTCTTAATGTGCGTCATGTATTCTGATTCCAAGGTGTGGCCTGTCTCGCTTGGTAGTTGAGGGACGGAGCGCGAGCGAAGACCATTAGACGACGACGGCTGAGGAGGAGCCAAGTCTGTGGCGGTGGCCGTTGCTGACGAGGCAGTTGCGGACTCGATGGAAAGTTGTTCATCTTCATGGCTCAAAGGCTGGCCGTATTGCATGTCAGGCATTGTATGGGATCGAGGCAGAGTCTGTAGGGCCCGCTCGAAGCCTGCAATGGCCGACTGTTTGCCTGAGAGCGTACGGGAAGATTGTGACGAGGGTAACGTCCGCGCTCTTCGACCGTCATCCGGCTGTCGCTGCGGCTGTGGCTGTTGAAGGTCTGACCTGGGTGATCCGATGGCAGGACCTTTGGGTAAGGGAACATCTGCTGCAGGGCCTTTTCCGTGCCACATCTCGCAATGGACCATGTATCCATCGATGTCGATTGGACTATAGAAACATGCTCTCTCTGCAGCCTGATAGGAGTCGAATGTGACCTTGATCCAGTGATTTCCGCCACAATATATCCTGCTCTTTCTAATTGCTTCGCGGCTCAGATTCTGATGGACCACCACAGAACCCCCTGAGAGGCCGAGCGGCGAGTTAGAGGATAGATAGAGATTGGGATCTTCTCGTGGGTAATCTTCGCAAATAATACCGGGGGAAACGATCTTTTCAAATTTGGACAAGACCTTCCATTCCGATTGCTTGCCAGCGTAGCCGTAAAGTAAACATTCCGTGGGTACGGCTTCCGGTTGGATGGGTCGTTCTGTCGCCGCTGCTTCGCCTGAAGCGGTCGGGGGAGATGGCAGCGCTGTCTTCCTCTCTTCCTCTTTCGCCTGTTCCTTTGCAAACAACCTCCCAAATTCAGCGACTGCAGTATTTTCCTTTTGTCGAACAGGTGTAGTGCCTGTTCTTGCACGCGGCGTTCGCGACGCTGTGGATCTTATGCTTCGATTGCGACCGAAAGGTCCGCTCTCTTCGGGCAGTTGTCTGGCATTTCTGGTGGAGCTGTTTGAAGCACGTTAAAATGATATTCTTCGGCAGGAAGATCCAGGAGATGGGAGGATGCAGGTCCGCCATTAATACTCACTCTGCGTAACGATATCCCCAGGGCAGTGTCTCGCCTCTTGGATCTCTTGCTCGCTCTTCGGGCAGGACCGAATGGATCTCCATCGTTCAAGTTACCGTCTAGACGTTTGGTGCTATTGAGCAAATGCGCTGCTTGGTCGTGCTCTGGTGGCGATGAACATGGGAGAACGTGCAAAGCTAAAAAATGAAGCAGAATTGGCAGTATACAAACCGCTCTTATGGACGTGCACAACAAAAAGTGGTGACAGCGGATGTCATCCCCCATGGGAGAAGCCAGAGCGAATAATTTATTGTTTACCCTTGTCTCCGCAGGTTCTGTGGAGTCTGAGACAGCCGACGCCCTGGCACGTGACACATACAGTGGAGTCACCTCCCAGAGGTCACACATCTCTTGAAGGTACACATCGTCGATCCCAAAGATGATTATCGTGGGATACTTCTTCAGCTATATATTGTATCGAGGGATTCCTAGAGCCAATCTTGTAATGGAGCTACGTGCTCACGTGACAAGGCTGCTTCACTCTTCACCTTGCGGTTCTCGGTCTCTGCCGGTCTCTGCCGATTTCTCTTACGAGACAACCACCTTCTGCACGTTCTGTTTGCTCTTCTCCAGTTGCTCTTCATGCTTGGCTTGCAGATCCTTGATCTTCGTCTCGTGCAATTTGCTCGCGTCCATGCCCACAGCCTTCATCCAATCTGGATCAATGGCCTCAGGATTCAAATATGGCGACACATCCTCTTTGTTGACCAAGGCCTGAACAGTGCCCATACCCAAGAACGCCCACATGTTCTTCTTGGCTGGTCCAAGATATTCGATTTCGAAGTCCTCATAGCGAGGTGTTTTGATGGCTTCTATGTAATGCAAAGAGGAGCCAGGCCAAACAGCATTCACACGACCTGTCTCATTATTCTTGTACCTAATGAGAAGTCAGTCAGCATCCATCTCAGCTCGGTCTGCCTATAGTAGGGAGCAACAGAAAAGGTCTACGAACCATGATCGACATTCTTCGACCCAAACAGTATGTCTGACCCATTCCTGGCAATGTTCATTGAACGCATCCGTGACATCCTGCTTTGGTGTGATGCTGCAAATGTACTCGGACTGGAGCTTCTTGATCATCTGCAGGGCATAGTACGAGACGTACATCAGCGGGCCCATGACGCTGCCATTCTCCACGGGCCAGTTAGGTCCAATGAAAGTCAAAAAGTTGGGAAATTCGGGAATCGCGAGGCCAAGGTAGCCCTCGGGGCAGAGCTTCCATTTATCGGCCAGCTCGACTCCGTTCTGGCCGACGATTGGGAAGCGAGGACGGTATGACACGTCAAAACCGGTGGCACAAACGATTGTGTCGACTTCGCGGTGGATGCCATCGCCACCGATAACTCCTGTTTCGTCCTTTTTACGGTTAGCGCCTGATTGTCGCGTCCCGAATGACAGGTTGAGGGAGGATTGCGGCAATAACGCCATGCAGGGCTCTTCCGGGGACTCACAATCTTTTCGACGGGCGTGAAGTGGACGTCGACATTGGGTTTTTGAATGGCCCTGGAGAGTTTGTAAGATTGAGAGAATGTCAAAATGATAAGCTTGAAACTTACTCCATATACGGATCACCAGGAGTAATTCTGCGACAGCCAATGCCGAAAGTCGGGGTGAAGCCTTTGAGTAATCTCTCATCCTTAATCATCTCGGCCATACGAGCCTTCAAAGCGGCCTGTCCCTCTTCTTGGGCTTTCGAGTTCTTGTAGAAGGAACCCCATAGTCCATTAACTTGGTCCTCGATGGATTTAGCATGCTCCGTGATTTTGTACGGATCACGGAACTCCTGTTTCTGCTCGTCCGTGTATTCATGATTTGCACCGAAGTTATTCGCAATTTGCACGAACCAGACACCTAAATACTAGGAGTTAGAGCTCCATTTCCAACTACAGGATCGACAACGAAGTCATAGGGTGGGAGAGGAGCGCATTCACTATAGTATCGTCTAAAACGTACCTGTGCGGACGAAAACATCGATATGTTTGGCATGTGGCTGCATAGTTGGTACTGTCTGAATACTGGAGGCCTGTTTGAATGATTGAGGTCAGAATGCCCCATAGAAAGAAGAGACAGTGGAATCTTACTCCAGACCCGATGACAGCGACACGATCCTTCTTCCATTCTTCGGCCTGGTAATCCTTGGGCCATCGAGCCGTATGCATGATCTTCCCCTTGAACTTCTCCATGCCTTCAATGTTGGGCCATTTGAAGTTGTTCAGAATGCCGGTGCCATGGAGAAGCATGTGGCACCTATCTTCGAAGAGACGTGTGCTTCCATCAGGATTCGTCTGCTTGAGTTTCACAAGCCATTCGCCCGTCTCCTGTTGCCAATAGCATCCGATGACCTCGGTGTTGAAGGTCATGTATTTTCTTAGACCCCATACTTCGCAGACCTTATCGAGATATTTCCAGATATCGGGTGAGTAGGAAAAGAAACGAGGCCAGTCGGGCTGTGAATTTAGAGGTAAGACTCAGTCGTAAAGGCCAACTAGATCTAGGGGGTTTCACAACTCACATTGAGAGCAAAAGGATAGGTGTATGCATGACTCGGAATATCACATGCGCAGCCTGTTTTTGCTAGATCAGTAATTGAAACAAGCAACGCAAGCCTGATGCGATAGTGGTATGGGCCAAATCGATACGGTGTCTTCCACTCGGAGAAACACCCACTCGGTCTAGCAATACCAGCCATGAGGGACACTCGACCATCAATGGAACATATTAAACATACCTGGGTATCGGTTTTCCAGCCAAGTGCCTCCAATATCAGGATTCTTCTCATAAATCACATGTTCTACGTTCTGCAGAAATTTTTGTATGTGATAAGCATTCATAATTCCGGTGACACCAGCACCGATCGACAAGACACGGATCTTCCTGGTGTAGGGTCCATGCAATACGATATCTGCAGTACCACAGTTAGCCGAATGTTCTTTGAAGTCGTAAAGCGTCCGAGATGTTTGGCTGGCGTAAGGGCACGAAGGAGTATTGCGGATGGCCGAACTTTCAGGCGGGAAGTGTCCGCGATGCAGAAGGTGGCATTGGCTGGCAGAATGCTTCGGTGCATTGTTGATCCTCATGAATGCGTCTCCAATGTAAGCAAACAAGCGGTAAAGTTCCAGGCAGGTAATCGTCTTGAGATCTAAGTCGTATCGCCGATGGATGGTGATCCAGACAAATTTGAGATCGGTGGCAATGTTGAAAAAGGTGGATTTGACCCAAGAGCGTGTTGCTCCTTCGGAAATAACCCAAAAAGGATGGACGGCCGCTTCCTGTCTATGGCTAGGCCTTTGTAGAAGGCGGTGAAAAATGATGCAGACTTTGACTGATCCGTGCAGACAAGAAGACTAGTATCCCTGGAGAGTGCTGTCGGTCTGGGAGGTACCGCCCCTGATGCATCGTCCGAGCAAGGACGACAATTTCTCACCTCCCCGTTTGCGGCAAGTCGAAGACGATGTGGATTGATGCAAGAACAAGGAGAAAGGCCAACTTACCAGGGATTTCATACTCCTCCCGCGGCACCCCATTGTTGGCATAACCTTCAGTGGCCCAGTTGGCCATGGTATTGATATCAGGAGCCATTTGAACAACAGCCTTCCAAGGTCGTTCAGCAAAGGGAAGCAGTGACGAACGGGAGGGCAGGTGTTGGGCCGGTGGCAATGGTATATATGAATCACTCTTGGTTCAGCAAACGGCCGAATGGCTGTTGCTTCAAAGCTAGCTTCTCACGCAAGCAGCGGGCGTGTTGGCAACTTATAATCAAAGACGAATCCAACCCACGATGGTGAAAGAGCGGAGGGTGGTATGAGTTCTGCGAAAGTCTATGTAAGATGCTTCAAAGTGCCTTGTGTCCGCCTCCCCTTTTATGCCATCGGACCGCGGTCATGGACTTAGTGTAGCAGCGTAACAATGTGGGCATCAGGCCCACGTCGCTCGAAACGTACTCGAGGCCCAATCATCACTACCAAACGAGGAGGCAAACCCATCAAAGTGAACCTTTGAAAAGCCAGAGAGAGCACTAGAGTCCTTGGCTTGAAGTCAGTAAAGGCTCTGGTTTGTAAGGCCCATGTGGGGAATGCGGGGACATGGTGGTGGCAGAGTCCTCGGTCGAACTCTGGCCACATGGAAGCGACATTTGGTCCGAGGTTCAAGAGGTTGTAACAGAGCCGTGGTCTGTCGCGTTGGCTCTGTCGACTCGTATATCAGATGATCCAGTCCCAAGATCGCTTTTGCTCTCCCAGTTCTGATGGAGGAGATGATGCGCAGGATCGTCGAAACCCTCACGTTATGGTGTGCACCAATACTGACTCCGCAATATCTGACTCGATATGCCTCGTCTCCAGGTGATCAGTATGTCCCATGCAGAGGCAGATCTCGGGAACTGCGACCCACGGCCAAGGTGAACAGACCGTCAGGCATCACCCAATTCTGTTGGACCACAGACCAGTAGCTGAGATCCTTTCGTGTCAGGGTGAGGTTGACAACTTGTTCTGAACCTGCCTCGAGCTCGATCTTCGTGAAGTTGCGCAACACTCTTACCGGCGTTTCGATGATTTCATTGGTGGATGGTTCCATTATCGCTCCAGGGAACGACACATACAGTTGAACGACAGACTTCCCCTTGCGATGCCCTGTGTTTGTAACGCGCACTTGAACCCTGACATACTCTTCAAACAGCGCGGGATTGCCGCCTTCGCCGCCTCCAGCAGCACTGGGCTCTTGAACAATTTCGTATCCGTCAGGATAGGGATACCTTCCTTTCTTTACTTTGTCCGCTTTAGATACGTACGGATAAACAAACTTCCGAAGTTTTTTGAATGTGCTTGGAATGAGCGCACTTTCGACAGGGGGTATGGTCTCATCAAACCTCGGCGGTGTGAGCGTCGAAGGCCGTGCAGAGGGCAGAGGCGATTTTGATTTCAGGCTCGTAATAACCAGGTCAGAGAAATCGAATGTGGTAAACGACAGCCCGTGACCGAATGGATATCGTGGCTTAATGTCGGCCTTGTCAAAATGACGATAATCGATGAACAGACCTTCCTTGAAATCCACCTGAGGGATAATGGCGTTGGGATAATAAAGCACTGGAGCACCTGGGCCATAGTCTTCAAGAGACCTGCCGACCGTGTATGGTAGCCGTCCGGAAGCATCGGTCCGGCCGAACAGGACGTCAGCCAGGGCATTTCCGCTTTCCTGACCAGGCAAGTTCGCAAAGACAATGGCCTTGACGGACTCCAAATCGGCGAAATCTTCGAGGATGACAGGACCAACAGAATGGATAATGACCACAACAGGACCGCCACATTCGTCGGCCACTGTGCGGATCAACCGACCAGCGCCCTTTTGAATTTCCAGGTCATTTCTGTCCGCACGCTGACTATGCCAGATGCGATGACCTTCGCCGGCGTCTGCATTACCAAAGACCAGGCACAGGTGTTGTTCACGGAGGACCTTCCTCAAGCTGGAAGACACCTTGTTGGTAAGAGAGCTGGTTATTTCGACAACAGACTTGTCAAAGCTCGAGTTCAGGGCCGAAAGCGGGTCGACAAGATAAGTAAAATCAGTCGCACCTGAACCCCAGCCCACAGCGAGCGTGCCTTGGTTGCAAGCTCGATCTTCGCAGTAATTGGGACCTTTCCCAGGGCCGGCGTCCTCCCCAAGAACGGCGACTCGCTTGGGAGTGCCGGGCCCCAATTCGGAAAGTGCAGGGCTCAACGGCAAGATTGAATCTTCATTCTTCAGCAGGACGATACCCTCGCTGGCCACTTCTCGGGCCAACTGTCGGCTTTGGTCGTTCTCAGTCTCAACATACTTGTTGACGAGGACTTTGTCTTGTTTGCTGCTGCTGCCGGGATTTGGATAGCCATATTCGTCGGTGGTCCATGAGGAAAAGTTGGGCCCCTCAGAGGACCAGGAGTCTTGTCCCAGTTGATACCATGCAGCAACTATCCGTGTGACCATATCGTTGAGCCTGGTTATGGGAAGCGAGCCATTGAGCACTGCGATGGTGAGCTGCTCACCAAAAAGGGATCTTCCATCCTGCCAATACAGTCCGTCACCTGGCATGGACATATCGAGGCCGGCAAGAGCGCTGGCAATACCACTGCGTTGCGCCAACCAGTCCGACTGGACGAAGCCTTGGAAACCGAGTTCATCCTTCAAAATGCCATTCATTAACTTACTGTTCGCACAAGCATAAGAATTGTTGACCATCTGGTATGAACACATAATGCTGGCCACTCCGGCTCTTACGCTCTCAGCAAATGGCCAAGCGTAGACTTCGTGCAGAGTGCGATCATCGATGTTGGAAGAAAGAGCCTCTGGGAGACCCCATTCCAGGCCTCGACGGAAATGCTCTTGCTCGTTGCCGATATAGTGTTTTGCAGTTGCCATGACACCCTGTGATTGGATGCCTTGAATGGTCTCGTATGCTGCTACGCCTTGCACAACTGGGTCGCTGCCAAAGCCTTCCCAATCTCTACCACCAGCCGGGTTTCGACCCAGCGGTCCCATTGCTGGCCCAAGAATGACGTTGACGCCCTTGAGCCTAGCCTGACGTGCATGAGCAGCACCGCGGCGACGCATCAGATCTCGGTTCCAGCTGGCGCCCACCGTGATCCCAGCAGGGAACGAAGTAGCATGATCTGCGAATCGTATCCCCAAAGGCCCATCCTGAAGACAAAGACCCGGAAAACCGACGCTCAGTGCTGGGGCAGTATTGCCCACGCAAAAGCCCATTGCCCATCCTGTGCCCGTGGTGATGTTGACCTTCTCCACGAGGCTCATGCGTTCAACCAGTTTTCGAGCCTTGTCGTAGCTCTCTTGCCATGATGGCAATGTCCCGCCTCGCGGTGTCGGATACCACGGCGGAGACTGTCCATTGATTTGACCCTGAGTATAGAACCAATAGCCCCCGCCACCAATGACCGAGACAATGACTGCTAAGAGGAGGACTGACAAGGTGATGTATTGCTTGGTGAGTCTGCGGCCGGCGCAGAAGCGGCCGGCAACGGAATCGGAGTATTTTCGTCTTCTGGAGGACCTGTCATGGGCGGAGGAGCCTAGCAGAGCGACCTCGCTTGCTGAAGCGGCGTCGCCCGCAGGTGGACCAGGGCGGAAAGTGAAGGTCTGGGGTTGTTTGGGGTCGTCATCGGACCAGTTGCCTCCATCGAGTTCTACTTCAGTCGCATTGTCAAGAGGCTGATAGCGGGCTTGTCTAGGGGACATTGTTCGCATTCTTTCAGACTGCCAGAAGGGTTAGAAAGAGGCGATGGGCCAATCAATCGTGGACGGGATAGAGGCGGAACCAACAGCTAGCAACAATCAGGGGCATTGGACATTCCAGCGGGGCGACTGGTGGGCGACCTCGATACGCACCGCTTGCGATGGGCCGGCAATGGCCGAGGCAGTCGGAGCTCGATCGGGGACGCGGCACAGAGGCGATGCTAGGAATGGCAAGCGCAATAGGTCGGTAGCAGTCTGTGTGAGATGGAGAGTGAGGAGAGGATGATGTAAAATAGACGGCTGAAATAGATAGCTGCCGTACTAGTGAGTGAGTGAGTGAGGTTGTCCAAGAAAAAGTGGTTGAGAGTTGCTCGAGCTCTGATTTTATTTTATTCCTGCGCTCCCCCCCCCCGTCCCATCGTCTCTGCCCTTTTCCACTCTCTTCATTTTCTTTGGCTCCCCCTCAAGTCGGTGAGCAAATCAACCACAGCCTCACTAAGAACAGCATTGTTGTGGCCCGGAGAACACAGGCGTCTGTTGCTGTCACCTGCCCTTGGAGAGCATTGAGTGTTCGCTGGCTTGTCATCTCAACACCGACTCTACCGCTCACACCCCACTCACTCGACCATTGCCGCACTGCGCTCTTTCACCGACCTCGCGATTCCATCCGCCTTGACCTGACTGTGCTCGATCCACCTCTACCGAGCCATGCTGGTGTCCTCCGCCTTCAAAAGAGCTCCAGTGCGAAGGTTGGCTGCGGGTGCTTTAGCTGTCCGAGCACAAACACCATCCCCAGCGATTCGCTCAGCGCCCAGCTTGAGACTCCCTCGTCCTACGTCTGCCCTTGTCTCCTCCTTCTCAACTTCCGCGAAGATGGCTTCCTCGCAGCCCTCCAAAGCCCCTACTCAGGCTTACGATCCCGAGATCACCGACATCGCCTCCTACGTGCACAATTACAAGATTGACTCGGAACTTGCCCTCGATACCTCTCGCTACATTCTCCTGGACACTATCGGCTGTGGTCTGGAAGCCCTGCGCTTTCCTCAGTGCTCTGCTATCCTGGGCCCTATAGTCCCAGGTTCCAGCATTCCTAATGGAACTCGAGTCCCCGGAACGCCTTTTGAACTGGACCCGGTAAACGGTGCTTTCAATATTGGCGCTATGATCAGATGGTTGGATTACAATGACTGCTGGCTGGCTGCGGAATGGGGTCATCCTTCCGACAACCTTGGTGCTATTCTAGCGGTTGCTGACTGGATGGCCCGAACAAACAGAGCTGGTGGTAACGTGGGCAATGGCAAGATCCCAACCATCAGGGATGTTTTGGAAGGCATGATCAAGGCCCATGAGATTCAAGGATGTTTGGCTCTGGAGAACTCCTTTAACCGAGTCGGTTTGGACCATGTCGTCCTCGTGAAAGTGGCGTCGGCTGCAGTGGTCAGTAAGATGTTGGGTCTTGACGAAGCTCAGACTGCGGCCGTTGTCTCTCAGGCATTCGTCGACGGGCAGAGCTTGCGAACCTACCGACACTCACCCAACACCATGTCCCGCAAGTCGTGGGCTGCTGGAGATGCCTGTCAAAGGGCGGTAAACCTCGCATTCAAGGTCCTGCAAGGCCAAGCCGGCATTCCCACGGTGCTCTCGGCCCCTGTCTGGGGTTTCTACGATGTCCTCTTTAAGGGCAAGAAGTTTGAGTTCCAGCGTCCTTATGGCTCTTACGTCATGGAGAATGTTTTGTTCAAGGTGTCGTACCCGGCCGAGTTCCACTCACAGACTGCCGTTGAAGCTGCACAAAAGATCTACAAGATCCTTGCGGATATGGGCAAGTCGGCCAAGGACATCAAGGAGATCACCAACCGAACCCACGAAGCGTGCATCCGAATCATTGACAAGCAATTTAAGCCCATGGACAATTTTGCCGATCGCGACCACTGTGTTCAATATATGGTTGCTACTATGTTGTGCTTCAACCGTCTGGAGGCCACCGACTACGTTGACGGTAGCGAGGCCGCGACGTCTCCTCTGGTAGAGGACCTCCGGAAGAGGATTAAGTGTGTCGAGGACCCCCAGTTCACCAAGGACTACCACGACCCTGCCTTGAGGACGATTTCGAATGCTTTGACCGTGACACTGAACGACGGAACTGTGTTGGATGAAGTTGTGGTGGAGGCACCGCTTGGTCACCGTCTGCGAAGAGACGAGGCCAAGCCCGAGATTTTGGCCAAATACAAGAGGCATTTGAGCCACCACTTCCCGGAAGCCAAGATCAAGGAGCTTTTGGAACTGGGCACCGATGCCTCGAGGCTGGACTCGATGGACGTTGATAAATATGTGGATCTTTATGTCAAGGAGAAGATGGAGTGGTAGATTGCTGGCCTTGTTCGCTGTGAGATATGCACATTAACAAAAGGCGTGATGTCTCGGAATATTGCTGTCCATCATCCTGAGAATGAGAGGTTGCTTGGTACGGTATTCTGAATATTGAAATAGACGCTCACCTGTGCGGTGGAACGGCGGCGTAATGGTCCAGTCATTGGCGTCTGAAGGTTCAATCGATTCTGCCCTCTGGTGACGGTCGTTGCACCTGTTTGAGGACTTCGCAATTGCAAAAGCATATTGTGTACAAACAGTACCCAAGTATTCTTCATTCTTAGAGAATCATCTTCGGCACATTCTGGGCCGCTCTTGTCAAGTGCCTCTCTAGTTTCATATCAACGCCTAACCGCTGCTTGCTACCTAGCCTCGCTAGGTACATAATAGAGTTCTCCATCCCGCCTGTCTTGGTGTATCTTACCAAACATCTTACCTCTCCAATTTGCAGACCCTACAATACAGCATACAAATCCGCGGACCATTCTTACTCATCAGCCGCCTTCTCTTCCACCTAAAACTAAGATGCCTAAACACCACCCAACCCACGGCTTCACAGTCCCTTAACAGCCAGAAAGAAACCGATATCTACAGATCTCGGGACAAAATTGCCAAACAACTTAGCTACAAATCCTTTTGGCACTTCATGCAGTGCTACCAACTCAAGCCATGGAACGACGAAGATGTAGAGGAAGGCTAGGCGATTCTTCAGACTCTTTGGGATTATGAGAATAAGGAGTAGTACTCAGCCGAGGTATTGTTAATCTCTCGTGGAAATCTGGTCTCGCAGCGTTTGCTGACCGGGAGAAGAGCTTGGTCATGTTTGATGGTGTGCCGTTGTGGCAGGGATGGGTGTGACTGCGGCATCGACTCCAGCATATTCGTATGCCGCCAGGATCATGGAAGACGGCGCAAATCGGTACTGCTGCCTCTCAATTACACACAACACTCAAGGTTCAAATCTCTATAGCACTGTACTAGCATTTGAATAGCAGCAAACATGGGACACCAACGCGAATGCTTAAAGCAGCGAGTCATTGCTTCCTAATCAGGAAGCACGTGACTGCGGCACAGGCCTTCGTTGCCTATCGAAACAAGTCGCTGTTGTTGATTCTCTCCAAATTTGTCTTGAATGATCCCTTGTATTAACCGAACCCCGTTGCAAGGCGGACTTGGTCTCGTTTGCCTGCGGTGCGCAAGTGATCCAGCCATCGTCCTTGCCGACTCTCCTCTAAAGCATTCAATCGCTTGAGAGTTTAGTTCAAGGGACTGATCGCCTGGCTGTCGTGCTCTTGAGTTAACAGTGAGAAGAACAGCCAATCTTCACCGCCTGGTTTACCTTCCCGTCGCCGTCAACCTCAAAACACACATTCGTCCGACCAAAAATGGCTGTCGGCAGCACACCTCTCTCCCCTAAATCACAGCAAGATCTCAACATGGTCATGCCTATGCCTCCTCCTCTGCTGCATACTCGTTCTGGCAACGAGATGTACGACCGTCCTCACACCCCCACGACCCCAAGTGGCGGCGTTGTCCATGGCTTCACCAGTCCTGTACAAACTCCTCAAGGCAGTCCAAGCAAGAGACAACTCCCTCCTGGAGCCAACGATCTGCCCAACGTATTTGACAATGCCATGAAACTGGCTCCCACCTCGCCCACCAAGACTCAGCCAAAGTCCCCTACCAAACAAGGATTCTCTGCTGGGGATGAGAATATGAGTGAAGATCCCTTCGCAGATCCTCCTACCCAGTATCATGGCCGCTCAGAGAGTCCTACACGTCAGTCCAACAAAGAAAACGCACCTGCTAGTAACCTGGGATACGGCAAAGGTGTTCAGCAGAACCATGCTGCCATCTCGCGGCAAGAACAATATCGGACCGCAGACTCCAAGAAGACCATGACCCCGACCAAAGGTCTCACCGCTGAGGAGTTGCAAAAGTTGCAACTTCCGAAAGTTAAACGACTGGCAAACGTGACTCAATTGTGTATGTATCTCAGCGCTCCGCAGTACAGATCAGGCACTAATGTCTCATAGACTTCCTTGACTACTATTTCGACCTCCTCTCATACGTCCACAATCGTCAATCCAGAGAAGCTGCTTTCAAAGCATCGTTCCCTAATCCTCCTGAGACCCCAAGAGAAGAGTACGACAACGCGCTCCACAAATACCTTGGGCGTGAGCGAGCCAATCTGCGCAAACGTCGCACTCGCCTTCGTCATGGTGACTTTCAAATCCTTACCCAAGTTGGTCAAGGTGGATACGGTCAAGTCTATCTCGCCCAAAAGAAAGACACTCGAGAGGTCTGCGCACTCAAGGTCATGAGAAAGAAACTCCTCTTCAAACTGGATGAAGTACGGCACATCTTGACTGAGAGAGATATCCTCACCGCCGCCAAATCCGAATGGCTTGTCAAGTTGCTCTACTCTTTTCAAGACGAAGAACAGATCTACTTGGCTATGGAGTACGTTCCCGGAGGCGACTTTCGAACCCTGCTCAATAACACCGGCGTTCTTCACAACCGTCACGCAAGATTTTACATTGCCGAAATGTTCTCCTGTGTGGACGCCTTGCATACATTGGGCTACATTCATCGCGACTTGAAACCAGAGAATTTCTTGATTGATGCCACAGGACACGTCAAGCTTACCGACTTTGGACTCGCCGCCGGCATGCTTAGCCCTATCAAGATCGAAAGCATGCGCATCAAGCTCGAAGAAGTAGGAAATGCACCAGTTCCCTTCGGCATGCCCGCCGTGGAAGACCGCTCTGCCGACCAACGCCGCGAGGGTTATCGTTCCCTCCGCAAGAAGGACATCAACTACGCCAAGTCTATCGTTGGCTCCCCCGACTACATGGCCCCAGAAGTTCTCAAGGGTGAAACATATGATTTCACCGTCGACTACTGGTCTTTGGGCTGCATGCTCTTTGAAGCTTTGGCAGGGTACCCACCGTTCGCAGGCGCCACCGTTGACGAGACCTGGCAAAACCTGAAACGCTGGCAGCGTGTGCTCCGTAAACCCATCTATGACGACCCCACCTACTTCCTCTCCAAGCGTACCTGGGATTTGATCACTCGCCTCGTCGCCGCTAAGGATCATCGGTTCAAATCTATCTCCGAAATCCACAAGCACGAGTACTTCGCCGAAGTTGACTTCTCGAAGCTAAGAGAGCAGAAGGCCCCGTTTGTGCCGGAGTTGGATTCAGAGACAGATGCTGGTTACTTTGACGATTTCTCCAATGAGGCGGATATGGCGAAGTACAAGGAGGTGCATGACAAACAGAGAGCACTGGAGGAGATGGCGGAGCGGGACGAAAAGATGGGCAAGGGTCTTTTTGTTGGATTCACGTTTAGGTATGTGGTCTTCTTCTCCTCCCGTTCTCAGTACACTCTTGCTATTCAGCTGTTGTGGTGGTGGCGGTATGCTAACCCGTGTCGTGATTTTGCAGACATCGCAAGCCAGATGCCGAAGGAAGCCCGAGGAAGAGAATCGAGACTGAAGGCACATTTGGAACGATCTTCTGAGAAGGCAAGTGGAAGTCCCGGAGAGAATCATAAACATGGCATCTGCAGCTATACGCACCAGTCCGTCATGTTTGACCTCCCCTTCTTCCTATTCCCATCGTCGATCTGCTTATGGTACGGTATGACACATTGGAGAAAGTTGACATGCGAGGATTTTGTATGAATGGGAACACAGCGCTGGGCACTGGATGGCGGAACAAAGGGCACGGTCGGAGCGATATGAGTCTTGTTTCCCCCTTTTTTGCTGGATTGGAATGAGATACAAGGCTATGGCAATGTTGGTGCAGGCGTTGGCTTCGAGACTGCTCGTGATGGACGTGTGACTCACCATGGTTGTAATGTCGGAGTAGGGGAATGATAATGCAGCTTTGAGCAAGATTGGAGGCGCTGGTCGGCCATTACTGAGTGAACGGAAGATTCGCAGGTGCTATGTGACTCTCTACCTAGACAGGTAGACTCACGTCTCAGTCCAGTGTCCGGAACAAAATTAAACACCGTTGCGAAATAAATACCAAAGGTGGCCTCGCAGAAGAGTCCGAGATACAACACTCGGCTCGCGTTCATCCAACATGGCGAACGAATCATGCTTGTCATATTTCCATAGCCTCCAAATCATCCACCAGGAAAATGCCCGAAGAGCTTCGCTTGTCTTGGTCTGCGCGTTTCTCGATCCTGCGTGAGAGCTCCTCGAACCAGGTTTGGTCTCCGGCTCGGTTGCCGCTCGTGAGGGACTTCGGCATTTCCAGCCTTCGAAGTCGGGGGAGCACGGCCAACCTGCGAAAGGCCTCAAAGTCCGTCTCAACATTTACACGGCCCTGGCTGTTAAGGTACCATTTGGGATAAGATGTCGGGGTGATCCTCAATATTTCCAGAGGGCAGGTTGTGGCAGCCGTTTTTTCTGCCTCTACTGGAAGTTCGTTGAGGGTTCTCCGTGCCACATCGGCGGGAACGATCAATTCTCGGAGACTTGGAAAGACTTGGAGGATATCGAACAGGTTATAGCTATCATCGCCTGATCCTCTAGAATCAATCAACTCGAGGCGTTGAACATGGTCCACTTTTTTTTGACAGTGTAAGAAGACGTCCGACATTGGAAAGGTCAGTGTTTCCAGAGTCCTGGGCCAGCTTTCAAATAGCATGTCCCAGTCCATGGATCGATAACACATCAGATCGGCGGCATGCAGACGCGTCAAGTTCTCTGGCCATTTCAAGTTTTCCCACGGAAGATACTCTGGTCTAAATTTGATTCCTCTTGGCAGACTCAGAGATGTCAAACGTTGGAGCTTAGCTATGGCGTCGAAAAGGTCGCGCAACCGTATCGAGTAAGAATCTGCTGACATGTCTAGATGACGCAAATTCACACATTTGGACAATGAAGCCAATGATGAAACCCTACCGACAGCGTCAGAGTCATCCGAAATTCCCGCAAAGACTAGAAGTGGCTCACGAGAAAGTGACGGCTGGAGTAGCAAAACTCTCTAGCGACGACTTGATCCGGTTGATAAGGCGGGCCGTGAGACTATTGGTGCTCTCGTACGCGAGCCGACTCATGTCAAGATGTTTGATCATATTCTCAAGACCGACACGCGATCTCCGGGACCGTGCCGGGGGGCATATCGTCCGGGTGAAAAGGTCGAAGTTTCGGCTGGAAAGAAGGGGCCGGTTGTAGAGATGGGGGACAGAGGCCGCATACCAGGTCTTGGACACCAAACAGCAAGCCCATAATGATGTTTGAGTGTCAGGATCATGGCCCGAAGCGACATATGCCATTATAAGCGTGGCGACTTCAAGCGGGAGATGGACTTGTGCACCTCGATACGTCGGATCACCTATCTTCATGATGCTGGTCTCGTCTCAGAGATTCTCGGGGTGAGGACTCTTAGACCAGGGAGCAGCTCGTTGACAGATCAGTTGTTTTCTTTCTCGAAGAAGTCCTAGGGACCTTGAGGGACTTGGGGCGAAATATGCTGCGAAGTTGTCGTATTTAGGTTGTGGCAAGTTGGGCAGGACAAGGCAAAACAAGGCTGATGGGCCGGCCACCCATCCGTGCCGATGATTTCCCGTCTAGGGACTTGTCTCGCTGTCTATCAAATCGGCCTCCTCTTCATTGATCTCTTCTTGGATGTCAGATTGTATCGTCCATGACAGGGCACGTGGGATGGAATGCCACAAAGAGGGGGAGTGGTGGCAGCCGTTCTGCCTGTGATGCTGGCAGAGAGAGTCGATCTGGAATGTGCCCGAGCGACGGCTGCGCATCCAGTCGTCCTTCGATTTGAGCATCCCTCTCCTGATGAGTGTCTCGTTGTAGACATCGGGAGCCTCGAGGTTATTTTGTTTCCCATCAGCTGTGATAGTGTGTTCGATGAAATGATGAGAGACAAAGATGGATGAGTGGAAACCTGAAAGGAGGGTGAAATGCAGATGAGTGACAAGTGACCGCCCTCCTATATGCCTTCCTGGCTCTCTTTCTTCAGTCTCTCCTTCCTGATGGCAACAAAATCAACTTGATGATTTCGAACACCAAGCCTCATCACAACAGATGGTACTCGGTCTTCCTGATTCCGAGCCACTTAAGAAAACGTGTTTGTTCGTCTTTCCTATCCAGTGTTCGTTCAGTATCTTCGGCGGCGCCCTCTCCTCCTAGACCCTCACTTTACCCTCATCCTCATTCCCCTGTGGCACCACTCTGTCAAATTCGCTTTGCCCTTCAATCTTCTTCCGCTTGCGCCAGCGCTGGTGGTTGCTGCATAGATCGACGTCCCCCCGTTGCAGCCTCCTACCTTCTGAGCCGGTCCAGGTGCCAGGTTTTGGCCAGGTCCAGTTTGTCGCAGTCGCCATCTCCTTCCTCGCCGCAAACTACATCATCTTCCTTGGCTGGATTCTCACATCCGCAGTGGCGGAACTTGTAAGCTGATGATTCCGCAAAGAAATGTTTGATATTTAGAGCAACCTTTTGGATCCAGGTCAAACACCATCATGTCCTTCCCCTAAAGCTGGCATACTCACAATATCTAGACCTCCCCTCTTGCCTACAGAGAACCCCGACATGTTGGGTGCGCGAGCCAGAGCTGCCGAGTACCATGCTTTCAAAGCCGCTTCTGCAAGACAAGCAAGTCGTGAAGCGGAAGAGCACAAGTTGCCTCCTAAGCCTGCACCGATTTCTTTGAGCGCCTTCACCAAGAATCCTCAGCTCAACCGCAACAAGGGTCCCAAGGCCTGGAAGCCACTAATCTTGGAAGATACCCCTGAAGATGACAATGACAGTGTCGAGGAGATCGAAGACGCCGTCTCTACACCAACCCGTCAGAAACGAGTCGACCGCAGTAACTCCATCAACCAAGAGTCTGACCTTCCTCTCGTGCCGGGTAATCCGCAGCCGACATGGCTCGAGGCCAACACCACCAGCTCGGCAATCCCCACAGCGCCAAAGGCAATGCTGAGGTTGACTTCACAGTCGCCGTCGCCGCTTGTCAACCCGACACCCCAACGCGTCCAGCCACATGCGATCATCAAGCAGGTACAACAAGGCATCAATCCCAGTGTGAATAGCTCCCCGAGCAATCTCTCTGGAATCAGTGGGTTCCCGTACCCTGGTTTGACGTGGTGGTTTGACTCACATGGTATGCCCGTGCTAGGTCCAGCCGCGATGCCCACCTTCCACCCAGGCCAATATTACGGCAATCTAATGGTCCCAGACGATATCAGCCCTTCCAAGCAGGAGAACAAACTCGCATCGTTGTCTCATGAATACACGGACGCATCTGCCGGTTTCGTCACTCCACATCATCACATCACTCCCGGCTCAGGTATGATCGGGAACTCGGTGGTGACCCCAGCGACATTCGTTCACTATGAAAACGAACTGGGTTCCAGTATCCATTCGCAAACCTGGACTCTTGCGTCGGATCTAGTTGCGCGCCCGGCGATGCCACATGTGAACTCCGACAGCGTTATCAACATGGACGAAAACACTTCTGACGCTTCTTCTTTTCCGGTACCGAACGTCATCAGAAGTTTCTCATATCCCAACGCTGTTGGGGAGCCGCCCAAGCAGCGATCAATAACGGAGCAACCGGCGCTAGGACAGCAGACAGTCCGCCCAATTCTTGTCCTACCAGATGACGAACCTTACGACCGCAAGAATCAGATGCAGAGTTTTGTCGCAGCTCAACAGGCATTAGCAAAGACAGGGAAAACTGTTCTGCATAATCCCGATTTGCATCGAGTAAAGTCGAGTGAATCAGCTTCGCCAGCTCGCCCTCACAGTACAACAGCAACACCAGAACTTGCCTCTCGTGCCCAGACCGATGGCCCTAGATCCATCATTATTCGAAACCCTCCTCCGGGGTTTGACTCGCAATTGAGCTCTCGTCAAACATTGGCACAAATCACTAACAAGGGCTCGTCTCCCTTTGACGCCTCCACCCTGCGAGAGATCTTTGAGGTTGGCAATGATGATTGGTTCGAGCTCAGATCTGTCAGCAAGAGCCAACGCGTGAAAATGAATCGAGTCATGAGAATGTGTGCCAGAGCGCAGAGTCCAGATGCACCCCAGGGCTTTTTACAAAATTCATCAAGTGCGAGGAAGGAGAGTCTTCAAAATTGGATGCGAATTGCCAGCAGAGACAACAGAGCGGCTACAGGTACACGAAAAGTGTTCGAGCAGGCCGCTAAAGAATGCCACGCTAGCCGTCTGTCAGTTGGGGTCGGTGGTGATAGTGCCTTGAGCGACCAAACGTCCGATGCGGGGATCGAGAGTGCTGCAATCCGCGCAGTTGGAGACATCATAGCCAACTTGGCTGAGTCTACAGAGTCATCGGGGCTGGGAGTGGACACGGACGCCCTAGTATGCAAGTACAAACCCGCACCGGAGTATGCAATTGAAAGAGGTCGGCTTCTGATGGGCAATATTGGCGGCACGAGCTTTTTTGAGGAAAACACTGGAGGTTTCTATAGCGCCCCAAGCCGGATTGCGCGTGATCCTAGATTTCGACCCGCGGGAAAAGAAGCTGTTAAGGCCAAGTTAGAGGAGGAATGGAAACTTCGACATGACATGTACGGGAGAAGACGGATGTAAACTCTGAGTAGGAGAAGGATACGGCTTGCAAGGCTGTTGGCGAAGTGGTCAAGTTGGTCAGAAATATGGGATATGGATGCGATGGGAGCAGCAGATTGAAGTCTGATACGTGTACGGAGTACCCGGATTCCATAGAGTAGAGCTGTAGTGTCAGAAAGAATCTGATACATGATCCAAGAAATCCACCGTGCCGTTTTATGCTCTCTGCACGACAGGAGAAGGCTGCATTATTCGGATGGCGAGATGGGCCGGTGGCGCAATCACACTGGGCCAAATCTATGACAAGCGCATCTGTCATGGGTGCATCGGATCTAAGAAAAGTCAGGCAAATGTGCTCGCGTCAACTCCATTGCGCATCCTCCGATCACCAGACTTGCTGTCTTGCCGTCTGGGCTCATCGTCCTCTCACCTCCTCCTCCCTCATTACCTCGTGCCCTTTTGCTGGCAGTCTCTCCCTCCAGACTTCACGCCAGCAATGGCGGCAAGCTACCTGCGGCCGCAATTGATGCGCTCGTCAAAAGCTGCTTTTGAGTGCGCATTCTGTGCCCATCGCCGCTCCGCCCAATTCGCCAGACTACGATACACTCGGTCATTACGTCCGCCTCTGTCGAGATTGTATGCAACGGTGACCCCTGGTGATCCAAAGCCGCCTTCGGAAGATCCTGAAAAGCCGAAGAGGAAGCCTGAGAATGCTGAGAAGGCCGAGAAATCTGCAGACGGAGCTGGGAAACAGGACCAAAATGCAGAACCAGAGTCAAAGAAGGCCGGCACCCAAGAGTTTTCTCCCCTCACACCAGAAGAGATTAGACAGATCGACGATGTCGCCCAAATGATTAAGACGGGTCTCCCCAAGGCGCAAGCCGACGCCGTTGATGAAGCTGCCGAGCTTATGAAAAAAGGTGGAATCCCCAAAGAACTCCGAGAAGTTCTTGAAGCGCGGCGGAAGGATCCAAGCAAGCGAATCGACCTTGGCACCACGGTGCGTCTTGTGGGACTCTTCACCAAGATGTCGCGCATGACCCCAGAGGAGGTTCGACAACAATACGGCAAGGGCGCCACACCGGATGAAACTCCACTGTTCGATCAGTCAAACAAGAGCGAGGAACATCATAAACAACGCAAAGAAAAGCAGAAGCAGCAGCAGCAGCGGCAGCAGCAGGGTGGACCCAAAGTCTACGAGTTCAAGCTCGACGCCAGCACAATGATCATGACCGCCTTCATTACCTACTACTTGTACCGAAGCCTGTACCCTGGGGAGACAAGTCGAGAAATTACGTGGCAGGAATTCAGGACTACCTTCTTTGACAAAGGCCTGGTCAGCAGACTCACCGTCATCAATCGAAACCGAGTCAAAGTCGAACTACACCGTTCCGCTGTCGCACAGAGATATCCAGAGTCGCCTGCGGCTCAACCCAACTTCTATTACTACTTTTCAATTGGCTCGGTGGAAGCTTTTGAGAGACATTTGGACGAGGCACAACAAGAATTGGGTATCCCCGCGAACGAAAGAATACCTGTGGCTTACTCTGATGAAGTTCCGCTGAGCGCCGCCATCTTCTCTTTTGGCCCAACCCTTCTCTTTGTGGGTGCTCTGTTCTGGTTGTCGAGGAGAGCGGCATCGGGTGCTGGTGGTCAGAGTGGGATCTTCGGCATCGGCAAGTCAAGAGCTAAAAGATTCAACCACGAGACCGACATCAAAATCAAATTCGCCGATGTTGCTGGTATGGACGAAGCAAAGCTGGAGATCATGGAGTTCGTCTCTTTCTTGAAAGATCCTTCGAAATACCAAAGACTGGGCGCCAAGATTCCTCGAGGAGCCATTTTGTCCGGTCCTCCGGGTACTGGCAAGACGTTGTTGGCCAAGGCGACTGCCGGTGAATCCGGTGTTCCATTCTTCTCTGTCTCCGGTTCCGAATTCGTAGAAATGTTCGTTGGTGTCGGCCCATCTCGAGTGCGGGACCTGTTCGCAAATGCCCGAAAGAATGCTCCGTGCATCATCTTCATTGACGAAATCGACGCCATCGGCAAATCTAGGGCGAAACAAAACTTTGGTGGCGGCAATGATGAGCGCGAATCGACCCTCAACCAGATCTTGACCGAGATGGATGGTTTCAATACCTCCGAACAAGTTGTCGTCCTTGCCGGTACCAACAGACCCGATGTTCTCGACAAAGCTTTGATGCGACCGGGTCGATTTGATAGACACATTGTTATTGATAGACCAACCATGGAGGGCCGCAAGCAAATATTCAAAGTCCATCTCCGCAAGATCGTCACTCACGTCGACATGGAATACCTCACCGGCCGTCTGGCGGCTTTGACGCCGGGATTTTCAGGTGCAGACATTGCCAACTGTGTAAACGAGGCCGCCCTCATCGCCGCTCGCTCGAACGCAGCGTCCGTTGAAATGCTTCACTTTGAACAAGCAATCGAGCGTGTCGTTGGCGGCCTTGAGAAGAAGTCATTAGTCTTGACGCCGGAGGAGAAGAAAACCGTCGCGTACCACGAGGCTGGTCATGCTATCTGCGGTTGGTTCTTCAAGTACGCCGACCCCCTTCTCAAAGTGTCTATCATCCCTAGAGGTCAAGGTGCCTTGGGCTACGCCCAATACCTCCCCGCTGGTGGTGGTGATGTGTACCTGCTGAACGTCAAGCAACTGATGGACCGCATGGCCATGACATTGGGCGGACGCGTCAGCGAGGAAATCTGGTTCGATACTGTGACGAGTGGGGCATCTGATGATTTCAACAAGGTCACACGGATGGCTACGGCTATGGTCACCGAATGGGGCATGTCCCCCAAGATCGGATACTTGCACTACCGCGACGATGAGCAGAGACTACACAAGCCTTTCTCGGAAGAAACAGCGCGACACATCGACGAGGAAGTCCGACGCATTGTGGATGAAGCGCATAAGCAGTGCAAAGATCTCCTATTGGAGAAAAAGGATCAAATGCAGGCTGTGGCGGAGGAGCTTTTAAAGAAAGAAATGCTTGTCAGAGATGATTTGGTGAGAATACTGGGGCCGAGACCATTTGAGGACCCGGGCGACTTTTCGAAGTACTTTAGCGGTGAACAGGGACAGAAGAGCGCACCGTAAGTTATGCTTTTCGTTTACTGTTGCACGTTTTCCCACCCACTTGATTTCAGGAAAACCATGGTGCTAATCTGATTCGCATATTGGTTAGGCCACCACCGCCCACAGAGCAAACAGGTCCTTCAGGGGATATCCCGGAGCAACCAGCACCTGCATTCAAATCCCTTTTCAGATAATAGGAAGCTCTCCTCCGACAATGCCAATCTTCTCTTTTGTTGGTTCTGTCAAGCCGCAACCGGTCGTGGCATTCCGACGAGGAGTGGGGGGTGGTCGGAATCCAAGCAGTGCTTGTCTCTCGTCTCCACTGCCAGACAACCAGCAAGGGGGACAAGCACGGCAATTCCCACGACGCAGTTTCACCCCCTAAACCAACCCCCTTGTCACAGTCTGTTCGGCCACGAAAAAGACTGAGTGGTCTCCGTCAGATCAGACGGCTGTACTCCATCGCCCCTGCTGAATACGAGTCAGAGGGAGGGCGCGGTTCAGTTATACGTATGTACATATAGGCAAGCAAGCAAAGCTTGGAGGCTTTTTGCTGGATCCCCCTCCATCCATGTCCAGCTACAGAGCTGTGTAGAGGGATACTCCAAAAAATCACCCATACTCCTCTTTTCTCCAATCACTCTGTGTCCGTTCTTTACGTGGGCTGTGATCCTATCTGAAGAAAACCTCATATGGAGATGGACGCATACGCGCAGGAAGCGTGCAGGTCAACCCTTCATTCCGGTGAGATGGAGTTAATCGACATTGATCGGTCTTTTGCAATAGAAGTCGCCAATATCCCTTTTTTATTTACCTACATAGACGTGAGTTCTCGCGGCTTCGTCCCAACAAACTCCCGCACGTACTTGGACCGCTTGTTTCTTTTCCTCTGGTTTCTCATTGCTATTCTTCACCGAATCCGGCTTCACCCAGGTCCACACGTCCCACACTCCAGACCTCCCTCTCATCTTCCTCTTCATCCGAACTCAGCCCCAGCCCGCCTCTGACACCACCTTCCGCCGCCCTCCTCTCCCTCGCAGAAGTTCCCAACTTGAGTGCCACGCGTTTGAAGTAATCTCCCATCGCCCTTGCCGGGCCCACTCCAAGCGTCTTACCACCGTCTTCTGAGGCCATGTACCTGTCGAAGAGGGCAGATTCCTCGTCGACCACGTTGAAGAGTTCGAGAAAGGCTGCCTCGGCTGCTAACTTGACAGGGATGACGACGTCCCTTACCGATGCAAAAACCGGCGGGACCAGGATGGCCACGATTTTGTTGTCCTCGCGCAGACTGTCGCCGTGGTGGCGGAAGATCGTGCGAATGACCACCAGTGCGAGGCGGCGAGAGTCGATGTCTCCTCCTGGTGGGATTGTGGAAGCGAGGGCTTCGAAGAGGGGTCTGCATCTTTCTTCAATTTCGACGCCGGAAGATATTTCATGCAGAGAGAGGAGGTATTTTCCTAATGCAAGTACGGCATTCTGTTGTACGAAAGTACCGCTCTTCCCAGTTAGGCCGTTGACGAGGACGTTCCGTGTATCTTCTGCATATGCCGGATTTTCTATCAGACTCGGAGCGCTTTCCAAAAGTACGGCATTTAGAGCAAGAATTGACGCGTTGGTCGACGGCTGGGCGAGTACACGAGTCTTGATCAAAGTCGCAGCCTTCTCTGCGGGAAGAACTTTGATCATAGCCCCCAGAAGCCGAGCATTGGTCACCATCATATTATCATCCTGAACGTCATGTTGGCTGTCCATAAGCCCCAAGATGGATTCGCGGGAGCTGTCGGACATGCTCGAACCAACCTTGCTGACAACTTCCTGAAGGGCTTTCAACATGGCATTGCGGACACCGGTCTCGGGGGTCTTCGCGCCAGTAACGAGTTCGGCAATTAAGGGGTCGACGCGCGGCGTTAATGTGATGAGCGTACTTAATGCTTTCGTTGCCCGTGTACGGAGAATTTCACTTGTCGGATCGGCGATAGATTTTGTGAATGTTCTTTGCAACTGAGGCAGGAAGGGACGCAAGAAAGTAGGGATCTTCTCGAGGAGCAGGTTGAGAGTGGACAGGATAGCACATTTGACATCCATTGATCTCTCCCCGACAACACGGATGAGCGGACCGGTGATTTGGGTGACAAACGGCTTCAATCCGTCAGGACTCGACCGCTCAATGATGTCTGATATACCCATAGCAGACTGGACTCGCTGCTCGGTTGTACCGTTCATCAAGCCTTGCAGGAAGATTTGAAGTACGGGCAGGATACCCTTAGGAAGCGCGAATCCAGGCAGGACTGATCCTGCAGTCCCAGCTTGCTGGAGGACTTGTCGGGTGGAGGTGACTAGTGTCTCCATTTCTTCTTTGCGCAAATGGGACTGCAGCTGGTTTAGTGCGGACCAGGCTGCTTTGACAACATCTTGGTCTCGATCGCCGAATGAGATGAGAAGGGCGCGGATGAGATCTTGGTTGTAGCGGGAATAGTCGAGAACGGGATTTGCGAAGAACGTTGCTAAATGATTTGCAGCGAGTGCTCGTCTTCTGTGGTCGTCATGCTTGATCATGGCCAACATCACACCCATGGCGGTGTTGAGACCATCGAATTCGTCAATGGAAGACAATGTCGCGTCGAAGGCCTCGTTCAATTCTCCTCGAAGTTCCTCGTCCTTGCATGTGACCATGTTGTCCGCAAGACTGTTCAGTATTGTAGGCAGTCTGCGAGTCATGCTTGCACCTCCGACTTTAGCCAATGAAGCCAGCGCCCGAGCATTGAAGCCAGTGATGGGGTTGGTGAGGAGCGTCGGGATCAGGTTAGGCAGAATAACGTTGGCCCTGGTAGCTTCAGTGAGCAAAGTAAGCAGCGCGGACAGTGCATGTTCAGCCTCCGTTTCGCTCCGCAATAAATTCAGCAGATGCGGCAACACCTGATCCACAGCTCGTTTGCCAAACATCTGTTGAAGAGAGTCAAAGGATTCTGCTGCTGCATCGCGCACTTCGGGATCGGAATCTGTCAGCGCCAGTCGGACAATGGCAATTAATTTCTTTTCGTGCTCTTCCAGAGACTCGGGTGAAGCAGCGTCGACAATCTCCCGGAGAGCAATACAGATGCCTTGTCGTTTATCTGGATCGGTGGAAGATTGAAGGCCTTCCTCAAGGGACGGAAGCAACGAGGCAAAAATGCCTTCTCCAGCCTTGCGAATCACTTCGCCCAGAGCATTGGCAGCAATCTCTTTGTGCTCCATGTTGGACGAGGAAAGGCGAGCAATAATCATCTGAGATAGCGTCGGCACTAGTTCGCGCAGTGTTCTCGGTGTTGCAACGAGTGCTTTCCACACGGCAATGGCAGCTGCTCGAACTTGCGCAGAAGTATCGCAGCGACAAATGTAGAGAGAAGACAGGACCCGATTGCGTCTCTCTTCTCCCAAAACTTGAAGCAAGGATTGTCCAGCTTGTGTTGCAGTTTCGCCTTCCTCCTCAGCTTCTGTTTGAGCACTGACCCCGGTGAGATTGAAGAGTAGGTCCCCGACAAGCTCAACTGAACTGAGACGAATACGGTAGCTGTCGTCAGCCAGACCACGTTGCAATTCTGGCAACAAGAGGTCAATGGATTTAGTCGCAAAGTTCTTCACGAGTAACCTGCCCGCTCTGAGAGCAGTTTCGCGAATTGCTTCGACATCGTCGGCCAGGCCCCTGAGAATGGATGGGATAATTTGAGCAAGATAATTAGCAAAGCTGTTGCCGAAACACGCCGGCAAGAAGATGAACAAAGTCATAAATCCTTCTCTAACGGTTGGCCTTGAGCTGGCGACGTTCTGTAGGATAGATGGCAGCGTTTCTTCAAGACGGCCAGTACCCAGACCAGCGAGGACTTCGCTCAGTGCTTGAGCTGACCCGAGGCGATCGCTTGCACCCGTATCTGTACGAAGCGAGGACATCAAGCTTGGTATCAGATCTGGGAAGGCATCTTCGCCCAGCTTCTCAACAAGACTGCCCAGAGCTTTGGAGGCGGTTGCTCGAGTTGCAGGTACAGGATCGACAGACGCAAGACGGAGGCCTGTGACAAGAATCGGTAGATGGGTAACAATATCACGCTTCTCGGTGAGATGTGCCAGACTCCCAATGATTTGAGCAGCTTTGCGTTTAGTAGCTGAGCGATCATTGAGCCCTCGCTCTAAGATCCTCACTACAAGGGCGAGCGAAGGTGCGTCGAGATAGTGGACGAAATGAACCTTGATCAGCCCGTCCAAAGCTTCCTCAGTGTATTTTGTTGGGTCACTCAGTGCTTTGAGTAAAATGTCAACGAGGCTCTTGACTTCTGGGTTTGTGATGACTTCTCCAAATCTCTTGAGACTGCTATTGGCAGCGGCTCGAACCTCTTTGTGACTGTCCGTCAGAACCGATGTCAAAGGAGGTATGATTTCTGGCAAGCTTGTGGCTAGCTGTTGCGGATCAAGGTAAGCCATTGCACCGAGGAGGTCACACGCTCCTTTCTTGCTACGCCACTGTGTCTCATTTAATCCTTCGAGTAGTTCAGGAAGGACACGACGTACGCCAAAGGAGCTCAGGCTGGCAAAACATGTCTTTGCAGTGTCCAAGCAAGCTTCACGTACTGATGCCACTGGGTCGCCAAAGCATGTCAATAATTGGGGAAGCACCTCGATCATATATGGTTCAAAGGTCCGACCGAGCAGCAATGACAGTAACTCGTATGCCATCATTGCGCCTTGTCGCTGCTCAGGGCTTTTTTTGTTTTCAGTCGCAGTTCGCAACGCAACCATCACCCTGTGTTGCCGCAACGCTGCCACACCTTTACCCTTGACAACTCCTGCAAGACCGTAAGCTGCTCCTCGACGTGCAGCGTATTTCTTGGACTGGAAAAGCTGATCAAGAAGAGAGGTGATGTATGGCGCAGCATCGATAGAGGGAGGACGGACAAGTGGAGGCAGGCAATTGGCGACAGCATATTGAACGGACTCGGATGGTGTGCTGAGAGTATCAAGGAGCTTTTGTATGACATTCCCTGTTCGCTTGTCGCCATTAGGTAGATGTCTTGCCAGAGACCCATAGAGAATGATCACGGCTTCATTGACCCAATCTGACTCTTGAGTTCCTCTATCAGGGCCCTGCAACACTTTCTCGAACAGATCCATGAGAGGCTCTAGGCATTCTTTTCCTCGAGCTGCCACGAAGGTTGTACCTGTCTCCACCATCTCTGAGCGAACAGTAGCATTGCGATCTGAGAGGGCGCCGTCTGAAACTAAGAAGTTCATAAAAGGCACCAAAGCATTCCCACTCAGGACGGAAGAAAGCTCTTTGAATGCCAGTGCAAGGCCGCTTCGCTTCTCCCATTGGTCAACTAGTTCTCCTTTTTGCACAATGCCGAACTTGTTCCGCTTTGGGACCAAGGGTTGAGCTTCTGTTCGATAATGATCTTCGAGGGATTCCAATACTGACTCAGTCTTCGAAGGGATTTGGATAAGCGCTTGCGCGAGAGCTTTTGCTGCAGCCGTTCTAGTCGACCGTGCCTCTGAAAATAAAAACGGAGGTATGCTATTGACCAGTTCTTCGGTTACGGCGAACTCGAACTCTTCCCAAATCGCCAGCGCAGTCTCCGCATTTTCATCTTCCTCATCTTGACAAGCAATCCATATATGGACCGAATAATTAATCTCGGACAAGTCAATCTCTGAATGAATGGCTTGAAGAACCGCAGATCGGACAGCGGACTCGGGAAGGGTAACGGCAGACAGAAGAATGTCCGTCTCCTCAGAAGTGACATTGTCCGACATCGATCGACAGAAGTCAAACAGACAATCTCTTATTATTCGATAGTGCTGGTTATACGTGCGCATTGCGCTGATTAAGTGGCGTAAAATGTCTGATCTTGGAAGGTGTTCATCGGCACCGGATCCCATCTGGAAAGATAGAAATTCGAGAGCAAGCAGAGCTTGTGCGTCAGCATCGTCGCCCGTGACATCTCCGATCTTTCCATTCTCGAGGACAGAAAAGATGAGAGGGAGGGCATAAGCAGTGCTGGCAGTATCAAAAGGGCGTTGCTCAGCAGCGAATCTCAGTCTGTACAACACCCTTGTTCCGAGCTCTGCAAGCGGCTCCACACAGAGATGCTCAGGAACGTTTGCATTCCGCAGAGACCTGAGAGTTGCAACACCAACAAAAAGGCGCAGGTTCCCGAGGCGGTCCGAGATCTTGTCGGAGCAGGCAAGATAAGCTGAGACGATCTCATCTTCGACGATGAGCGCCGCTCCCGCTTCAAGAGACCCCAGCAGCGCAGTGATGGCCGGAGACATCCAAAGCCCTGCATCTGTTGGCGGACCATGAGCAAGACTCTCAATGAATTTTGCACCTCTTCTGACGTTGCTTGAAATCGACCTCACCCGAGCCCGCGTAGCACTCTCTTGCTTGAGTTGAGCGTCGACCTTGGCCTGTTGGTCTGCGGTCAACTTTTTCTGGGGTACCCCTTTCTTTTTAGCCAACTGTGCGCGTATCTCTTCTTCCCATTTGAGAACATCATAGTCTTTCTGGTTCTTGTTTTCAAGGATTCCATTCGTCTGCTGGCCAAGGACATCGACGACAATCGTGCCTTCAGGGGCTCGGGCAATGAGTGCTTCGGTTGGACCTACAGCTTCCAACTGCACCGGGTCTAGGTCTTTCCGAAATTGACGAATCAAGGCTGGCGTAAAAATATCCGGCGCCACGAAGGCTAATGTAGCTGCAGAGTTGCAGGCAGCGATCTCGAAAATGTTTAATGGTGCCATCTTGCTGGTTTCAAAATGTGAGATTATCTCTCTGAAAAGTTGTTCCTGTCGTTCCTTTGCAAGTTCACCTGGATCGATGCCAGTGGCGAGGCAAGTCGCAATCCAATCTGAGTTGATAATCAGCTCAGGGCGTAATAACACGACTGTAGATATGGCCTGTTGCTTCAGCACCTCAACTGCCGCTTCCTGGGTCATATTTTCAAGCCTGTCCTTTGGTAAGCTTATGCACTTCACAGCCTGAAGCAGCCGATTGTCATTCAGGGATTGTTCAGCCATCTTAGTCGACTCCAGTGCACGGGATCGAAGCACGTCCCAAATCCCGAGTACTATGCTTTGGCCTACTGAAGCTGGTCGTTCCGAGTAGGCCTGTGACAACACAATTCCTGTCTGCTTCCGCACACTCGAGTCAACTTCAGGCGTGAGTAGGAGGTGCAAGATCGCTCTTGCCCATGCAGTCTTTGCTTCTTCTGAGGCTTGCTCGAGATTTTGCGTCAAATTGGTTAGCGCATATAGCGCCCACTGGCAATCGTCTGCAGATGAGAGTCGTGTATAGACTTTTGGGTTCAAGAGGAAAGAAAGTTTTGGTCGAATGGCAAGACATTGATTTCTGAGTTCATCATAGGTACTCGACTTGTACTCATCTGTCTTCAGTACTGGCGCATCAAATATCGCAGGAAGACCGAAGCCTGCAGCCACAAAACCATTCTGGGTCGCTGGGATGGGATTGAGGGCAACCTCGTCGCACGCATCTTTCAAGATTTTCAAGGCCGACTTGACAAATTCACGTGACACCCGTTCGGAGGGCACGTTCGCAAGATGTTTGAGAACATTTGCGAGACACAGAACCCACAGTTTGCGAAAAGGAAGCCTTTTGTCAAGGGTGCCTTTCAGTATTAGATCTGAGAGCGTCTTTTCGATTGATGAAGCTGTGACAATAAGTTGCAGATGCGGTGCTAATGCAGCAACCTCTTTCCTCAGCGCGCCCTCGTTAGCCTCCTTGGATGCCGCAGGGACGATAGATTGGGCGATGACAGAAGATGTGGTTAATTCGGGGGCGATTATTGATAGAGTATCGGCCAATAGACCACGCAGTTCAAAGCTACCAGCCTTTGAAGCTTTCATCGCGGACCCGATTTCCCCAGCAATCTTCTGCAGGGCATCTCGCGACCCGCCTCTCCCGACAAGGGCTGACAGAGCCTTACCTGCACCATCCCGAATTGTGGCATTGGTAGAGTTCATGGCTGATAGGAGAGGTTTCACCAGTTTTCCATGGACAAAGCCTGAAATATCGAGTGCTGTTGGCAGACTCAAGGCTAGCGCCTCGATAGGGCCTTGGAGGATGGCCTCTGGCGATCTTAAGATGGCCTTCTCAATTGCGGGGACCAGGACTTCGCCAATGTCCTGAAGAGCGACGAAGTCGAGGAAGAAATCTTTGAGGCCCATAGACTGATTGAACGGCACGGGACTTTTGGAGCCTATGATGGACTTGACATAGAAATCAAGGACTTGCTTTTTTGAGTCTTGAAGCTGTTCCCTTCTCTCCGTTATGCGGGCACTGACTCCGGAAATCACACCAACATAGAGGGCTTGACTGGCATTTGCTTCAGAGGAACTAGCAACATCTTGCAGGGCGAGTTGCAACGCCTTTTCTCCGACTTGTGGTGCTTTGAATGCGTCGCGCAGGCCTCTCCGGGCGATTGTCAAGGCCGATCCTTGAACTCCGCCCCGGACCGCTTTGTCTTCACATTTATCCAGGAGCCGGGCAGCAGCCAGGCATATTCTCCCAAAGCATTGCTCGAATGACTTCTCATTGAGCCGTATTTCTTGTTGAACCAGGCAACACCATTCCAGCAGGACAAATGCATTTCCAGGGGCTATGACCGCTTTTTGGCTCTCTTGTAACAAAAACTTTGTGACGGCAGGGTAGGCAACATCGGCGGAGGAAGGCGTTGTGAGACATGCTCGAAGGCATGATTGCACCGCTCGGCGAGACTTTCGATCTAGGTATCGAGGATACGTCGCAAGGAGAGCGGGCAACACGGTCAATAATTCTTTTGAGACTGTCTCATCTGCGCTGCCAATGAGACTGACCCCCTGAAACAGGACTTGTATGTAGCCATACCTGTGATTTGGATACTGTGCTGCAATTTGCGCAATGCCTCAATGCGGAGATTTGTCGAACTGCTTCTGAGAGCGGCAAGCCAGGCATCCCGAGTCTCTAGAGAACCCTGTTCCGCGCTGTCCCCCATTGTCCATGAATTGGACGTGGATCTTTATTGTTCGAGGAGACAAAGAACGGGAATGCTGGGTCAAGGGCTGAGACTCGAACGAAATTTACGACAAAGTGGACTTGGAGATGATTCGTGTGGGGGAGTCAAAGCGCAGCCTCGTCCCGCAGTTGTACAAGGCTGCGTGACGCCAGCAGGTGGAACGTTATTGTGAATTATCATGCTCGTACCGAGTACTCTCCTCGTCACCTACAACTTCGCCGACCCCACTGGCATTCCTCTCCGACGCAAGGCGGTATATGCGAAATAGTGCTCAATCAAACGTGATTGGATGACACAAGAGCTTCACCATGCCAAGTTGAAGCAGAACCTATCCCTTGGACTGTCGTAAAACAGAATGCTCAATGGATCTCCAGCACCTGGCACATGAATGTCCATTTCCCTACAGAAGTTAACCTTCTCGGCTTGACCACGTTGAGTTCGCCCCTTTGATAGCGAAGGATTCTGCTCGGCATACCGGGTCGAATGCCTCAGAGGCTCTTGAAGGTTCTGGCATCTAACTCAGACCCTACTATCGATAACCACTCTCGAAACACCGACTCATCGTCATGAGGCGGTGATGCCAGTCAACTTCGTTGAAAAAGGAACGCGGATAGGATATCACACTTGCTTGAGTGAGATGTTACGGTGTCATCGTCATCCTCGATGAGTTCAGCTCTGTGCCCATTGAGATGCACTAAAGTCTACCAGCCCGGTCTTCAGCTTATTTTGATCGCATCAGGCTTTGCCCTCAGAAAACCAACTCTTCAACTGGAAACTGTGAGATCGTGCTATCTTCGAAGGGGCAGATCAGTCAGACTAAAAAGTGAGTGCGCCAAATAATGTTCATCTTGTTACACAATCACATTTGTCGGGCCGAAGACGTCCTTCGCTTTGAGTCTGCTAAGAGAAGTGACAATCTGCTGGATTATGAACGTCTCCAAATCAAGGAGTCTTGAGATGAAGAAGTTCTTTTGACGCTTTCAAGAGTAGCATACTTGCCGTTTCATGCGGTGTCATTGTGTGCAATATCCCGCCTCCGAATCAGAGCACGGTGGGCAAGCAACGAACCATGGTTGATTGATTCGGCTTTCGGAGCACCAAGATGATCAAGCTCATCAATAGAAAAAGCAGTGACATATGTTTTGGACAATAGAGGCTGGCCCTCTTTCCATGAATTTTAGGGTAACCTATTGTCTCTTGCTGTAGGATGGTGGGCTTATAGTTGTATGATCAGAAATATGCCCTCAGGCGACAATGACGATTGCTGTTTACCCGGGCCTTATACACTCGATCGAATACGAGTAGCTTCATAATGGTAGCAATGAATAGTGCGTTGTGCAAAACTTGTGCGGCAGTTGCCTGCTCAATTGATTGTCACCCACCAACGGTCCTATACATTCACGAACCCGACACCCAGAGCTCTTTGAGGAACATGACGTCCTTTGTTGATCGGCATGATCCTATGCGGGAATTTGAGACATGTGCCGGTAGCACCATGGATGCCACGAAAAGTCTTGAGTGGTTCAAAGGACCTAGTTCAGGCAAATCTTACGCTCATCATGACCATAGCTGGATCCTGGAGTTACCGAATCTGACAAAGACGATGGCTGACGATTTACCAAAGTTCCTCGTACGAGTTATCCAAACATGTGCTTCCACATGGTCCAGGGCGAACCTGCTTCTCGACATTTGAAATGGTGGGCTATTTGCTGGATTAAGCAGTGCTCGTTGAGTTTGGAAGGTGATCTGGGGTGTTCGGTAGATTTGACAGGCTTCGGAGATTTTCAGTTACATGCTTTGTGGGCGGGGTCGAGCCTTGCCGTAGCTTGCAGGGGCCAACCTGGCGAAGTAATCAAGATATGAAGCAATGGATCGTGTCCTTGATCGGCATGGTATTATATCATAGCAAAGATCGGAAGTTGATGGGATGGGCATTACTCGGTACTCCGTACAGAAAACTAGGAGAAACCAAGCAATGGCCACTGATGAGGGGAGTGGGAAAGAAAAGGGGAGGGAAAAGGCCTCTTGAAGGTGGTCAGCTTGGTGTGCAGTGCCCCATACCGAGTACGAGAGTCGACGTAATAATAATATTATGTCTGTGCAGTTTTCTGTACTGGGTACTTTGCTACCCAGGAACCCAGGAGGCAGGTACTGGGGTATTAGGTATTACTGTCCCGCGGCCATCCGTTAGGATATTTAGTACCAGGTACTCGGTACAAGGCGCGAGTAGGTACCTGCCATAGGTGGTTAGTGGTGAATGCTTTTGGTAATTTAGGTCACTCGTCACTAAGCCATAACCGGGAAGGCCCAGGCTCGACCACCCAGACACCTACCTGTGCTTGCAACTGGGAACCAGCCACACCCTGCCGCTGCTCCCTTTGATTTGGCAGCCACGCTCTTTGTTCCTGGCCTAAAGCTGCACTGGGCTCGCTAGTACTAAAAGTAGGCCTAGTGGCCCCCTAGTGAGCTTCACGCCGAGGACTCTAGGTGGCACCTACTTGCGCTTGCTCGCCCCGGCTGCGTCTTGGGCTCTGCAACTCGGTTGGGCTCGTCAGGCTCTTTCCTTTTTCTCCTCGTTTCAATCTCTTTTCAATTTGCGCCTCCAATCACTTTCTCCATCGACACTTTCGACTTTCACGCTTCTTCGGATCACCCGAAGTCCCATCTTCGCTAAAGTGTCTTTCACGCTCCTAAATGCTGGTTTGGGGTCAGATAGGCCAGCTGCTAACCTCACATCCCACTGGTCAAACAGCCATTCGCGTGGATGACAGGATGGCTGGCCTCAGACCCCTTGCTGAATGCGCTGAGTGCTCCCACCCCCCTCCATGGCACCTAAGGCTACATGGCCGTATGCGAACGTGGCCCACTCACAGAATTCGCCTTCATCAAGTCAGCTTGAAGCTGAAACCTCACGCTGACTGCCATCCATCGTTCACAGGCCGCGATACTCATGGCCTGCATACGAGTAATAATAATAATATCACTGCTCTCCAGACATCCTTATCTTTCCCTGGTCGCGTCTGGCTGACCTTCGTTCTGTTCCTGTCATTGCTCTTTGACCGTCCTGTACATCAAGCCACCTCCCTCAGGTTTCACAAGCTCCGAGTACTTATCTCGCTTTTATTACTTTCGGACGCAACCTTCCGTAGGCGAGGACAAATTCGAAATTTGCCTTCCGAGGCGATATGCTGTGAAAAGAGTCGAGAAGCACCTTCAGCCTTGGCCTTCCAAAGTGACCAGACGACGAGTTGACCCGAGGCTGCTCCAACACTTTTCCTCCTCTGCCTTCCATTCTTCCCAATCTAGTCGTAACTCCACCGTCACAGGCGCAATGAATAAGAAACTTGGGCTTCAGACGAATGCTTCGGTAGGTCTCCCCCAATACCGGACTCAGACCATATTTACTGACCTCTCAACAGGCTTTGATACCGAAAAAGTATCGAGGCGACGACGATGATCCCCATTTTATTCCGGACTCACCTCTCATCGATCGCCAGGCACTTACCGCGCAAGAAGAGGGAGAATTGAAACGTGTGTGCGCCTTGGTATTGGCCAATGTGCCACACTCGGACGATATGTCGGATGACCCTCTCAAATATATTGCTGCCCAGATTCAAGAAGGCAAAGCAGCGACGCAGCCCAGTGCCAAACGTGAGCGGAAACCCGACCGGGTTCAGAACGTCGAAGCCGCAATCAGTGTGACTCACCAATTCCTCGACATACAAGACGACTCTGCGACACCATCGGAAGTTTCTCACCGCGGTACCATAACCGCCACTGACTATTCAACGCCCTTGACGAGTGCCGGAATTACTCCTGGCGAAACCGCGCGACGTTTCTCCGACGCAGCCCGGAAATCAGTTAATAGCACCAAGAAACCTGGCAGTAGCCTCCGAAACGAATCAAACACGGTGACTAGCAAAAGCCGGACCACTTCTTCTGGTGGCGTTCACGGATCTCTAGAAGCAAGCAAACTCTCGACCGAAGCAGAAGCCATTAAGAAGACGCTGCGAGTTGTGACGGACGGATCATCACGACCTCCAAGTGGCAGCACCAAATCGATGGAGCAGTCTCGCCCAATCAGATTTTCAGCTCCAGACTTGAATAAAAGTCTTCCTCCACCTCCACCTGAGTCGCCTCCACCCGAGGAACAGAAGCAACCTCATATAAGCAGACTGATGAAGACTATTCGCAAAAAGAAAAGTATGACGACCGAAGGCAGGAGTTTCTCTACCGGCTCGACGCCTCCAATGCCCTCAGCCGATGTACCGAGGACGCCATATCCTCCGACTTCGACAACACCAGCAGCGGAGAATGCGGCCCAGGAACCTCCGAGGAAGAAATTCCGAATACCCCTTTTTCACAGGAGACAACGGCCGGCGGATGTTCTTGTTACTTAACTATGTCCGCTGAGTCGGTCTTGTTTTCGCCGTTATTTTGTTTCGGTTTGCATTTATGCACAGCACACGTCCGACACTCATTCTTTGATGACCCCAGCAGCGTAGGCGTTCAGGACATTGACGCCAGGAGATCTCGAACTGATCCTTCTGTCAGAGGAGGACCAGAGGACTCAACGTATTTTTTCCCAACACATATGACGTGCTCTCACAGCAACACTTGACGACCTTTCATTTATGTCCAACAAAACTTGGGGGACCATTTATATCACTCCTTTCCCGAGAAATATTTCTCATGTCATTACTATGGGCGGCCATCTTGTTATGCAGCGACGATGGAAGGTGTCAGATGGGTATAAAGCGAATTGGCACATAGCCGAAGGGCAATACATGCGTGCGGAGGATTTTTGTAAGCCTAAAAGAACACGGGGATCGGTCCTCAAAACACCGAAAGGAGCCATCTTTTCCTCCAACAGGAAACACGGGAGATACGCTTGAAGTGTGATCAACTAATTGATAATGCCGAGAGCCTCAAGTACTATATCCGTGTACTTATTTGCATGAGCTCAGTGAACTAGACCAAGGCATGACCACTTGAAGATAAGATACATCATTTCATTCAGCCAGTTTAATTATGATCCTAGAGGTCTTTCAGTGTCTCGTTTTCCGCTCCCGGCACGGCACAATAGAGCCGTACCTTGCCCCATGCCTCGTTCTTGCAACGCCGTCGCTATGCTATTGCTACAAGGTATTTTCTCCTCATACGTCGGCCATTACCGCAATCCCCTTGGGCTGACATCGTTCGCCTGATTAGTCCCCCGACCCTTGTTCAATCCTCCCTCCAACTGTGGCCACTATCTCAGGGAACTGATGGCTTAACGACGACTTTGTTAGATCATCGCCGACGCCCCTGCACTGTTCACGCCCGCAGCGCCGGCAAATAGGACATCGCCTTCGCCTATGCCCACGAAGCCACTCGGTCCGCCTCGTCCCATCCCTGGTCCGCCTCCACCTGCACCTTTCGGTCCTCCTTGCTGTTGGTGCTTGCCTCGCGAACTACCCTTGTTCGCCTCCACTGTAACTGACTTGCGCCCGAGCTCTGAGAGTGCCTGGATGTCTTGACCTAGAAGAGAGAGGAGGGTGACGAGTGAGACGTCGTTAGATTGCGCGAGGGAAGCGGACGCTAAAGGCCGCTGATGTTGGGTAGCTTCCGTGGGCGGAGTGAGGAGAGAGAGGCGTGTGAGGAGGGCATGGATGTGGCGTAGGTGAGGGAGATGAGACGGGTCCGGACTTGTTGGGGTCAGTGAAATAGGCACGCCGTTAGTGCCTGAGGCAGAGATATACGAGGGCGGAAGGGATTGGATAAACTTTCTCAAGAGGGCAAGGCGAGACTGGAGCATCTTTACGCCGTTGAGACGTGTCGTTATACCGGCGATTTGGTCTTCTTCTTCCGGTGTGAGCGTCTTAATTGGCTCCTCCACGCCGTTTATTTCTTGTACGTCGGATGTCTCTGAACCTGGGTCTGCTCGCCTTTTGCCCTTCTTGTCTGTTGGAGGTGGTTCGACGGGTTTTGAAGCGGGCTCCCTGGGCTGTGCATCGTCGACTGCCGCTGCGCCACCAGCCCCTTTAGCCACATAATCTATTGCAATCATTTCTGTCTCATCCGTCTCAATTGTGTACGGTAGTTGGCGGAACTTGGTGATTGATGTTTCGTCTCCGTCAATTTGCATTGACCCCTCTTCTCTGTCACCATCATCCTTGGGCTGTTCGCGGTCGTCGACGCTCTCGTAAATCGTGATGGGCAGTTTCCCTCCACCTGTGTCGCCTGGTTGGATAGCTTCAGGGTGTAAAGCTAGGAGAATGGCATTGTCGTTGCAGAAATCGATGGCTTGTTTCTGGAGATGCACGAATTCGGGCAAGGGGCCTTCACGCGGACATAGGGTGAACCAGCCAACAAATCCAAGTGCGGGTAATTTATGAACGGCCATGTCTGCTCGGTGTTAGACAGTTTGGCCCAGAAATAGCCTGACCGTCACTCACATTGCTGTATCCTCGTTTCCATCCACTCAAAGTTGAACCGCCATTGCCCCTCTGGGCCTTTCACAATTGCAGCAGGAAAAGCATATTCCACTGTAATGTCCCTGCCTCTTTGCTGTCCAAGAAGCGCGCCCACTACAGGACCCGGCTGTTTTCGCACCGAATGCCTTGTGACTTGATCGGATATGGTGAGGAGAACAAGAGGATGAAGAGAGACGGTGAGGTCACTTTCTGAAGGTTTCGAGGACAGCAGGGGATTCTTAGAGGGTTCTGCCATATTACCAATCGCACCACCGGCCGGAACGCAGAGGATGAAGTGTTGAGTAACAAGGTGAAATTATTCAAGATTGAGAGATGCGGAGTCTCAGTCGGTATGGAACGTGGAGGGCGGCCTGTGAGACGCGATGCGGGCAACCTTGGCAACGTTTTGATTGACCAACTTGAAACAGTTAGCGCCGCTTGTGGCGGGGCAAGTCTGGGCGAACGAGGGGAGGCAAGGCTGCCAGAAGATTCGTAACTCGCCTTTCAATTTATTTGCAGATTACAACGAGGTGTTACCATGCCTTCAACTTCTTCTTTTGCTGACGAGTCGGTTGCAAGCTAATCATCATGGACGCCTTAGTGGAGGACACAGACAAACTGTTTCCTGAAGTCTTTGCGCATCTCGCTGCGGTCGAAGCACAGCCCGAATTGCCACTTGATGAAGAACTTCTAAAACGTGCCGAAAGAAATCTTACTTCTACTTCACCAAAGGACCTACTTTGGCGGGTGCTAGGCACCGGCGAAGAGCTTTTGCAGACTCTCCAACAAGATCCTCGACCGCTTACTCGACTATTGGAGCAAGTCATCTCACTACTGCCGTTTGACGAGTTGAGATCCGTGATATCAGCAGAGAAGCTCCAAGAAGGCCTAACTTCGCCTGTTGTTTCGATACAGCTACTTTGCCTTGCATATCTGCGGAAGGCTGCGGACTCACCCAGCGGTGCCTCATTCGTTGCGACGAGTTCCAGCCTTGTTCAATGTCAATTCACGATTTGGCTGTCGTCGGAAAGCACTGAGGTTGCAGAACGGTCACTGGAAGTGATCGAAGCGTTACTTGCTGTTGACAGTCAAAATAGCACGACGGTACTATCTGCCGGCCGTAGCTTTGCTGAAGCACAGGGGCAAGGCTTGCTTTGGCGCAGAGTATTCCACGATCCTGATGTGTACACAATCCTCTTTGAATGGACCTCAATGTCGAAATCGAAACGAGATGTGAAAACCAAGAAGGGCATGCAGCTTGTCACAATCTCCCAGGCACGCTTATTCGACTTCATCGTCAGAGTGGCTCCTTATGACTGGAATGCAGTGACGACTTCTTCATTGCTTCATATTGAGACTCAGTTCTTGCAAGAAAACGGTGGCAGTGAGCCATACGGTGGCATCTTGCGATACGCTGCTTCACACATGATTGATAACAAAGATATCCTGATGGAGGTCCTGCGTCAAGATTTCTTCGTCAAGTTACTCGGCGTGGTTGAAGAGAGCAACAGACAGAATGTCTCTCCCCAGCTTCTCGAGGCAATCCAGCAGGGCGCTGGCGGCCTCCACCTTTAAAGCTGAAACTGTGCCCGGAAACTGTCAATCCAGGCGTCCTATCAACAACAATGAAATATGAGAGCAAGTACAGGCGTCAATGTCCGAATTGGCGACATGATGTCGTCCAGTATAAGCAACCCGGTTGGGCATACTATTTCAAAAGTCGAAACAAGGGGCCGAGCACAGGCGCTGGAATGTTGAATTTATCGTAAGGAATGAGCAGCGAAGCTCATTTTTACTGAACGAATATGTACGATAGAAGAAGCATGAATGAGCATCGAATTTCTTATTCTATAGAGCATGTATAGAGCAGTTTTAAGGTGCAATGTGATATCTATGATGGTAGGATATTGACCTTCTGAGATCACCAGCGATCTTGTGGAATTCGCTCAACCTTCCTCGAGCCGATGACCGCGCAGCCTTGCATGTGCCATCACGTTCGAATAAGAAGTTTTGTCTGCGATTCACTGTAGCGTACCATGCCATTCAAGACAGCCATCCTTTCATGATTTTTTTGTGCAAGTCCTTGACGGTGATGGTTAGGGAGTCTTTTAGCGGCGTTTATCCTTCCTTCCACTCGTTCCAACATTTTCCCCTCATCCAGTAAAGGTGAAGTACGCCTGCAGCAGTTATGGCTGCTTTCTCCTATGCAGCCCGGCCAGTCCTTCGATTTCGAGTCACCCGATTATGTGTCTCCCGCCGTTGCGCGACCTCCTCTTCCTCGGCCACGGCCAGCAGCTCCAAAGGGATCCCGAAAGCCTCTTCCCAAAGCCCTACTTCAAAAGCGAGTGTTCCCGCGTCAAAAGGACCGTCGACGCGGCTCGGTAAAAGTCAACAACCAAGCATACCTGTACTTGGAGGACCAGCGTCGCAGTTCATCAGAGAACTGCCTCCTGAGCTAGCGAGAAAGCAATGGTATGCGCAAAAACTATACGAGGCGGGTCAAACAGCCATATACAGACCTCCCTCTCATTTCGGAATCTACGCCGCGTCATTTATCATGGGAAGCAGCGCTCTTGCGATCGCTGGTCTTCTTGCCTACGGAAATATCTGGGCTTGGGAAGGTGACTCGGAGCTACCCTGGTTCGTACCAGTCGCACACCGGCTAGGGATTTTTGTCTTCTCAGCTGTTGGCTGGCTTATTATGATGCGATCATTAAGGTTCATCAAAGCAATCGATCTCGTGTCAGTAGATGGCGTGGTGAAGTTAGCGGTGCAGGTACGCCGGCCTCTACCTTTTCTGAAGCCGAGGGAACACCTCGTCGCACCCTATCGCTTTCAAATGGACCAGAAGTTTGTGCAGCAACTGGAGGAGCCTGCCTTCATGATGGAACGTACACAAACATCCTCTTCCACAAGCAAATCGTCGAGAGGACTTGGTTCAAGCATTGGGCGGGCCATCAGCAAAGCAATCTATTATCCATTTGCATCTACGAGAAGATTAATAACGCTGGAAGGCTTTATGTTCGTCAGCTTTGAGGGGAGCCGTGGCAAGATGAAGCTGGACACGCAAGGTCTTTTCTCCAACGGAGCAAAGGATCTTATTGAAATGGGCACCATAAATTATTGACCATTCACCATGTCATGTTTAGGAAGATATTTCTCTGCACTTCCTTGACACCCTCACTGAAGGACCCCCCCGTTCCCAACCTGCACAGAGGATTTCCACGTTCCGCTTCTGGACGTCAAAGTGACGGTCAGAAGGACAATGGTGGGGATGAATAGGACGCCGCAATGCCAAAGCAGGTTGCGGATGCGTTGGATCAGCACTTCCAGCACAGATGACGCGGGGCAGAAAAACGGGGGCTCATCAGCGATGAATTTCATCCCGGACAATAGATTTCAATTGTCATTGGAATCTAGAATGTTCGGTCCACGATCGTTTGGCTTACAAGTAACAGCTCATATCGCCGGGGTTCGATGCAATGAAGGATTTCTTTTCGCGAGGAAGTGTTCCTGCGAGAGGCAGCTGTATATCATAAGTATGTACAATACCCGAGAAATCTTCACTATACCTCATTTCACCAGAAGCACGTGAAGGTGCTTCCTTGTCAATGTAACCGGTTTCTCGTGAGGTTTGTTGTGAGGTTTGTTGTGAGGTTTGTTGTGAGGTTTGTTGTGAGGTTTGTTGTGAGGTTTGTTGTGAGGTTTGTTGTGCGTTGTCGTCCCTTTATAATGGTCTGCAGGATTGCTGTTGCTCCCATTGAGATCGTGAGTTGCAGTTTACAGCGACCCTCCGAAAGTGTCAGATTGGGCGGCAGTTACACAATCTGTGAACAGGCGGATTTGCAATTTCTTTCAAGCTAAAGGTCGTTGCTTCTCGGAATGTCTATCAAGCCGGAGGATCTATCCATAAGCTCTATAGCAATGCCACAAGCCACTAAATCCGCCGCTCCGTTCATGGCTCATAAGACTTGTCTCTCAGTTGCACTGCTCGCTTCCAGCATTGTGCCTGCCACCATGTTCCCTTCTGTTGGCTTACCAGTGCACATTGTTTACTGGCGCCGCAGCTGGCGGCCCCTCCCCTGTCACATATGCCCTGCTCAACCCGCCGTCGACCACAAACTCAGTCGCATTGACAAAGCTACTCTCATCACTAGCCAAGAACAGCACCGCCTGGGCCTGCTCGATCGCCTCACCAAACCGACCCATGGGAAAATGCACTTCGCGCCTATGTCTCTTTTGCAAATCGTCACCCAACCAGTCCTGCAACAATGGCGTGTTCAAGGGTCCCGGGCACAGGGAGTTGAATCTGATGTTTTCCCGGGCGTGGACAATTGCCAGTTCGCGCGTCATGGCTAATACGGCGCCTTTGGAGGCTGTGTAGGCGAGTTGGGGTGTGGCCGCGCCCACCAACGCGACGAAGCTCGCGACGTTGATCACGGAGCCCTTTTTCTTCTGGTGTCTTCGCATGGATAGTACGGCGTGCTTGCTTCCATACCATACACCCTTGACGTTGATCGCGTGAGTCAGGTCCCAGATTTGCTCGGGCGTGTTGATGGCGTCGTCGTCCTGGGCGTGCATGATGCCAGCGTTGTTGAACATGATGTCGATGCCGCCATGTCGGTCTTGAGATTCGACCGCTGCCTGAACATCGGATTCCTTGGACACGTCGCACTTGATGGTCTCCAGACGAGGGTGGTTGGGGACGAGTTCCTTGACTTTAGCGAGGGCCTTTGCTAGGGCGGGTTCGGAAATGTCGGCCATGAGGACGGAGGCGCCTTCTTTGGCGAAGAGGATTGTCGTTTCCAGACCTATGCCGCCAGCAGCTCCAGTGATGATGGCATTTTTGCCAGCGAGTCGGCCAGGCTTTGATTCAGTAGTCATGCTTGCTGTTTGCCTACTTCTTCTTGCCCAAGGGTTGGAGAGCGACAGTGCAGTCAACGAAGAGCGGGCCGCGGGGGAGAGGCAAAGTGAATAAGTCGGACTTTGAATTTGCAGATGATGTTGTACCAAGAGCGAAGAGAGAGTCGAGCAAAATAGAATGTCAGTCGGGGGATCTCCTTATATAAATCAAATACGCTGCTGTTGGTGGGTGTTGTTGGTAGGTAATGGTGATGATGGTGGTGTTGATAGTGGCATGTGGTATGGGCTCTTGGGCCTCTTGGGCTCCGGGCTCCTCTCTCTGTCCTTCTCCGACGCAACCCGCCAGACATACCCAGTAAAATCTCATGCCCAATGGGGGATTTTTCAAGCTTCACCCGAGAGCTTCTGCGCAGACCTGTCGATCGGAGCACATGGCCGATTGCTCTTATAAGTAGCTACACCCGCAGCCAGATCTCGAGTGAAGATGATACTTGGTACATTTCCCCTGCGTGTGCAGCCTTATCGGCCATAGGTACCGACAATACGTAAGTATTACAGTATACACTAATGTGCATAGTTCCTTGTTCCTGTCTCTGGATGCTCGGTATGTCCACACCGAGCTGCCTGCGCTGGGGTGCATTCTACTGGGTACTCTGTGCTGGGTAGGGCCCTCCGCTTGAATGGAGCTTCAAAGAGAGCTTATCAGCGCCACCTCCACCTCGCAGCCCAGCTTCACTAGCCCGTCCCAATAAAGGAACAAGCACCTGCAACGACACCAATCATCTCCCCCGCTTTCTGGGAGACGCAACCTACAAGGTCCAGTGCTGGACGCTTGGTCCTGCCTCCTTTGTATCTCCTCTGCGCAGCTGCGTCTCCGCTCGTACTCTTCTTTGTCGCCTCAGCCCTCGCCATGGCCAGCAAGAAGGACGGTGAAATACTGACTCTGGACGAGTTGGAGACTGCACTAGCCTCGGATACAAAGATCAAGCTGGCCGGCATTGACATCGACGGCACGCGCCCCAGTCCCTTCTTCTCCTGCCGCCTGCTAACCTCCACAGGGATCCTCCGAGGCAAGTTGGTCTCCAAGAAGAAGTTCCTTTCCGTTGCCAAAGATGGCTTCGGCTTCTGCAGCGTCGTCTTCGGCTGGGATATGCACGATATGACCTACTTCCGCGAACTTGAGATCAGCAATAAAGAGAATGGATACAAGGATTTGGTTGCCAAGGTAGACCTGTCCAGCTACCGGCGCATCCCCTGGGAGAACAACGTACCTTTCTTCCTCGTCAGTTTCTACGACCCGGACACCGACAAACCCGTCTGTGCCTGTCCCCGAAGTCTGCTACGGACGGCTGTTGCGAACCTGCACACTGCTGGCTATGGAGCCATGGCTGGCGCAGAGTACGAGTTCTTCACATATCGGGCTCCCAGAGACGAGTCGATCCAGACGAGCCATAATTCCTCTTCCACTACAGCTCCTTTCCTCCAGAATAATCCCGTCCACGCCCTACCGCACCTGACTCAGGGGATGTTCGGCTACTCCCTAACAGATCCCATACACAATCAAGATTGGTTCTACAGCATTTTCAACACCTGTGAACAGTTCAGATGTAATGTGGAAGGCTGGCATACAGAATCAGGGCCGGGAGTCTTTGAAGCGGCCCTGGAGTTTGGCGAAGTCACTGAGATGGCTGACCGGGCAAGCTTGTTCAAGTACGTGGTCAAAGCCATGGGAAGCAAGTACGGTATTACGCCCACATTTATGGCCAAGCCCAAAGAAGGGCTGCCCGGTAACAGTGGACACATGCATTGCTCCATCGTGGACAAGGTCTCGGGAAAGAATCTCTTCTATCGCGGTGAGAAGGACCCTAACCCTCCTTATAAGGACCTCGAGTATGTGTCGGACCTGGGTCGACATTTTCTGGCAGGACTACTAGATGGTCTTGCTGATGTCATGCCAATCATTGCACCCACAATCAACTCCTACAAGCGGCTGGTTGAGAACTTCTGGGCTCCAGTCACGGTTTCTTGGGGTCTTGAACATCGAGCTGCGTCTGTTCGGTTGATCGCCCCTCCGACAGCATCCGCAAAATCCACGAGATTCGAAGTACGAGTCTGCGGCGCGGATGCCAATCCCTCTTTAGTACTGGCCACTATCGTCGCTCTCGGCTGGAGAGGCATAGAGAAGAAACTAGAGATTAAACTGCCACCACTCGGTAAAGGTGAAGAAGTCGGGAGTCTCAATGACAAGGGAGAACGACTACCCAAGAACCTCAGAGATAGCACGGCACGATTCATGGCGAAGGGCAGTGTCGCCCGGGAAGTGTTTGGTGACGAGTTTGTCGAGCATTATGGTGGTACCAGAGAACATGAGTTACGATTATGGGATGAGGCCGTTACGGACTGGGAGGTAAGAAGGTATATTGAGACCGTATGAGACGATACCCACTGGATGATTTGAGCAATGCTTTCTCTACGATGCAGGAAATCTTATGATGCCTTTCGAATACGAAGCTCCAAGGCGGCCTACACCGTTATCGCGTACAATCTGGTTCGCAACGGAACAGAGCGTGGTAATATCAAGATGACCATAGACGAAAACCGAGGCCATTGCTTGACCAAACGACAGTCACTAGATGAATGAGGGCCAGAGGACCCTAGCCGGAAAAGAGGCGTCCTGGGCTATACAAGTAGGCAGACAAGCTGCCACCTGCTTTTGCAACATGCCGCACTACACCCGTTTTCCTTCTCCGCCTTTACGTCCAATATCCTGTGAAAGGCCAACGGTAAGAACTGGATTTTGCCCCATTTTCTTCACCAGTGCATTCCTATTTCTGGTTATTGAGGTGAAATGCGCAACAAAAAATGACTGGCGTGAATGGATTTCTTTGTGCCAGACCTCTCAACACTCAATGGACTATTCAACTCACCTCCGTCATTGTCTTTCTTCATGTCTATTGTCCCGGATGTGTCCAATTTTGGAAACATCTTCAACAATGGCTCTCTCTGGTGCTCTGCTAGCTTCTATTCCTGTCGCCCTTGAAATGCTTTTGCTGCAACCTCTTTCTCTCTTCCTTGTCAATCTTCCTTCCGATTGCTCCTACGCTTGTATATACGCTTGCCAACGCTTTCTATCACGCCTGTGCTTGTTCTTGCACTTCTCCCTTCAAATACTTCCACCCCATTCTCGTCCTTATAGGGTTGTTGCCGAACGCGATACACAATGAGCTCCCCTCAACAGGGCCCAAGGAGAGGCCAGAGGACGCGGAAGGCAACTGCAAAGGGCCGCAATTATATAGATTCCCTTGTCAGCAAGGCTGCGACCAGACGCATTCAGAATGCTCAGGCTCAAGCTCAATCAACCGCCGTGGCCAATACTCCTGTAACTAACACTACCAATAGGGCTACCTCTAGCCAAGGCGATGCCAACGGGGGGGCTCGGAGGTCAAAACGAAGCCAAGGGCGGGTCGATGGCAAAGCCCCAGATGGAACGTCCTGCAACACAGGGAGATCCAGCAAGCGGCGTCGAGTGTCTGGACCTGGTCCTTCACTCGAAGGATTCATGATCAAGCTGTACGCCGAAATCCACCATGCCGCTACAGTTAGGACGATGGGACAATGGGAGCGCTATTGGACACAGCGTCTACTTCGACAACCCCGAACCCTACGCTTCTTTGATCTCTCGGCAGTAAGCACTCGTCGACCTTTAAGGGAAAGGCTGAACAAGTTTGAAAGCACCGATCCTAAGGCGAAGAGGGTTGCTAACCTCGCAAAAGATGACGTAAACATCGACTATGCCCAGAGGCTGACAGATCTCTGCGATGAGCCAAACCTTCTCCTTCTGACTATTTGTGCACACTCCAAAAGCTTCCGCGACGCAGTTGCTCGCAGCGACGCGGAGAGCAGAGCACAAGGGAAACCCGAATGGAGCGACATCTACCCCCGAATCAAACAGTGCGCGTCAAGCCTGGAACTCTTTGCCAGAACGCACAAATTCGAGTGGAAAGACGCCCTCTTCACCTTCAACGACCACTTTACCGATCTTCTTAAAATTGTATATAAGGACTGTCGAGACGTCCATGGCAAGGACGGTTTCAATTTCGGAATCGGCCAGAAAGACCTCAGAGAGATCCATCAGATCGGCGCCGAAGACAAGCACATGGTTCAGCATCACTGGGTTTTGCCCCCCGTGGACGGGGAACCAGCTGTCTGGCCATCAGTCAAATGCACCATCACACAAGACGTCATCAGGGCCGGATTTGTCGACGGCGACCTCGCGATTGCAGGCATTCCAGAGGAGGGAGATAACCTTGAAATCAACCCGGCGTCGATACTTCCACCGAACTCGAAGGTCACGCTCCAGCAATTCAACATTGAGCAATGCGTCGTCCTTCCGGACTATCCCTGGCCCGAGGAGACACACAAGGTGGTCTACGAAGATGGCGCCGTCTACGAAGACCCAGCCTTCTGCGGGTTCCCAGGAAACCCTTGCACAGCGTGCGGAGCCGAAGAACCCGAACCCGCGCCTGTCATCTCGATTAACCACGACACTGACGCTGACGGCGAGACCGACTTGGATAGCGCCGATGTCGCGGCTCCAGGGAATGAGCAGCAGCAGTCTTCGGGCAGAGCATGCAAATGCACATTCGCCGATCTCTGCAAGCGGCACAACAAACCCCCGCAGGACAGCCACCACGACATCCTTGTCGAGCTGTATACCACCAAGGAGAAAGGCAGGGGTGTCCGCGCGCTCCAAACGATTCGGCCAGGCACCTACCTGGGCGAATACACGGGCGAGATCTACGCGGTGCAGCCGGCCGCCAACAAGATCGCCGGCTCGATGCAAAACCACCGGTACGGGGTCATGACGTACCACATGAACATGGACATCGAGCGGGCGGACGACTACGCCGCCACCGGCGCCAGACGCAAAGGGGGGAGTGTCAAGACGACAATCTCGCGGGGCCAATACCGACCGCAGTATACGATTGACGCGACGCACAGGGGCAGCTGGACGCGATACATCAACCACTCGTGCGCGCCCAACACAGCCTACGTCGTCGTGAGCCTGGGCCAGCGCACCCGCGTCGTGGTCCGGGCGAGGCGCAGGATCGCCTTCGCGGAGGAGCTCACAGTCGACTACGGTAGGGGCTACTTTGATAACCTGCGCATGGTGTGCCGCTGTGGGGAGCCGAGGTGTAGGCACAAGACTGTTGTTGACCGAGCGAGCGCGAGCGGAAGGGACAGCGAGAGTGAGAGTGGGAGCGGTAGTGGGAGTGGCGAGGCTGAGGAGGAATAGGGGTCCGATGTGGGTAACAGGGGGGAGAAGGGGATTGTTTTCCGCACAGCGACATCTTTCAAGTGTGAAGGATAATGAATGCATGCATATAATCGTTTCTTGAGTCTAGAGTTCATTTCATTTCGATCCTCTCCTGGATATCGCTTTGCTATGCTATGGCTACTGTGAAACACGCCTTCCGCATTCGTTGAGCATCTGACGAGGCTGTGCGGTCTGTTTAGAGGCCTGAAAAAAAAGGAACTTTTATGAGTGTGGTTGCCATTTAGAGGCACGCCCTAACATCTATCTTGTGGATATCGAGGGCGGGAATGTGACCTGTTCTCCAATCTGCTTGCTCGTTTACACCCGTGTACCGTTTCGTAAGATGTTGCCGTTTCCCTCGATATAGACTTGCTCACTCAATAAGAATAGTCAGCCTCATCTCCTGCAACAAGGTTTGCCGACCATTTCTCCAGTCAGCGCCAATAACGGAAGCCCCGGTCTTCAAAGAGCACAGCACTCATGATGATCGCTCAACAGGACCGCTTATTCTTGATTTTCAAGAGGATCTCAGGTGTCTTCTGAGCTCAGAGTTCTTCAAAGCAACCTGCATTGCGTTGGAATACGTTCCGCCTTTGACAGTGCCATCAGCTCCATGATCCAGCGGCATTCGGACACTCTCGTGATAGCCCGCGTCACACGTCGAAGTCGAAGGGGTACCAAACAATGTTGTGGTGGTACGTACGTCTGCACCCGCTGTGGGGAGGAGCATCGCTACCTCCTTATCTCCTCCCCAACACGCCCATTGCAATGGTTTTAAACCGCTGTGCCTACCTTCATTCACCTCAGCACACAGGAAGACACCTGCTGTGAGTGAATGGACTCGAGGAGATCTCTGAAATCTAACTGATCGTATTGTAGTTGATTACGGTCTCGGAGCTGTAGGATATCCACGGATAAAATGAGGCTGCTGCGCAGGTAGTGGACGTCTTCGTCTAGCTTCTGCAAAACAACTTTTCGGAAAGGGTTGGCAGCTAGGCGACTGAATGAAGTGACATTACCCTTGACAGTTCCAGCAGATTGTAGCTAAAAATTTTCTGCTTTTATCTCGCAGCTCTTCAATCAGCTCAGCACACCGCTTGACTTTGGAATTCGATCCTGGTCTTCGTAACGGAATTGACGGTCTCTCAGGGAGTTTTGCAGGAGCTGCAACAGATCAAGAAGGCTTTGCAACCTTTCCAAGGGTCAGGAGATATCCGCATCTTTCGTCTTATGGGCAGTATAGAATTGGATGAGGGATCCTGTGACTTCAAGGTCTAGCGAGATCAAGCCTGCAACGCCGCCGGAAATTGAGAGTGATTTTGCCGTTTTGCACGGGATGGTCTGCGCGAGAAGCTAATAGTACCTAGGTACTTAGCAAATGGGACCCGAAGCTTGGAAGCTTGAGATCTGACGTGATATTACCAAGATGTGGGAGGCACCGAGACGACGCCAAGGTGTGACGAAAGAGGAAAGAAGTACGTTTCGGGTTCCTGATGCGAGTTGACAATCCACTTTCAGCCTCACGAAGCCGGCGAATGACCGGCCGCCAATGGAGACACTCTCTCCAATCACATCTCGTAAATTCTGGGCAGCACGAGGCTGTGCGTTCCATCTGTTATGCATGAGTACGGCATACCAACAGAGTACGGAGAACATGTTGTTTGTGCCTTGTGGTCACCTTACGCCAAGGGCAGGAGGCGTATCAGAGGTAGCATGACGCCCTCTCGGCGTGTTGGCATCGCCCCGAGCGTCCCTCTGGCAATAACCTTCTATTTCCAAGCACGCGAATACCACCATGCGCTTACTCAAGATTCGTGGCCAGGTGTAAATAGGCCGGTTGCTTGGAAACGAGTTTGATTGGGGCCGAAGAGAAAGGATGCTGACTACTGGAGTACATAACTCAAATTCCTCTACCAGGTCTAATTACCTACTGCGAGGCTCGCTTGGCTAGCGTGATCCTTGTGGGGCAAAGCACAATTCTCCTTTTCTTGGTGCCACATGTGGGACATTGTGCTTTATGCATATCTGGCTGCACAAAGCCCGTATTTGCTGAAGTTCCCCCAAAAAATATACCTACATGTAGGAGTAGATGGAGCTCATTTCGAAGAGTAGTCTGAAGTCCTCCGTAGGGCAGCTAAGAATTTCCGGTGATGGCTTGCCATCGATTAATCATCTTACATACGTTGTCGGAGCTTCGTCCCCTCGCCGCCACTTGTACTGGGTATCTAGTGAATCCGACCGACGGGCTTGGACTTTTCCCGCCAATATTAACTATGGAAGCTATGGCACGCCTACAGCTAAGTATATTTTCTGATTGTCAGCCCCATCTTCTCGTGTCCTATGAGCCACTGTATCGACTAGAGGCTTTCTCTCGTCGTATTCGCTGACTTGGCAACGGCATTCCTCCGCCATGGACTTCAAAAAGGATGGTGGCCCCAGCATAATATCAGTTCGAAACCAACCCAAACCATGTCTGCATCAACAACGGCCAGTTCAAAAGTCGTCGAGGTTAACGACACCGCACTCTCCTATCGTGAATGCGGGAAAGGCGAACCCCTGGTCTTGCTCCACGGTCATATCTCTGATCAACGAACCTGGATTGATCTCGAACACAAACTCGCCACGCGATTTCATGTCTTCAACTACAGTCGACGCTTTGCCTGGCCAAATGAGCCCGTCAAGGACGGTCAAGGCACACCATGGGAGCAAGACGCCCTCGATTTGGCCGCCTTCATCGAGACCCTGAACATCGGCCCAGTACATGTTCTGGCGAACTCGTCTGGAGCGGTCATTAGTCTCTACCTGGCACGCAGAAAACCTCACCTTTTTCGAAATTTGATGGTTGAAGAACCCCCTCTTGTTGGGCTCTTCCTCCCAACTCTCCCTCCGTCTTTGCCTTCGGTGCTCTCTTTCCTTCTTTGGCACCCAGTCACGTTTTGGCCTGTGATGTATTTCGGTGCCACAATGACAGCCACAATGATCCAGCATTGCAAAAAGGGAGAGTTTGATCAGGCCGTATCTGTATTTTGCAGCGGAGTCATGGGGCCAAAGTTCTGGCCTCGCATTCAAGCAGACGCGGACCGTCTGCGCCAAGTCGAAGATAACGCCAAATGGCTGTGCAATTTCTTCCGATACAATACCATGCCCAAATACTTGGCAGAAGACGCGCAGAATACCAAAGTGCCGATGTTAGTCATGGCCGGGAAGGAAAGCGCCGCTCATCAGAGATATACAGTCCATGAACTGTTTAGGGTTAGCGGCGCGGAAAAGAAGAGGATCGCATACATTGATGCGGCAGGACATCTTATGCATGAGGATAACCCGGAGGGAGTTTTCAACGAGGTTGTGAGATTTATCTTCGACGACGCAGCTGCGTAAAATAGAATATCGAAATTTCGAGGATGTCCCGGTTGGGAATTTGATATAAAGTTTTGTCTCGATGTGTCCGTTCTCACGATAATATATATACTTTTAAACTGGTGTTTTGGTCGGTTACCAAAGGAGCAAAAAAGTACAAAGGGTAATGATTGACCAAGCAAGGCTGGCAGTTGGCACAGCCTTGTACGTCGCCAAGCCAAGGCTCCAGCTGCGCTCTCCTCCAACCCAGATCGGTCTTTTGCTCTTTCTCCAATCAATGCCGAAGGGATGAGCCTGCCATGCCCTTACCGGCACGTTTCGTATGCAACATGGCGCCTGGGTGTTATCCGTACTCTGTGTCGGTCCTTCGACGAGCCTCATCTCAGACCGTCGGCCTCCATCCGACGAGAACACACGAAACCTCAAATACGGAATGCTGGTGATTCTAGATCCGCGACCAAGAATGGCGATGGGCCAACTGCTCAACATGGGCCGCCGCCAGCAATTCCGTCTTCTAGAGAGGCCAAAAAGAGAGATTCGGGGCGAGGCGAGTCTTTCAATCCATACAGCGGGCCCGGCCGTCAGGCCATCAAGGAGTTACTGTCGGACCTGAAGAAAGCAAGCAGAAAAATTCAGCTGGGCGATGAAGATATAGAATCTTTTCCCTTTGGATCACACAGATCATTGGTTCTTGACTCGTCCGGAGATGGAGATGGAAATATACAAAATTGCTCTCGCCAGCAACCTTTGGCGGACGTACAATTGCGAAAGTATCATTCAACGCAAGAAGAGTCTTTTGTTGCATATAATGCGGAGGGACGTCAAGCTATCAAAGATCTGCCCACTAAGCTCCAGGAAGGCCGCAAGAAGATTCAACCTCGCGATGGAACAGGCGACAATTCACGCCTCAAAGGAGAAAGCCTGCCAACCCTCCAGTCACCCATCATCGCACAGGTCGAGAACGCTGCAAGGCGGCGGGAAGAAAGGAAAGAGCACCCATCTTATCGACGCATAAAAGGACTGAAGAATAATCCGTGGGCAGAGATCCTCGCAAGTCCACTTCGAGCGTGTCAAGGTAGCGGTGCGAGACTGCCGCAGGACCTTTTGATGGACTTTGGATACGTCAAGAATCAAAAAGACGGCAAGATATATCTTATGCCGGCAAGTCTTGCAGACTTGGATGCCTTGGAAGCAAAATTGGCAGCAGAGCTGGCAATAGTGGAGAGCAGATCACCACAACTCCGTGATGGAACGGAAATGAAAAGAGACAATCAATTCGTCACAGACGACGGCATGACCGAAGATGACGATGAGCCAGATGGGTTTCCGCGCAGTTCTCCTGGAGCTGCCCAGAAGTTCACAAACTATTCAGCGACATCTCGAAAATATATCCCCACACAGAGCCGTCTATTATCCAACCTCACTTTCCTCCGCCTGCTGACCAGTAAAGTAACGCGACCGGTCAAGAAAACATCCAACTCCCCTTCACCGACTAAATTCGAGACAATGTCCGGGGAGGTGGGCAAATTAATCCACTTCGATGCCCGTGAGTCCACATCAACAGCACAACATTATCTACAAAACAAATATCGATTTGACTCCGCGATCGATGGCGAAGATGCATCTGGAAACAACCCCTTGGGCCCTGATTTACCTTCAGCCGGTCGAATGAAAGGAAGGTTTAACTTGAACAGATTGCAATGGCAGCCGGATGTACATCTTCGGGTTGCAGATATTATGCGAAAACGCATTTTCGCTGCCATGAAGGCCCTGGCTGATTCGGAGTCTGCTGTCAAGTCTCAGGCCTTGCCCGCGAGGCCATCAGGCGTCATTTCCCTCCCAATCCCTCAGGACGGGATGTTCAAGGGTGAAGAGCTGCGGCGATTGATGATGGCAATGTCCTCTACGACCACACCTGCCGGCTTAAAGATCAGAGCCGTTGCCGGCAAACCGAAAAGGGAACCATCTCCCAACTCTACGCCTTCTTCCACTTCAAATGCGGAGGTGGACCCTTTCACGACAACTCATTACCCTCCTTCTACGGCCGAAGAAGCAGAGTACCACGCCCTTGGCCACTCAGAGTGGCTGCCGGGAAGCATCTTCCTACGAATCGGCAATGATGGCATTATATCTCCCGCCTCTTCACACTTTTCACCATCGTCCCTCCCACCTTTGCCTTTAGACAACCCCCTCATCCCTCCCATGATCACTGTCCTAGATACATATCGGTTCCCGGTCTTCTCCCTCCGCCGCCTGTTCGCGAATGCACCCGGACCTGGAATTTCCGACATGGAAGAACTCAATAGGCTGATAAGACAACAGTCAATCTTTCAACCTCCCAATGAGGCGTCAATCAGTAGTGAGGACGAAAAAGGAGACTACCTCCTCCTGATACGCCCCCTGCCCGGCCCTGCGAAGGCGGTCATTGAAGAAGTCTGGCGTCTGTGGCGGTATTTGGGCGGCCGGAACTTGGATCTGAACTTTGCCTCTGTGACTGAAAAGCAGTCGAGGGAAGACAAGGCGCGGGAGAGTCCCCCCCAAGAGGGTAGCGCTCCGTTGATATCATAGCAGGCTCGCTGGCTAGATACAGAGTGTAACAAAGTGTACTTTAATACAACAACAACTGCTAACCACCTTTGGGAATCTTCAACTGAATGTCGCAAAGGAAAATTGGAACAGGCAGCCATGTACTCTGTGTTTCAGGTTAAAAGGTTGATCGACAATACCCTTCCGACTCCTATGTTCCATCATTCATTGAATCCTGTGTGCTCTTCAAACTAGTGACGGCAGCCATATTCAGGCGCCTGTCATGCAAAGCAAGGCCTTAAATCGACAACAAACACCGTCCCTGCTCGCTACCAAACTGGTATCCCCCCCATAGACTTAAAAAAACGCTGGATCAAGCCGGAACAAATTTTCCAGGCGCCCCCTACGACTATTCCGCGCCCGTGGCTTCGTCGCCGTTGGACGCCCTAGCAATACATAATGAGAACATGATTCGATGGTCGTCACTTGCCCGGCAGACAAAGATGTTGGGAAAACACGAGTAGCTCCCACAGCGCTCAGTCGACGGTGTCAAGCCCCATGTTCTCATCAAAGGCCTCAAGTATCTCTTCCACAGTTGGCATCGAAGATTCTGGTTGAATGAGCTCCTCAGGCTCCGGACTCTAGCCGACCCGGTATGCATCGTAAATGACTGTCCAGGTGTTAGTATGATGTTGGCTTTGGGTGACTGATGCATCGACTAAGATCAACTTACTTTCACCAACTCTCCGACTTCCACTTCCCACCCAAAGGCAGGTATTCAGAAACGCATACCTCTCGTCGCCAGTCTCAAGTTCGACAGTGATGCGGAACTTGTAATGGTTGGCGGGGATGGTGTCCGCAACCAAGGGGTCATTGAGCCGTTCGAGAACGTCTTTGGGACCGGTACGCCAGCCCCTGGTTTTTGCTATAATGTACGCCACAGGATCGTCGTTGGTTTGGAGCAGATAGTGGGCGTCGCTGCGAGTTGAATAGTCCTTCACCACAAGTTGATTGTCTAGGCCGCCAGGCTGGAGACAGCGTCAGCTGATGAACATTTTCTTGAGCATTCGTATGTTGGGACTTACAATGACAATACCTTTGCCCCACCGTCCAGCCCACTGGCCCCCTACAACGCCGACCCAGTCGCGATGACCCAACAGACCTGATCCAACACCAATCTTGGGATTGACCTTGATGCTCATGCGGAAGTCAAGCTCAAGGGTAGGGGTCGGCAACTGAAGGGAACGGGCAATATCACCTTCGTCGAATCTATGAAGAAGGTTGTTTGCCGGTATCGATTCCTTCATGACATTTTGATAGGTGGCGCACTCGAGGAGGTGCTGGCGCTGTCTCGAGGTGTTCTTCGCTCTGATCTGGTTGCAGTAGATGCATTGTACAGACAGGCACTTGTCCTCCTCTTTGGCTCTGAACTCGACAAAGGCAGCATGGACATCATCCAGAGGCGGCGCGGGGAGGTTGGAGCCAGGCGTGAGCTTGGGGGTCTTTGTGGGCTTCGGGGTGTGGCGTTGGCTCGGGGTGGTAGAGGCGGCTGGCTGTGAGATGGCTGTGCCGTTGGAGATTCCTTGCATAGGAGTGCTACTGGCAGCGATGCCATTGTTCATGGGGGTCGTCGAGCTGTGCGAGATGGACGGCGTGCCGAAGCCATTTCCCGCGCCGATGGCATCGCCAGGAGAAGACTGTGGGCGAGGGGCACTTGGATGGTTCTGCAGGCCAGGGCACTCGAGCAGATGTTGCTTCTGGCGCGACGTGTTCTTTGCACGGATCTGTTGGCAGTAGATGCATTGCACGGACATGCATTTATCGTCCTCTGTGTGGAGACGCGAGGTCAGTCAGCTGTTCCTCTTGACGGTAGCCGTACAGGTATGTTGTATCATGATACGCGTACACGATGTATAGTACATACAGTATAGTCAAATACTGAGGGTGACAAGTGACAATACTGCCTGCAGACGTACCTTTGGCCTTGAACTCGACGAATGCCGCATGTACATCCTGGTCAATGGTACGCCCCATGGTCGAAGAGCAACAAGATCAATGAGACTGGAGGTGGCACTGGATTGAAGCAGCGTGATCGGTACGGGGTGCAGGTGAAGTGGTCTGCTGAAAGAGAGAGCCTTTACCAGCGAGATTGAGGTGTCAGGGTGTCAGTCCTGGTCAGAGTGTTGGTTCAGTCACGGGCCACGGGCCGATGACCTGCGCGGGCCTGTGACATGCCGTGACTGCGCTTCTTCCCCTCCCCCTCGCCCTCCAAGAACAAGTAGAAACTGCGCTAGTAAATTTACTCAGACCATCCATAGGTATCCCTTGCTCAGCTTGCTCATCAGCCCGTCAGGCCTGAACACCCTGCCACATTGACCACGGAGTGTCGCCGACTTCACTCAACTCCTTCGCGCCGCGACAACATGTCCTCTACAAAGCTTGCAGAGAAAGCCCCCCATCTTGGGTCTTCCAAGCTTCCGCCATGTCGGTTTTGCGTCCCCCGCGAGAGGGTATTACTCTGGAGTACCTCTTCAGGCCCGCCCATCGTGTGTTGCTGCAGCCATTGGTACCCGCATCCCTACTTCTGCTGCAGCTGAAATACCCTGGGGTCTTTCAGAGGGCTCTTTCGCTCATTGGAACGAGTGTCGTTCAATCCAAATTCATCAACCCAGCGCTCGTGGGACTGCTCACGTTGGGCATATTGGATAGACTGAACACATACCTCAGCCGACAAGTGCTCAACAACTTCGTGAGAGACAAGTCATGGGACTGGGATCGCGAGATCCTTCTGATCACTGGGGGCTGTTCCGGCATTGGGGAAGAGATGGTTCGACAGTTTGCCGAGCGGAACATCAAAGTCGTCATTCTCGACGTTAACCACCCCAAAGCGCCACTCCCTGCCTGTGCCACTTTCTACAAAACTGATGTGACCTCATCGCAAGATATTCGAGATGTCGCTGTGAAGATCCGCAAAGACATTGGGCACCCAACAGTGCTTGTCAACAATGCCGGAGTCGCGAATGGGAAAACCATCCTTGACGAAACCGAGGAGGAGCTCCAACGCACCTTCGATGTCAATATCCTTGCCCATTTCAAAATGATTCAGGAGTTCTTGCCGGATATGATTAAGAAAAACCATGGCCATGTGGTCACGATTGCGAGCATGTCGAGCTTTGCCACGTGGGCTGGCGTTACCAGCTACGCTGCAACCAAAGCAGCAGCACTTGCGTTCCATGAAGGACTGGCGCAAGAGCTGAGGGCAAGATATCGTGCTGCCAAAGTCCGCACAACGTAGGCTGACACTTGGTTCAATCTTCTCGGAACTGATGACAATGCATAGGATCGTGCATCCCGTGTGGGTACGGACGCCCCTTTCCCACGGCTTGGTCAAGAGAATGGCTTCCAACCAACTTCTGCTAGAACCCGGCACGGTGGCAGAAGCAGTTGTCTCGCAGGTGCTTAAGTGTGAGGGCAACCAGCTTATACTGCCAGCCCGGTTTAACTTTGTGCCATTCATGAGAGGCTGGCCGAGCTGGTTGCAAGAAATTGCCCGGAGTGATGGTGCACAAGTCATCCAGAGTCACAACTGAGTCATATGCAAGAGGGCACAAGGCTCGAACTCGCCCGGTCTAATGCTTGGATCGTACAAGGCTGGACGAGGGAATATCTCGGCATCTATATCCATGTATCGGCCGATAGCGATGGAGCTCAACGTTAGCCAACGGTTTCCAGGCTGTAGAGGATCTTCGTAGTCTCAAATCAAAGTGTTTTGTTTCATTACCAAAGCGAAAACGGAGACGTTCCGCTCCCCCCAGCAAACAGCTTAGATAAGGTGATCTTTTGGTGATCCTCGCGTGCTTAGCTCAGTCGTCTCCACGCAGATCAGGCACAACTAATATAGAGAGGGGCAAACCCAGGAAATAACAAAGAAGTCGGACTTCTCATTCTTGCACATCATCAGTTCGGGAAGCTGGAGGATCCCAAGAGTATAAAGAAAAGCGAAAGGGGGGACGTCGGATGAATGCTTCGACGTAACAACGGCTATACAAGCACCACGACAATTGCATTTATATCGGTCTTGGGCATCTTCCTGGCCGCAGCAGCTGCACACCTATTCTCCCTTGCGTATCCGCGCATCTGCGACGGCGACGCGGTGGCTGCCCTGCGCCTTTTCAGCCCTTTCCGATCTCTCGCGGGCTCGACCAGATCCTTCTCAGCGGCTCGAGGGGCAACAATGGCTAACCGGACGCCCGTGTACTTCGTTTCTCATGGTGTAAGTTCTCTTTGCGGCCTCCGTTTTCGTGGATCTTGTAGATGACGCTTTCGTGTCGCCATAATCCACCCTTTTGCTGATAGAAACCTCAAACGGCCAGGGCCCGGACACAATGTTCGACACCAAACACCCCGTCTACCCCCAGCTGCAGCGTCTCGGGCGGGAGATCACGCAACAGGTGAAGCCGTCGGCCATCGTGGTCTTCTCCGCGCACTGGCAGGCCGATCGGCCCAACACGATCGAGGTCAACGTCGCGGAGGACGAGCCGTTGATCTACGACTTCTACGGGTTCCCTCGCAGCTACTACATGGAGAAGTTCCCCAACAAGGGCTCGGCAAAGGTTGCGCGACGGGTCATTGACGTGCTCGAAGAGCATGAGATCAAGACGGAGAAGGCGGAGAGGGGGTTGGACCACGGCGTCTTCGTGCCCTTCAAGGTCATGTTCAATCCCGAAACGAATCCCGTGAACGTGCCCATCGTCCAGGTCAGTCTCTTTGACGACCACACCGACGCAGCCGCGCACATCAAGCTCGGGCGTGCAGTCCAGAAACTGCGAGAGGAGAACATCCTCATCATATGCTCTGGCATGAGTGTGCACAACCTGCGACATCTGATGATGTTGGGCAGGGGTTCGGATAGGACCATGCCCTATGCGGTGACGTTCGACGAAGCTTTGAAGGTCGCAGCGGAAACGAAACCCGGGGAGCAGAGGGACGAGAACATGATTGGGTTGTTGGAAAGGGATGACGCGAGACAGGCGCATCCGACCTTTGAGCATCTCTTGCCGATCCATATTGCCACGGGTGCGGCGGGAACGGACCAGGGGAAGCAACTGTGGACAATGCAGGAAGCGAGCATGGGTTGGGCGCAATATAGATTTGGAGAGGTGGGAGCTTGAAGTGTAGGACGAGTCAAAAAAATGGATCTTCTGTTTTGGCTGTCGGCATGCAGTCGTATGTACAATCGAGTATTCTTTGCCACGCTTTTCTTCTTTCTAGCGTCGTCGAACCATGTCGGTAACTTCCCTCCATGGCCCAGGGAACTGGGTGTTGTTATACATTCCAAGTTGTCCGAGCTAGGCCGACTCGAGCTCGTTCAGCGGGTTTATTCGCTCTTGACCAAGGTCGTTACTTTGTCTTCAATCTCCTTGTCTGTAAGACCTGCCACGGATGGTAAGAACCGAGAGCGACTCTTGTTTATGCATTAAATCTCACCTGATAGCGACTCTGACTTCTCTCTTCCGAGTCCTGCATCGTCCAACGATCAGCTTTTGTGAGAGCCAGCGCGTCTGCGTCCAAAATTCATACCATATCTTGCCCACACCTTGGGTTCGACGCCCGTAGCTTCTCGTATTAAGATGGGAATGGTGGGATTGTGATGTTTCATGGTAGGATATGCTCGCTTGAGAAAGGATCTAGATCACAGTTTAGTTTTCTGTGTAGGAGCTTGGACACGCCGCCGCCGCCGCCGCTGCTGCTGCTGCTGCTTCGAGAGCGGTACGCACCTGCAGGCTTCGCTTCCTTGACCCGAATTGCTAAGGTGAAACCTCAATTCTCTCAAGCCTTGCGTAAAGGCGTATTTGGTCGCCATCGTGGCGCTCCAGATCTAGCCGAGAATCAAAGGTGCTCTGGAGGAAGCTGTTCGCGCATTCGTTTGGAGTCAACTTCTAATGAGCAAGTGTAGGTGCAACTGGTTCAGACCTCCGAATTGGAGCTTGGCGGTATTGACTTCCGAAATATGACCATCTGACGGGATTATATTTTGAGTTACGGAAGGTAATCTTGGTTTTGGTCTGTCAGACACGGTCACAACCTGTACTTGGTATGGTCACAGAGACTTTGGCGCTGAGAAGACGGAGATTGTGAAAACGATTTGCCGGAGATCTGACTCCTCATCTGGGAACCCGTCTCCCATCTCCCGCCGTGGAAATCCCAGCATTCGACTCACCACTCTTCATCCTTTCAGCTTCAACTCCTTCCAGGGCGACAATCTCCACTCCTTTACTGCCACCTCCGTCGCCAGACTTCGCATCCACGTCGCCGTGTAGCGACGCCAGGGCCGAACCCTATCCTGTGGCAGAACACGCAGCAGATTGCCCTAATAATAATGTCCGCCCGCTTCGGACTGCGCTTCGCGCAGCAAACCGCCCGACAATCCACCACCTCATTCGCCTCACGAACACCCTTTCAGTTGAGAAACCCCGTCTTTCGACGATGGCAGGGTACAGCCGCCAACCCAGCCGTCGAGGGCGCACCCCAGCAGAGTTTGTTTCAGAGGCTGTGGACCAGTGAGGTCGGGATCAGGACAGTACATTTCTGGTATGGCTCTGGCAGTCTCACATAACGATGGTGTGCATAGGTCTCAGTACCTAGCGGCATAGTCGGTCTGGTCTTCTTTCCCCCGATACTGACACCGGTCACCATGATAGGGCCCCTATCATGAAATGGGGTGTCGTCCTTGCTGGCGCATCAGACTTCCTCCGACCCGCTGAAAAATTGTCGTTGACACAAAACCTGGCTCTCATGGCCACGGGTTCCATCTGGACGAGATGGTGTTTCGTCATTCGACCCAAGAACATGCTGTAAGTCTCGCCTATGTTCCCCTGTGCCCATTTATCCGTGGGATATTCGACATATTTGACGGCGGGGTGATACTAACATTTATGCCAAACCACCAGTCTCGCCGCAGTCAACTTCTGCCTCTTCCTTGTAGGCCTCGTGCAGTGCAGCCGGATCTTCCTGTACCGCGCATCGCATGATGGAGGTGCGACGGCAGCCCTGAAGGAGATGGAGAAGGAGATGGAGAGTTCGGTGAAGGGGGTGGAGAAAAAGGTCGAAGCCAAGTTGTGAATGAGAGTGTGAGGGTCTGGGATGGACGTCGCTGTGCTGGGCAGGGAGTTACTGAGCGTGCTTCCGGGCCGAGGGGTTCATGGCTTCCTTCGAAAGGCGACGTTGCTATTGTTACGGGACTGGCAAGTCTGAGGCTTTCATTTCTCCTGCATGGGCCAGATATCCTTCTCAAGCTCCAGACCACCAATCCCAGGGCGACATGTTGGCTCTCGTGTATAGGATCTGTACCTGGAAAGAGCAGCGTAGACCCTTGATCCAGGGGCACGTGTGCAAATCAAAAGCATCCGATTTTGAATAAAGTACATACTGCGCAGAGCACAAGATCACTACATAATACATATGCGAGTCGACAGGTTCTTGCCGACGACGTAGAGACCCGTCTCGCCCCGTCTTTCCAAGCCCCTTCGCATCATGTCTTGATCTTACCGTTTACCGCAACGCCACCGCCGTGAGTAGGACCCTCGGTGCATGTTGCACAGCCACTTTGTACGTATCCTCTCACCTGGGACAGCAGTTGCCACTTTCTGTTTCAGCTTCTTCTTGCCCATATGAAGCGGCGTCGGTCCAGAAGAGGCTTCACGGTAGGGTTTTCCTGCAGCCTCGCCACTTGTTATTGGTTGCGTGTGAGGCTGCAAATGGATGAGATCATGATCATGCATCCTTTGGGTCCTTTGTGCTCTGGCGTTCTGATCACAGCCATGGGTCAAAGAGCTCGGTCCATGGGGTTTGGCTGACACCAGCATCTGGGAGCGGATCATGGGGCCTGTCACTACAAGGACTTCAAAGGAACAACGGTCAAGTGACTTTGCGGGTCCGTCATCTCGTCCGGGTTCTTGCATGGCCGTTATTGGCACGGATGGCTGTTCCACAGTCCCCGAATCTTCATTCCCAACAACTCGCACTGAGACAAGATCATCGTGCTTTTGCCCAATTAGGCGGCCACTGCACGCGGGATCGTCCTCTCCAATCGCGATCCCTCGTCCGATGAGCTTGATCGAGTTCAGAGGAAACGAGGAGGCGGAGGAAGACGAGGAGGAGCAGGCCCACGATGAGACACCAAACACCAGCCATCGATCGGTAAAACACAGGTACACGTACCAAGACACGTACTCAGCCTCAGCCGAGCAACTCTTGGGCTTCCAGTCTGTTCTCCGTCGGCCCTCACACCAGCCCACAGACCTTTTCAACACCTGTGCATCGCTGGCTACTTCTATCGCCTAGAAACTCTCCTGGAGACCACGCCACAGACGAGACCGGACGGCAGATCGACTCCTCTCACGCCCTCGATGCTCCTGTGACGTATATAATGCTCGATTGCATTCCGCGCTGAATTCTTTGTGTGGATTTCGAATCGACGCCGTCATTGTTCGATCGAGTCTCCACCTGGCTGCATCTCACATATCGCACTCGCATCTCGCAACCATCTGCATACCGCATATCTTGACTTTGTCCCGCGTTCGGCTCCAATCTTGAAACCAGCTCAAAGCCAGATCTATCACGACATCGACCCTGCATTCAGCACCAGGCAAAGGCCTCGATCACTTAAAGCCATATCCCTCGTTGGGGCCTCGTACTGCCCCTTCGACACCATGATCCGTTTCCCAACCTTCCGCTTCACCGGTAATCCTGAAAACCACTCGACAGCACAGGAGTCTTTGCGGAATATTCTGAGGAAAGCATCTGAAGCGTCTTCGACAGACCAGTCGTTTGAGGACGGAGGCAGGCAGAACAAAGAAAGAACGAGCTCTATATCAACCACGTCCACTTCTGGCACCAGTGCGAGGACGTCGGCTTCCAGGAGTAGTCAGTCTTCATCGACCTCGGGCCAGTTCGGTTTCTTCGTTGCTCGGTAGCATTTACGAAATCTAGTCGACATTCACGCACTGCATCCACAGCTCGACCAGTTTCATTGCGCTGTGTTTTCCGCAGGAGGTTAGGACGATGCCCAGTTCCAAGGGAAACCCCACGAATCCTGAACTGCGCGAGAAGATCAAGGAGGAAGTCATGAACATGGAGAAAGGTTTGTAATCTCCCCGGTTTCACGGGTGAATCCTTGTTCCCCCTATCCAGGAAATCGTTGCCCCTTCCTTCGCCACCTTTTCCTCCACCCTGCTATTTGGCTGACGCCCTGTGGGCTTAACATCAGGTGGAGGCAAAGGATCATGGTTCGCCTGGAAAGCCAGCGAACTGGCACGGCGGTACGAGGCGGCTGGAGGCGATTACGAGGGTACTGGGGATAACAACAATAAGGCGCAAAAAGGCAAGCCGGAAAAGAAGGAGTAATTAAGGGAAAATAAGTTGGGTGCATTAAGTAGAATGGAGCACCGAGCAGCCATTATTATTGGGCTCTTAACCTCAGCGACCGTCTAAACTGGAACCATGCCCGTTGCCATTGATAAATCTCCTTCCGCCCTCAGCCCCTCGGAGTATTAATATTACTCTAGCATCAGTCATCGCGCTCCCAAGTCGGTGCCATTTCCTTTCTGGTTCACACGCCCAACCGACGACACGCGCTCGCCGACGAGGCAGCTCCCTTGATGGCTTGCAACACATCAGTCGCTCCGGGCACCCTCCAGAATCCGTCTCGTTGCAGCCGGCTACATACTCGACGCCATTGACTGGGATGACGATGACAATTCCCGCCTCGGTGATGCATCATGTGTACTTGTGTGCTCCGAGTCTATCAAGGCCTCCCACATCGTGGCGACCTCGGATGCGTCAGACTGATCTACTATTTGAGCACAGCAGCTCTCTCACGCTCGCTGAGCGTCTGTCTCGCAACGTAGGGCAAGTCAAAAGGTAGCTTAGTCTCACAGACGGGGTTCCGCCGGTGGTAGGCCGAAGAAGAGGACACCAAAGGGAAGAACCTACGCTTTACAAGTTCCATATCGTTGCCAGTGCGGTCTCTGAGATTGCCTCTCGGAGCCAACTGTTCTCCCAACCAGCCTTGTGCATTTCGACAACGTTACGATGGCTGACTTCAAAGATCACTACGAGGTGGTCATCTGCGGTGGAGGGCCGGTGGGCTTGTTGACGGCCTACGGCCTGCAACGTATGGGTATCGAAACCTGTGTCATTGGTAAGAACGACGCTTCGCCTGCGGATCGGGAGGAGGTGGAGGGAACCATTTCTGTTCATTTTCCCCTTCATTTCTGCCCTCTGCTAACTATGGCCTTTTCATTCATACGGATAAAGAACGACTCGAAAAGCACAAGCTGCCCATGTACGGCCGCGCGTGTACAATGCTCCCCCGCACCTTGGAAATGCTCGACCAGTACGACCTTCTCACGCGCCTCAATCAAGTGGGCTTCGTGTCCAGGAGTGCCGTCAATTATGATAAGGACGGGAATAGAGACAGCAGGCGGGGTATGCGGCATGTCTTTGACGCCATGCAAGGGCATACCTTTGTGGATTATATGCTCAACATCCGATTGAAATACACGGAGGACATTGTGAAGGAGGAGTACGAGAGAATTGGTGGAATCGTGGCCGGGGGATGGGAGGTGGTGAATTTGACCATACCGACGGACCACACCGATCCTGAGAACACTCACGCACGTCCTGTCAAGATTGAGGTAAAGAATGCTAATACTTCAGAGACGCGGACACTTGCTGGGTGAGTCGGTGCAGGCAGCCCCTTTGCTTCTCGGTTTCCGCCACCACCTACAGCATTTGTGAACGCCGCGGCGGACGAGCTAACTGTGAAATGCAATCCTCCAGAGAGTACCTCGTTGGGGCCGACGGTTCCCGCTCCATTGTCCGCCACCTCTCCGGCATCTCGTCGACAACAGACAGCACAGCCCTCCGCTGGGTGCGCATCGACGGGGTCGTGGAGACGGACATGCCAGACTCCCGGGAAGGCTTTGCGACTCTGGAATCGCCCACGCACGGCAACGTGCTGTGGGCGGCTCTAGACCACGGCCGTTCGAGGGTGGGATTCGCGCTTTCGCGGGAAATGATGGCGAGATATGGCGAGACCATGACACAGGGACAGGCTGTCGAGGAAGCGAAACTGGCTCTCCGGCCGTTTGCTCTCGAGTTCAAGTGCGTGGATTGGTATACTGTATACAAGTAAGGCCTCCCCCTTTGATATAATGTGAAGGTCTTTTTCTTGGTATGGGCATTGGATCGCGGGCTGGTATCTACACAACGCTGACCCGGAGACCACCAAACCAAACAGCGTGCGACACTCCGTGGCCGACACCTTCGTGAAGAACCGGATCTTCCTCGCCGGCGACGCCTGCCACAGCCACTCGTCGGGGACCGCGCAGGGCATGAACACGGGCGTCCACGACGCCTTCAACCTGGCGTGGAAGCTTGCCGGGGTACTGAAGGGGTGGTATCGCGCCTCGATTTTGGAGACATACGACAGCGAACGGCGGCCCGTCGCCCAGCACCTGATCCAGCTGGACAAGATCTTCTCGGCCCTGATCTCTGGGACTGTGCCCGAGGAGCTGGCCGTCGCGGGGGGACTCTCGTCGACGGACCCGAGCGTGCTGTTCACCAAGGCGCTGGAAGAGAACGTCCAATTCAACATCGGGCTGGGCATCCGGTACGGCGAGAACACGCTGAACGTGGCCACGAAGTCGGCCTCGGTGCCCTGTGGCTGGCGCGCGCCCGACGTCCTGGTCCACGCGCCCGGCGCGAGGATCCCCACGAGGCTGCATACGGTGATGAAGAACGTGGGTCTGTTCTGGGTGCTCGTGTTTGCCGGCGAGCCGGCTTTGACCGGTCAGAAAGTGAAGGCGCTGAGAGGATATATCGACGGCGACGGCATGAAGCGCGTTCTCACCAGGCGCCGCCACCGCCGCCGCGGCGATGGCGCTGCCGTCGTTGCCGCGAACGACTCCAAAGGCCAAGGCGAAGCCGAATGCGACAGAGTGCGCCTCGTGACCATCATCGCCGGGAACAAACCCCAGGCCGACGAGGCGCTGGGCGCGGCCCGGTTCGGCGATGCATACTACGACCACGACTCGATGGCGCACGCACGGTATGGGGCCAGCGTGGGCAGCGGCGCCGTGGTCGTGGTCCGCCCGGACGGCATCGTGGGCTTTGCGGCGCCGCTGGACTGCGGGCCCGATCTGGGTGCGTACTTTGCGAGGTTCCTGACGTAGCTGTGTATGACCCGTAGCATAGGTATGGAACTGCCTGGGTACGAGGATGTCTATCTCCATGGACCAGGGATCAGGCTAGAGACAGAACGGGGTCGGTGGGAATGATGGCATCTGGAAGGGGAGGCCGCATATTGACAGGATGGAGTACGGAGTTTACTGTACCGAGTATTATATGTAGGTAACACTCCGCAAATGGCTCCGTATGTGGACAGAGTTTGTAGGTAGGCACGAAATCAAATCGCATCACTTGTATCGCATGAAGTATTTCCATACGTACGCAGTAGAGGCGTACATGTGTGGCTGAGGTGCCAAAATCCCCACAGTTCATTCCTCGACATTCCAAGCATTCGACATTACATAGGTTTCTCGTTTCCTCTTCTCTTTCCTGCTGGTGGCACTGTTAGGGAAAAACGAAAACACTCCCCCATCCTTCTCTGGGCTCTAAACTCATTTCGAAGGCCGTTGCAAGAGAATAATGTGGCTGGCCGTCAAAGGGACAAAATACAGACAGAGAATCTTCCAAATATAACATCCCCACATCATCTTTTTTTTCTTTTACATGACCACACAATCCCCATCGGTCTGCCTGTTAACGTTCGATCGCGACATTCGTGTCTTTTGCTGCTTGGGTCCTCCTCTTTTTAGCTCCTCCAGCCTTTCTCGTGCTTTGGTAAAATTCTGTGCTAAAGCCCATGAATTAACCCCCACTGCGTCGAGACGTAAAAAGATGACATGGACTCACCAGATGCCCTGTAATACCAACGTTTTGCTTCGTCAATATCCCCCGCCGTGCCGATACCTACCTCGTAGAAGTATCCCATCGCGTACTCTGCCTTCGCAAGTCCCGAACTGGCGGCTTTCCGCGCCCACAAGAACGCCTCGGTATCACTCTGCGTAAGCAATGGTTCCGATCCTGTCAAGTACCAGCCGCTCAACGCCAATTCTGACTGGTGCTCCCCTTGGGCGGCTGCCCGGGTGTACCACGCTATACTTTGACGAGCGTCGATCGGGCAACCGAGCAATCCGTACTCGTATGCCGATCCAAGTCGGAACTGTGAGTATTTGTATCCGAGTTCTGCAGCTTGTTGGAACAGCTGAAAGGCGTATTTCTCATCGCGCACGATATGGTCCGTGGACGAGGCCGATTCATAAAGTAAGCCCAACTCATGCAACGCATGAGGATTGTCCTTGTCGGCGCGTTCAGCGGCCCTCTTCAACCATGACACTGCTTCACGTGGATTTTTCTGTTGCCCAAGCAATCCCTTCAACAATATCATCCCCATCTTGTACATAGCTGGGGTGTCTCCCAATGTTGCAGCTCTTTTGTACCATTGCATCGCCTTCAGAGGGTCGCGTCGTGTTCCGCCGCCTTCTTCAGTCCCCAATTCACAGCAAACTGCTACTCGATAGGCACTTTGGGGGTGATTGAGCTTCGCTGCCGACTGGTAGAGGGAAAAGGCCTCTTTCGGATCCACAGCAAGTCCCAACATTCCTTGTCCATAGCAATCGGCCAGATAGAACATTGCGTCAGGATAGTTGGCTGCCACCAATTTCTTGATCAGTTTGTGGGCATCGAATATGTACTTTTCGCGGTTCTTTTGTGTTGTTTTTTGGTCCGCCGTCCCATTCTCGTCTGAAAGAACCCTGGCTGCATCGACCATCTTCTTTGCCAGCTTCAGACCGAGAGCATGGTCGCTGGGATTTCGACTGTACATCTCGCGGAGACTGTTGAGCTCTTGAGCAGTAACGGGCGGGGAAGGACCTGGAACCTCTCGCCCCGGGTTATGCTGAGCCGGGGGCGTTTGACCCGATGGATACGCATTGCTGTCTTTCAGTCCCGCTCTTACTGGTGTAGGATGTGCTGGTAGTGCATCCGGGTTGCTTTCTGCATTTGGGGTCGGATAATGCCTAACGGGCACAGGATGTGCGGAGTTGGAAGCGTTGGATCTGCCAGGGCCGGCGTAATTGTCTTGGGACGCCTTGCGCAATGGTGGGCCTTGTCCATACGCACGTTGATACTGTTGACTCTGCCCTGGGTACCCATAACCTTGATCATACGATATGGGGCCCACAGGCGCTGTGGGTGCTGAAGGAGCTCGGTTCTCAGGCCCGTAATCCTGATCATATGGATTCATCATTTCGTAACTTTGTTGCGGTGGCCGTTGTGCATTGCTTGTGTGGGGTCGGACAGGATACTGATCTTGACTGAACGATCGATAGGGTTGGCCGTTGTTTGGCAGCGGAGGTCTCGAGGCATTACTTTCCATGGACGCCTTCATACCGTTCCGACTGGCAGCTCGAGGCGGCGGATACTGCGGGCCGGGCAGCTCCTGAGGTTGTATATCCCCGTATGCGCCCCTTAGAGGCCCTGTTGAGCCAAAATTGTCCTGTCCACCGTACACTCCACGATAGGATGGAGCTTGTGCAGAGTTGTCATTTCTGCTAGCCGGTACTGGTTGGGAAGTGCTGGGCAAATCGAACGAAAACTCTGCGAGTGGAGAAGTGGTCTGGTTTGGAGGAGGCATAGACTGCGTAGTGTCAATCTGACCTGGAAAGGCACCCGGCACTTGATAAGTTGGTTTCTGATAGATGTGCTGGTCAAGACCCGATTGTTGATTTGCAATCATGTAGTCCTCGCTCTTCTCATTTGCCCGGGTCGGAATAGCATCAAAGTCTGGGATTTCATTATTTCTCGTTTGACCGACTTCAGTGGTACCGTTAGGAGGAAAATCTCGATATGAGTTGGCATGATAACCTTGCTGAGGCGCAGGTCTAGGCTGACTTCCTTGCGGCACACGATCAATTGGTGAGATATGGGCCCTTGACTGTGGAATGTAGTCCGAGGCATAACCCTCGTCATGAATGTAATTGTTGCCGCGACGATCTGGGGGTGGATAGTTGCCTGGAGCGTTGTTGTTGGCCCGGGAGTTGAAGTCCTCCATCCCACCCTGAGGGCCAGGACGAGGTCCATTTCGATTCATAGGCGCCGGGGGACCTCGCGGAGGTCCTGCCGGCCGCATCCGTGGACTGTTTATCCCTGCTTGAGGTCTGGCAACTGGTGGCTGTTGATAGTTCATCTCTGGCGAACTTCGACCGGGAGGCATTGGGTAGCCTTGCATCGGAAGCGGCGGCTGCCCGATATCTGGGTGACGGCCATGCCGGTCGTGCGAAGTACTAGGGCGAGGTGCTTCTTTTCTCTGACTGTTGGAAGTATGAGGTCGGGTTTCAGGTCCGCCGCTGGGACGGTGTTCATTCATGTTGAGATTTGCCATTGCGTGGTCCAGACTGGCGTGTCTCTCGTGCCTCACCCTATCATCCGGCTTCTTCTTGGGAGGGAAAGCCCCAAATGGATTGTCCCAGGCCAGATTTTTGGGGGAGGTAGGTTCAGTCAAGATGCGGTCGCGGGCTATGAAGCGTCAGCGTTCAGTATCAGTCGGAAATCATTCTTCAATCCTTACGCCTGGGTCTCTTTGGTGGAGTGGAAGGCTCCGACCATTGGTTTCTGGGTGGTCTCTGGCCATCAGAATAGCTGTGATCTGGCGGCGGAGGTCTGCCTTGCCCATGGGTGCGATATCGCTCGTCATATTGATATTGGCGACCAGGAGGAGGACCTTGATCGTACTGATCTGGCGGCGGGGCCCGTGAATAGCCCCCGCCATTTTCATGATATCGTGCTTCATGGCCATTTTGCTGGGGATATTGATGTTGGGCTTCCCACTGCCCATTTCGATCGTAACTCGCCGGCGCCGGCGCCGGACCTGGGGCGTAACCATTACGACTCTGTGGATAGTCATTATAGCGTTGATGTTCCTGGTTATAAGAGCCCTGGCTTCTCCCACTCTCTTGCCATTGTCTCTGGTTGTTTCCGCTGTCGTATTGGTACGAGGGCGCTGGATTTTGCTGCCATTGCTGGCGATATTGATTGCCAGCCATCATCGTGAAGAAAGAGGATCTGAGCCTGGACTAATTCTGCTGCAGACAGACTGTAGTTCCTAAACCCGCACCCACGCTAGGCGCTCGACTGTTGACCGAAGAGGATCGTGAAAGCAGGCGTGACTGGCGATCAAGTTGGAATTGAAGTTTCGCATTGCCGTGTCATGCACCAAAGCTGGCCACGCGAGGAACACAGGAAAAGGCCGAATAACAAGCTCCAGCCACAGCCAGACGACAAGAATCGACGGCCGAGTCGGACGCACGGAATGAAGGCGAGCAAAGGGAAAGATGCAACAATCGCAACAACAGTCGCAGAGACCAGAGAGGTGCAGAGTGGTGTCAAGTGAGTGAGGTGATGTTTGTTCCGCTTTGACCTCCTTGCGGGTTGGTTTAGGCTGGTATGGCCCCCGAGTCCCAAACTGCCGCTAACGGCGCCAACTGCACAGGCTAGGCTTACTTAAAACCCCCGGAGGGGCTCGCCGGGCATCGGTGCGGGAGATGACCCGGCTCGCCTAAGGCCTTTGCTTAACTTCAGGGGGGGGAGGGGCGAAGAGGTACCTTGGTGGGCACCTAGGAGAGGGCCCTGGATGAGAGATGAGAATAACACCGTACTTAGGTACTGGGTAGGTACTTGGTACTCGTAACTGCACCCAGAACACCAACAAGAGCAATAGTCCAACGTAATATTTTGGCATCCTTGCCACAGAAAAACTTTCGGCACTGTCCGTTTATTCTCATGCTAGTTGTTGAATTCTCGACAGATCTACATGTACGCCTTGACAATGTCGACACGGACAAAGAACGAACCCGACTCTTCATGTCAGGCACAGGCCCATGATTCGCCGCAACCAGTCCAGCTCAGTCCTCTCCGAGTCTCTGGCGTCCGACCTCCCGACGATCGCCCGCTAAATGCAGCCTCTCGATCGGGGTTTGCGGGCTGCGAAGCCACCGATCTCCGCATAACGAGAAGCGGCCCAGACTGCTGGGCCACAGAGATTCTAGAAAGGCTGCTCTCAAAGGCGGTAGGCTACTGGGCTGTGCACACAAAGATGAGAGAGATCAAATGTCAAGAGCTGTTTGGATATCTGTGCGAAGTTCGAGAGCCTTTTTCGCTTCCCAAGGCCAACCTATGACCACACAATCTGTGTCATCCACCGACTGCTTTGAAACAAGACTTGTCACAGAACCACGACAGGATTGTGGCTTGAAAGCAACATGTTGGAGAATGTGCCGCCTGCGCCACAACCATCTCTGAACCCTTGTCGGAATTTCGACGGCGATCAAACAATGACGGTTTGTGCTCTCGCCTCTCCGGCGAGGATCCTTGCAGCCCTAACGGCTTCGATTTGCTCCTGTCTAAGAAGAAGCAGGGCTGAACCTCGTTTGGCGAAAGCAGGCCATCCCTTGACCCGGCTCACAACTTCCCGGTTGCAGAAGATCCTCGTGCGAAATTTCCCAGCTCAAATCATCTCACAAGTCTTGACCTTGTCACAGTTCCCGTCACTCATCCACTGATATCGGTACCAGGTTTGATCCTTTTTCCACATACTCCTACAGCTGGATGCGAACACCACATGTCTACAGACAGTCTCGGACAGCTTGATCTGCGCCAGCCCGCTCGACCCACTTTCAAAGTTTCAATAGCTCACGACCGAGATTTCAATGTCGGAGGCAAACCCGCCAGCCTGGGAGACCTTGAGCAAACCCTTCGTAGTCAAGGCAAGCACGTGGAGGAGAGCTTGAGCGCCCACAATCGGTGAGTTCTGAGTTGGTGGAAGGAGTTCGTCTAGGGTGATCTTTGCTTGTTTTGCACCCCTTTCTTCCTCAATCGCCTCTTCCTGTTGTTCTCCTTTCTCTTGGATCTTCATATTGACGAACGAAAGGAAATTGTATGCTTCCTTCTCCAGTGTTGTAGCGGCCCATCGAGACTGTACGGCTGTTTGCGTATCCACGATTGCAGATGGTCCGTACAGTTCAAAATCCGGATCAATATCAGCCCCTAGCTGTGCGTCTAGGTCCGCAAATTCGTCTTCATTGTTCGTGACTTGTGAAGCACTGAGGGGCCCTGGGCTACTCTGTCTGGACAGTGAAGCTAGACCTCTCCCAAACAGTGGACTGGCGGAGGTGAAACGTGATCCTCGTTTGCCTAGAGCGGATGGCGGCCCCAGTTCCATTCCGCCGTATAGACCGCCAACGCTTGAGCTCAACCTCGGGATGTGGCCGCTTCCCAGAGGTTGAGCAGAGCTCTGACGAGATCCAGAGATATTCCATGGCATGCCAGACGAGTAGTCGGGCAAGGATGGAGGCCCGTGGCGCCCAACCTCTATTTCCACGTCAAGGTCATGACCTTGAAATAATAATCCGTCGTAATCAGCATGCTGAAGTCGCTCTCCCTCTCTTCCGCGAGCGACTTCTTCTTGAGATGACGTTCTGGCTCTTACTCGTCTGTCCTCCTCTCGCTCGGCATCCGTCAGGGAACCGCTTCGTGATCTCTTCTTTCCATGGTCCAGTTCTCCTCTCAACATATCCCACAGCGATTGCCCACTGAATACGGCAAGTGGATGTGGGACTCTGTCATCTCCAAAGCAAGATGCAATATTTCCGAGCCCTTGTTGTAGGATCCAGAATTCGGCGTTCTTCTTAGCTTTGGAGTTTGCAAGTTGGCCCTGTCTGGTGCGTGAAGCCGCCGCCATGTTGGCAAGATAATTCAGATTCCACTCATTGAGATCTCGGTTACTCAACTCTGTCTGGCGATCCGGACGAATTGCTTTGACCATGCGTGCAAGACGCTGAGGTGCGTCTGCTGTCTCTGAGCTTTCCTCGGACGCTTCGACGGATGACATCGGTTGGGTCCCTTGTCGAAATGCCCCATCTGCAGGCTCTGGCGTCAACGGAATCTGAGGGGCTGGAGGCGGGGGGACTAGTTCCCCGTTGCCTAGGATGCTCATCTCGTCGTCAAAGGTGGCCATTGGGTCATCCCTTCCTGCGATGGGTGGATGCACTCTACCACCCCGATCGCTAGCCCCTGCATCGCTTGGCAGTGGTAGTCCTACATCAGATGGTAGCTGAAGGCCCCGAAGACTATCAGAAATGGTGGGATGGAGGAAGCCATCTTCATCGACGTCAAAGAGGGCATCATCAATGACGGTAGGTTCTTCCTCAAAGATTGAGGGTGGGTCTGCTCCGTTGCCGGTCTGCGCGACAGAGCTCGTGCCCTCACCAAAGGGAACGCCGAAGCCACTAAAACCTCCGGCAGGCGTATCAAACAATGGAATCTCAAGCCTTATTTCTCCTGCTTCATCGGAGGAAGTGTGACTTGTCTGACTTGAAGGTAACGTCAGAGAAGACGAGGCGTTTCCGGAAGAGCTGGAGGTTCGTGGGGAAAACCCAAATGATGAGAGGTCGAAATAGATATCAATATCCGGAATGAAATATGGGTCTTCCGCGAGGCTGAGTTGTTCTGGCCTTTACAGATAGATGAGCGGAGGTTCACAGAAGGATGAAACGTCCCTCGACTGACCGTGTCTTTCTCACATCGGGATCAAACTCCACCTCTTTGAAGACATGTTCCGTCTCTCTCATCCTGTCCCTCAAGCTCGTGATGTCCGTCAAGACATATCCGCATTGCTGCTGGAACACGCGGGAGACTCCAAACAGCAAACTGCCCTGCAACCTCAACGCCAAGGGCACCTCGGGCTCCGTGATGGTCTTGCATGCCTTCTGGAGGTCCACGTCAAGGATAGCTCGACGAGATATCTTTTTCAGGTTGGACTTTGAGCCGAGTGTTGCAACAAGCCTGGTGAGGAGTGAGGCGCAGGTGCAAAGGGAGGCAATTCCCAACGCGGCGAGTGAGAGAGAAAAAGGAAGGGATGCCGATGAGGAGAGGCGAAGGCAATGAGATGAGTCTCAGAGGGAGGAGGTTCTTACCAGATGGTTGCCACGCCATACTGACGATTCGTCAGGACTGTTTTGCAGGATAAGCCGCGTCAGCCGAGTTGTACCTTCCAATGTACCCAGATAGAAAGAGGACTCACTTTCGTGGCTGTAGAACATGGCGCCTTGACCATTGAAAGACTTCAGCTCATTCGACGTCGGCAGGGAGCCTTTTTCTCAACCTCGACGATATCAAACGGACAACCGGAATTGACGACACGATCAGCGACCGCAGCAAGCAGCAGATATGAGGAAAGGGGAGGAGTCGGTCATTGGTATTTAGCAAGCGCAAGTCAATGGATTGGGAGCGGATTTTGGGCTGAAGTCAAGTGGCGAGTGAATGAAGAGAGTGAATCCAGCAGCGGCTGCCCCCCAGCTTACACACGAGCCATTCTGCCAGACCTTTGCGTTTAACGTCATCATCGTCGATTCAGAAACAAAAGACAAAAGGGAATATACATGCACAGAGAACGGCGGGCAGGTCCGGCCACGGAAGTCTCCTTTTCTCCTCCTTAACATCCATGCCTCTTCTCTCAACAACGTCTGCTTCCTAGGCAAAGCCGACATCACACCCACATCCTGACTCTGCAATCTTCTCCGTCTTGTAAGGGATCTTCATTGCCGCACCCTTTCACACCCGAAAGAGTACCTCACGGACGCCATCCAACATTGAAAGGGCATAGTGAAAACCCGAAGGAGTGTGCTTCGAGATATGGACAAGCTCGAGCTCCTTTCTTTAGATTGTCTCCCTCCTTTTTCATGTTGTCACGGCGCGAATCTGGAGAGAAAAATGATGCTTATGAACAAGGACGACCGTTGCTCACTGATGAATCTCGTATTATTAGGCCGGAAACTTTTATTCGAACGCTTTTTGGGGTATTGTGTCTTGCCGTCGGCGCCTCCATATACTCTATTCTAGCTCCTTTTCTATTCGAGCGGAATGCCCTCGTATTCCCCATAGCCAAGAGCCAAATTCATGTTTTCTGTACGAGCAAAAGGTCAGTATATACGCAATCTCCACAGATGACCGGATCTGGAACTTACGAAGACACTGCGTTGCCGCCCCCTTCAAGAGGTTGTCAATCGTTGCACAAACCACCACCCTCTTCCCGCTGCTATGCACAGCAAACCCACCAATCTCCACGCCATGCTTTTTGGCGATATTCTTCACGAGTGGAGCCTCCCCAATGATCTTCAACAGTTTCTCACCGGCATAGCGATCTTGATACAGTGTCCGAATATCGCGAGACTTCATTTCTTGTTTCAATGGAATATTGATGGTGTGGTGAATGCCCTGGAACCAGACGGCGACGTGGGGAATGAATGCCACCGGTGTCCCTAGTTGGGAGGAGATCTCACGTTCGTGGATGTGATCTGTTAGACTGTAAGGAACGATGTTGTCCGTGAGGTTGTTGACGTCGTTCTTGGGAGAAGGTTTGGTGCCGGCACCTGAATACCCCGAGACACCGAAAACTGTGGGTTGGCCGCCCAGATACGGTACCAAAGGGGCGATGCCGAGCTGAGCGGCTGTAGCATAGCATCCTGGGTTCGAGATCCTTGTGGCCTTTGCGATCGCGGAACGGTCAACCAGTTCTGGAAGACCATACGTCCAGCTCGGATCGAATCTGTAGTCGGCGCTCAGATCAATGATGACGCTGTTTTTGCCGACCTGATCGATAGCATCAACAAATGGCTTGCACACGCCGTTTGGTAAAGCCATAACCCAACAGTCAACATCTTCGTTCTCTTCCATTTGTCGGACGTCTTCGACAGTCAAATTTTCGTAGATAATTTCGCGCTTGTCATATCCTTCAAGCTTCCTGCCAGCAAGCTCTCGCGATGAGACATGGCGTAGGTCCATGTGCGGATGACGGTTGAGGAGATCGATGAGAGCTTTACCGGTATAGCCTCGAGCCCCAATGAGGGCCACCCTTGAAGGTTTGCTGTTTGAACGGTTCTTGGAACCAAGCGGGGGGTTTGGGTTTGTCGTGGAGTATGTGCGGATAGACAGAGCTGGCTTTGTGACATACCTCGCTTGCCGTGCTGACCGCAAAGGATTCACTGAAGTCGAAAAGGTTCGTTTCTGGGTCACTCCTTGAGGACCAGCATTGGTAAGATTGGACGCCGCTCTAGCGGCACGGTGCAGCTTGGCCTCGAGATTGATATCGCCGAACAGCTGGCGTCCATGCTTTGTGAATTCGACCATAAGGTCTTTAACCTCATCGCTCGTCTCAAGACCGTACCAGAAGAGGACTTCGCCATCTTTGGAGAGACTCCCGTCAGCCTTGTCGAAGAACCAGGTCAAGTTCTCATCATCTTCCTTGACAGTCCACATCAGCTTTGGGAAATCCTTCTTGATGGCAGCGAAGATATTGTCTGCCACGTTCGTAAGCCAGCCGTTCCTGGTAATGGTCAAGGTAGCCAGCTGGGCCAATGCTGTTTCTCCGCCTGGCGGCAAGACAAGAGCAAAGGCCTCCATCGGCTCATCGAAGTAAGCTTTGAAGTCCCGCGTCTGGAGGAACTTGATATAGCGATCCACAATGGCTTTGGCATCAAGCCCGGCACGGTCGCGGATGAGAACTTCCTTGAGCTTCTCGAGGTCTTTGAATTGGTCGATAGATGTGTTAACATGAACTTTGTTGCCACGTCGGATCAGAGTACCGGCGCCCGAGTCCGTGAACAATTCCTTCTGCAGATCAGCCGGGTGAATGATGGCGACGCTCGAGCTGCGCGGCAGATCCATCAGGAGCTCCTTCATCTCCTTAATCTTCAGCCTGGTGCCGTGTCGGACCCACCACTGTTGCATGAGGTGATCATACTCCTCGTCTAAATTGATGGCGGAGATCTTTTCCTTGGTATCACCATTGAACAATCCGCCCTTCTCGGAGAGGTAGACAATCTTCAATGGTTGGAGTGCTCGGGCGAGCTCACCGGCCGCCACATCTGCATTCACGTTCAAGACCTGGCCGTCTGATGTCTCGGCCATGGACGTCAAGATGGGCAGGCATCCTGCCTGGATAGCAGCCTCGATTGGCCTCTTGTCGACACGTCTGATCTTGCCCACGAGGTTGTATTTCTCCTTGTCAAGATAGTCCGCGGTAAAGACCCCAGAAGTGATCGGCCGGGCCCGGACACCTAGACGCTCCAGTTCTTCCACCAGCCGCAGGTTCTCTTCGAGGAATAGCGCTCGTGCGATTCCCAACGTCTTGGGGTCAGTGACCCGGATTCCGTCCTCAAAGTGTGGCTCCACTCCAGAGTCCTCCAGGATCTTGTTCAGTTGGGGCCCGGCGCCATGGACCACGACTGGATAGAGACCGACATGATTGAGGAATGCGAGGGCCGAGGACAAGGTCTGGAGATGCTCGGTCAAGATGGCGCCACCGACCTTGATGACTGCGAACTGCTGGGATGACACAGAGCTGAAGTGTGACAAGTACTGTTGAACCTCTCTCTTGGAGCCAATATTACTGAGCAACTGTACCACTGTAGATCTCGTGGAGGGGTAGGATCCCGAGGGAGAAGAATATGTTCGTGGGGAGGACGTCTGCCGTACAGCGAGGGGGGTGTATGAGGGCCGAGCAAGGCGGAGAGCTCGAGAACGCAGAGACGAGGACGCCCCCCGTCGGGTGACTGCTCGCGCAGTAGCCGCTCCCAATGCCGACATGGTTGTCCTCAATTCATGCGGCAGCTGATACGAGGTCTGGAATACACGTCGGGAGTCGGGTGACGTGGACGGTCTTCACGCAGTGAGTCGGTCGAGGTATGAGGGATGAAGAGGGGAGATTGCGATCCGGGAAAAACAACAGAGAAAAGCCAACTGCAGGTCTATTGAGAGGAACGCCAAAGAACCATATGCCCCGAGATTAGAGCAGGGGAAGAAAAAACTTCAGTAGTCGTGGCCTTGGGTCAAAATTTTCTGCTGTGCCAACTGCTCGATAGCAAAATATTTTGCGGGGTGATGGTTGTTGTGCATGAGGATTGCCAGTGGCAGAACCAACCACAACCCCAACTCTGGAGGTCACCAGCCAGAAGCCGAGTAAGCCAGCGGAAGCCAGCCTCTCTCGTCTCCCGTCTCCGTCTCCGATCGCGGTGGCGTGCCAATGCCAGTGCGAGTGCCACTCTATTGCCTTTGACGAGCTCTTTGGTTGACCCTCGAGGGAAAATTTTTTGGTCTTGAAAATTCTCTTCGCCGCCCTGCCTGCCGAAGGAATCTGCATGATGAACGCATGGCTACACGCTTTCTAGCCTGAAGGGGCTGATCATCACCCGCGAGCCTTCAGTCTTTTATCTCCGCTGTGCTATTCGATAGTAGCGCGCAAGGTTTGAAATTTTACTCGAGCATCCTGTGGGCACGGCGTGGGCGGGATTCCCTGGTTCAACGTCACATGTAGCGAAGAAGAATGCGATGAAAACGCTTTCGGGCTGCAGTAGGGCTCATATAGATAACAGCATTGTCCTTCGGCGCCTTCTTGAATTCCTTTGCGTATTGTGTGAGCATTGATGACCACGGAGAAGCCATGGACCATAGAACGATGCTCGGGTTTGATTACAGAACTGATGGCAGAAATCCATTTTATTGAACGCCCAAGTAACAACGGCGAAAAAGCCCAAGGTGCATTATTGTAACAGGAGTAGCCCCATCCCATCCATCGTCCATCCGTAAGCGCTCTCGAGCACGGTTCAGAAAAGAGCTCGCATGACGCTTTCGCATTTGCTGTTGTTCTCGCTTTCAAGTGTTTCCTCCAACGCTGGGAAGACTGTGCTGTCATAACTGTTCCAAGTAAAAGTGTTCGGGTCTCGTTCAGGACGGGGTTCCGCATTTATCGGGTAGCGACCACTGAAACAAGTCAGCGCTGATGTTATGGTCCGGGAGGGAAATGGGAGCATCATACCAGCTGGGACAATAATGACAATGAGAAGCACAATGATGCCGACGATCAAACACATGCGCATCTTCATGTCCTTCCACCACATCTGTTTCCGGACTCTGTTGGCACCTCTCCGGAAGCCCTGGGCCGAGACGGCGAGGTTGTCGGTCTTATCTTGCAGCGAGTCTAGTCGCTCGCCTCTCTGTGACACCTTGTTGATGTTTTCACGCATGACACCGACAGTATCGTCGATTTGCTGTGAGAAATGATCATGTCAGCTTTCAGGTCGAACGGAGATGGCGACGGGCGGGTCGAAAGGTCATGGAGTGTAACGATTTCAAAGACGCATCTACCGCAATTGGCGATGTTCGACTCTGCATCATGCACTTGGTGTGCCCAGATGGAGTTCGCAATGCAAAATTCAATCTGCGACACTTCAGGCAGCAAGATTGCCCATCGCCAATTCCGACGTCTTCTTCGCATCGTGTACTGTATGGAAGCGATCTTTCACTTTCACGTACCGCTTGCAAAGCAGCTGTTCTCTGGTTGCTAGCTGGCTGTGCGCCGCCTTGTCCGCCAGCTGGTATATAGGGATCATACGGTGCTTCTGAGGCCATTTTGGTAGAGGCGGTCTTGGAAAAGGATGATGCGAAGGTGCGAAGGGAGTTAGTTGGATAATATGGGCGTCGAGATGGAGAGGTTGATGGAGAGGGCGATGGCAGTCGTTTGTCAAAGTGAATGCGAAGATGTCAAGTGGTGGATTGGGATTGAGGATTGTTCGGTGCTGATGGGGGATGAAAGATAGATTGGGACGGAGGTTGGAAGGGCAAAGCTGACGAAGGCTGGGTAAATCTGGTAAATCTGGCGCTTGGACCTGCGACAAAGAAGCGCAGCCACGCACCAAGAAGAGGCAGAGGCCGCCCCCGACGCGGGATTCTGGATTTCTGAGACGAACAGTAGCGCCACCAGCCGCTGATTTGTTTCACAACACGTGATGGCGACTCGCAGACACCAGAGCGTCACCGGGTCACCCAACTGCTCTAAGATTACCGGGTTCTTAGACAGATCACATAAGGAGTCTTAGCATTGAGTGCATACCGAGTACACAGACAACAAACAGTTATTTAATCCTCTACCAACGCCCGATTAAAGACGCAATGCCTCGTCCTGCTGGTCCTGTTCGGAGGCCGCGGCCACCCTCTGGTGCGTCCAGGTTCGGCTGACACATGCTCCTCTCCTGGTCCAAAGAGGCTGTGCTCCAGGCGACCTTGTTACTGTCTACTCTGTGCCCGGTATTCGTTTGCAGCCGGTCACTGCCTCGGTTGTCAGGGTTGCGTACATTAATAGCGCACTCACTCCAACCTCTCTGGCTTCGTCCGACTCCTCCGTTCGCAAGGCACCATCATTATCACCCGAGTTGGCGCAATGACATGTCCTTGTTACGGCCGGCTTTTCAATGCAGCCGAGATTGGTACATATTTACTGGTACGCATTTACTCGGTACATCGAAGCTTTAGGCATCTAGCTGGGATGCGTCCCAAATTCCTGTCGCCCCTAATTGAGAGGGAGTGGTTGGAGGCCATTCGCCAATCAGAGCCTGCCAAGTCCAAGTCCGTTGAGATGTCGTGCATCATTGACCTTGACGTGCATCACGCATCTCCCATTTCGCATCTCGACCCTTTTGCATTCCCTCCATCTGCTCAAAGCTGCACAACGTGCCATCCTCGGTTCTGTGTCTGACTAACGTCCTCTCCTGGTGACGGTCCAATGAACACCTCGCGAGCGGATTGGAACTGAGCCAGGGCCGAAGAGTCCAGAGCTGGCCCTTGAGAAGTCGGTTGTGCGCGGTCGAGAATATAAAAATCGAAGCCCACCATGGGTTCACGGGGATGGATGTATACCAAAATGGCTGGGGCGTAAGGAAGAAAAATTCAACCTTTTGGATGCTGTTGTGCTGATGTCTTTGACCTACTCCAGGTTCGTGCTCTGCTGCGTCGGAGGTCCAGCACTGATGTACTAGTAAGACCTCACACTACTCACTGACCACCTTCCTATCTTCGTGTGTTAGCTTTGCCCGATTGCCCTTCTGCTGAGACCTCCGCATTAATACGCATCTACCTGACATACCTGGCGCAGCACGACACCCACCGAAGGCGAAGTCTTCAAGCGCTTCAATCCCGATCTTCAGAAACGCAACCTCGAACTACGAGAAAAACGCATCAAAGACAATGAGGAATTCGTCTCTAAATTAATCGAGTATTCTAAATCAGATAAACCCATTTGGATTGTTGCTGCCGAGGCCGAGAAGAGAGAGAAGGCCGAAAGGATGAGGAAAGCAGCCGAGCAGGGAATGGAAAGGGGCAGTATTAGGGAGGAGATGAGACGGGCGCAGGCCGAAGGGAAATGACATTCGGACCATTGCATTTCTCGACGAGCTCTGGGAGCGGCCTATCTGTACAAAATCTGCAAACAGCAATACGTTGAATGAAGTGTCTCCAGTCGCCAGCGTTCGCATAAGATTTGCGCAAAGCTGGATGGAGCAATATCGTTCAAACCAAACGCCCCATGCTGATGCTAAGGAGCGCCCACTCTTGGCCTATTTGAGCAAAGTTTTTCTCACAAGGGAATGCCGGCTTCCCAGTCCCGACCGCTTCATCAGCTCGGTTGTTGAAATGCTCCCATATGTCCCAGGCGCCTGATAATTCCTGATAAACACCCAAAGAGATCCTCAGCCGCCCATCTCAGGCGTCGTGACGCCGGGTTTCATGCCAATCGTCATATCATAACAGACATCCTCCCCCGTCTAGCTTCCGAATGCAATGCCCGTCGTGTCGAATACGGGAATCTCAGGTCTAGAGGACCATCCACCATGCGCCCCCCACAATGAAAAAGACCAGCAAAACAGTCAAGATCGCCGCTCCAACTTTATCTGCCGTGGTAACCTTTTCTTTGTTCAGGTCCTCGGGACCAATTGGGCTTGATGTGCCAGCATTGGGGTCTCCCTTGCTTGTTCCTCCAGAGCCCTCAGTGACAGGACCAGCGACTTGGGTGACCAAATTGGATTGGATGACCTCTAGAGCCGACATTTGTTCACCGACCCCAGTACTGCCGTCAAATTGGCCCGCCCACCATTTCAATCCACATGAAGTGCCATTGACGCCTCCTGTGCAGACGGAAGCTGCTGCTGCTGCCGACGTTTCCAAAATGGGTTTCAAGAGTGGGTAAGTGAAGGGTGCTCTGACCATCGTTGCTGCCATCCATCGAGCGAGATAAGCCTTGAACGAGCGTTGATCGACATTGCATGTGTCGGAACCATCAGGGTTGACACCTTCACAGGCAACCTCTTTCAGAATATTGTTCTGCAGAAAGACACTGAGCCTAGCGATGATGCCGTTGATTCTGTCCTCCCAAACTTGACTGCCTCCCGTCTATGTGTCAAAGGTCAGTAATTCCGCCCTTATAAAGTCGGTCGATATCAAACTTACGAAATTGTACATGTTGGCAGCTCCGACGAGAAATGTGCCAGCGTTGTACGTCCACTGGATATGGTCGAGCTGTGTGCAGTTGATAGTATCATCGCTCCCGTCAAAGAAGTTGTATTGCGCGTCCCGCAGACCGATGGCAGTTACCCAATCCCACATCCGCTCCGCCCAGTCGGCATAGGTCTGGTTTCCGGTGTAGACGGCCAAGCGAGCACCCATGTTGAAAAAGCATCCGTTCGAGATGGTGTTTTTGTAATTGTACCCGTTGTTGAAGGCGAAAATCTGCCACTTCAACCCACCTGCGCAAGAGGTGGTGTCCCAACGCGCCGCCTGCGTGTTGAAGACAGCCTGAGCCAGAGCGAGCCACTGTGGCTGGTCTTCGGGAGGATTGGGGAAGACATTCTCTGCAGCAGAGAGCGCGGCCATTCCCCAGAAAGCTTGATCGTCGTTTCCTTCGGTCTTTGTCTGGTTGGGTGGCATGAAATCGTTGTCGGGCCCAACTTGATGGAGCATGGCTTGGGTGGTGATCTCATTGTATGAATCATCTCCCGTGAAGTACCAGTAGTCAATGAGCGCTCCAAACATTGCACCAGCTTCCCACCAGTAATATGGAGCGGGGAGATTGCCCGGGACATCTCCAGGTCGGTAACCAGTGTAATACGAAACCATCTCGTCGGCAACAGTTTTGGCTGCGGCTTTTATCGAGTCGGAGCTTGAAAGGTCAAGTTGGATTGCGAGGGCATTTTGCGTCACTAGGATGGCCGATAATGCCACATGCAGGCAAGGTCTTCTTCGGAAGGGCTTCATTGTGTTGCAACAGAGATTGTGAGAGGGAGGGAAAACCCGCGCCGGCAGTGAGCCAGCTGAGAAGGAGCTGTCTTTCTTCTATTACCAGAGAATCTCCAAGCAGATTATTTGCTCTTGATACTCGGTATACGAGGGTGAATGATGTCGGTCCGTTGGATTGGCTCGGTTGACGTGGGGGCGATCTTGATCCTTGCCGCAGATCCCAGATCCGCAGATGACGAGCGGGCAGGGCGTTAGAGGTGGAGCAGACAGAGCAGAACAGCGAGTGACAAAGTTGATTCCGCGAGCGACAGAGCAGGAGAGAGAGTCTATCGTACAGAATGAGGTTGCTGGTTCGACTAGAGAAAGAACTTGCAGGACCGTGAAGGTGAAGGGTGCACCAAGGGCACAAAGTCACCAAGGTGGTGTGGGTTTTCTTTGATTCCTCCGTCCTGCGTCCGGTTGTTCCTTGTCCTGTCTTTGTCTTGCATGCCGGGAATGCACGTTGCGTGACTCGCAACACCCCAAGACACCCATAAGCCCCAACGCCACGGCCGTGGGCGGCATGTGGCGGAAGCTTGGGCGCCCAAGGAGGTTGTCTAGGCGGCCGGGTGGGTACCCTTGGTATGCAGCTGGGCATCTATGACGCCTGGGCTTGCCAGGTCCCCGAGCTCTGGAATGCAGCTAAACACCTGCCCGCCACCTGTCTTTACCCAAACAGCACAAACACCAACCCAGCCTCTTCTATTATTCATCTTGTTCCTCTATCGAACTGGGCAGAACTCCCTCAAAAGTCGCTCTTTGCAGCCGAAAGCCCGCATCGAATGCCTTTTCCAGCTATGAACCGTTCCGTCGCACCCATCGCTATCGTTATCGGCCTCTACTGCCCAGCCGCCTAGCCTCGTGCCCAGGAAGCCAGATGGCACTTATTGTTACAAAGCTCTTGGTACGAGGTACACGTCACCAATTGTGCTTGCAAAAACACAACCAAGGGGCATTCGGCCTCAATCTGCTCCGATCGAGGTCCTCAAAGTCCCTCTTCTCCCAAAAGCCCACACCTCTCGTGCCTTCTCTGTCTCTCTACCCTCTCGCATTACCGACTCCTGGCGCTTATCCCTTGATCAGAGTCACGGACGCCTTGTCTTAACAAACCCTTGGTTCATGTCTCAATGTAGGGGGTGCGTCACAGTCGCCATAGGCTCACAAAATCCGAGACCGCGGAGCGCCGAGGACGCGCCCCCCAGCCATGTTCCCGCTGCTCTCCGTCTCGCGACTGGCGACGCAGGAAATCCGGACTGCCGTACCTTACATAAAAGACGTCAGGTGCGTCCGAGCCTAGAGCTACTCTCAGCCAGTCCAGATTTTTCATTCCGCTCTGCGTGTGAATGCCAGGCTGAACTCCAAGTTGGCAGTGGATCTCCTTTCTTTGCACAGCCTTCCTTGGTGCCAAGGTCTCACCTCCCACCTCTTGATTTGATATTGTGATGCTGGCTGGGTTGTCTCTGTTTCCCCCGGCTGCAGCCTAGGCTCAGTTTCGCGTGATGCTGTGATTCTGTTCCGATTTTGTGGAACGACTTGCCGCAGATATTGACAGCAGGGACATGACGGCATTTCTATTATGGAGCTTTTCCGCCAGAAGTGTATCTGCAATTTTATCCTACCCGAGGACACAGCGGGAGAAGAGGCTTCAACTTTTGAAGAGCTGCAAGCCCTTTGACCCGAAAGTGTAATCGCGTCTGGGTGGAGATCAGCTCCGCCACTTTCCGTGTCTGAGACTGGCCTTGTTCTGTCAAGGCGTCCGCGGAGGTTATGTGGATCTGGTCCAGGGCGGAATACAGGTTTGAGAGAGAGCCGGTTGAAACAGATGGGCCTGAATCATGGTAGCGGTCAACAGCTCCGCGCAACTCTCCAGACAGGCAAGAACGCCTCCCTCATCCAGAGTGACGACTGCAACCAGTGAAGAGCGATAACCGAGCATACGGACAGACAGCAGAGGGCCTGCCGCTTGAGGAAGTCCGACATCCCTCGTGCGAAAACAATGGCTGGGATGACCGGGCCGCAAGACAGGCACAAGGAGGAATATGGAATTCTTTCCTGGTGTTGGATTCTCATCACAGGTCACTGCTTCAAGGTAAGTATCAAGGCCTATTAGACTGAGCGTTCAGGGTTTAGAAACGGAAAATGTACTCGGAATCTCGATGCAAAATTCATATACTGCCAAGGAACCCGACCATGGAACTTTTAAGAGCTTGAGAAGACAGGCTACTGCTTCGTCCTCGAATCATCAATAGTAATGTCCGTCATACTCGTTCTCTTCTTCTCGTCAGTAATTTTCATCGGCCAGCACCCGATGCAAGCAGACCGTATTCGCCTGTCACTCGGCACCTCTGTGGCTCGAGGGCCTTTCCATCCAGTTCTTGTACCAACACCACCGCCATCACGCGGCCTTTGGTCATTCTCCCGACAGCACCTGTTGTCTGTTCTCTCTTCCCTCGGTGCTGGTGTTCCACCTCGCCATCCCCTCTCCCCACCTTTCTCACTTCTGCTGCGCCTTCAACAACTTCAAGATCTCGCTGTCTTTGTCCCCAATGACGGCTTTGCCGCCACTCCAGTCGACGACGACGGGGCGGGTGAAGAGGGATCCGTCCTGCTTGACCTTCCTCAGCGCGTCGCTCTCGCTCGCGGCCCCCTTGACCAGGTCCCCGGCGCGACCTGAGCCGACGTACTCGAAAATGCTCTTCAGCTGGTCTGGCGTGGGGGGCTGCTCGGTGATCTCGAGCTCGAACGGGTCACGCGTCACCGTCGTGTTCTGGTGCGAGTGGTCCGACGCCTGGTCTTCGGTCGCCGTCTCGGCGGCTTGCGCGGAGGCCTGTTTCAGGATCGTCGCCGCCCGCACGCTCGCGGGCAAGCTCGGTTTGTGGAACAGCGTTATGACATCGAGGGTCTTGGCCTGCTTCCCAGAGACACAGGTTAGCTACCTAGGTAGTTTTCTGCGTGCTTTCCTTTTCTCGAAATACAAAGTATCCGCTCACTGCTCTCATCGAAGGGCAGGGAGAAGGGGAAAACCTGGAGAAGCCGAACCCGGATAGATCGGCTAGGTTCCAAAGCTAGGAAAAGCCCCAAGGTTCAAGCATACCATGCGAAACATGTTGGACACAAAAGCCTTCATAGGCTTAGGCTGCCACATACGATGGGAGTGTGTGACCTTGGCTGTAGAGCTCAAGAACGAGCGAGGGCAAATGGTGGTCGATATGAGATAAATCACAGGGAAAGAGAGGAGCACGGCGGAAGCTCTGTTTCGACGGTTTTCGCAGCTTGTGTCTCTGGTTGCGATGGGATGCAAGGAAACTTCAACGACGATCAATGTTGGGAGCTTGTTGTGTTCAAGGGTCGAAGAGTTCCTAGTTCCTGCGAAAGCAATGGGAGAAGGCGCGAAACAGCGGACCGCTACGTCATCCGCAGCTGCGCAACACGTGATGGTCAACGAGCCTCCCGAGGCGCTCTGCACACCCGGCTCGTCCTTTCCTTTCTGGTTTTCTTTTATCCTGCCTTTTCCTGCTCGAGCCACCAGAATTTCTGTTTTCCGTCCTACAGAGGTCGTCAGGCCACGGATTATGTGGTTCCGAGGCGAGAACTCAGCTCTCCTGCTCGCCCATCCTGTACTTGTAGTCGGCACGCGGCACAAGACATAATGACTACCAGCTTGATCGCCATGAAAATGCAGAGCCCGGGATGTGAATTAAGCAGCCTCCACAGGCAAATATCTCCCCACAGGAATAGAACTAGTCATCGGAAACCATATCCATGGTCTTGACGCAATGTGCTGGGTGGCAAGTACCACAGCTCCGCCCGCTCCACTGGATTCAGGCTTCATTGTTGGTGTTTCGGAAGAGCGACAGGGAAAGGCGATGAGCCATCCAGATGGAAATAAAGAACGTAAAAGACCGAATATGGACGAGCTCTCCACCACCAGCCATTGTTATTGCCGCCGACTCACCTAGTGAGATTCATTTCATTGTTAAGCTGTAAAAGAGCGTCCGGGTTCATGCTTTGCTCGAGCGAGACACGGATGGTGCTTAGTGGTTTATGCATGTCTATGTTGGAGTCAATGACTACCAGGACTCGGAATCGTGGCAATTGCCCAAGTGATGTTGGGAGACTTGGAGCTGTCTGTTACAGGCATATCCTATCCGGCTGTGTCTTGTGATTAGAGAGCAAGCCAAGGGCGAGAAGGCGGTCAGGACGGTATAGGTAAAAAATCCTAAATCTCCTATAGATAAAGCAGAACCATATGATATAACAGCATATCCTAATAATGAAAATATTAATGTTATTATAGGACCAAAAAAAATAAGTACAAGACAAACATGTCGAATAAAATGATTTCCATGATCGCCAGTTGCATGGGACTGAACTGCTTGGCAGCCTGATGTTCCCGTCCCACCCCCAGCTTCATGCGCTAACAACTCTGTTCCTCATATGCGAATGCAACCTTGGGCTTCTGATCAAAATGTCTCTTGCTCATCTTGCCAGGTACAGTGAATTCCGACCACGTGGTCTGGGAAGGGGATGCGGGAACCTTGCATTCCAAGAACGATCCATCCAGTGTCGCACGCGGGGAAAAGAAGTTCCTTCTTTTTCTTTTCTTGTGACTCGTCGCGCTACGTGGCAGCTGGTGATAGTCAAGGTGCTATTGGGTCTCTGTGGTCCCCCAGATAGATGGATATCTCTCTTCTCATGCTGACAGCCTGATTCCGACAAGTTGGAAAAAGAAAACCCTCTCCCCCCAACAAGCATCAACATCTGCCAACTCAAACCTCATCATGGCTGCCGCTGGTGGCAATCAGCTTCGAAAGCGACTAGGTCTGCTTGACCTCCCAGTAGAGGTTCGCCATCAAATCTACGCCCACCTGTTCTGTCACAAACCCTCGCCCATCACGCTGGGCTACCAGGACTTTTTTACAAAGTGGGCAATATGGTCACCGTCGGACGAGAAAGGAATGCCCCACGAGCCGACATTCTACACCGAGCTCTTTCGCGTGAACAAGGCCATCTCCCGCGACACGCTTGAGTTTGCATATGGCGCCAACTCCTTCCGCTTCGACAAGGACATCCAAACCTTTTGCAATCTCGGTTCAATTGCTCTCGCCTCGATCAAGACACTGCGCGTTTACAAGAACGCCTGGCTGAACAGCTCCTATGCGACCATATTCTGGAGGACATTGCACCAGCGCTGTCCAAGCCTCCATCTCCTCATCATTGAAGCCGCATCTCACGTTCTGTTGGCGGCGATTCCCTATCTGAAGGATTTCATGGCCTCCGTTCCTCGAGGCCAGCCGAAACCCAAGTTGGTCCTCGATTTGAATGTCTGGGACCGGCACTTTTCCTTCGACTTTCCAGATCGCGAATATCAAACGGCTTTGCAAGACCTACGCCAGAACCTGCTAGATGATGACTGGAAGGAATTCTTGAATCCCTACATTTACGTGATGCGCATGCCGAGGCACGCCAAGGAAATCCACTTTGTTCTGGACCTTGGCCCGGGTGCGTTTAGAGCTCTAGAAGAAGTTCTCAGACAACCCACTGAGCTTTGCTTCGTCGAGACCAACCCAGGCTTATCAAGCAGTGGTGATCACCTCGCTGGTCGTGGGAAACGCCGCTGCTTTATTTGGAAAGAAACTGGTGAGTAGTTGCGAGGCCCGGCCGACCTATGGAGTCGCGTCTTGTTGTATATCTTCTGGAGCTGAGTCTGCAGCATGGTAGGCGGGAATAATGTGACCTGCCACCGACGTCCAAATCTGATCATGGGATCCGCCATGAGGAAAGGGGCTTGATTTGTGCCTGCGCATGTTCCCATAGGGCGAGCAACCCCATTGACAATCAGTGACGGCCTAGCCGATCCGCGATGGACTTCGAACCTGGGATGACATGGACGCTTTGGTAGTTGACAAGTGGTACGCAATGACGGCCTTACGAGGCGTTGGATGTTGGACTTTAGATAGGAGGGCACTCTCAAGAACAATATTGCTCTGCAAGATAACGATTTATCTTACACAGTGTCGCCCAGCTGAAACACGAGTATCGATAGAATCCAATGCCGCTTTTCATAGAGTCCTTTCTGTAATTGTTCTCGGAGAAAGGTACCTCATCGGTTGAGTCTGCATCTCGCTCTGTTCGGAGGACTCGCAACTGGTAGTGGCCCTACCTCCATCGCCGAGGTCGAAGAATTAGACTGACAAACGACGGAGTCCATAGTCTGGGGTCCTCACTGGTGAAAGCCCAGACCCCATAAGGCTGAGATACGGGCGAAGGGGCGGAGCGAACTGATCGAAGCTGTGGCGCTCGGATGCCAGGATTTCTCGCCTTGTCGGTACTTTTCTTGCGAGTTAAGCCGGGGTCGGGAGAGTGGCTCGAGCCAAAAAGGGGCGCTCGTTCGAAGCCCACCAACCCATCGGCCCTTGAAAGTTGAGGTTAGCCTCAGAAGCCACCGGGAGCATAAGGTTTGTGGCAGAGACGTGACGTGATGATCGGGAGTTTGTTTACATAGGTTCGATGTTTCGATTCTCAACCTCATGCCTTGTAAAGGGGAGAACAAGTCCCGTCTCAGGCGCAGAATCAAGCAGATATTACTGCGCGTCCTTAGCGGCTGCCAGGTGAGACGGAGCTGGTCAGACCTGTACAATTGGAATGGAATTATCAGCTCGACCCATGGTTTTAGAGTCTGCAACCCGTGAATGGCATCACGAGAGATCGAGCCCAAGCTCAGGAAAAGGATCGCAGTAACAAAGCCCAATATGTCAGAACCAGGAGGCGGAAACTTTGGCAGCACCATGTGCAACGTTTGCAGCTTTTGCCGTGAAACGGATTCATTTTCCTCCTTTTCTGTCCGTGACAATGTTGCTGTTCGCGGAGCCGCATGCAGATTCCCGAAACATGTTGTTGAGGGACATTAGTCCTCGAGATCTAGCAGAAAAATGCCGAGATTACACGTCTCTGGTGAGAGAAAGGATGTTCCGCTTCAGCCCTGGACCCCCCAGACCTATCGAGGCAAAAGGGGCTGACGAATGCTTAGGCTCCACTCGCAACCCATAGATTTATTGATTTTCAAGGTCCAAATAACACGCGAAAAGGAAAAGAAACGGCAAACAGTGGGCAATGCGGCTTACGGGACTGTCGAGCCCGTAACTCAAGAAACAGGTGTTGTTTGTACGTAGTAAACGCGGGTCAAACGATCTGCTGGCGGCAAAAGACCGTAAGTCGGTGGAGACAATTTCCGACCTGCTGCTTGATACGAGGTCTAGACTTTTTGGCACAAGTCGAAAAAGACTGAAAATCTGCATTGTCCAAATGGCATGAGATGTGTTCGACTGCGAAACATCAGTAAGGCTGGATTGGGCCGGATACGGATGGAGTATCAGGGAGTTCCTTCGGAAAACGCCATAAGGGTAACCAATAGCGCACTCTCAGCCCAATGAGCCTGCCGGAGCGGAGCAGCCCCAGAAACCCCGGCAAGCGGGTGTCAGCAACGAAGGTCAAAAGACACGATCTGCAGGGGCATCTCTGGGAGAGTTTTGAAACCGGTATAGCGCTTCGCGTAGGGAGCATGACCATTGGCTATCCCCTAGAGTCATGTTCATCGAGTGCCCACAAGGACCCCTTCAGCAAACCCGGGCACTTAGGTTGCCTCGTGACAAGCCAAGCGCTCCGAAATTGCTCCTGATGGTTTGGGGATCAGGTTTGACGTAAAGCGCTTACTGAGCCCACGGCCAAGAGCGAATCGCATGGAGCGCTCGACCACGCGACTGACCAAACAATCCCCAAATTGAAAGTCGAGTATTATCTATTTTTTTTTTTTCGATCAGCGAAGACAGGAAGAAAAGAAGTGAATGGTCGGCGATAGCCTGGCTGATCAGCAGGAAAATCTGTACCGGACAGGGACTGAGGTGGGCGTCAAGGTCTTGCAGCCCAGCTTGGCCACGCAAAACGGCGGACGTGCGCTGGGAAAAGGCGGCATCAAAACTCCATTAGTAGGTTTGAACGGCCCGTTTTGCGTCCTTGCATGAGATGTCACAAAAGCGTGGCAGCCTCAGGGCGCTGAGCAGATCGATCTGTTAAGGGAGAAGAGAGTTGGCTGGCGCCGTCTAGTTTGTGGTGGCTGTTTCCGCAACACGATTATGGCTGGCTGAACTTCCAGGAAGAGTCGAATGGTCTTAATGCGGGTGGAGCGTAGCTGGATTGGATTCTGCATGCATGTGAGGAACAAGAAAACGCCCAATAAGCGTGCTCGACGCAGCGCCCGATCAACCCACGACGCCTTAGGGGAATCGAAAAATGAGGTGGCAGCCACATGGCTCTGGAAATTGCTTGATCCGCTGCTAAAGTTCAGGTCGCTTGAAAGGGAACCACCGAATAGGAGACGGCACCAAAACATTGCGGCGAGAATTAGCCCCAAGCTATATTGCTGCCAAGGAGAAAGGCGGTGGGGTTAAGCTGTCACTGCTGAAGGAAGCTTTAACCCCAAACGTCTGTGCGCATATGTAGGCAGATGGTAGTGACAACTGCTTGCAGACTCTGCCTCAGACCGCGTAGAGACAGAGTCTGATTGTAATCCATTCATTGGACATGCCCCAGGCAGGTCTATTCTGCATATCACCGCCATATATAGATTGTGATTGAGCAGCGCGACCTAGTTGCCGGGGGAGAGGGGCTAAAATGGTGATGTCTCGAAGTGACAGCTTCGACAAAGACTTGTAATGGCGGGGTTGGCCATCAGCCGAAGCAGGACAAAACCTCGGATCAAGAATGACTCTTGACAGACACCCATTTGAATGAAGGCATATCGGGAAAGATCCGGACGTGGTGCTGGGGAATCAGGCATGTGTCGAGGGGGCAGGGCATCTGTGGCTCGTGGTCGCATGGAAAACCCCCTGAATCATCCTTTGATCAACGGCGAGGCCGCGACGGTTGGTACGATGATGGCCTTTGTGGCGAACTCGCAGCGCCAGAGGTTTATTCCTTTTTCCTGTCTTGTAATTCCCTAGTCCCGACAGAGCTAGGTCGATGATGGACTGGGGAGGATAGGAGATCGGTAAAGAGGATAGCTTGGGTTTCTCTCGCCTAGCTAGTGAGCTTGGTGAAAGAACAAGCGTGGGTTCTGGGCACACTAGACACAAGTGCGAGTCGAGGACTGATGCTGGCCACTGGCAAAAGAACCGAAGGTACGGGGTACTGGGTGAGAAGGTTCCCTTGAATGGGGCCTGTCCAGGTCAGTTGAAGTTAGCACGGTCGAGAGAAAGACAAAAAACACACGGACCATGCGGGCCAAATGACCAGGACTAGGATACATGTCGGGAAAGGATTTTCCTTGGAACAGAGGATAAAAATAATGGGGGGGTAAGTGAAGAACCAATTTTGATGCAGGGTGGACACTCGAGATGAACGCCGAACACGAGTCAATATTATAGAGATGTTCAAGGGGGCTCGGAGGATGGAGAGAAGAGAAAGGCCAAATAACCATGATAGGGACTTTTACGGATACCGCAGACAGACAGGACGATGAGTCTGTACCTGCACAGCCACGGCCAGTTGGTACGGGGGACGCAAAGTGATGGTTAGGGTACCGAATAGCGAGTGTTTAGAATTGATTAGGCAGTTGCAACACGTTGGGCACCTAGCGCGACAACTGTGTCCAGGTGCCTGGGAACCGGGATGAGGTACTCGGTAGGGGCAACCTACTTGTACATGGTATGGCAGGCGTGTAATTCTGAGTAACTTTAGTTAAGGATGTTGGTGAGAGGGGGGCATGGCGCGTATGTACTGGAGTATCTACTCGGTACTTACTTCAAAGTTGGTATTACCCCGTAGGTGTAGTCACCGGACAGCTTCCCAACTCCATGTAACCAGTACCACTACTACTCATACACTCGACACCCGGACTGAGGAACCATCCCTTCTCCCTCCTCCCCAAGCGCTTGCTTGCCCGCCGCATTCATCGCACACAAATCCACCCCTCCAACTTCCCACACCTCTACCCTACAAACTGCAAACGACGTACTCCACCACGCACCCAAGCACGCACTCATCACACTCGCGGTGCTAACCTGCTTCCAGCATAGCCCTGCCTCAGGATCCAATTTCTCGCGATCCCGTTTGGGAATCAGACTCTCTCTGCCTGCATCGCTCGGTCCAGACTGCGGTGTGCTTCTTCCTCTGCTCCTCCTCGTCAACACCCAACACCATCGGGAACTGAGACCCCATCCGAACAGAGACCCATGTCAGAGCTATCCCTCCCATCGAGCCATCGACTCCTAAAACACGTTCCCTTCGTTCACACGGCCCTTCACCACCTTCCTCGCTTTCCTCCCCCTGCCTCCCTGTCTCGACTCTTAGCCTCTTCCGTGTCCCGCCCACCATCATCCCTGAAAAAACTCTCTTCTCCTCTGCCTGCATGACCACCGAGCCGACAAGCCAGATGGCCAACTCCACACCTTGTTCACACCAGTCTATCCTGGCAATCAGCAATCAGCTCTCTGCTCGTCCTTGCTCACCTCCCCAGTCTATTCTGTTCAGCGTTAAGTGGCCAGGAAAAAAAGCACCCTTCCCCCCACCCCGTCCAAAGTCTGCAGCCCGCAAAGCAACACCCATCGCGACCATACCCATCACATCCTAGCACCTCCTGTCTCCGCCGTCCATTTTCGACCAACTCTCTTCTTTTTAGGCGACGAAGGCGACAGGCCCGTCCAGCCAGCCGGCCGCCAGCTGCCCGCTAAGAGCGCCATGTGTTGCCCCGACCAAAAGGATCGCGACCTCGAGTACTCTTCAATCTTTGAAATCGTCCCCAAACTGCCCTCTTCATAGCCTGATTTCAAAAAAATCCTCTTCTCATCCTCTTCTTGTCTGCAAGTGAAAAGCCGTACCTACACACTGCCGCCGCCGCCTCCCCTTCTCGGCTCTGAGGTATTGACTGAGGCCGCACTATTTCTTCCCCTGTCTCCGCTTGCAGAATCCAGCAGGAGTATTGTCACTATCGGTCTTGGTTGAGTCCGTGCAGATCTTTGCCCTCGATTATCCGGTGAAAAGAGGCCTATTGACCATAAAAAGCCCCACGACCACTGAGAAAGCCCGCACAAGTCAGCCGCGTTCCCAGCCCGAGAAGCTGATCGTCGCGACGACTCCACCGACAACAACAACACCTGCTGCAAAGGACCGGTCTGCACCGCATATAGGCGCTGTTGGATAGATCACATACACTTTGACTTGTCTTGTTTTCGAAAACCACAAGTTGTACAAGATAGAGCTTCGTCCGATCGTCGCAGTAATCGATGTTACACCGCCATTGATTCATTCAAAAGACAACACTTGGTCAAGAACGGCGGTCCTGATCTGCTCGTACCTCTCTCTCGCTGCCCTCCGTCACCAACATTGCCGAGAAGCATACCGCAAAGAGGCACCATCGATTTGTCGCTAGATCGATCTCTCCTGGCCGGTTGATTCTCATCCATTTTCAGAAGCAGCGGATCCCGCATTGAATACTCCCCCATCAGTCACTCTGGCGTCCGTCGCAGTTCCCCTTCCAATGGGGACATCCCTCGATGGCCTCACCACACCTTCCAGCCTGAGCCAGCGCAGGCAAGCCGCCTTTAGTCTCGAGCTCCCACCTCCCAATACGCTACAGTTCAACCCGGTGGTATCAAGCCAGAAATTCCCTCCCCTTTCGGGGATCAATACATCTCAAGCCGGACCACCACCCATCAATGTGGGCCAGCTTCTGACTCCTCCGTCCAATTCAGCCTCCGACAGCAGCGCTGCCTCGTCTGCTATTCCCACTGGGACCACTCCAAACAGCGCCGCGGCTCCAGTGCTGCCTTACACGCCCACGTTATTTGGAACAGGGAACACGACAACCGGCTACCACACGGGCTTCACACCCCCTTCCTGGCAGAATGGATCTCTCGTCTCCGCCCGATCTATGTTTTCGCCAATGCCGGGTGCTTCATTGAGGAATAGCACCAACTCACCCACGGCTGGAGAAACTACGGCATTGCCACCTCCGCCGTATGATCTTCATCCAGTTCAACCGTACGGCGCCTCTCTGCAGCTCTCTTCTCCTACAAGTGCCACCCACCCAACAGCCCAGCAAAGCATCATAACGCCATTGCCGACCGGTGTGAGACCACCCAGCCAGCAGTCACCTGTGACTCCGGGCGATGGAGTCAGCAGAGCTGCATCGAATCCCGCCTTGTATACAACCATGACAACTGCGGCCCAGCAACATCCTGGCTATCATTACCCATCCGCGACTCCAGTATCACAAAGCCCTCATCCGCATTCCCTTTCCGCTCCTCGAGTCTCACCACCGCTCCATCAAGGACCTCAACCTCAGGTTCCCTTTATGCGCCCTCCCCCACCGTCGTATTCGTTGCCCGCTATGCCTGGTCCGATCATGTCCAACGTCCATAGCCCGAGTGCGCAGATGGCCATGGTAGGCAATATGCAACCTAATATGTTGCCTATGGCTTTTAACAGCGGCTACGCGGCAAACCCTCACACCATGTATGGCCAGCAACGGAGTAATACTCCTCAACAACAACCAGCACATGATCGCCCGTTCAAGTGCGACCAGTGCCCTCAAAGTTTCAACCGCAACCATGATTTGAAGAGACACAAGAGGATCCACCTTGCCGTAAAGCCTTTTCCTTGCAGTCATTGCGACAAGAGCTTCTCGCGCAAGGACGCACTCAAAGTAAGTGGGGACGACTGCTTCGAATTGCGACTAGACTAACTTGCATCGCAGCGACATATCCTTGTCAAAGGATGCGGCACTGGAAAGCCGCCCGAGACGGCGACCAGAGAAGACGGTGTCAAGTCTGAATCTGGGAGTGACGGCGTCAACGAAAGCCCAGCAGCTGCGACCGCGGCTTAATGGCGTCCTACTCTTGGCTCCATTGATCGCATGTTATTCCTTTCATCGAGCGACTGTACAATATCTTAGTGGGAGGCCCTTGTCTTGTGGGTTTCTTTGTATTCGATGTATCTTCGGGTTATGACTTGATGGATCGGCAGAACGCCAGCGACAGGCGGAATGAGACGGATGGAATTGACGGATTCTATTGCTAGGAATGGGCATTTCTGATATACCATTTTGTTCATTATACCCAGCGGACAGGCATGACAGTACAGGGCTATATTGGTAGCTTTCTTTGGGTCGAGCGTGTGATTATGCGACAGATGCAGGCCAAGGACAGAGGGTACTCCAAAATTTGTGACGGAATCTTAGGAGAGTAATGAAAATATTTTGGTGGCTGTCCAAGTCGCGTGTCGTGGTGCGATATTAAAATGCGGCTTTTCGCGCAGAGGTCGTATCATGGCATAGCATTGCAACTTGGAGCCTTTTGCCATTGATGAACCAGTGACGTCTACGCGTCGAGGCGTCTACCAGTGACATGTGTTCAGGATGAAGGTAAGGTCAAGATTCGTGTCTGGGAAGATCCCTGCAGGCCACGCGACTGTGGCTTGATTTCGGCTTGCGAATGGCGCGAGCCTCGCTTGCGGAAGAGGCGCCGACAGCACAGCGCCTTCCGAGTTCACCATCCCCCCTCGCCGCCCCTTTTTCTCAGCCTTCTTGCCCCCCAAGACTGTGGGGAAGTCGAGTCACGTGGCGCACCGAGCCCCACCCCCAAGAACCAAAGCTGGGCAAAACTGGCAAAGCTGGCAAACCAGCAAGCCAGTGAGCCATGTGGCACGGCCACTCACCAAAGTGGATTTTCCCTCTGTCACTCTCACATTGGCCTCGCTCAAGAACGCAGCCACCACTCCTTTTCTAATTTGAAGGCTTCCCCTACATTTCCCTCCACGGCCTTGACACAGAATCAATGCAATGGAACCCTGACCGGAACCACGAACCGCCCAACCATACGGCTAGCACTTGTGGCACCACCATACAGTTGCAGCGCTTTGTGCAATTCTCGGCTCCTCGTCTCGTGTTACGCCAGTGACTGATGAAAGGTTCCACGATCTCGACGGTCAATAGACACGAGGAGTCGGACGACATGCTACACCTCAGGAAGAAAGATGGGTCGCGAGAAGCCGGGCGAGTCCAGAGAAACCTCAATTCAGACACTCATACTCAGCCCTCTCTCTGACATGGGCATGATTATTAATGCCGGCAGTATGCAAGGAGATGTGGCTAAGGCCAGCCAGCATGATGTTACCGAATCGCGAGTTATTTGGACTCGCCATGGATTCCAACGACCACGCCCAAACCAGCCATCCAGTTGCAGCTAAGTGCAAGCTTGTCCTTGTGTCATTTGTTGCCGGACAAAGTTTACCTTGCAGCTAGTCAAGCGAAGAGCTGCTCGAATCAGCTTGTCCTTCGCTTCCTCACATCCGCCGTTACTCTGCCTTGTACGTCAAACTCACGGCAGCTATGCTTCGACAACACAAACTCTGCCCTGGAAACCCACGTTTTGCCCGCAATCGGTTGCATGATAGAACAGACAGACCGACAGTCCGTGTAGTCCCCGATCGATCGGCGCTATCTTGTACCACACTCGAACTCCACTATCGATCTCGCAGATCGATAACTCCGACCTCAGATCGAACCTTGTTTCCAACCCATCTTTTCTCTCGCGTCACGCCATGATGCTTGCTCTGCTGCCTTTTGTCCTGCTTCAGCCACAAATCGGCCCTTCCACCAATCCATCCTTGCCCGTATGTTTTGACACAATGCCAACGCCCTGCGGGCCTTATCCATCCTTCCATTAATCCTCGAGTTTCTCCAGGGTTCAGGCCCGGCTCTCAGTTGTCGTTCATCCTAGCTGCGCTTTGTCAAGCCCCCCATGGATTCCACGCTATATTGTCCTTGACCTCATCTTTGTCGGGCAGAATTAGTCTCATAAGGCATATTGATCCTTCCCCATTGGTGTATCGCCACTCTAACCATGTCGAATGTACCGATCTAGATCCTCTCTGGTTGCACTATACCCTGGTCGATCATATCCACCACTTGGAATCAGGACTTGACTGCTGTGTGTCGTGAGCTGATTAGCTAGGATCGGTGATTCACTACCGGGGGTTACTTCTGTCAGTCTCTTTGTTTTTGTTCGTGAGCTCTTTGATTCGCCCTTCCGCGGACTCTGACCCCAAAGTTTCCGTACCCAGGCGGCCCTGTTTCTCCCTCAGACACTTCCATAAATCAACAGCTCAGCCCGCAGAAAACCCCTTTCGACGGCAAAGCTTCTACGATCTCCGTCCGCACAAGTGAATATCTGTTGAAAACCTCGACGTTACGGGACCCATCATTCTGCCCTGTTTGACACCACAGTCCAGTGCTGGTTAAAAGGCGGGCCAACCTTATGACTGAAAACATCCTCGGCACTGCACCTAGTCCCAATGACTGCACAGCGTGTGCTCATATACGTTTTGCGACGAGATCTCCGACTTTCCGACAATCCCGTCTTCCACGAGATCCACCAGCTTTCCCAACAGGCACAAAGACCTTTCACCCACGTTCTCCCCCTGTATGTCTTTGCTGCCCAACAAGTCGAGGTTTCTGGATTTCTCTCTGAATCTGGCTCAAAGTCGCCTTTCCCTGAAGCGCGTTCGGAGGTGGGAAAGTTCTGGAGATGTGGTCCACACCGAGCCAAATTTCTCGCGGAGTCGATTTGGGATGTCAAATCTCAACTCGAGGGGCTCGGCAATGGCCTCCTTATCCGCGTCGGCCTTCTAGGCACGGTGGTCGAAGACATTTTGAACCAGTTCCAGCAAGCGGAGGACGCAGGATCGGTTTCGGCAGTTTGGATGACGGAGGAAGAAGGCGTGGAGGAGAAGCGAGAGGAACGGGAGGTGCGGAAAGCTGCCGAGAAATTCGGGACAGCTTTCAGACTATGGCTGGACGAGAAATACTTCATCGATGAGTATGCGCGGACAATAAGTTCAGATTTCGCCAGACTAACTTGTCGCAGTCGAGATTTGCCGTTCGACACACCTTCTGATCTTCCAGACGTCTTCACAAATTACCGGAAGTCGGTAGAACCGTTAAGAGATGCACCTCGAAAGACCCTGCCAGCGCCACCGTCGCTGCCGCCGCTGCCATCTTTCATGCCGTTGCAGACCCATCCATTCTCGGTGCCCGACACATATGCGAAATTGGAATCGGTATTAATGAAACCGTTGATGGCCAAACCTCCTCTCTCCAACCCACCGCCTTTCCCGTCCTCTGGAGTCAGTTCTGCTCATCCTTTCCATGGCGGTACCGCCGAAGGACTGCAACGAATCCAGCATCTCATTGAATCGGGGGTCATGACCGGGTACAAAGATACCCGCAATGGCTTGCTAGGAACAGATTTCTCCACCAAACTTTCCGCTTGGCTGGCACTCGGTTGCATCACCGCTCGCCAAATACACTCCCGACTGCTCGACTTTGAGGAAGGCCAGGACCAGCGATACCAAGACACCGAGGGATACGGGAAGGGCGAGAACGCAGGCACCGCTGCTGTGCGTTTTGAGCTTCTGTGGCGAGACTATATGAGACTTTCTACACGAAAATTTGGTCACCGATTGTTCCGGCTCGAAGGGTTTCGGAACGACCACTCGTACGCGTGGAGGACGCCTGGCAGCAAAGGCAGCAGCCCGGAAGTCGCCGAAATGCTAGACCGATTCCTGCGTGGGACAACAGGAATATCCTTTATCGATGCAAGCCAACGGGAACTGTACCACACGGGTTACACGAGCAACAGGGCGCGACAAAACGTGGCAAGCTTCTTGGCTAGGCACCTTGGCATGAACTGGAAGTTAGGAGCCGAGTGGTATGAATGCATGTTGACCGACTACGATGTCAGCTCGAACTGGGGCAACTGGCAGTACGTGGCTGGCGTGGGGAACGATCCCAGAGGCGAAGCCCGAGTATTCAACCCAATTAAACAAGGCTGTGACTACGATCCCCAAGGCGAGTATTGCAAGGCTTGGGTAGAAGAGCTCCGAGGGCTGGAGGAAGCGCAGGAAATCTTCCAGCCGTGGAAAGTAAGCAAAGAAAGGAGGGGCAAGTTGGGGCTTGATGGGCTTGACATGGTGGAGCGTCCGCTCAAGAAGATTGACTTTAGAGTGGGCGGCAAAGGTAGAGGCGGTGGTAGTAGGGGCGGCAGATACGGAGGGAGTAGTCGAGCAAGAGTCAGCGGTGGAGGAGCCAGAGGGCGTGGGCGTGGTGGAGGTGGAGGCGGAGGTGGTGGCAGTTTCGGGGCGAGAGGAGGGTATCGTGGACGAGGGAGTGATCGAGGTCGCGAGCAAGACCGACAGGAAAGGGAATAATCGTGGTCAAGGCTGGTGGCTTCGCAGCCTGGTGCGTTGAGGGCAGAGGGCCGAGAGAGCGAGGGAGATATATCTCGGATCTGTCGTACATGTTTCCTTTCTTTGACTTGGCTGGACAGGTCTGGGTCGTGGGAATAGAGAGATGAGAGGTGTCATTAGGCGCAAGGCTACATTGGGGGATGTGTTCTGGGTTGGTATAAGTTCTTGGCCCTCGAGATGGGAAATGGGCGCTATGCAACTCGCCATGCGTGGGCCTCTCGATGATGGCAGTGGGTCCGCTGGCCGACGGTGGAATGGGACAATCAATTGGGCCGTCGGGGCATTTTGGCAGGTAGCATTAAGCATTTTGTGGTGGAGGAGGATTTGCTGACTGTCGCCGAGAGGAAACAAAGCAACGTCGAGGAGCCGAAGGATGCGAGGGAAGCGTGGCATACATAAATACATCCACAATGCTCTGTTATGTTTGTTCACAACTCGGTCTGACCGCAGCAGGGGGTCCAAGGGAGTCCTAATCGTGGTTGTTTCTCACTCTCACTGCGGCTGGCTCACCTCATTGCACTCCACCAAAGGTCAAGATACTGCCATGTGCAGCAATTGTGCCTCGGCATCGTCAGATGTCTGTCCTTGTATAGCCAGTTTCTTGGAAGCCAATTTCCCGCGGGCCAAGCGTCTTCTGTCTTGGGTCGATCCCCATTCATCGTATTCCCCGTATTTTGCTACTACTCTTTTCTGGGTCTTTCCTCCGTATTCAGGCTCGTGTAGAAATCCCAAAAGGACCAAGCCAGGTCGTCGTACGGGGATGAGGCCATTCCGAGTGAGGTCCAGCAAGAATATCCTGGAGCCTAGAGACCTCACTCAATGAGCGACCACGACGCTCCTCGCTAAAAGCCCCCGTTTTGGCTTTTGCAAGTCTGATCAGCAGGATCAGCTCTTTACAACTGGGCCCCGGCACACGTGTTTTAATGGAGTCAGTCGGTGAACCTTGAGGGTGATCAAGGTGATACATAACCAAGCATCCTCCTCCTCTTCCATCGTCGCCCGTCACCCACGACCGACTGAACTGCCACCAGCCAACAACCAACAATTAGCAGGGGAGCTGAGACACCCTCCCGTGCCCTCACCCTCACCCTCACCTCGCTTGCCACTGCTTGTTTGTGCGCCCTGTGCTGCCCTGCTCGGATCGAGCAGCTGTTCTATTTGGCGGCACTCCCGACACTTCTCAAACCCAATCCTGGCTTTTGCGCTGAGGCCACCCACTGGGAACTTCCTCAACTCCTTCTAGCTGTCCACCACAGCTGAATAAATAGTCCTCGACAGCCATTGTGTCGAAGCCACTTTGATATTTCCCTTTCCACTCTTGCCCGTGCCTCACTCATCCAACACCCAATCATGGCTGTCATGTCCATCCCTCACATTCCCATCCCCGTCCTGCTCGTCGCTCTTGTCGCCATCTATGCCTTCCATCGAATCTACTATGAATTGACCACCGGTGCCCGCCGGCGCCGAATGATCCGGGACAATGGATGCGAGGAGGTTGTGTGGTACCCTCACCAAGGAATCATGGGCAAACTCTACGGCATGGATGTGATTAAGCTGATGGTCAAATCGGGCCGGGAGGGTCGACTGCACGAGGCGACCCGGCTGAGAAATTTTAGCAATGGGCGAAACACCGTCAAAGTCAAGCTGGCCAAAAACACCGGTAAGTCTCTTCTCTCCTTTTGTCTGGGCGAGACGGCGGGCTCATCCGGGGAATAGTCATCTCCACCATCGAACCCGAGATCATCAAGACCATCCTCTCCACCAAGTTCCAGGACTACTCCCTGGGCAAGAGAAGGAGACAGGTCTTCCTCCCCATCTTCGGCCATGGCATCTTCGCCAACGATGGCGCGGCCTGGGAGAGATCTCGTGCCATGGTAAGACCCAACTTCACCCGTCAGCAGGTGGCCGACCTCGAAATGTTTGAAGCGCACGTCTCCCATCTTATTGACTCTGTCCCTCGTGATGGATCGACCGTCGACTTGCAAGATTTGTTTTTTGGCTTGACCATGGATTCTGCGACCGAGTTCTTGTTTGGCAGATCGACCAACACCCTGGCCCCGGGCTTGGAGACCAAGTCATCCAATGAGTTTGTCAAGGCTTTTGTCTATGTTACGGAAGGTGCGTGTGTTGGCCAATCCCTGGTGAAAGTTGGCTAACGCATGATTTCTTTGGCAGCCTGTGGAAAGAATTTCCGGACCGGAGGTCTGATCGACTATATCCCAGATGCAAAGTGGCGCAAGAGCGTCAAGATTATCCACGACTTTGCGGACGGGATCATCCAGGAAGCCATGGAGGAGTTGCGGTCCGGGAAGCGGGACCCTAAAAGTCGCTACGTCTTCCTTCACGCCTTGCTCAACCAGACCCAAGATCCCTACGCCCTTCGTTCGGAATTGCTGAACATCCTGCTCGCGGGTCGCGACACCACGGCGGGCTTATTGTCCAACACCTGGCATGTGCTGTCGAAGCGACCGGACGTTTGGGCCAAGTTGAAGGCCGAGGTGGATGGACTCGGCGGCGAGAAGCCAGACTACACTACGATCAAGGAAATGAAATACCTGAAATGGACGTTGAACGAGTCACTCCGGCTGATGCCGGTCGTACCCGGCAACAGTCGCGAAGCTATCCGCGACACCATCCTGCCCCTTGGTGGAGGCGTGGACGGCAAGGCGCCTGTGCTGGTGAGGAAGGGGCAAGTGGTGGCATATTCGCCTTGGTCAAGTAAGTCTTCTCCCACATGAAACCCCCTGACCTGCAAAGATACTGACAATTGAGCCAGTGCACCGACGTGAGGATTTCTATGGGTCTGATGCGCTAGAATTCAAGCCGGAGCGATGGGAGTCCTTGAGACCAGGCTGGGAATACCTGCCGTTCAACGGAGGGCCTCGCATCTGTGTGGGCCAGCAGTATGCCTTGATGGAAGCATCGTATGCAACCATCAGACTGATCCAGACATTCCCGAGGATCGAGAGCCGAGACGATCGGGAGTGGCGCGAGTGGTTGACGGTGACGCTCGCCAGCGGTGTGGGTACCAAGGTCGCCCTTTTTGAGAAGTAAAGGATGTGAAAACAAAGAGGCACGTTATGACTTGGATGACTATGCATTATTGAGAATGTAACTTTGCCGACCATCGGCTTTTCTCCTCACCTGCGCTGCATGCATTGGGGTTTTGTTGATCGAACATGATGGGCCGGAACAAGGCGCAAGGCAGTTTTCTTCTCTCCACATCGACCGGGCTTTGTATTCCTCAAGGTTCTAAATTCATTCATATATTTTTTTTCCTCCCTCGCTGGGGAGTCTCCTTTTTGATTCGTGGCCCCAAAGCTGCCTTCGACGTACTCGGGTCAACGCAAGAATGCTATTAGTGAGCTTAAGATTGCCACGCGGAGCCGGCAAGGCAGAGCGGCTCGTAGAGAGCCTACGAGTGAGGTGGTGAGCGCAAAAATGAGGGGGGATTGAGTCTGCCTCACCTCGAACAAGCACCACACGACTGTATTGATGATGGGGCAGACAGTTGGTTGACAGGCTCGCTCGCAAATGGCAGGGTGGGTGGTATTCCCGGGTTCTTTGCATCATGATTCCCGTTTCTCCAATGTTCGTACCTTTTGTCGGCGGTGCCCTGGTACGGAGCACGAGTCATCACCTTGTGCCTGTGAGCTGGTGAAGTGGTGAGCGGGTGGTAAGCTGGTGAGCTGGGGCTGCGTCACCTCGTGCGTCATGGCTTCCACTACCCCTATCCAGCTAGCGGCTCTCCCGGGGCCGGGGCAACGACTTTGCGGGGCTTTGGGGCTTTAATTGAGCAGGGCTTTAACTAACCCGACCACCAGTAAATAGCCTCTGGGAGCCTACCTACCTACCTACTAGGTACTAGGGAGGCTACCCAGTACTGGGCGTCTGCTCCGACCGCACATTCCCCCATACCATTTGTCAGGCGGGCATGGCGACTTTTAGCAACGCCTGAAGACCCCCCGTAACCACCGTCACCCATCACGGGCCACTCGCCCGCTGTCCGACTCCCCACCGTCGCCAACGAACTGCAGAATGGTCACCCACCGCTGAGCACAAGGCAGTCCACTACCCCAGTCTGCCCAGTCCATCGCCTTCACTGATTCGAGGTTGCCTGCAAACCCCATTTATGCATTGTGACCCGACGATCTCATGGTCCATCGTCCAACATCAGCTCTAAACCTTTCCGATATGCGGCGTTTAGCCCATTCCATTCCACTGGGCCGTCGCTCATATGGCCCTGGGGCGCAGCTGAGTCCCGACGTGCTCTTCTCCAGCGCTCACTCTCATTGTCGCTGTCGCGTTCGCTGTTGTTGTCGCTATTAGCGTTGCGATCGGGTTGCCGACCTCCTCACCGATCACTCGCAGTCTCCTCTCACATTTCGCCTGTCCCATCTGTCTTTGAGCCTGTCCGCTCCCGACTCGTCTCAGCCAGCCTCTGTTGCTGCTACTGGTCATCGCGAACTGTGCTGCCCTCGATATTCACACCTTGCGACTCGACCAGGCGACATTTACCACGCTCAACGTTCCACGAACTGCCTTTTCGGCCAACCAGTCCAAGACAGCGTCGTACAGCGACCTGATTTTGCGGCGGAAAGGCCTCACCGCTGCTGCGAAGAAATTGCTCTTGCAAATCCAACATTCTCCCTCATACACCTCTTAGCATTACCCTCAATGTCTCATGGCCGAGATATGAGCGACCCCCGTCTTTGACTCGATAGCTCAAATGGCTCCAAAATTGATCTTATCCCGGCGCAATGAGAGCGGATCAGTTGGTACGGGAGAGGGTGATTGGCGGGCGTTCGCTTCAGACGAGGACTTCATTTTGGAAGGATGGTCGGAAGGATTCATGGTCGGCGCGCTCGTCATTATGGCATGCATCACCGTTGCAAATATGAGGAGGGGTGTTCTTTTGCACAAACTGATTTTAGTCGAGGTATGTCGACCATGCTTGTGTGCAGAAAAGAAAAGCAACCAGGGGTATGCAAAGCTGACACATCAACTCCGCCCCAGCAACTTGCAGCACTCTCGCATGGTGAGCATGACCCAATTCCCCTCCCCTCAAGCCAAGTATTTGGTGGCCACCGGGTTAATCTTTCACACAGGAACATTCTGCTTCATGGGATTTACGGGCTACGGCTGGTACTTGTCGTCGACCGCCACCCTCTTGTATATCTCTTGGATCGTCCACAACGTTGTCGCCTGGATGAAAATCAAGCCTTTCTTCATGGATTCCAGAAGCATGTTCAAACCCGAAACCGGCAAGTGGGTGCGGAGAATATACCTGGGGACTTTGGCACTCACGGTGCCTTTCATCTGCTGGCAGATCTCGAACAATTTTCGGTTTTTCAACAACATCAACGACTTTTACGTCAAGGTCCGGCCTTACGAGCCGCTCATGAGGGATCCATGGTGGGTGTTTACGTGCCTGACTCTGTTTTATGTCATCAATTCCGTGTACGGGACGGGTGTCTTTGAATTGATCAAGCGATCTCCTCGGTTTGGCATTCTGCTCTGCGCCATCTGTTTCTCCCTCATCTTCACGGCGGTCGACATTGCGGCAAGTATTCACAATTTCACTGGCAGTACTGACGGGTATGTGTTCTCCCAAGCGCGATTGTGGTCCGGCGCTGACCAAGGGATGGACAGGATCAATCCGTGGTGGAAACTGAGCCTTGTATTCAAGTGTCTCACCGATACGATCATGCTCGACGATTTCAAGACCGAACTGAAGCGTCTTGGCATCAGGCGAATGCGAAAGGAAGAATTAAGGAGGCATAGCTTTGCCCTTGTCGGCGATCCCAACGACTCCAAGGAAGCGGATGATCAAATGGAATTCTCCGACGCTTTGAACACGAATCCCCTCCAGTTCCAGACCATGCAAAATTTGGATGACAGTCCAAGGAGCAGCCCTATGAGACGGTTGCGGCAGGACTCCATCACTCACTTACAAACGAACGAGAGGGAATCTATCGGGAAAGGGGGCAAGAAGATCTCTAAGCTTCCGAGCTTAAAGGACTTTACTATTGCGTCTGGTGGCCGGAAGAAAGTCCGAGACCACGATCTCGAGAAAGAAGGTCATGGAGGAGAACCACCTCATCTGCCCCTTCCAGTCTCGGACCGTCTGGCGGATATGCGAAGAAGTCTGGGCGTGATCGACTATCCCAATCGATGAAGAAGATCGCCGATATTTCCTGCAGATGCTTCACACACGTCTTATGTGCTCAATGAACTTACGATGTCATGGCCTGTACCAACACTGGTATTCCCGGATTGGAAATCTGTGTACATAACTTTAGCAGCAAGGAGTTGTCGAATCGAGTTGCTATTTGTGCTGGTCTCCAAGAATCGCTGTTTCCCTTGTGGAAACTTGATTCAAACCACGCCTTCCCGAACGGGTCAGTCCCTCTCTGCTAGCCGAGCTGGCATCTTGCTCAGCTACTGCCCTTCAATCGGAGCGAACCTTCCGAGGAAACAGACACCTTGGTGCTGCCCGCGGGCTGCATCTTTAAACACTACGACTGTCCGACCCAAGTCCTCTTCGACTCCAGACAGAAGCATTGATTTGTGACATCCAAGTATTCGATATTGTGCATAGTAGAAGCTTCTTAACTGTTTGGCAACTTGTTACCGTCCACTTTACGTTTTAGCACCACAGTCGCCATCTCGCTGTCGTCACATCCCCCCTTGGTTGATACCAGGGCGCTGTTCGCCTCACCAGTCGCACAGTCACTCGAACCCAGTATTTCCGTCCAGCTCTCAAGATGGACGACGCACCGCCGGGGTACTCGCCACCTTCCCGTGGTCGACGTCTGAATGGGAGTTGCGAGGTGGACGGCATTCCGCTGAATAACATGCGTCCCGGTTTGGAGTCCGGACAGGAAGAGGTTTCATCACGCTCGGTATCCCAGATGACTTTGGTAAGAAGAGCAGATGGTTGTTAGCATCATCAAGATTGCTCACTTCTCCATCCGCAGATTAGTCCTTCCCACTTGTGTTCTGTCAGTCAGATTGTTGGAGCCGGCGGCTTAGCGAGGACGGTCCACTCTGATCGCTTCCGGATCGACAGAGACGACCAACGTCGAGCGCAGAGAACTCGGTTGCAGAAAAGAATTCAAGCCACCCTAGAAGAAGGGGCTAAAAAGTTCTTCTTCCTTCTCTACTTCACCTCAAATGCTGCGATGCTGATCCGCATGGCTATCAAGGCGTCCAACGAGCGACGGATGCAGTCTGACGAGGTGCTGGGCTGGACTTTTGTGCAGTTCATGATGCTCTTCGTCTTGCTGGTTCGATATGTCTGGATAAGCATCATCACGACCGATATCGGTCTCCTGGACAGCCTAAGGATTGCAGCTGCAACCGCTGGCACATTGGTTTTGTGTGTGGGTCTCGGAATGATGCCCCTTTTATTCATCTAGTGTATGTTGTATGAAGGGCTGGTATCTTATTGAAATGGCGCACAAGTGGCTGTTGGGTCCTGTTGATCAAGGGCGGCGAAGAAGAATATCTTCAGAGCCGCACGGGTCGCCGCAGCGGAACGACTATGGCAAGGACAACACTCACGCCACGATCCAAAGTTTCAACAAGAGGTAGCTTGGGACGCACTGTGGGCAATTCCAAGACAGCACTCTGGCTTTGTTGGTTTGCCAATCTGAGCATTACTGGAAGACGAAAACAATGGGGGGAGGGATATGGGCCAGACTTTGGTGTAAGTCCCTGTGGGAGTTTGGGATCTTTATGAGCATGCTGTATTTTGATATTGAAAGAGATGAGCAATCTGAAGGACTCTGGCGGGACCGCATTGGTGTCTGTGGCTAGTGTTCATAGACAGGCCTCTTTGGAAATACCTGCAAAGGCCGATGGCTTGCATCCTCTGCCCACCCATGAGACCAGTGGTGGCGTCCTGCACCCCGAGTATGACCCTTACCGTGCCGTCTTTCTGTAGGATATTCGTCTGTGCGGATCGTTCCCTCCCTCAGGTGTCCTGCCTATTTGATCCTGCCGTCCTTGACCATCTCTCTCATGACCCTTATGGTTTCCTCGACTGCCATCTTGGCTATCTTGGTCTCCTTCTGCTTCTTCTCTTCCAGTGCCTTGACATCACCTTCGCACTCGGGATGCAGCCACTCAAACGTGTAGGTCATGTACAGATCCTCGCCTTCTGCCCCCTGCCCCTGGGAGACGATGTTTTGCACCTTGGAGCCATCGGGCTGGTGGAACTCGACCTTCATCGCCTTGTAAGCCACACAGGTCTCGCGCACTCTCCTGTTCCCGTCTCGGAAGACAACCTCGCGCACCGTGACGGGACGGCCCTGGTCATCCTTTGACTCGGAGATGACGTCCGTGGAGAGGAGAGCACCGCCGACAAAGTCCTGTCCGGCGCGGATCTTCAGCTCGAGACCTTGCCAGATTTGCGGGAGAGTGAGTTTGGGGGAGGCCGAGGGAGGGTTGATGGGGGCGGTATAGGCGATGTTGTTGGAAGGAGTCATGACGAGTGACTAGAGTATTTGAGGATCGAGGGCAGAGAGAAGCCCGAAAGGGTCTGTGAAAGCTGAACTTGAGTCACGGGTAGGAGGAGTTGGTAGCTGGTAGTGAGTATTGTGCTGCGGCGTGAGCGTCAATGTTTATGTGCCAGAATTCGCGGGGCACTTTTTCCACCTGCGATGGGTACCTTGACCCCTTGGAACGGCCTCCGCAGCTGCGTGCTTCCGACACCGACGCCGACACCGACATTGTTGTCCTGCGCCGCTCACCACCTGTCACCTGTTCAAACCAGCAGCCCCCTTGCCCATCCCCCCAACTACCCCGTTCAGTCAGCTTTACCAGTGTCTGGAAACACAATCTTCGCCAGGGTCTCGCTCATGTCACACTTTGGCAATGTTTCACCTCCGCATTTTCCAGTCCTGCTCACCTGACAGCGAACAATGGCCCAGGCACGCCTTCACGTGGTGGGCAGGATCACTTCTTAGGTGGTGGACAGTGAGCGAGAACAATATCTTCCCATTTTCACCCAGCTAGGCAGCTAGGCTTTTGCATTCGTCCACCTGCAATGGAGAATGACCACCTCCGTTGCTCTGGAATTGGCAAATCCGGTATTTCAAAGCTGCCTCAGATGAAGCAATGCCTGGGCCGGAGCAGCCACACCTCCCCGGTTACCACCGGGCTAGGCTTGCCAGGGTACCTGTGGCATTGAGGAGCCAATCTGATGGATCCCAGCGACGTTGCTGCCTGGACTCCAATGTCAGCAACCGGAGTCTGTCCAGCATAACGAGTCGAAAAATTTACGCTCAAACCAATCATCGACCAGCATCTTTCATTAGCCAGGAACTCGGGCTGCTTTCAAGAGGCAAGCTCTTCTCTGCATGCATAGTGCATTAGCAAAGGCCATGGCACGTATTCGGTAAGGAACTGCCTCTGGCGGCTCTACATATATCGCCATGCCCCGCTTTTGAAGGTATACAATGGTCTCTTCTCCCGGTTTTCAAGTTAACCGTTCAATCCTGGGGACCTTGGCGAAATGACAACCATCGCATTAATCGAAGACCTCCCCGTGATGGAGAAGCCCAAGAGGACTCGCAAAACGCATCATAAGGTCAGAACTGGATGCATAACGTGCAAAATCCGGCGAAAGAAGTGTGATGAGGAGAAACCCTTCTGTCGACGTTGTACAAGCACTGGTCGCAAATGCGACGGCTATGTCAGTCAATCCCCTGATCAACATTCAACGTCGGAGGAGTCTTCACCTCAGTACATCGAGCCCGACTCGAAACGACAGAAGACGAGCACAGACAAAGTTGCCATCCCTGCCATCAGCGGGTCCAAAATCAAACCTACCAACGACAAACTCTGCCGGTCGCCATCGAACGTCATGTTTGAGTCGGACCATGACTTTTTCTGTTTCGACTTCTTCCGTTCGCGCACCGGGCCCGAATTCGCCGCATACTTCGACAGCTCGATCTGGCGGACATATATCCTGCGAGCATGCCACCAACATCCCACGGTGCTTGCTGCCGCTGCTGCTGTGGGTGCTGTGCATCGAAGGTTCGAGCTGGGGATTTCTCGCGAGGCATTTGAGTATTGTGATATTGCAGACAAATTGTACCACAAGGCGCTTCGAAAGTTGTCGGATGATATGGCTTCCCACCCGAATGCGGCCGAGATCAACATGATCGTGATGAAACTATTCAGCATTTTTGAGACCTTCCAGGGCAATTACGATACCGCGCAAATGCATATGACTGCCGCTCTGAAGGGTCTGCTGAGTCGAAAGATGCACACAACTTACAAAGATACGCAATATCGCGCCGTGGAGATAGGCCACGACAGTCTGCGACGCCTATTCCTGAGACTAGAGCTTGAATCTGTCCGCCTATTTGGAGGGGCGGCCAAAATGCTGAGCGACCCGGAAGAGTCAATGCCTGCCCCCTATCTGAGTCCCTTTTCCCCAACTGAACAGGAGACTGCGTCCTTCCCCGATCCAAATCCCCACATCATCCCTCGCGCATTCGGTTCACTCTCTGAGGCCCGCGACGAGCTCTTCACGGAAGTAAAATGGATCTGGCACTCGTGGACCCTTCTCGAGCAGGGCTTGCTGATAGGTACAGGATTTCAGCGTCACCAGACGCACATCTGCCGTTTATTGCAGTGGAGTATGGCCTTCGCAGAATACAGCAAGAGCGAAAAATGTCGGAGTAACCCGGAGGACCGCCACCCGGCTCAGCTTCTTAAGGCGTATCGCGAAACCGCGTACCTCTTATTGCTTGCTCAAATGGCTTTCCACTCCCCTGACACGGGTGAAGTGATCGTGCCGCTGTGTGACCCGCCCGAAACTTGCGACTGCCACAAGTCCTGCCGCAACTACGCGGAGCGCAAAGAGGCCTTGAACGCCCATTTTGCCCGCTTGTTGGTCCTTAGCGAGAGCATCTTGAACCGTTCATCCTTCTTCGCGTATGATGAACATTCGATGAGCATGGACAGCGGGATCGGACCTCCACTCTATGTAGGGGCCACACATTGTCGATCTACAAAGGTGCGTCATCAGGTGACTTCCCTGCTTAACAAGTCGGAAATCCAATCCCGCGTCTGGGACACTTTGGGGGTATATTCCATCGCCGAAAAGATATCGAGTATCGAAGAACATGCGGTGGTCAAGTGCGGGGCTGTTGCGGATGAATTGGAACCCAAGTGGGTGGATATCACGTTCTTCCTGGACGAGAGAAGGGTCCTGTTGAGGTATTGCCATGCCGACAGGGAGGGAAGGGAGGGCAAGTTGCGAGGAACGGGGTTGTGGACCGGCGAGAATAGATGGCAGGAGAGCGGGAGCGGTGGACTGGTCTGGATACAGGAGTGGGTCGCCTTTTGAAAAAGGCAGAGTTGGAATGTGCGGTAATAGCAGGGAGCGCGGCCAGGGGGTTGGGTCATGGGGGAATGGGCAGGACCTACCCGAGGTCTGCGACTTGAGGCAATCTGAAAATGAGGAATCTGGAAAGGGGCGCTCTGTCCGAGCGGAGGACGAAAATGGATCAAAAATCTAATTGTATCACCAGCAAGGACAATGCATTCAATGATCGCAGTCAGGACGACTTTTTTGATTCGAGAAAAGGAAAACTTAAAGCTGACGCCCACGGTATATCATTGCTTGAACCCTTCTATGCAGGATCTTCTACGCCGAGCTTGGTTTCTGCTCGCTTCCGACTGTAGAGTAAGCTACTCCGGCATGACCTAGAAGAAGCAGCGAAGTGAATGGTCCAGCTCAGCTTCGCTCCCCTCTCCTAAAGCCAAGGATGCCACCGGAAGAACCATCTGTCCTGGGAGTGTTGTCGACTTCCCGCAGCGTCTTCTCGGTATCATCAGCTCTTGCGTGGCCAGCCGTGTTGAGTCGACTCCGTCGGACTGCCCTCTTCCTCCCCGTACAGAAACAGACCCCACAACATGTGCCCAGCTGCACGAGAAACCCGATCAAATCCAGGCCCGTAGCAATCCACATGAAGGCGAACATTGGCTTCCCCAGGTGTGCGTGGATGTTCAAGTCTGCGGCTCCGGAAAACTTGTCGCGGAAAATGACGAACATGATGGTCGCGATCAGAGACGCCACTGCAGTGAACAGCAGCGCAGCCAGGGTCAGCAAGGAGACCGGGAACTGGCGCAGGAAAATACGTCTCGTCTTGTGCTGCCACCGCGGCTTCCGCGAGAACCCCATGGGAGAGACGAAAACGCAGAGGAATGTCAGGCACGTGCCGATGAGGAAGCAGGAGAACATCCACGCGGATGCCAGTCGGACGAGGTCGAGGACAGTGACGACCTCGGCGGGGAGGGTGATGGATGCCCCCGCCAGAAGCTCGTCCAGGATGATTTGGACGGGGTTGAACCAGTACAAGGTCTTGGTCGGGGAGCAATGCGTGACTCCCTCGCCATTGTATCCTTCGCAGAAATCCCACAGGCCGACTTGGTAGAAGTCATGCAGGCCGATGGACTGGGCAATGCTGTTGATGAAGACTGCATTGGGTACCGATGCGGGGATGATGTTTGCCAGTTCGATTTTGAGGAAGTAGGTCGACCGGATTACGGCTTTGTTGTTGATGTTACCTATCTCCACCAGGATGAGGAATATGGTGGCAAGAAGATAGACTGTTACGGTGAATGTGCGGAGGATTGTCGGTTTGGATTTTCTGTAGCCCAAGGGAACTTTGTCAGATGGAGGGTCTTGGGGGACGGGCTTGTCGGATTTGGAGCGTCTGAAGATGGCCATGTTGTTGCTCGAGGATTGGATAGCGGATTTGCAGGCCTCTTCATCAGTCGCTTCGGCTCATCTCTAGTCGCACTGTCTCCCTGTCTCAAGCAGAGGAGAGAACTGGGAGATGATATTGACAAAACATGGGTGCCAAGAGGGCCAGCAAAACAGCCCCAGGGATCTTTGGCCTGGCGCTCACTGTAGGTACCCAGTACGTACACCCGCAGCAGGCCCTTGGTGCAATGTGATTGAGTGTGGCTTGGGATGCAAGAGCGGAGCAGGAGGTCCGGAGGGTGGATCTCGGACTCCACAATGACATCACGACATTGGGTATCAGCCTTGTCCCGTGCTAAATGATACGCTTGGAACCCATTTTGGTTGAACACGGATCAGCGTGTGCTGTCATTCGGACTGGCGCTGTCTCGACCACAGCCATCACTGGGCTTTCCTGGTCGGTCCCCAAGTCGAACAAGCCAGGGAAGGTCGGTCTACGATACTATGCGAAAGAACAAAGTCACTTCTCATGGTATACATTGAAGGTTCGATAAGAGGCTTGTGTCTCTTCAACCGACAAGGACGCTGTTAGTGCGAGTCTTGATAGGCAAGGTCGAGAACTCGGCTCGCCTTGATACGGTCTTGCGCCGAGCACCAGTGAAGGATGGGACCAAGGAGTGGAATTGCGTTAACTGGCTGAAGGATGCACTGGAGCTCTTAGTATGGTGGCCGCCAGCCAGCAGTTTCCCAATCAATAATACCCACTACAGTCTCTGCATACACCAAGTAGTTCAAGTTGCTGAGGTCTCGGTGTTGCCATGAAGTTTGATAACTGCAATAAGTGGCACCATCAGGGATTGAAGCCGTCTGGCAGCGTAGGTGGCTTGGTGGTTGAGCACCACGAGCTTCGGTCTTGGCATTGTTGACACGTTTGCATGGTCTGCCATACACGTATCATTTCCATTTTAGGAAAGACGCAGTGGGTAAGGTCGAAACGAATGGCGGCAGGGCAACAACCTTGTTTTCTCATCACAGGTTGATGTCAAAAAACTTGAGCTTGAAAGAAGCACCGCCAATGAACACAAACCACGTCTTTTGGGACGAGGACATCAAATCAACAGAACATTCAATGAGAGACGAGGAACGCACCTACGATAAGGATGGTGCTGGGTAGGGCTGATGCTGATGGATCCGCCTCGTCATGACACAACCTCACATTGAAGCCCCCGGTGACATTTCTCCGATCCAAGACAACAACGCGCGTCATCAAGGCGCCATTCGATACCCAGTACAACCTGCTCGCTGCTTCCTGCATGGAATAGATCACGTGAAGCCGTATCCATCTCGCCATCCTCGCTGTCTACTTTCTCCCCCGTCGCCACGTTCAATGTCCCTCTCTCTTCATGCTCCTTGAACCGCTACCGTGTCGTGTCAACAGCGATTTGTATCTCCGGTTTCCGCTTGGTTTGTTGGTACCATGCGATTGATATCCTCTCTCGTGCTCGCTGGCCTCCTTCTGAAAGCCTACTCTCAGTCTGATGTTGTCACGTTGAGCGGATCAACCGAGACGACTGAACCGGCGACATCAACCGGCGCAGATTATGCCACCAGTGGAACCACATATGCTGACGAATCCAACACGTTGACTATCACCGCAACCACAGACTATGCTACGGTTACAGACCTTTCGAGTATATTTGCAACCCCAAACAGCACGACAGCGTCCTCGAGCACCGGCCCTAATAATGCCACAACGACATCGTCTGCCACCGAAACTGTATTGGTGGGGACTTCCAAAACAACCACTACCCTGAACGGGACGGCAACCACAAACCAAACGGCTTCAAGCACATCGTCTTCAGCGCAACCCACAAATACCGTTCCATGTAATGGCCATCCTTCATTTTGCAATCGGAAGTTCAGCAACATCACTCACATTGCAGCGCACAACAGCCCATTCGTACGTCCGGGCAATCTCGCCTCCAATCAAATGCTGGACGTCGAGACCCAACTCAACGACGGTATTCGAATGCGTATGTCGGCTGTGCCTGTGGATGACCATTCAGAAGCTAACAGACCATCGCAGTCCAGTTCCAAGCCCATCTCCAAAATGGGACCATGTATCTCTGCCACACGTCCTGTGAACTTCTCAACGCCGGCACTCTACAAGCCTACCTCACGACGGTAACGGAATGGCTTCGCAACCACCCTTACGACGTCATCGCCATCCTCATGGGAAACTACGACGTCGTCGCGCCGCAGAATTTCACTGCACCAGTGGTCAATTCTGGTTTGATCGATTTTGTCTACACTCCTCCAACGTCGCCCATGCCCCTCGACTCTTGGCCCACCTTAGCTGAAATGATCTTTAAAAATGAACGAGCAGTCGTCATGCTCGACTACCAAGCCAATCAGACTGCCATTCCATGGCTGCTCGATGAATTCTCGCAAATGTGGGAAACGCCATTCTCTCCAACCGATAGAAATTTCCCATGCACACCCCAACGACCTCCGAATCAAGCACGAAATACCCGCCAGGATAGAATGTACATGGCAAATCACAACTTGAATCTGGACGTCGAAATTGCGGGTATTAGTATCGATGTGCCCTTTTTTACACTGCTCAATGAAACGAATGCGGTGAATGGGTTCGGCTCGGCCGGGTGGGCGGTGGATAACTGCACAACGATGTGGAACCGGGCGCCGAACTTCTTGCTGGTGGACTATTATAACATTGGAAACTTCAATGGGAGCGTGTTTCAGGTCGCGGCGGACGCAAATGGCGTGAGCTACAATCGGGCCAGTTGTTGCGGGACGGCAGGGACAACGAATGCGGCCGTCACCGCCACGGTGGACGTGCGGCGGTATCTTTTGGTGGCGGGGGCGCTTTGTTCATTTCTGGTATTGTAAAGAGCATGCATGGATGGGCCGGGACTACAATAGTGTCTTATGTGCGCTAGGGATTGGACTGCCCTTAAACATGACCACATCGAATGGTGAGGATCTAGAATCGAAGATAATGACCAGATGAAGGGGCATCTGAGGAACACCACACCAGTGAGCGGTGTGGTTTTTTATTTCTGAGATCAACTGGACGAGGAAATAATAAACTTCGACCAGGCCGTCCTCGTCCTGGACGTGCTGCTTCTCCGAGTGCTGACATCCATTGACCTTCTATTCTCCTCCTCTGTCAGAAAGGCTAGCATGTGATCATTTCCCATCTGCGATACGGTGGGTTGAGGGAGCTTGATGCTCACGTTACGGCACCAGGACATTGAGACCCGATTCTTTCATGTATGCCTTGGAGCCCTCGTCTCCGAATGCCCAGAGACCGCTCATTATTAAGCCCGATATGGCTATCAGCCTTGTCTAGACACGCGTCTGACTGGGCCAGGCTAGAAGGCCTTGGCACGAGGGCAACATCTCACCTACAATCTCGTTGTAACTCCCGCTCGCCAGATAGATTTTCTTTCTTCAATGGTCAAGCAGACTGTTCATAACCCCTAGATAGGTTCAAAACAATCCGCGCTAAAGCTCGCTGATCAACGCACGACACAAACTGACCAACGCGACGGGTTCTCCGCTGTAGATACGGGAAGATCAATGCTGCCCAAAACATCCTTTATCCATACATTGTGTCCGCATGCAGTCCATCTATCCCTCCTTCTTCGTCGTTCATAAGTTACTCCATCAAGGCAGGACCCTGCTTCGCGCTTGACCGGCGTAATACGCCTTCAAAGTGTCCAGGGTCGTGTCCGTGCTGAAGCCATAATTCGCCGTAGTTGCGCTTCCCACCTCGACCATTTCCCCCAACAACACCGACACGTCCGTGACGTTGGCTATATCGGCGATATTCTTCTCTACAGCAGCGCCATGGGCACCCACGGATAGGCCTTGAGTAACTCTTGCGAATTTGTTCTTTGCCGCTTGCACGTATCCCGGATCGCCGGGAATGCCGGGATACCCGTTGGCCGTGATGTTGATTTCTTGGCCCTTGATCTCCAAGGTCATGTATCCGGCCAGATCCTCGGCGTTGCCGGTGATCTGGACATGTTTCATACCCGCAGCAATTGACTGCGCTGTCGTGTTTGACACCAATGCGTCGTTCATGTTGAGCGGGTCTCGCAGGTCGACTGTCAGAGCTGGGGCGATGCCGAATGGGACGCTGTACTGGGCCGATACAAGTGAATTTGGTTGAGGGATCTAATTGCTCGACGCCAGAACCGCCGGACCCCCATAGATGGTGACCTTCTTGATGTCGCCGGCACTCCAACTCTGGTTGGTACGAGATCGATAGTCGTTGATGGCAAACACGAAGCCCTGTGCGCGTGCGTGGACAGGTGCCAATTTGAGGATCATCTGTTCTCCGGTCCAGTTCACGCCTAATCCGGCGGTTAGGAGGATGGGTTGTGGACTCGGCGAGAAGGCATGGAGGAATCCTAGCGGATTCTCAAGGACATTTGCAGGGCCGACGACCCCCGCATGAGCCAGAAAGGCGACCTCAGCACCAAGTTGGCCTGCGCGAGCAGGGTGCAGGCGCTTGGTCATTCCGCCGGTATTGACGAAGGCGAGGAGACCACCCGAGCTGGAAGCAGCGAGGCCCGTTGCCGATGCGATGGTGTCAGCGTCCCATCCCATGAGGCGCCCCACCGCAGCAGCGGTGGCGAGATCTCCATTTAACCCAGAGTTATGAAAGCCTCTCACAGACTCTACTTGTGCAGTGCTGGCTGCGCCGATTCTGGTTGCGAGTTCGTATCCGAGCGCGATTGCCGTGAGAAGCTCTTTGCCAGTCTTATAGTGGGCGGCCGGGACGCAAAGCAAGGCTGGAAACATAGCAGAAGCCGGGTGCGCGTTTTGAATGACATGCTCGAATTCGAAGTCGACTGCAGCCAGGCTCAACAAGAACATCTGACTGGAGAGCGAGGAGACTGTGTCGTCGAGCGTAGTGTGTGCGGCATGCGTGCTCCCGGTTCCGTACGTGATTTCCACCGCCTTAACGGCAGAGCGGTAGACGGGCTGAACTGAGCCGACGAGCATGGCGGAGAAAGTATCAAGGATGAAAATCGGAAGTAATGCCAGGAAGCTCAACGGGATCGCAGAAAAGGTGGCATTGGCCGCGAAACTGGCCAACTTCCTGGTGTAGTTCACACCCGTGGTATTCATTTTGTCGGTATTAATTAAGGTGAGCACAGTGACTGATTTTGGTCTTGAGCAGTGGATTTGGAAGTTGTCTCTCAGCCTTGCTTCAAGCACATCTCTGGCGGGCCCATCAATCTTTATACATGGCCAACAACCCCGTTACTACTGCCCGTGCCCGTGGGAAATGGAAGGTAACTGCGAGCTTTCCGCCTTCGCCCTCGCTTATAGGCCATTCCTATATTGCTGCGAGAACCTGGAAGGGGCTCAGAGTACTCCATATAGCAGAGGAAGTGCCTGTTTGATGACAAAGCTGCAGAGCCCAGAACCGGACTGGCATCTCCGAAATTCCCACTCGCCATGACAAGGCTGCAAGGCCGAAGCACCCAATCAATCCATGTCCAATCTTGGCCAATTTCGGGCCGCGATCCGTACATACAGCCAGCAAAAGCCACCTACCGGGTTGCTTGCAACCACACAATTAAGGGACAGCTGCTTGTTAATTAGGCCCTCCGCTGACAATCATGTGGATCCTTCGCTTTCCTTTCTTTTTCCGGAGGGCAGTGGGCGTCTGGGGGAGCGTAGGCCTGTACTCTGGCTGCTGGAAAGAAGTTTTGGAATAGAGACACCCCTTGCCGTCCCTCCCGTAAATCGAGGTTATCTCCGAGGTGCAACTGTGGGCTCAAATGGGTCTTTTCATTCTAGGCCGAAAGTAGAAGATTGTACTACGCTGGGCTGGAAAAGGTGTGGGTCATTCATTCGGGGGACACCACAACAGGGAGGATCTCGGTCAGTACCAAGCCCGAGAGGCTATCAAGTACAAGAGAATCTGTAATCAGGGGGAGATGCCCAGTCAATTCTTTCTTTTAAAAGAGAAGGCAGCTGGGGGTTGTTCTAGTTCTATCGAGAGAGTTTTAAGTGTTTACATGCAGCGGTCTCTCGAAGAGTAGTGCCTTTGATAGCGCTGGGAATGATTCTATCATCCTCTTTGCTGGCGAAGACCAAAACCCCTTCCATAGATATGTGGAGTGGGAGAGGATCATTCCAAGCCAACTCCAGGCGAGAACCCTCAGTCAAAGACAACTTCAGTCTTTGAACATATCCCAGACTTTCCTCTTCCAGGATCTCGAGTCATACGATGCTGTAGACGCAGGAGCAATCCATTCTCTGCGGTCCGAGAAATCAACCTCGTCAAGCCGGACCCTTGGAGCGATTAGCGTGATATTCCCATCTTGTGACCAGGTCATACGTACCAACGAGTTCTGTAGTAGAACTTGAACCCGAAAAACAGGATGAAAAAGGTCGGAATGGTGATATAGCACGCAATGAACGACCTCCAGTTGAAGGGATGTTTGAAGACCGTGTACCCTTGGATGAAGAGGAGGAAGATATTGAACGCAAAATTGAGGCGGTAGATCCAGATGTTCCCAAAGGCTTTGTACGGAAACGTGTTGACATCAATGTTTTGTCTCTTCGCCGCGGCCCGGATCTGCAAATGGGTGAATATGATGGCGGCCCAGGCAATATAAGCTGCAGTGCCTCCCACGCTTGTCATATATGCAAACACTTGGCCTGCGGAGAGCTTCCGGTTCATTAGGCATAGGAAGCCCCAGAGGTTGGAGGTCAATATAGCAAACCACGGTACTATTGAAGTCAGGTTCTCGTCTCTAGCGGATGCAAGTTCTGTCTTCCATACCTCCACGGGATGTCGTCTTTGCGAAGATCTTCGGTGCTCTTCCGGTCAACGCCAAGGAGTAGACTGTGCGTGACTGCACATACACCACGCCGTTGGCTGCGGAGACAAAAGCCACCGTTATCAAAGCATTGACAAAGTGCCCAGATGTCTTCCAACCCGCGTTGGTAAAGCCAATCGTAAACGGCGACGATGCAACTACCGAGTCTGCGTTCAGAAGTTCTGGCGAATCTGACGGACATATAAGGCCTTGGAAAAAAGGCATGCCTATATATACGACCAATATGCGATAGACGACAGAGTTGATGGCCTGTTCTAACGCGTCAGACTGAACTGCCTGTAGACCTGAAGCAATGTACCTTTGGGATGTCTTTCTTCGGATTTCTCGATTCGCCACCAGCCAAAGAAATAATTTCCGTGCCAACGTAGTAAGCTGCTGCAAGAACGAAGACCTGTCCAAATCCATCGATTCCATGTATAATAGGACCTAAAAATCTTCAGCTCACTAGGCAGAAGAATTTCACACAGACCTACCTGTTGGTTTCGTCCAATATCTGAATCCAATGTATCCACCGCCGAATCCACCCACATCGGCCACGATGGAGAGTATGAAAAGGATGATGAGGGAGAGGAACTTGAACATGCCGAAGAAGTACTCCAGCTCTCCATATACATTCACACCGAGAAGCGTGACAACGGAGAACACTGCCCAGAAGATAAGAGCCCAAGCGTAGGAAGGAATTGTAGAGTCTGGCACCCAGTAGCGGAGAATTAAGATTGCGGAATTCCAGTCTTGCCAGAGTTAGTCGACGAATACCGGGTTTCCCGGGGGGGGGGGGGGGGGGGGGGGGGGGGGGGGGAGCCATATACCTGCAGCGAGGAAGACACTCCACATGAGATAATACAACCATGACATCGCAAAGCTCAGGGCAGGATCAACAAAGCGGCCAGCATGCTGGCACCACATTAGTTTTTGGTTCGAGAATCATGGCGGACACTCGTACTTCGACAAATCCCCCATGGATGGGAAATAACGTGGTCATCTCGCCAACGCTTTGCATCAACACCCAGACCGAAATTCCTAGAGAATATGAGCATGCTGTGCCAGAGAGCGCGTAAATCGAGGAGCTCTTGACATGCCGACAATGATGAAACCAAGCAGCGCCCCCAGAGGGCCAGACAAGTAGATGGCGTAGCCCAGCCCGTAGAATGTCCCTGGTCCGATGATGCTGCCGAGCGCGATAATCACAAAATGTCTTCCTTTAAGACCTCGTCGTAGTCCGTCGTCGAGGACGTCCCCAGAAACATCTCTCCTAGCGGCACGTGTGTCTGGCGAGTCGTCGTTCGCTTCCAAGGCAGTAACGGTCTTCTCAGGTCCCACGACAAATGTAGTTGTGCCATGGTCGATGCTCGAGCTACTAGATGTCCCTTTGAAAGCCATCCTGGAGAATCCTGAGGAATCTATCCTGTAATGACCCTTTTTTGCACCAGAGGGAAACTTTATAGCAGAGACGCACCTAGGTATTGATGCTAGCATATCCACTTTCCAATGTCCCACGTGGGTTTCGGTTCTTCTTGTCTTCAAGGAGCTTAGCAGAGATTTTGTTCAGCGTTCAGGTTGTGATCGCGATTCTGGAGGAATCTTGCACCATCGTACCAAGTTCGATGTTCTCCACAACCATCGGTTCCGAGTGAATGGGTCTTCACTTCGGCCCTTGCAGATATCAGATGCTTTGCAACACCCTACATTCCTCGCTTGTGTAAGTCAAACTGCCTATAAGACGAAGTCGCGCCATTTTCGCTCCTTTTGTGTGCTATCACGCGATTTGCGGCCTTCTAGAATCGTAGAGACTTTGATCCCCACGGTTCATAACGGTTTTCGATCCAGTTCCAGACCAACTGTGTCTTCATTTAGCAGTAGTTGTATCCAGAATGGCCTAAGTTCTCACAATTCACGCATGGTTCCAGTCCTTCGATTACCGTCTCCAGATTATTATTTTCCGACCTCACAACACCCTTGCACGTCGTTGGCTTCGTTCATTGTGGTCACCCTACCCGCATTGCCAGCTTCCGCCTAAAACGAATGCCGCTCACTATGGATGAGCACCAAGGCCACAGAAGAGTTGAAGCAAGGCATCTCTTCGCCTACCCCAAGCTTTGAGCCAAGCTATGGCATTATCTTGACCATATTAACATCATGCATGCCCTTTGACCAACCAAAAGACGGCATAACGTAACAAAAAGCCGCTTTCTCCTCGGTCGTATAAATCCTCAAAGGAAAAGAGGGTCTGAAGGCCCCTTTAGAGAAATTGAATTTGTTCGACTCGACTTGTAAATGGATATTCGTAAGAAGCAGTAATATGGTGGGTTCTTTCACTTAACAAGTTGAAGTGTTCGTGGGTAAGGCTGCTTGAGAAAAAAAAAATCATCACGGAGTTCTCCGAATTGTTTGTATCGGAGCGAGCATAGAATCATCTTCAACGAATTCAATTCTGCTTCTCTGGGTCTCATAGACTTTCCCGAGAAATTCAGTCTCCGTGATACTTCATACCATGGCAACCGAGACCCAAGCACATGTGCCCAACACAATTAGTGCTGGAGAAGACTTGCACAAATTTGCACATGTGATTGCGGCGGCTTTCTCCAACGATGCTCTCAACCGATACCTGTTCTTGGGTCGAGAGTCACAGCCAGACCACCCCAAACTCGAGCATTTCGACCACCGTGTTCAATACTGGCTCACTCATATAAAATCCCGGTTTGAGGGCGGGGGGATACTGATTCAAACCTATGACTGGGCTGGAGTGGCGTTGTGGTAAGAGAGAAGTCTGGAGAGACCCTCCGCCTGGTCCATTCGTTTACGAAGAGTTTGTTCCTTCTTCCTGCTTACGAAAGACGCATAGGCTTCCTCCTGGGGTCGAGAAGCCCGTGAATAGCGCCGGCCCCATTTCTGAAGGGGCTGCTGAGTACAGACAGAAGTTCGACGCGCTCAAGAAGAAGTATCTGGGTGATCGGACTTACTGGTATCTCAATCTAATTGCACGGGCTCCCACCAGGCTGGAAAAAGGTATGGCTCGGTCAACAGGGGATGTTTGTGCTGGCTGGGCACTCCGATTCATCAAAGCATGACTGACTCTTTCCCTTTGATGGCGGTGCAGGCGCTATTCGGAATCTAGTGGATCCTTTCCTCAAAAAGGCCCCAGAACAGGACATCCCTGTCTGGCTAGAAGCGACTAATCAGCATGCAAGGGAAGTTTACAGCCATTTGGGATTTCGGACGGTCGAGGAAGTGAGAATCGGCGAGGGAATTGTCAATGCCGATGGATGGGCACAGCCGAACGGCGAAGGTGTGCTAACGTACGGAATGGTTGCGGGACTATAACGTGATGGAAACAAGTAGTCATGACTCTGATAAATAGCATTGCTGAGAGAGGTTGGGTCGCCTGATGAAGAAGGCAGTTTAGCTAGATAGAGCTGTTCATGGAGAAATCTTCCAAGAGATTCAAGAAGGTCAGGGGATTTCAACATCCTACCTATCCTAAATCGAATGGGGAGGTTGTAGCTTGCACAGTTGCGGGAGAAGATCCAGTCTTAGGGAGCTGATATATGGATGTGCTCCATCACCCGTCAAGAGCTTGGACCACTTGAGCCCAGTCTTCGTCACCGTAGGCCCCGGGCACACTATGTCCGTCGAAAAGACTGGCCATAACCACACGATCCTCTTGCTGGCCCTCCCACGGTTGTCGACCATGTTGAGCAATGATGTTGTCATATACGAGAACATCACCACGTTCCCACTTGTGCAGCACGCGGATCTCATCGGTTATGTTAGCCAAGTGTGCTAGATATTTCTCGGGGATGGGCGTCCCGTCGCCGAAAAGCTGCTGTGCCGAATTCTTCCTCCCTTTGTTGGCGTCGTGCTGGTTGTTCTTGTAATACGCCGCCAGACCGGTGAAGAGCGTGGGGAAATTGGTCCCTGGCTGGGTTCGGATAGCTGGCAGTCGGTGCGTCAACACGATGCTGCCGTCCTCAGTCCACTCCCATGTTGTATGTTGGCCGCGACCATACCGGGAGATTTGAGCCTCGATCTTTGCCCGCCTTGTGGCCTCGTCATCACCATCCAGGATCTTCTTCCCAAACGCCTGCTTCAGCGTTGAACCGCCTTCATACTGCTTTTCAACTTTGTAAGTCACTTTGCTGAGGATTCCTTTCTCAGCAAGTTCAGAGACGAACTCCGGAATTTCCTGCTGCGCTCGGTAAAACAGCTCCAGAGATGACGAGATGGGAGTTTCGCCCCCTTTTTCGGGGACTCGATGGCCATAAAAGAAGATATACTCAGGAGCGTGGGGGACTTGTGGAGACTCGTTGTGGTTGTAAATTAGAACTTCCTTTGGCGCCTCGTTCGCCGGTGCCACGTTTGGGGCCAGAACTGGCCTGTTGACGACGATTCCAATGATCTCGTGCGGCTGGTATCCAAAAGCATGGGCGAACTTGCTAAAATCTTGAGCATTGTGGATGGGAAGGCCGCGGAAAAGCAGTGTTCCGTGGCGGGCGAGTGTCTTGGTTAGTATCCCGCCTTGCGCTTGGAGAGATTTGATGGTGTCGACGACGCTATCCAGGTCAATCTCTGCACTATCGCCAATTGCGGGCTTCAACGCTAATGGGATGACCGTGTCCTTGGGATGAGGCGGCCCAAGAACTCGCTGATTGCTCGACGGCAGATCAAAAGGCTCAAACGCAACTGGCGTTGACGCTGACAAAGGCGCGTCGATTTTGAATGGATGCGCTTCGGATGGTTGCACCGCGGTCGTCATCTTGCCTCTGCTGATTCCAAAGTCGTTAGATACAGAGAGTTGGGAAGGTCTTGTCCGTGGAGTAGTGTGATTGTTGGATGGAAATAGGTCGCTATAAAAGGGAGGCGACTCGATGCCAGTGGACTTCTCCGTTGGGCATTGTAACAACCCGTCGTCGCCGTGGCGTCATCCGTTCTAAGATCACGAATGCGACGGGCGTCTGTGTCATGTCCTCCTGTAAACACTATGCTCCCCTTCCCACTTCCATTAGCAGCGTCTCGGAGCCGATGTGCAATTGTTGTATTCACAAATTTAGCGATGTAGTGGAGCCAGACATTTTCGAAATCAGTCCTCTCGGCTTCCAGCCAAAACTCGCATTTGGCGTTGACAACTGTCGGCAATACAAACAAGCACTGGCTCACTATAGTGTCACCCCTCGCCTTCTTTGCGTGATTGCCCCAAAGAATGGCGAAGGATGTTCTTTGCCCTAATCTCTTTAGATTTCACCTTCGCAGATGTGCCGTGGCATGAGCCGTCTTCTGGCCATAGACATGATAAAGTACGTTCTATAGTCCAACACAGTTGGCATTCAATCTCAAAACAGGAATTCAGGAATCAAGAACTCTCTTTTCCACTGGCTTTGCAATACATATCCACGCTTTGTGGTCAATATGGCAACAGCACCGGTCAATGAGAAGTCCGTTCTGTCCTCGGATAAAGAGTTTCAGAACAGTCCATCTCTACCCTCAGGGCCAATAGATGGTGATGTCTCTTCACGCATTCGATCTTCCTTCTTCCGCCGAACCCTGTTCCAGATCCTAGTTGTCGGCCTATGCGCCTTTTGCGCCCCAGGAATCTGGAGCGCTATGAACGGCCTTGGGGTTGGGGGTTCTCAGAGCCCTAACCTCGTAAACACCGCCAATGCACTTCTCTACGCCCTGATGACTGTGACTTGTTTTGCTGGACCATGGTTAACCAACGCCATCGGCTTCAGGTGGACGCTCGCTGTTGGCTCGTTGGGGTATCCCCTGTACGCAGCGGGACTATATCTCAACAATCGCACAGGCGCAACTTGGATGGTGTATCTCGGTGCTGTGACCTGCGGGATCAGTGCTGGCTTCTTTTGGAGTGTCGAAGGCGCCATTGCCACCGGGTACCCAGAACATCACAAACGAGGCCGTTACATTGCGACATGGTTTACTTTCCGGAATTTTGGGAACATCATTGGTGGCGCCATTTCACTTGCGATCAATCACACTACCAATCATCGTGGCAAAGTTGGCTACAAGACCTATCAAGCCTTCATCGCTATTCAGTGCCTTGGATTCTTCTTTGGCCTGCTGCTTTCGAATCCAGAGAAAGTGCAGCGCGACGATGGCACCAAAATTCAAGCCGCTAGAGGTATCGATTGGAAGACCGAGCTCGCACAGATGTGGCGTCTGGTCAGGAGCAAGTCGATCCTCTTGCTGACGCCCTTGTTCTGGTACTTTGGATGGATTCAAGCATATCCTGGCACATATCTGGCAACATACTTCACAGTCAGGTCTCGTGCATTAGGGAGCTTCATGTCGGCTGTTGTCGGTACGCTTGCTACCTGGCTCTGCGGTTCCCTTGTCGACCTGCCATGGTCAAACGACCGAAAGACGCGAGCCATCGTGACTTACATCCTCATAGCCATGCTCAATAGCGCCACTTGGATTTGGGCAGTGATCATCCAGAACGAATACCGTCATTCAAACCCTACGTTGGACTGGGGCGATCAAAATACCTTCGGCCGTGGTTTTGGACTGTACATGTTCGAGCGCATCAGTCTCGGAATGGTCGAAAATTATATCTACTGGTGCATTAGCAATCTATCCGACTCTCCCGGGGACCAAATTCGGTACAGCTCTCTCCTTCGAGGAATTGAAACAGCTGGAGTTGCTGTAGGGTTTGGAGTGCAGGCAGTCCCGACCGCATTGATCGCCACGGCGAGTATCAATTTCGGCCTCTGGTTCTTCGCACTGCCATTTAGCTACTATGCTACCCTGCAAGTAGTGCGCAAGTTTCGCAAGCTTGAGCGAGAACAGCAAGAGGAAATAGCGGAAGTTGTTCGAGAAGTTGGGAGCAAATAGTAACAGGCTGGTCAAGGGCAATTGGGGGTCGCCCATGCTGCTCAAAGCCTTCTAGCCGAAAATCCAAATTAGTTTCAACGGGGCATATCAGGGCTCGAAAAGTGACCTGAACATGAAAAGGACGTGGTGGCGCGACCTGAAGGATCCTGGGTCGGAAATGAATGCCCATGAAGCAGCGCTGACAGGGATTCAGGTAGGGCATCCAGATAGATCATACCATATAATGCGCATGTGTCAGCCAACTTTTTGGTTCTGCCTGGCTGTCTTGTTTACGAAAGATTTTGGACGTTCCACGCCATTAGTTCAGGAGACAAAAACATAAAAAGGGTCAGCCTCTGGTTAGGGATACTTGAAAATTATCTAGGCGCGGTTTACCTAAGCGATGATGCTCGGTTTGATGCTTTTGTGAAACAGCCATCGCTGCTGATCTGGAACGGAGGAAAGCAGTTGACAGACTCACCCATCACTTCCACCTCCAATGTAAGAGCATCGAATGGGTAAACCATTACCGGGACCACCTGGGTGACAGAAATCGAACGATGATTCATAGGTTCGGACACATTCTAGAATTTCTTTGGGATAGCTTTTGCGGCACGGGTGACAAGGCCCAAATCTAAGAGACTCTGAGACCTGAGGAGTGTAACGGTGACGTGGAAGCTTACCTGAGGATTCCAGATGACGTAAAGGGGAGCTCAAAGGAGGTTGCACATTATACGCCTATTGCCCTCACCAAGTCGCAAGTTATAATGTGGAGATTTTACGGAACTAGTTAGTGGAGGCAATTGAAGGCTAGAGAGGCTTCAGCCAAGCCTCTCGTATTTCAAACTAGCCTCATTTGGAATGACATCAACAGGCCCCAGACCTGGCGAGGTGGATAGCCGCCTTTTCACCTAGGGTATGATCAAGTAATTCACAGTCCTGGCAGTGTAACCTTGAAGTCGGCTTCGCAAGCCTCGGGCCTGTTGAGGGGATCGCCAGAGGCCATTGCTAGGTAACTGATCGACTGTGGCCGCCGTTGTGTGTCCGAAGAACACCCGACCCTAGGAACATCGACCACAAAAAGCGACCACTAATCTAATTTTGTGATTTTTGAAGGGAACATGGTGAAAACTAGTAGGCCCTCGCGACGTTCCTGTCCAATACGATTCAATCTGGCTAACGCGGCTTGAAGGCGACAACAGGACCATCTCTTTCGGCAATAAAGAAGTCAGACATTTGGTATTCCCCCTTTCTTCTCCTCCCCCAAACTCCATCTCCTCTTCCCTCTGCGGTTGGCTCAGCCTCAACGATTTTTACATCATATTGCCACAACAGCCTTGCAATTGCCGTATTCAATTCCATGTAGGCCAGGTTCTTCCCAATACAGTTCCTGCTACCGATGCTGAACGGCGCAAAAGCCTCCTGTGCGGCCTGGACGTCGTCTTGCGAAACACCCGTCTTTTCGTCCACGATCCATCGCTCCGGGCGGAAGCAGAAGCGGTCTGGGAAGTTTTCTTCACGGTGTTGAAGAACGTAAGTAGTCACCGCCACTTCTGTCCCTGCAGGGTAAATCTCGCCGTCGATCATGGCGCCGCCATCCAAGACCTTGCGGGTGAGTGGCCCCAACGTCGGCGGCGACATCCTCAGTGTCTCGTCGATGCACGCTCGAAGATATGGCAAGGAACCGAGGGCCGGATTCGAGGGGTGTATCTCTTCGGCATCGCCGAATTGCGACCGCACCTCGTCAATTAGCCGGCGGAGAGTGCGTGGGTTATGCAGAAGATAGAAAATACAGCCTGAGAGAGCGCTTGCCGTGGTATCGCCACCAGCGAGAAGCAGAAGCACACTTTCAGAACTCAGCTCGGTTTCGGAAAAGGAAGTCCCCGTTTGCAGGTCTTTGGCTCGCAAAAGGTAATAGACGATATCTTTCTGAGCCGGACCGTTGTCGAGTGGGCTCTGCTGATTCTTGTGTTCCCTGAGTCGCTGATTGATTGCTTCTTGTGCAAAAGCCACCATCCTTTGTTGATCACGAACCGTTTGGCCTCCGATAAGCCTGCTCAGCCATTGGATCGCAATAATGCGTCGAGCTAGCGCTGAAAAGGGCGCATAACCAGCCTGGTATGCAATGTGGGTCAGTGGATTCCCCCCAATTGCCGAAAAGTTTGGCCACGCCCCAGAAGGTCGAGCTACTTACGGTGTAGACAAATCCCATCATTTGATTCATCAGATGCAGCACGTACCTATTCTCTTCTCGCGGAACCAAATCGAAGGACCTGCCAAAAGCGAGTAGAGTGATGATGTCAAAGATCAAGTAGTTTGCCCAGGCGGCCATGTTCCTGGGCTTCGTCCACCCGTCGACATCGTTCTTATCTTTCAGGCCTGCTGTCAAGGAACACCATCTCCGCACATTATACAGAATGTTTTCCTCCATTGATCGTAGCGCACTGTCGGAGAAGGCGTGCGATAGCATGCGGCGTTTGACCGCATGCCCTTCTCGATCTACAATGCTGTGGGTGTTGGGCTGGCCATTTGTTGCGGCGTGGCTAAACTTATACCAGTCAGATTTGATCAGATTTGATTTGCGAGGTCCGTATATATCCTGCAAGGCACGCGGTGTGCTGAACGAAAGTGAATTTGGTCTGTAGCGTACGACTGGCCCTGGTATAGCCGTCAGAATTGAAGGGACGTAGGCAGATTGGAATGAGCGGCACGAACCATAGATTTCGTGCTGTCGCCAAATTTCGATATGACGGTCGCCTTTGACAAGGAAGTAGAAATCATACCAAGACGTAACTTTGGCCAGGAACGGCCCGGGGTATTTCGCCAACGGATGGAATCGCACACGATAGATGATCAGCGAGAGTGTCTTTGTCACTTGATGTTAGAAGGAACATTGCTTGATCGTGTACCACAATAGATTCTAGTATCGGGCTGAGTGTCTCACATAAAATCCGAGGACGTAACCTGCATACAACACAGTATAAAGCAGATGTGAAACTGGCTCCTTAACGCCTGGAGAAGAATCCATGCTTCGTTTGATAATGAGGAGTTCGGGCGGCTACTGTAGGGCGGCATCCAGCAGATGCTCGTATCTCCAAGAACCAAAAATACCCAGAAAATCACATGAAGCTAAAGCTATCATGTACCTATGCAGGCCAAATACAGATACTTCAAGACCTTGCGCTGCGCCGATATTTTACATTGACAGTTGCCTTGAAGGGTCTAAATATTTCCGTCAGAACCCGTAAGCGTCCGATTACAGCATCTCAGTTGCACAAAACCTATAGGAGGGCTTCAAGGGGTGTTGCCATATAGTACCCTAAGCGATCACGGATCACGGAGCACGCCTGCGCATTCGCCTAAGCGGCTTATATATTGGTCAGATGGAATAAACAGTGCATGTGTGTCCTCTGTATCTTTAGGCATCAAGAGTAGAGCCTAAGCTCTGAATCTAAACTGCTTTGAAGAGACTAGCATAGATTCAGGAAAGGAGTGTGGCCACCTAGAAGCTCCTCGGATGGGGCACCGAATCTTTGACCCTAAGTTGATAGCATAATCACATGTCAGCACTGTCAGATATGCAAGGCTCCCGTTGTATTCGATCAGCTTCATGTTCTGGAAGATATCACCCAGACAGAATAAATTCGAAACAGCATTGCATGGCTGCCTGAAACCTCACTTGAATGCTGATGTTTGAAGCAGACTAGACGGATTATTTTATCCTCGATCGATAGCAGCTGTAGAGTTCGGTACATCACAGTTGGTCGTGACCGCACCAGACACGGACTAGCCTCAACTAATCCAATTACAGAAAGGCGCAGGAACGTGGTTCTAAGCGGAGGAGGTATCAATAGATAGTGGAAATAGATAGTCGCCATACAAGATCCAGTGCCATACAATGCAAATCTCGAAGACGACAGAGAATCGGAGTCAATGAATATGTATTCATTTCATAGATACGTTACAGGTTGACTGCTTGATTCGCACAGTAGATGTTGTCTGCCTTTGTACCAGAAAAGTTCAAGTGCCGTTAGCACAACGTATTGCAAAGCCATTCACTCAGCAACACCCAACCTGGGCAAGCCAGCCCGCGGAGGCATCGCCCTTGCCGACGATGCCGTCTTTCTATCATGGTTTGACTGCGAATGCAAAGGGCACAGCCAAGTCCGACAAGAAAGTCGTCTTTGGAATACCGGTGATGCCCGCCTTTGCCAACGCCAACTTCGCAGCGGTTTGGTTGGCTCCAAAACAAGCATCCACAAAACCTCCTGCCTGGGATTGCTTCTGCGCCACGAGCTGCGCGTACTCGGGCAATGGGCATGAGCGGCCAGGTCCCGAGTCGCAGCCCACGACGGGGTATACGACGTCGTTGAGGATAATGCGGAGAAACTGGCCCGATGCCTGGCCGCGCTTCCCATTTCCGGTGCAGGTGAGTCGCTCAAAGCCAATGGTTCCGCGCATCGTTACGTACCGGGACGAGATGTATCTCTGGTTATCAGGGATCCGGTTCGGTGGAAGGGGTGTTTGGCCGTCGAAGACGCCGATTTGACTGACAAGCTGATTGATCTGAGCGTCGTTGGTGAAGGTTGCGATAAAGGGCGGAGGAGTGAATGCTGTGCCGTCGCTGGAAGTGTACGTTTTGTTTGGTCCATCAACGAAGCGGGAGACTAGGGCTGAGAGGAAAGGAAGCATGAAGGTACTGTTTTTGAGAGACCCCGGCCCGTGGCCGTAGTAGAACCGAAGGTCTTGAGAATATTCGTAAGCTTGGAGTTCTTCTTCAGTGAAGACGTCGCACCATGGACTCCTTTTGCCGGTCATTTCGCTCTCGAAGCCACATAGTGGGGGAAACATGGCCACGTCCGTGGTATTGAAGTTGACGGCTCCCTTGGGTGTCGTGAGGGCGTTAATCCGCGCCACAATAGGCGGAAGGTAGATGTTCGCCCACGTGGTGGCTGCTGGTCCGCCCATGGTATCGTTGTAGGCGGGACATAAATCGGACACGCCCAGTGAGTTTGCAAGACCTCGGGGATCTGTATTGTTCAATACGTACACCGTTCCAAGTGCTGTTGCGTTGGGGCCTATGAATCCACGAGCAAAGAGCTTTGCGGAGTCGATCACTCTTGGCGAGGTCGGGAAAAACGCATTCGCCCATAGAATAAAGCGCGCGTTGTCGGTATAAAGGCCAGGGTATCTCCAACGGTATGTGACGCCCATATCGTACAACTCCTTGTAACCGCCAACGGACAGCTGAGTGAGGACTTTGCTTGGATTTTGTAGAGCGGGGTTCCAGGTAGAGATGAAAGAGAGTGCACCCTGGCCTGTGGCAGAAGAGTTCTGGATTTTAGATTGAAGGCCCAGCCATTGTTTGTATACGGCGGGGTCAGGATAACGAGAACCGTGGCGGCTGGTTACCGAGGCCATGTCGACGGTGCATCCCTCAGGGATTTCGTATGGAATTTCAGTTACGTTTGGACCTGCAATAGAAAATTCGAGTCAGAGACTTGGAAGTTGTTGTGTTTGTTGTATTGCAAGAATTACCTGGAAACCATGGAGAGTTACCTCCAAGGAATGGAGGAAACTCTGCTGGGATAGTTCCTGGTTGACCTCCAACATCATCGACAGCGATCGTTCCGCTCACGGACAACGCGATCAGAAAATTTGACCAAAAATACGAAGCCTTCATCTTGAGATTATTCAGAGGTGAGCTGTGGGAATTGAAAGGTTTGCATCAGATATAACACATCAATATATACTGTTACCATCTCCCCCGGTCGGAGAGGACAGGAGACAAAGTTTCGCACGTCGGACTTCCCACAAAAGCCCCAAAACCAGTATATCTGACGTCCACATTCCAATCAGCCAGTCGTTGCCTTGGACATAGCTGCATGGCTCACTTCGATGCTATATTAAGTGCTCAAAGCCCGAAAGCTGCGTAAGTGCTGGATGTCGTCGGGAGGTCTCCGGGTTGCCACACTTGGCATCGAAGGAAGTCGTCCCAAGGTAAACTTGAGGCAGTACAAGTCAAAATGCCAACGTTTCCGAAAGCTCGTGAAGCTTCACGGCCACGGACCAGTAGAATGATGCCTTCTGAGATTCATTTTCACACAAGGTTCTGTTAGCCTAGAATGCGGTGGTCGTGAGGATACTGCAAACCACATGTCAATCACGTACAAAAGCAACACACTCATATCACAACGGAATCGTCCTACCCAAGAGTAATGTAAAAGCTGGGTGACACTCTAGTGTCTGCTTAGGTTCACAATTGCACATATTCCGGGCGAGCTCCGGTATATTTACTGCTAGAAGTACAGAGTGGGTCCATAGTGGGCCATGTTAGAATACGCAGAACATACGAGTACGGGGTAGCATTAAGTCTAGCCCTAAACTAGCAGCTACAAGAAACCAGTTCGCTTGCAATTGGGGGTCAAAACAAAGACTAATATGTCGAGGACGCATTCCGGTACGTCAGTTGCAGGTAGATACAAGGTTGTGACGAGGCTCGCAAGACTAGAAATAGACCATAACGCTTTGATAGTACAGGACGAGACGCCAAGTTCCCAGGCTAAAACTTGGCGAGCGACTTGAATGGCCGTGTGCAATCTCATAGCACTGATGTGTGGCTTGGTTGCCACGTCGCCGCCAAGGCTTAAGAGAGGCTTGGTCGCCGTCTTGGACAAAGCTTGATGAAATATGCCAGACGTGAGATGGTTAGCAGAGCTGGGGTGGCACTCTCCAAGGGGGAATACCGATATATCGTAAAGGTGGCTGTGTACGTCGAGTTCAGATATGAGTGGTCTTCAGAGCGCGAGCAGGAAGCCGACATGTGGTCGGAGATGACAGCAGATGAGAGTAATTAGTGTTGATGGCTGCTTTCCTGAGGGCATTTGTCTTCCTACTTCGTCCAGCTACTAATAGGACACACCGAAGCAGGTTCAGGCGCGAACTTGACCTGTTCTTGATTCAGCACCCAAAAGTTGGCAAGACTGGGAGCCCTGGTTAGTCCGACTTAGTTAAGTGGCATTCCACAGTTTTTGTCATCGACTGCTTGGGTCATGCGGGCCACACTATCAAGAGTGGTGGCGCCTGCGCAAGAGATTCATTGAAGCGATTGAATAGTGGAGTGAGGAATACATAACACTATGCTCTGTGTGAGGCGTTAGCTGGTTTGTTACCTTGAAGATTACCCTTTGCGGCCCGTCAAATCTGGCAGGCTGTCCCTTACAACCATCCCCTTCCAAGCGAAACCAAACATGGCTCTGTCTCTGTTCCCTGATAATTCCACCCCGCTCAACCTCGGCATCCGTTAGTGCTGGGCCATCCTCATGAATTAGGGCATTATTCCCCAGCTCTGCGCTTCGCCACAACCCTCTTAATTGCATCTTCGTACTGCGCAGCATCTTCGACTTGCAACGCGAGATCCTGGACTGCGGCCTCAGCGAGGATCTTGTCCGCAACTTTCTTGCTTCTTGGGGTAATGTTGCATGTAAATTTGGCAGGCCTCCAGATCGGCATGCTTCCCACTATACAAAGCATTGCTCGTCAGTTTTCGGTGCCTTTGCTTGGAACACAGCAACTAGGTTTAACTTGACAGAGCGGCGACTTACCGATACCGTCTCCTGGAGGAGGGTTGGATCCCAGATCGATATTGAACGCCCACAAAAGCCGGCTGATGACGATGAAGAGAGATGCATCAGCGACATGCTTTCCAGGGCATTCTCTCCTTCCTACGCCGAACCCATAGTGCATGGGGGCGTGTGCGAACTGAGGGAGGTATCGAGGATCTTTCTCCGGCAAGAATCGCTCAGGGATAAACTTTTCGTGGTCTCGATAGAACTGGCTGTCGTGATGGATGGCGTACGAATTGTAGATCACCGTTGTCTTTGCGGGTATTGTCTTGCCCCTGTAGCTGTCGGACTCGCTGGTGGCGTGGTAGAACGCAAGAGGCGCTACAGAGGCCCACCGGTGGACTTCTTCAACAATAGCTGCAATATATCGTAGTTTGCCTCGATCCTCGAACTGCGGCAGACGGTCAGGCCCGACCACTTGATCCAGCTCTTCCTGCGCAGATTTGATGAAGTCCGGACAGACGAGTGCAGCCTTGAAGAACCATTGGAGGGTGGTTGCCGTGGTCTCGGAGCCCGCTGCCAGGAGTTCGGCGAGAATAACGCGTCTGTCGACCTCTGAGAAATTGCTGATCTCGGGGCTTTCCAAGAACCGTTTCAGGAAACAGTCGGGCGCGTCGCCCTTCTTCATTCGATCCACGATTGAGTCATAGAAAACTCCCCAGAATCCAAGGACATTGTCTAAAATCTTGTGCGCCTTCGCTCTCCATGGCGCAAGGCCGTCTGGAAGATAATTCAGCACTGGGATCCAATCGACCAGCCAGTAGCCCGGGCGCATTTCTTGGATCAAGTTACTAGGGAAATCAATGATCTTGTAGTTGGATCAACTCACTCTCGAACATGTCAAGCGCGGTGTTTCGCATCGCTTCCGGAATCTGAGTGTCACTGCGTGCGAAACGAGCTCCCAATCTATCTCTTGATAAGTTGCTCTGTACGGGCCCAAGTGGCTGAGAAGCAACTTACAATAGGCTGAAAGTGACGCTAGTCGAGTAGCGTGCTACCTCTGTGTAGAAAGCGTTGGGGTTTTCCAACAGATTTTTCAGAGTCTGCCGGCTTTCGTATTCTTGGTAAGGCAGAAAGATCCTCGAGTTCTGCATGCCTAGGAGGCCATGGATAACTTTTCGATGTTTCTAGAGGCAGAGGACAGTTGTATCAGCAGGACGGACATCGTCATGGATGATGCAGGACTAAACATACCTTGAACTCATCACCATATTCCATCTGGACCAACCTTCCCTCACCGATGATCTTTGTCTGAGCCGAAGAAGTAGGGCGAGAGGAATACTTCTGGCCTTTCCTGATGATCAGATCATTTACAGCTGTTGGGCTGCTGAGGACAACCACTTTGGACCCGCCCATGTTGAACGAGAAGAAATCTCCATATCCCGGAACCAGGTTAGTAAGTTGTTGGTAGAGTGTCTGCTTCTTGGCTGGCAAGACTCCAATGAAGGGTACGCCTCGAGGTCCATCTGGCCATTGGCCCTTTAATCCAAGCGCGAGATAGAGAACCACTGCAAGTACAGCAAAAGTAAGATACCAGAGCATGTTGAGGGTTTCTCGAAGAGTTCAGACTCCACAGTTATGGCCTTGAGGATTGTGGTGCTGCAGGATCAGAGGTGATCGTGCGTAGCAGTCTTGCTATCTTATATAACTAACCGGCGCATCGAAGCATTGACCGTGATAACCGTGAGGGGCTGTCATCGCATTTGAATCCGTAGCCTAGCGGCCGGCCTTAAGGCTTTTTTATTTTGCCGCATACTGCAGTCTCAGCCGCACAAAAAGGAGTCTATCTGAGCAAGAGTATTCGCGAGTTGCCGATGAATATTAACCTGATTTGAACATGAGCTACCGCATCTTGGGGTCTTGAACGGCGGGATGCCGTGGCGCCTGATATCAAGCTTAGGCCATTCTCGAACTTCCTGAAAGAGGTGCTGGAAGTGTAAGCAATATATGTGGGTTGCTCGTTCCGCAGTCTTACGCAACAGTCGAGGTCCCCAATACCCGATTTGCATAAAACGACACGAGAGGTCATCCAATCGCGGTGCGGGTGCCCTGAGAGTGCTCCCTGAGTTGATGCTGACCATCCATGTAAGCAACAGGGGACAGGAGTGATATCGAGGCTCCCAATAGGCCAAAGCCTAAAGAAGGTCATTGCCTGAGAAGTTTCATCCGAGTTGGAAGATAGAATGCAAGAACCGTGTCAGCTGTTGTGCAGTAGTTGAGTACTCCCTACCTAGGAGCCTTGCCGGGTTTAGAGGGAGGAGTTAAGCACTAATTAGTTACGAGGTAGTTAGCAGATGTCCTCCTGAACGGCTGAATTGACAGGCATCCTTGGCCCCCATCTCCGCTCTGGCAAGGGCCGCTTTTTGTCTTGGCATTTACTAAGCATGCTGACTAACTAGCAGAGGCCTCTGGTGCCCGCAAGCATCGGCGACCTTTTAACAAGTCAGCCAAGTTTAACTAGACTCTAGTTAAGTTAGGTATGCTTAATCAATGCCAAGAAAAAAGGATCTGGGGACAGAAGGGATGAGGCACTCTGAACTGCAATGTACATACTGTAACAAGGCAGAGTGGCTGTGTTATACCAAGGGGACATAACAACAGTTACAGCAGTCACAGAATGGCTGTGCTAGCATGCCATCGCTGTCTGTGTGCTTAACGGTTTACAGTGCTGTCGGTGTGCTTGACAGTAGCCGTTGCCTCTCCGTGGGTGTTGGTGATGGTGTTGTCTTGCCAGCACCGACCAGAAAGGCATTCAGGATTTCCAAGCTGCCTGACAGGCCCTGTGCGATGTTGCACGTACATATTGTAACGGAGCACTTCAGGGTTCGGCGTGCATGTGCAACAACGCGCAGATGCCTGTCCAGCAGATCGGGAATCGAGGACGCGTTTCTGGTTGACACTGACAGGGCAACAGCATCACCAACACCACCCCCAGAGAGGCAGCAGCTAGGGCAGCGAGCGCCTAGCACGGCGACGACATTGAGAAGTAGGAACGGGCCGACGAAACACTCAGGAATAGGTAGACGGCATCAAAAACATGGAATACTGATACTCTCTCTAATTGTTGTAATGAATGGCACTCTGCCAGCACTGTAAACTGTTCCACACTCCCCTTGCCAGCCATTTTGGTTTGACATGTGACTAGACAAACTTCTCTCCCCCCTGCTACCACTCTACCAGCCCTGCACGGCACAGCACAGCCACTTTGCCTTGTTACAATATCAAACCCAGAAGTGCTCCGTTACAATACGAGTTAGGTAGCAAACCAGTGTACGACGATGGCAGCTGATGTACCTCGTGTGGTACCCAGTACGGAGCATGGCCGATTCAACGGCTACTCGGCAGAACTATAAAGGGGCGATCAGGCTGGTGAGGCCCGGTGCCAGGCCAGCGTCGATTTAAGGCACCCCGCAATACCAAGTACAATAGGCGTAATATGTCCTAGTATGTCCCATTGGTTGAACTTCTGCACAATTCAACTATGGATTCTCATCATCCCCAAAAGCTCACAAAGGGGTTTAGAGCTCGCCGCCATCGCCGCGTCATGGTATCATCCAAGCTGGACTTTTCCTTAACTCCCCTACTGAATTAGTCCTACGGCAGCTCAGGTCAACTACGCCGAATATGGCAAGATCTCGTACCGCAAAGGCTCCAGGCACTAATTCTAAGGGCGCCACCGCCTTCGTGGAGCAGATCTCTGAGGACAGCAGCGCCAATCTCGGGAATTTATCTCGCTTCGGGCGATACGCGGAGATGCCAAGCTGTTATCTCCGCATCCAGCAAAGTGTAAGGCTGGATGGCCGGTGAGGGAACAAACCGGGTTCCGACAGGGTGTCGTGATGGGGAGTGACTGATATTGATTGAGAGGATATAAAAAGTGGTAGGAGGTCACCCTGGAGACGTAACATTGCTCCTCTGTGTTGTCCTCCGCTACCTCTCTCCGTGACAACATCACTCGCGCAAAACATGTCCAAAATTACAAATGTCCCAGCGGGCTTCGACTTCGTGCCCACGCGGCACGATGACACGTACGAATTCATCAATCCGCTCAAGGGAGAGGCAACCAATTTGAAGATCTTGGTCACAGGGGCTAGTAAAGGCATTGGGCGCGCAACAGTCATCTCATTTGCAAAGTCCGGCGCTTCGGCAATTGCATTACTGGCGCGTTCAGACCTCGACAGCGTCGCCCAAGAGGTTATTGAAGCAGCGAAACAAGCAGGCCGCAAAGAGACGCCCAAGGTGCTCAAATTGCGAGTCGACACGACGGATGTCGCTGCCGTGGACAGAGCGATGAAGACCGTGGAACAGGACTTCGGCACGCTGGATGTGGTTATCAACAACGCTTCGAGGATGGAGGTGTGGAAGCCCATTCACGAGACGGATGTGCAAGACTGGTGGTCAACCTGGGAGGTGAATGTCAAGGGCACGTTTCTTGTCAGCCGCGCGGCGCTGCCGCTCCTGTTGAAGGGGAAGGAGAAGACAATGATTGTGATTTCCAGCGCTGGAGGGCTGACCACCTCGTGCGTCCCTTTCTAAATGCCTGAAGTTCGTCGAGCGGAGACCAGGACTGACAGAAAACCGCAGGGCCGGGGGCAGTGCATACCAGGGCACCAAGACGGCACAGATACGATTCAACGATTTCCTGATGAAAGAATATGGCGATCAGGTATGCGTCCCTCTGTTTGGTGCTGGCTTTTGCCTTCTCAAATCGGACCGCACTGACACGAAGACCACTTCCCTAGGGTTTACTGGCATACGCGGTCCACCCCGGCGGCGTGAAGACAGAGGTTGGAACAACAATGCCGGAGCACATGCATCACCTTCTGGTGGCGGAGCCGGAATTACCTGCAGACACCCTAGTTTGGTTGACGCGGGAACGGAGAGATTGGTGAGTGTTTCATTTCTTTGAGCATCCCAGATCAACGAGAACGTAGACACAAAGAACTGACTTCGAACTTCGAACTTCGAACTTCAGGCTCGCCGGGAGATACGTCAACGCACCATGGGATATGGAACAGCTTTGGGGAAAGAGGGACGAGATAGTCCAGAAGGATCTGCTGAAGCTGAAACTGCAGGTCTGAAAGAGTTCGACCAGTAATAGCTATCTCGGTAGAGAGGTACCTGACATCCACTATGAAAGTGTAAAGCACACAGTTGGCCATCCGCATTCTGGCGTTCAAGCGTGAAACTGTCATCAAAGTATCACTCCAGCCCATACACCCTCTTCGCGTGCTCAGACGCAAAGGCCGCGCGGAGTGTCTCCTCAACACCCTTGGGATGGATCTGTGGGAAGCGGTCATTGTCCCACGGCTGTGGTAGGAGTGTCCCCTCCCTTCCTTGAATCAATTTGTGGCTCGCCGCCAGTTCTGCATCTACATCGCCTGCGGCCTTTGCTTGTGCCTCCTCTTGCTTTGCTTTCTCAACGTCCAAATAGGCGACGTCGTACTTTCTGCCCGTCACTCGTTCGAGGACCTCAAATATCTCGGCGTACGTAGGGTTGCTGCCCGAGATGCGATAGGTTCTTCGATTCCCTTTCGCCTCGGGAGAAAGTGGTTCTTTCAATGTCTCGACGAGGTATCTCGCGCTATCTCCAGCGCTGATCAAGCTTTGTCTCCCTGCTGCTGTGCCGTAGATCTTTGCTTTGGCGTTTTTATTGTCAAAACCAAAGTGTGAGATCACGGCCCACTCCGTCAACCGTCCAAGGAGATAGTAGGTCCATCCCAAGTCAGGGACATCTCGAGCTCTTGCCTCAAGATGCTCTCTGGTCTGGACTTTATACTTGTAGTAGCGCTGCGTCCAATTCTGGCCTTCAGTGACATCTGCGCCGTACTCACTGGGATAGAAGTGGCGGACTCCGGCCTCGATGGCCGCGTCGATGATGGTCGGCTGCAGATATAGACCATGATTTCCGAGAAAGCTGAGCACACAGTCGAAGCCTTCGTATGTTTTGGGGGAAGCATAGTCGGCTGCCTCAATGATTTCAAATCCCTGTGCTTTCAGTTCTTGAATTCGGGCCTTTTTGGCTTCGTCGGCGGGCCTTGAAGTGTTGTTGAAGAAGGCAATGCGACTGAATTGTGTTGGGTTCTTGATGAGCTCATGAGCAACATAGTCACCAAAACTACCCACACTTGTAGCGCCGATTAGGAGGATTGATTTGAACATGGTTATGGTGTCTCTGAAGTATATTCAGTATACCCAAACCTTTCAACTGAGGAAGAGTCTGTTGTGGAGTTGGAAGAGATTCGGTGGAGGACTCGTCTTGTGATTTATACAAAATAAATGTGAGAAACTCCGACCTCCTTCATTGTAGTTAGACTAAGGGAGTGTGCGGCAGCCAGCAAGGATGACCAAGCAACGTAAGAGAGGCTTGGCCCATTGCAAACAGAAAGGACAAGTCACATATCTGAGACCTCAACAACGCTAGGGGATATTCCTACAATGACCAAGCAGGGACTCCCGTTTAGGGCTCGGTGTTTCGTCGCGTACGGATCCTCCCTACCAGGTAGAGACGTCAACAAAGAGTCCACAGCTGGCCTAAGAGGGGGCACGCAATGACCCAAGCACAAAATGCTCTCGATTCGTAATGATGCGGTCCGGATGGCCCAGATGACAAAGCATTGGATTAGAGCAAGCCTCGCAAGTTTGTATCCTGGCACCGTTGTACCTGATATGGTAGTGATTTGGCAAATGGTCCGAAAAATGTTATGTGAATAGAGAACGACTTGCCGAACATTGGAATCCTCCTGTAAGAATAAGGTGCCAGCCGAAAGCCTAGCCGGGAACGCACTGGAGATGACCAAGGATTCTGGAGGTGAATAGTAATATATGCTGAAGAGAAGATGCGAAGATATGCCCGAATTTCGTCCGATGAACTCGCATATTCGATCTCGACCATTGAATCGACCTCACTAGTGTCCCTTGTGAAAATGGAAGAACTTCTCCCCTGTAACTCCGAATGTCCCGCATCTACAGTTTGAGTTTCGTTAATTGTTAAGCGGTTGCAATGGCGAACATTAGCATGCAGTCCAAAACCCAATCAGGGGTGCAGGCTGTTCAAGGGCAAACAGAATCGTGAAGAGTAATCAGGAATTGATATGCCATCACGGCTTATGAGCCGACGGAAGATCACCAATCTGCCTGTCATAAGGACAACCGAGGTCGGAGCTGTAGATGTAGGCCATTTCGTGTCGACTTCCATCATACACAGCGGTACCGATCAATCACTACTAAAGAGTGAAGTGCGGAGGAAACATTCTTGAACGATTCAGTATACAAGATGTCTGCTCACAAGCCCAAGGCTTTGGACGGCTCTTTCATGGTAACCCAGAGAAAGATGCCCTGCAATGCCTTGATCTCAGCCTGACAATTTTTCAGCTGGCATTTGGAACTGGCTCAACATGGCGAAAGGAGGATCCCGAGGCTCTCAACACTGGACTTATCGAGATTGTAAAAGGGGCTCTTCAGTTGGGGTATCGTCACCTTGACACGGCCGAGCGTAAGGACCACAACAACTGCCCCGTTCATTCTCAGTTGTTTACCTGCATCCAGTTTATAACACGGAGAGGGAAGTTGGAGAGGCGATAAAGCAATCGGGCGTCCAGGTCTCAGAGATCTACATCACCGGGAAAGGTGTGTGCCTCTTAGCCACTTGATGTAGTCTGCAAATCTGACAGGGGGCCCCCAGTTTTCACGATGTCGGACGTCCAAGGGGCATTTGATCGCACTTTGCAACGATTGGGCGTTGATTATGTCGACCTGTACCTCCTTCATTACCCTTACTTTGCCAAATCCCATGCGGATCTTCAGAGAGCGTGGGCCGAGCTCGAGACCATCTATGATTCCGGCAAAGTCGGCGCCATTGGCGTCTCGAACTTCACTGAAGACCACATCAAGGCAATATTGGAAACTGCACGAATAAGGCCAGCGTGCAATCAGATCGAATTGAATCCATATCTGCAACGAACCCAACTGCAGCAATACCACAAGAAACAAGGGATACAAACGTTTGCCTTCTCACCCTTATCTCCAATTGTTAGAGCGAGTCCAGGTCCACTTGATGATGACTTGGAGTCCATTACAAAGAAACATGGAATAAGCACGGCTGTTGCTCTGATACGATGGGCGTTACAGCAAGGGATTGCGGTGGTGACAACTTCAACTGACAAGGCTCGTATGAAAGATCATCTACTCGCTCTGGATGTGTCATTACCAGAGGAAGAAGTAGCATTGATCAGTAGAGTTGGTGCAGAGAAACATTTCAGGGGTCGTTGGAAAGATAAATTTGCTCCAGACGATAGAAGCTAAAAAGTACAAGGATTGAACCTCCAACCTGGCTACCCCGGTTATGAATCGGAGCTTTAAGATGCCCAAGTTGATTGAGTGGTTGTCGAGAACAATAAACATTGTTCATCCGTGATTAACGGACCGCCTTGCTCAGCTCTTTTTGCTGCGGCGGGAAAGAGCTCCCATGTGTTCTTCGCGATAGTGCCGGCCAGTAGTCCTTGCCGTCTCTCAAAAGCTTCAACGTCTTTCTTATTCTCATTCATGGTGCGTGGGGTTGAGCAAGGGACTCCACAGTCTGATCCATAAAGGCAATGACCAATGCCGACCATGTTTGCAGCAGGAGCTAGCCCAGTTTTAGCTGTTGCGGCTGTGTCGATATAGAGACTTGATAGCTGCTCCTCGATCTCCTCTCGTGTCAAGTTTTCTGGATTTGGAACCCAGGACTCTGTTCCTAGGAGGCTGATCCGTCCGGAGAGAGCTGGAAGTGCTCCTCCGCAGTGGGCAAAGATGAACTTGATGTTTGGAAATCGCCGGAACACCCCCTTATATAGCATATCAGTGGCGACTCTCGCCGTATCAAATGCAACATCGATCAGTGGACTAGGCTTTCCATAAGTGCCTGCAACATATGCGTTTGGATGTATGTGGACAACCGCATGTTGACGGTTCAGCACTTCCCAAACCCGTTCGAGTCTTGGATCACTCAGAGGAACTTGGTTGTACAACGTGGTTGTTGCAAAGCCATCGGGCCGAAGGTCCCATTGCTCCACTCTTCTGATCTCTGAAAGGCAGGCTTCGGTGTCATCGGTAGGAAGACCAACCAGTTGCCCGAATCGCTGAGGATATTTCTTCACTATGTTGTGTCCGAGGTCATTGGCCGCTCTCAACTTCTCGTGCGGATAGGGTAAGTAGCTAAGTAGGGACATTTGTACACTAGCACTGTCATTGTATTGAATGATGTTCTCGACGTTCCAATGCAGCGACGACGCAGATACCATGAAGTTCCCGTTGCGAAGTGCTTGAGCCATCCCCTCCGCTTGTGCGTCTGTCAGGGGAGGGAAGAAATGGGTATGGACATCGAGCCAGCCTGTTGGCGCCATGTTGGGCTAGAATCTTGATGCGGGCTTCGTAGTTCGGACTGGACCTTTAACTGTTACAAGAACGAAAGCAGAAGCCATCTCGCGTCTCCGTGAAATTCGTCATGATATCCAAGGTGAGATTCTTATCTCCGAAATGGTTAAGTCCGAGTCGTGGCTCTTCGCTGCTGTCGTAGTGTGCAAAAATCCTGGTGTGACTTGATGTGAATTCCACTCGACCATTTCAAGTGAGCGCATATAATCATGGCAGGTTTGCTTTTCCCGTGTGGAGCCTGTAACTATTGTTGACTGCTGAAGATGTCGGGGCCAGGATTTTGCCTTTGCCAACGTGTTTCAAGCGGGTAATGATGCTCCTCAACGACCCCAGCAAGTTGGGCTGAAAAAAAAAGACAGCGATCACGTCCACTGTGTTAGTGCTCGAAACGCAAGGAACGTCTGGCCGCCATTCATGTTCCAATGCACTTTCCGGGAGAATGGAGTCCGACTAATGTCTTCGCTCACGTCCCCTTGATGAGGACCAGCTTGCTCTGCATTGTGCATGTCTCGGCACATGGCACAACAAAAGTAAGGACGGCATGGCATTTCCTCTTGCCTGTCCTAAGATTAATGTTCCTCGCCATCGCCAACACATGTTTGTGGCCGCAAGGCTACTGAGCTATTCAACGATAGACTCAGAAATGTTGACGTGCTAAGCTTCACCTTGAGCCTCAAGAAGCTGTTGCAAACATCCTTGCGCCCTCTCAAGACGTGACTTTCTTCAACCCTGGCTTTGTCTCTAATGTCTGAAAGATGAAACCCCTCAGAGCAGCCCACCTCTCACTTGTCGACGGTATGGAGACCGTCTTGCCTGGCCCATTTGCAGTATCCTTAGGAGTCTGCAGCACAGCTTCATTAAGAGACCTAGGTGTTACAAGTTGCGCCATATTCTTCGCAAATCGATTTCGTTCGCCATTATCGAGTTTCTCCCTCCTCTTCATTGCGCCCGGCCGGGACTTCATACTCTTTCGCTTGATGATATTAATTTGGTCTTGAGGCTGGTTGCCCGTCACCCGTGCGCCATTGTTCTCTAGCTCGTTGTCATCCGGAAGTGCGGCTGCCAGGGTATCAAGGGCTGTAGCAAGTTTCTTATTCGGCCGCCTTCGTCTAGGTTTTTTGGCGGCGGATTTCGTGATTTTGTTCATAAGCTCAGCGTGTTTGATTCGGCGTTTGTCCTTCTTCGAAGAGGCGAAGAGCGATTCGGCCTTGGGTGCGGCATTTGATACACCCGCCTTGGGGGTCTTTTTCAGGATAGATTTCGAAGGTCGCACGTCCCGCGCCGGAGGTTCGCGAACAGGAGCCTGGGGGTATCCTGGTCAGTTCGACATCTCAATGGCCTATAATCGGCCTACCATCATATATGAAAGACAGTTGGTGTCTTGATCTGATACCCCGTTACAAACAACATGTTGGAGGACGACTGGACCGTCTAAGAGAAGTGGGAAAAAATGAGTGGAAACTCGCTTATCGATAAGGGCAGGCACAGGCCCAGCATGTCGTTAGGCTACTATGTAGCTATTAGGCCCACAACCTGCACCACCTGCACCAACTGCGGTCAGAAGCTGCACTCACGGCTTCATAATCCGAGCTTCATCACCTCCTCCCTCTTCTCGCTTTGTACCATCTCCTGCTCTTCTCTTCTCTCATCGAGCTCGAAGGAGAGGAATAGACATCAGTCCATCAGACGAGTTCCGATAGGTAGGTGTGATATGCATCCATCCTCGTCAGCGGCGGAAGGGCACCGCCCCGGCAGAAACACTTGCCAAACTAAGCAGAAAGACGCCCAACACCGAAGATGTTCGGCCTGATGAAGCACAGAGGTACCAGGGTACGAAATTCCTCCTCAATTCCAGCTGACACGAGGAAACGCCACGACATTCGGCATCAGTTCTTCGACAAGTGTTATTCGCTGCTAGCTAGCACAGAAAGAATCCGTTCCCCGGTTTACGATTGGGAAGCAGCTCTGATACGCTACCGAAACGGGCAGTTCTTTGGAAATCTTGGAAGTCAACGATTCAGCAAGGGAGCGTCAGGGAACACACTTTGCCTCGGTGCCGGACGATTGGATTGTCCGGACGAACGAGTCGACAGTCCATGCCGTGCGTCAGCCAGCCCCTCGTTCATGCCTCCCGTTCCCCGCACATCCTGATGCATTGATATAAACATCAGCTGGGTGCTCGTTCTCGACGGGGAGCCAGGACTTCTCGAGTGCGATACCGGCGGAAAAATAAGACATCAGGCTTAATTCATTTCTCCCCGACAAGAATACCCTCAACGACCGACCTATTCTCCCAGATTTCACTCCACCAGCTCTCGAAATGCCTTTCCACGCAACGGTCCTCTACCCGAACGAACCCGACACCAAGTTCGACATGTCGTACTACCTCAAAACCCATATGCCTCTGGTGATGGAAAGCTTCGGGAAGCATGGTCTCAAGAGATGGGAAGTGCTAGAATACAAGCCGGGTGCGGATGGCGCGCAGCCAAAGTTCGGTGTGGGAGCGACATTAATCTTCGATACGCCTGAGCAACTGGGTGCGGCATTGTCTTCGGAGGACGCAAAACCCGTCTTTGGAGACATCGTAAACTTCTGCAACAAACAGCCCGTCTTCCTTGGAGGAGAGCTGGTGGGAACTTCTTAAAGAGGCGCTAGGCGATCACGGAGAGGAATATCAATACAAGACAATATTTCTTAGCCCTTAAGGGAGAGACCTACTTATATCCGCGATTCTAGAGCGAGTCATTAAGCAGCAGGAACGACCAGTGACGTCTTAAACAATCATCTCAAGTAGACAGTGAAGGTTCCTTCCGTTTCTCCTTTTTCCGTTGCGGAAGGCCGTGATATACGTCGACTCAGCTTTTCCTCGCCTACAACGCCTATTAATTGCGCCCGGCCTTGCTTAGATATATTCTTTTCGGAGTAGAGTACGGGTTGGAACCCTTTTATCTCATCGCTCACAGCACAATTCGACAGCGAGCGAGCGACGACGGAGAAATCGGTGATGACGTCCCGTACCTCAAGACTCTCTTATTTGGTATGCCCTTTAACCTGACCAGCCGAAGGGTGTGACACTTGAAGGGTCCTATCACCACGACATAGAATGATCTTTAGTCAAGATGCACGAGCAGCCTCGACAAGGCCAGGAGAGAGGCCAAGTCCCCTCGAATCGCAGGCCGGTTGGGCACACTTTACCGAGGTGATGCTGAAAAACAAGTGGTAAAGTAGCACCGAAATGCAATCCCTAAGTAGAGGAACACACGAGTGTTCGGGAGAAGGACAACGCTTCATCAAATTGTCATTTCCTTCCTACCGTGATTGCCGATCGCTGTCCCATTGACGTATGCCACGTTGCCTTTGACCGGAGAAGAGCGACCTCGTTGGACAAGTCAAAGGTGAACGAGACAGCATTTCTTTCGTCTTAAGAGTGCCAAATTCGTCTCTCCTTCTCGAAGACGCTGCGCGGAGTGGTTGATCGTTGGTTTCAGAGCATCGTCGGCACCCATTTATCTCGATCTCGAATATCGCCAGCCAGCATCGTTTGTAATGGCTCCGATTGCACTCGATCACACCGTCGACCCGCTGAACCTGCACAGAGCTGCCAAAGCAGAGTCAAGTACCCAAGAAACGGGCAAAAGCATTCGTCTCGCTGCGAGGTCCGGCGCTTACGACAAGCAGACTTCTGGCGCAGCGCCCACCTATGTTCAGGCAAATCTGATAGCCTTGCCATCAAGGTTTGCGGCCGATTTTAGGCTGTTATGTCAACGGAACCCGGTTCCATGTCCCCTGCTGGCCGAATCGCTGAGGGCGGGGATTTGGGATGAGCTCAAATCCTGGGTACCCGGCTTGAACGGAAATCACATCGCAGAAGATCTCGATCTTCGCTATGACTTTCCAAAGTACATGGTGTATCAAGACGGGAAGCTGGTCAAGTCTCATTGCGGCGACGTTGGCGCGGTGTGGACCGAAGACCACGTTGGCTTTCTGATCGGCTGTTCTTTCAGTTTTGAAGCCGCACTTGCCACCGAAGGGCTGGTGGCTCCACATATGGCACATGGTAGGAACGTCCCAATGTACCGAACGACCCTTCCTCTGTGCCCCGCCGGTGTGTTCAGTCAATCCACATATGTGGTGTCAATGAGACCGTACAAAAGAAAAGACCTCCAGAAGGTGAGGGATATCACACGCTCATATGTCGCGACTCATGGTGAACCAATTGACTGGGGATGGGACGCCGCGACTCGCCTCGGGATCAGGGACATCAGTAAGCCAGACTTTGGAGATAGCCCAGTCTTGCCTGATGGCTCACCCCTCGTTCGAGGCGTTGGAGCCGAATCCGAGGAATTTGTCCCTGTCTTCTGGGGTTGTGGCGTGACGCCACAAGAAGCAGTACGGCAAGCTGCCCTGGATGGGCCTGTCATAGGCCATGCTCCGGGACACATGATTGTGCTGGACATCAGGGACTGGGACATTGTCCCAAATACAGGAGCTCGATAATCACGACAGTTCCTGTGGGCTGAGGGAAGAAAAATAAGGATTAGAAGCCCAGAATGTCCTTGGGGTCATCAGATCAACCACGACCTCGAAGGAATTGCTGGTGCAAAGCTGAATTCATCCTTTAAGCTCTCCCAAGATGCACTGCATCTCTTCGTTACTTTTCCGATCCGACTGTAGGGCAAGTGCGTTTAACCGGTCGTTGTTCTGAGAGTAACAAGACGGTCAGAACTCTAGGAGCCTTCTGTTGACAGGGTCGCGAGAGCGCCACTGGGGCAAACCACCTGAGACCCTGGGCGCTTCACCAACTGCGCAAACTGCCTCAACCTCGTTGTTCTTGCAGACCTGCGATAGGATGGCGACGGAATAGGAGGTTTCAGGAATGCTCTTATGGTCACAGGCCAATGTATATATAAACAGGCAGAGTCTCTCTGAATAGCCATGAGGACCGAACACAATCAACCAGACAGATCCACAACTCAACCTTCGTTCAACACCTTCGCTCAGGATTCACAGTAAATGTTGAAGGAAATTGGCAGAACGGGCGACTCGGCAGGCAGGGCGTCATCACGAGTCTACCGACCTACCCTACCTACCTACCAACCAATCTAGGTAGTCGGGCGGAGTGAACCAGCGAGCTCGTATGGCAATATGGAGTTAACAGTTGCACCAGTCAAGACGACGGATTTTCGGAGCTGTGATAGCCGAGGTACTGTGCTCCGTGTGCTCCGTGTGCTTGGCATGATGCCATTAGTTATTTTCCCTGCAATTGCCTGCACGCAATTTGAGACGCGAAAGTGCATTTTGGTCCACCCTAGTTCTGGCTACTGCGGGCCATTTGCTTCGACGGGCAATTCACCAGATCTCGCTCTTCTTTTGCTCTCTTGCCTCCAGCTCCTTATCTTCAATCGTTTCTCAAAGAAAGTCGCAAGATCCGTCAAGTAAGCAAAGTCAAAGGTGGGTCTTTGTCTCTGAGCATGATGAATGCCGGCTGAATCGGAGATGGACGCCGATGGACGGCCATCTATCGTTCCCTCCTGTTCGGGGCCACTGCATTCAATTTCAGCCTAAATTGGCCAGCCTCCAAGCCTTGCATGAATCGGAGAAATACAAACCCTCCATAATAGCATTAGCAATGAGCGAACAGAGTTTCTCTATCGAGCGCACCGTTCACATTGTATCAGGAGCAATTGATTGACTTGCTTCACTCAAGCCAACGGCCGCGATGGCGACTGGAATACTCAAGGTAAAAGACACCCAAGTAGTCGACAATGATGGAAATGCAGTCATTTTGCGAGGCTGTGCTATCGGAGGATGGCTCAAGTAAGCTCCATCAGATTTTGTCTTGTATCATCTAAGAATGGAGTAGTATGGAAAACTTCATCGTGGGCTACCCCGGTCACGAATCCAGCATTCGCACTGCATTGTTGGAGGTCATGGGTCAGAAGAAGTACGACTTCTTCTTTGACCGATGGCTGTACTACTTTTTCACAGAAGCCGATGCAAAGTTCTTCAAGTCATTAGGCCTGAATTGCATCCGCATTCCTTTCAACTATCGACACTTCGAAGACGACATGAATCCCCGTGTGCTCAAAGAGAGCGGCTTCAAGCACCTGGATCGGGTAATTGACCTCTGTGCGAAGGAGGGTATTTATACCATCCTGGACATGCATACTGTTCCCGGTGGCCAAAGCCCTGGCTGGCATGCCGATAACACCACGAGCTATGCCGCATTCTGGGATTATAAGGACCATCAAGACCGAACGGTTTGGCTTTGGGAGCAGTTTGCACGCCGCTACAAAGGCAACCCCTGGATAGCGGGATACAACCCTATTAATGAACCCTGTGATCCAAAACATGTCCGCTTGCCCGCTTTTTATGCTCGACTGGAGAAAGCAATAAGAGCCATTGATCCAGATCACATTCTCTGGCTCGACGGGAATACATTCGCAGCTGAATGGAAGGGCTTCAACACAGTCCTCCCAAATTGTGTCTATGCCCTGCATGATTACAGTATGATGGGCTTTCCGACTGGACGCCCGTACGAGGGGACTTCTGAGCAAAAGGAGAGACTGGAGGCGCAGTTCCTGCGCAAGTCCGAGTTCCAGAGGAGTCATAAAACCGCAATCTGGAATGGCGAATTCGGGCCCGTGTACGCAAACCCTAAATGGGATGAGAATGCCGAAGAGGTCAACCAAAAGCGATACAATATGCTAGGCGAGCAGCTGCGGATCTATGACAAATTCCAAATTCCGTGGTCTATCTGGCTCTTCAAGGACGTCGGCCTGCAAGGCATGGTCTACACGTCTCCCGACTCGCCCTGGAATAAACTGATAGAGCCTATACTGGAAAAGAAGAAGCGGCTGCAGCTGGACGCATGGGGGAAGTATCCGTCCAAGGAAGTCGACGACGTGATGTTGCCCCTCATCAGCTGGATAGACTCTGTCTCGCCAACGGCGAAGAATGTCTACCCATCCACGTGGAACACTGCAAGGCACATCGAGCGCGCCGTCCTGCAGACCTTCCTTGCGGAGACATTTTGTCAGGAATTTGCCGAGCTGTTTCGCGACAAGGATGAAGGTGCCCTGGAGGAGCTAGCGAGGAGCTTCAGCTTCGAGAACTGTGTCCAAAGGGAGGGGTTGAACAAGATCATGTCCGACTACGCCGCAGTCGCGTCGAAGACCAACTGAAAATAGATTAGGCGAGAGCACCCTGTATTGAGCAAACGCAGTTGCCGCTGCATTTCGATGATGTACATTCAACTTGTCCATACTCGCATGAGCGAAGAGGGTAGCGTGATGTACGGGCGTTTCCCGGAGACCCTAGACGACTTGCCTTTCTGCCTCAATCTTTTCTTGCCTAAATTCATTTCTTGGTATCGGTGTTCCGGTGTCGACTCCAATCAATTGGGGGATGTGTGGGGACAGTCCGTGGGGAAATGGGAACACAAGGCTGAGATCAACAAGTGTGATGGGCTTTTTGCTTCGGCAGATGGCCCAGGGACATGAATGCTAGCTTTGTCTCCTTATATAAGATCCGTCTGGCTCCCATGTGGTCATGCACAATCCAGCCCCGTTTCCACACCCCAGGGTCACAGCGTTTCCTTGAGCTCCATTATTACCAACCCGAACAGACAAAGTCAGCATGTCGAAGGCAGTCGCCGGTCATGATATCGCCGCTAAGGATGTTGCGCATGTGTCTGAAATCACCCGGTTAGTCCAACAAGACAAGACACCATGGTACAGGAAGAAGAATCTTCGACGTCTTTATCTGTGTCTTGTCCCCGCGGCGTGAGTGTGGTCCCTCCTCAAATCCATGACAGAGTGCTGCCTTTCGTTTCACCATCGATCCTCAGTGCTCGAGATCTCCGTTCCTGGTTTGAAAAGTTGCTAACCTTAGCAAAACAAGTTTGGGAGTTGAATCCACTAGTGGCTTCGACGGGAGCGTGCTCAATGGACTTCAGGCGGTCCAGCCCTGGGAAGATTGTAAGTCGACCACCATGCGAAGCAGTCCGCATCTAATTCATTGCACTAGACTTCAACAATCCAAACGGCGCCCTCCTAGGTGTGATTACTGCAGCCTTCTCCATTGGAGCCGTGTGTGCGGTGCCACTCGTTCCCTATGTTAATGACCGTTTCGGCCGCAAGGCTTGCATCGTGGTTGGAAGTGCGATTATAACAATTGGTGCTATCCTGCAGGCTGCAGCAGTTGACAGTACGTGACTCAACGACCGCTTCATTCCTTTGTCCGCTGACACGGCCAACCAGTCGCCATGTTCTTGGTGGCCAGAATTATCCTTGGGATGGGAATTGTATACGCAATTAGCGGAGCATCCCAACTCATTGCCGAGTTGACATACCCCAAAGAACGGTCTGTTATCACAGGCCTTTTCAACGAGAGCTGGTATGCTGGAGCGATCCTGGCCGCCGGCATCACCTTGGGAACGTTCTCCTGGCAGAGTAACTGGAGCTGGCGATTGCCGTCGCTGTTGCAACTCTTGCCTTCGACGTTGCAACTTATTTTTATCTGGTGAGCAGCAATATCTCTTGATTATACAGACAGGTTGACGTTTCCAGGTTTGTCCCAGAGTCCCCACGTTTCCTGATTTCAAAGGACCGCCATGAAGAAGCTCTAGAAATTCTGATCAAGTACCATGCGGAAGGCGATCGTTCAAGTCCATTGGTCGCAGCAGAATTTCATCAGATCCGGGAAACTATCCGCTTGGAAATCGAGAACACCAAGAGACCATGGAAAGAGCTCGTGACATCTGGCGTCAATCGACGGCGAGTGTTTATTGCGGCGTGCGTCGGCTTGTTCTCGCAGTGGTCGGGCAATGGCCTCGTCAGCTACTACCTGAGTAAAGTCCTAGCCACTGTTGGGATCACCAAAAAAAGGACACAGAATGAGATCAATCTCGGCCTCTCCTGCTGGAACTTGGTGACTGGGGTCACGGGGGCTCTGCTGGCTCACATTCTTCCGCGGAGACGGCAGTACTTGATTTCGTACTGTGGCATGACACTGCTCTTTGCTTGCTGGACTGCGGCTTCTGCGGTGTACGCACAAGACCATTCGAACCATTCAGCTGCGACCGCTGTGGTTGCATTGATCTTCATCTATTACGGCTTTTACAACCTCATGATGCCCCTCACTTACATCTTCATCTGCGAGGTGTTCCCGTTTATCCATCGGAGCAAGGGTGTGGCCATTACGCAGTTCTTCTCTCGCGGGGGCAGCTCCTTCAACCAGTTTGTCAACCCGATAGGGCTTCAGGATATCACATGGAAATATTACATCGTGTACGTGGTGTGGCTTGCGGTGGAAACGACCGTGATTTTCTTCGTCTATCCGGAAACCCGTGGGCCGTCGCTCGAAGAAGTTGCCGTGATCATGGAGGGTGACAAGGCCAAAGTAGAGGTTATTGAGGTTGGAGCGTCAGGGAAGGGGGGAGTCGGCATCCAGGAGGTCGAGAAAGCCTGAGGAGCGTCTTTCAGCTTAAGAGCAGTAGAAGGGAGGTGAACAGCGCATCGTGGCCGGGGTTCTCTTGTCATGTTTGAGGCCGGTGAACAATGAATCAGACAGAGCGGCACAGGCAACTGAAGCTGCTAGACATTCAGCGTGCAACCTTAGGATGAAAGAGTACTCGGTAATGTAGTCGACAGTCAGGATCGATACATTCAGCACACCTTACCTGCTCTGGGGCACTCATTAGACATGCTTTCGTTGACTGCGCCAGGGTAGAAAGACGTTGTACCTAAGTAGAGGCTGAATACGGCACGAGGGCGTATTTGGGCGTATGCTCTGAAGCTTATCCATCATCTGGAGCGCCAGCCGTTGCAGGATGTGCCTGGGAACGTCGTAGGTTGCAAACGGGAGCCAATAGAGGCCGCTACGCCCTGGAACTTGGTGCCTGGAAGGACCCTTATTATGTACATAGACCCTTGATTAGCTTAACACATTACCACACAGGCACTGCAGGCACCGCCGACGCCGACCCACCAGACTGAATATGGGAATCCTTACGACATGGCAGTGGGCTCAACTTCAGGCCACCAACTGACCCTCCATGGGTTTGGGTCAATCACTACCCAGTACTGGGACTCTCGTCTTCTCAGACATCAGCTGGCTGGGCTGTAGTTGAGGGCTTCTGAGTCCTTTTACCCCGTTCATAATGCTCGATTCACGGTCCAAATCATGACCCTTTCCACCTCCGATCGGCCACTGATCCTCGCCTATTGCCCTTCCTAGTTCCTCCCTCCGACAATGTCCCTAAGAACGCATGCGAAGCGGTTGATTGTTTGTGTCGACGCTGAAGAGTACAGTGGAGAAAATGGAACTTCAGGTGCAAGAAGCTGTCAATACTCTGTGATGGAGTCAGACTAACGAGGTCCAAGGAAATGGAAACCCTAGCAATATTTTCCGCATCCAAAGCATCATCTCCAATGGCCTCTGCGTTGACACGCAAGGGCGCACGGTCGAACAGATTGTCCGCTACCACCGCGCCGCCTCTGATGGTCCCAGTCTGATAGAGAGGCTGAAAACCGGTGTCACAACACCGTACTACGAGGAACAGATCAAATCCATTGTTCGCGAAATATGTGGGACGATCGAAGAGCCACAGGACGAGCTCTTCCTGTACGGATTCGGACGGGGCGCTTTCATCGTCCGTGCAGTGGCTGGACTGCTCGATACTATGTATTTACCTAAGAGCACGTCATTGAAACACTTCGATACCCTTTACCAGAGTGCGTTGGATGTCTACAGAGCGCGAAAGGAGGACGACAACAGAAATGGGCCCAAGATCGTCGAATTTCTTCGAACACATACAACTCGGCCACCACTAATACAATTCGTTGGAGTTCTGGACACCGTAAAGTACACTACCGAAGGCCACATGCACGACATCTCATTTGTCCCATCTGTAAGGCACCTGCGACACGCCTTAGCCCTCAACGAGACACGTGCTCAACTCAATGCAGAGGTCTTCGACATCCCATTCGCCCAGGAGATGCCGGGGAGGAGTTTCGTTCAGGCATGGTTCATGGGCTCTAATCAAGATCTCGGAGGTGGCACGCGCGAAGATGGCTTGTCCCTGTATCCTTTGCAGTGGCTGCTCATCGAAAGTATGCGAGCTGGACTCGTTCTCCAGTCCCAGAATGAGAAGTCGCCCCCCCTGAAAATAGAAAATCCTCTGTCACTGGCATTTCCGCAATATGCGGGTGAGGTGCCAAAGATCGACGAGAGTGAAAAGATTGAATGGCGAATTTCACATTCGAACGGCATCCAAGTCAGCCTCTATGATCTCCAGACTCTGCATGGAATTTACACCGATGATAGTCAAACACACAATCTACAAATCAATTCTCCAAGTACACTTTACAACACCTCGCGCAAAATCTTCAATTCAAAGGGATTTATTGGATGGTGCGATGATGGTAAACAGCATGATCCATGGGCTCAAAACACACATGATTCTGACAAGTCTACAGGAAGCTACGGGGCGATTATTCATCCTTCAGTATTTTGCCTCCTTGATAGATATCCGCGATTCTACGAACAGTCTCGCTTCAAGTCCCTGAAAAAGGATCTTGCCGATTATCGAGACCGTTATTTGCAGGATGACGACGGAGCAATCCCTCCCTGGCTGGAAGGCCTGCAACTGCAGGCAAGTGGTGTAAAGGCTTTCCGAATACTGGTCTGTGGTAAGACGGGTGTCGGCAAGTCGACTTTGATAAACAAAATATTCGGTGTTGAAATGGTTATTCCTTCTCCACGACCATTTTCGATCAGCGTCGCGGACTAACGGCGCTGCCTAGACCGAAGAATCTGACAGCTACAGACAAGGCAGTCACGACATCAACGTAGCTTTTGAATCTCCCAATAATCCCGGCCTCATGATCCATGATTCCAGAGGATGGCAAGCCGGAAGCGACAAGGAACTCGAGTTGATTGCCAAGTTTCTCCGCCATCGGGCATTTCAGAAAGATCCGGCTGAGGCACTGCATGTAATTTGGTATGTTTTCAGGGGTCAAGTCAAAACATCGATTCGCTCATCAAGGCTACAGGTTCTGCGTCGATTCGGACGTTAGTCGTATCGAGGAAGCTGACAAGCGAACTTTTCAGACCATCGCACAATTTTCCAACCACGTACCGGTCTTTGTTATTGGGACGAAAAAGGACAAGCTGGTTGCCTTCCGCAAGATGCTACTTCTGGAGAAGTACATGGAACAGACGGGCAATTACCCCGAATCACAGCGACTGGCAAATCAAGAAGCAGACAGAATGGCTGAGGAACAGTTCATGGCCCTCCGCCAGGAGCTTTCTCAAATCAAACACTACAAGGCTGACGGATACTGCTGTCTCTCCAAGGGTTAGTACTCTGTTAAGAGCCACAAGGTGAACCAGAATTCTAACTCGTATCGACAGACGATGATCAAGGGGTCAAGAGACTTCTTACACAGACCCTCGATCTGATTCAAGATGAAAAGGTCCGAATCTTCGCAGTTGCGGCACAAGTCGTCGATGTCGAGCAAAAGATTGACTCCGCAATTACAGAATGCATGCGTTTGGGCCTCCACGCGGTCCGCACGGCCATGGTCCCGTTACCGTTCTCGGGCGCCATAGGCACGCCAACCGTTGCTCGAATCCTGTGTCAGCATATTCTTCAATGTTTTGGATTTCCCAAGGCGTTACCAGACGAAGTGGAAGAAATCATGACACGGGTGGTTCTCGGCCATCTAAAGAAATTTATGACGGTGACACTAGCGGAGTTTGTCGGGGTCGGAGTGGTAACTGCAGGTGTAATTGTCGGCACGATGGGGGCTGGCGGAGTACTTGCGCTGTCACTATGCATCTTGGCCGCGCCTCCAACAGCAAGGATGCTGTTCAAATGTGCTTGCGATATGATTCTCATTCTTGAGCGAGCCTTCCGATACCAAGGCAAGTACGTGTCGGTGAAGCAGATCGAGGACGCGGCGGTCTATTACACAACGGCCATGACGAAGACTTTTGCTGGAAAGGAGGTCCTGCTACAGAAGCATGTTCATGATGAGGTCGACCGATTAATCCCTCTGACCAAGGTATCGACGGCAATGAAATTCAGCAAACTCAGGACGGGGCTCGAAGACATTATTTACAAGAACCGGTTCCAGAAGTCCGAGGCCGCGAAACAAGACAACAGGCCGCTGGTCCCTGAACTTGGTGCACAGGGGTTTGCTGAGCTCGATGGCACGACAAGTCCCGCAGAATTGCCCGGCGGGGGACGCCTGCCCATCGAGCTTCCGGCAGAAGTGAACATTCCACCGGGAGTCCCCGAGAAAGAGGCGGTATCATCAGGAATGGCATCGGGTACCAGCAACACCACGACCACAGACGATCTTCTCAGTCTGGAAGAAAAGACGACCATGTCGCAAACCCTCAGCGACCAAAGCCGGACGGCAACGCGCCAAACAACGGTGCCATCAGGGACCGAGATGTCAGTGGAAAGGACAAAGAGCCAAGGCATGTTCTCAAGAAGTACACGAAAGCTTTCGGCAAAACTAGGCTTGAGGAAGTCAAAGACCACGCAGATTTGAAGAGGATATGATATGAATGGTTATAGACATGTACGGAGTACATGATGAAGGTGATACCCCAGCAGTGAGGTTAAGTGAGTTTTTCCAAACTTGCACTTTGGCGGAAGACGCCATCAACTTCGTACGATCTCGTACAACCACCGGGCCTTGGCATCAGCTCGCACAAATTTTCCTCTTTTTCTACGTTCGCCCCAAAATCCCTCTTTCGGTGATGGCCGAGCCTTGTGATATACCGTCTCATCTCGGACGCTCTTATCTTGGTCGTCCCGATTTCTGCGTCGAATCAAAAGCTTGAGATGGATTGTCCCAAGCAATTTCAGATAGGTGTCTGCCGAGAACACGTCCTTCTGCATTGTACGAGGCTGCTACATGAAGTAAGTAACATGGTAAGTATCGCCCATCTGAAGTGATGTCTCTTCTCGTAAGGATGTATTTATACCTTTCATTCTCGCAATCCTTCAACAGCCTTCACATTTCAAACACAAGCAGGACCGACAATCTGACCGCAAAGTAAAATACCCATTCACCATGCCAGGAATCACGGTTTCGCCGATCAATCCGTCTCGACCCGAATTCGGGGCACTCGTCGACCATGTGGACCTGGACAATCTCTCAGATGCGGGCTTCGAGGCCCTCCGCAACGCCCTCTACACCTACAATGTCATCTGCATCAAGTCTCAGTCGAACCTCTCACCCAAGGGCCAGGCAGAACTGACCCGACGCTTCGATCCTGAGGCAATGTCATACGGCCACGGCAAGACCATTGACGCCAAGCGCTCCATCCTCCATCCCGACCTCAAAACCGTGCCCCATCAGCCCGAGGTTCAGGTCATTGGAAACGGTTTTGTCCCCGAGTACGAGGGCCTCAAGAACATCACCTTAAAGCATCCGCATCATCGAACATTCCACAAGACCGTCATTCCTGATGACCAAGACCTGGATTTTACCCGCTTCTACCGCTGGCACATTGACGCCGCACTGTTCGGGGGCCTTCAGCCGCCGCTCGTGACATCGCTGCTTGCTGTCAAGGTCCCCACCGGACGGACCCAAACCGTTCTCTACGATGACGGCAGCAATGACACCCTTCGTGTCCCTCTCGGCACCACCGCCTTTGTATCCGGATATACAATGTTTGAGAATTTGAGTGCCGAGCAAAAGGAATTCGTGCTCACCTCCCAAGTCGAATATGCACCCCATCCATATGTCTGGATCTCGACGGCCAAATCACGCCCGGACGGGCTGGGCATGGTGTCCGAAGGAAAGGAAGTACCCATCGATGAACTTCCGCCTATCGAAAATGCCACCGACGTCCAAATCCAGCCCATGGTCTGGCAAAACCCCATCACCGGCAGGTTCGCCTTGCAAATCCACCCGTCCGTCGTTCGCAAGATCCACCTTCGTGACGGCAGCGTCATTGGCGACTTGGCCAAGGTAAGAGAGATCGTGCACGACTTACAGCGCCCTGGCATCGCGCCAGAGCTTGTGTATGCGCACGACTGGGAGGAAGGAGACCTTGTGCTGTTCAACAATCACGGAGTTTTGCACAGTGTTGTGGGCGCCTTCGACAAGGATGAAGTTCGGTTGTTTCGTCAATGCAACTTGGCCGCGAGTCGGCCGCCTGTTGGGCCGGAAGTCCGAGGTTAGATAAAAGCAAGCATTGCTACGGGGGACATATCGTAGGCGAGAAAAGGTTGAAGAGGTCTAGACTGCTTTAGAACTTTGAGAAGGGATTCAATGAGACGCTGCTTTCATCTGCCTGATCCTGCTCCATACACATTCTTCTTTGTTGCTGGTGTCCTCTTGGATAAATGAGACTATTTCTCTAGCCGTCCTTCTTTTCTTCATATGTGTGGCTTACAAATGTACATGACATATGTAGTTGACCAAACAAGAAAAGCAAGAAGACAAAAGAGAAGCAGAAAAAGGAAGAGACATCGATCCCATTCCACCAGGATCACCCCAGGAAACACCGTCAGAACCCAGCCTGCACCGGCCAGCAGGCGGACACGACAAGACTTTGGTAAGTAGATAAAGTCCTATCACGGACGAGAATGAGCCCGCCCACACTTGCAGGGGTTAGGCTGAGGCATGGGGGAAGAGCAATATACAGCAGGTAGGGGAACCTAGACAATTGCCTCTGATGACTTTCCAAAGCTCTACCCCGTACAGTCTGAGTGGGCACTATACTCCAAGCCTTAAATACCTCGCCGGTTGATAGGCTGTTCATGTTTGTGGTCTACCAGTATGCGGCGGCGGGGGAGGAAGCGGAATTAAGTGGGGCGCGCTCTAATCTTCTATGGGGAGTCTGGCGCGATGGTATTCCTGCCCACCGTTTCATAGTCAATGTCCCTCCTAACAGTCGCTACTCCATACCCCGTACCTCGTACACTCGCTCAAGATAGTTGCCCAAGACTATACCCCACCGTTTCTACAGACATCCGCCACCTCAAAATCCGGCTTCTTTCTAGACTGCTTCAACAACCGTTCCTGCACGATTAGACAAGGCCAGATATTTAGGGGTAGAAGCATACGAGAAAACGACTGTCCAGGATGGCTTATTGGCTCATTGGCCTGGCCGTAATTGCAATCACCTTTATCAGCCGTAAATTTGTGGCATGGAAAAGGCTGTGGCACATCCCACGCCCGTTTGGGCGTGGCTGGTCCGATCTGTGGGTGCTTCGTAGAGCGTTCTGAGGGACGCTTTACAAGGATCTTGGTAATTTATGCGATAAATATGGTACGCCCTCTCGATCGAACCAAAAAAAAAGAAAAGAAAAGGAATAATATCGGCTTGGGTCACTGATTGATCCTCTTCTGTAGGCCCCCTTGTCCGCATTGCACCAGAATATCTGGTTTGTGGTGACCCAATTGAAATTCGCCGTATGTGGGGAGTGCGCTCTCAGTTCGATCGAGCGCCATGGTTCAAGGGCTTCCAACTCGACCCACCAAATGATTGCAGCCTGTCCATCCGTGACAGCACCCTACACAGCCTTCTCAGGTCCAAACTTTCACCCGGCGTAAGTATCTTCATTGATGTGCCATCCGAGGATTAAGGTGAGATAGTACTCTGGAAAGGACATTGACGGTCTACACAAGTCGATCGACTATCAAGTAGCGAAGTTCGTTCGCTTTATTGAGGAGAAGTACCTCTCGACTGAGACGGATTTCCGCCCGGTTGACTTTGCTCGTAAGATCCAGTTCTTGACCTTGGACCTCATTTCCACATTCGCTTTACGAGGAACATTTGGCTTCATGGATAAATATGAGGACCTCTTCGACTACATCAAAACAACGGAAGAATCACTTCCTCTTATGCAAATGATAGCCTTGCTACCAGGGCTCTTGAGCGTTCTTCACTCTCCTCTGTTCAAAGTGATCCGACCAACGCACACTGACGCCATTGGACTCGGCAAGATTATGGGAATTGCCAAAGAAATCGCGTCAGAGCGATACGGCGATTCGGAGATTGTCAAACGAGATATGCTAGGATCGTTCGTCGCTCGCGGTCTTACACAAAAAGACGCCGAGTCTGAGTCCCTCGTTCAAATCGTGGCAGGCTCTGACACAACCGCCACGGTGATCAGAATAGGGATTTTTCACGCCTCAACGTCACCACTGGTTTATCAAACACTGCAAGAAGAAATTGATAGAGGCGTCAAAGCTGGTCAGATATCGGTGCCGATCAAGGACTTCGAAGCACGAGCACTCCCCTTATTGCAGGCATTCATCAAAGGATGCTTTCGGATCTGGCCACCTATTACAGACATCGTCCCGCGAGTCTCGGGCACGGAGGCAGTAGTCTGTGGCCATCGGGTTCCCGGCAACACAAACGTTGGCTGGAGCGGACGTTCAGTCATGCGAGACAGGAATGTGTTTGGAGATGATGCAGACCTATTCTCGCCCGAGCGATGGCTACGAACTCAGGGCGAGCAACTTCCAACCATGGAAAACACTATCGAGCTCGTGTTTGGTCAAGGTAAATGGGGTTGTCTAGGCAAGCCCATTGCCTTGTTGGAGCTGAACAAGGTATTCGTCGAGGTAAGTGCAAATCGTCATAATGAGTCTATGCAACTGATTGTTGCAGCTTCTACGACGATTCGACTTTCCTGTTGTCAATCCAGCTCATCCTATGGACACCTTTGACTACGGCGTCATGACACAATTTAACCTCATGCTGAGGATCACAAAGCGGAAGAGTCCAGTGGGAATGTTGAGCTGCAGCTACCCCAACTGGACTGTGGAACGAGAAGACACCTGTAGAGAGAGCACAGCTGAGGTTTCAAACCTAAGAAGGACTCCGCAGAATGACTCGATGTCGTGTCGGGATAGTATTATCGAGTCTTTCTAGAGGCCGAGCCAGGTGGGGTAGTATCTAAGGACGGTAGCACATCTACACAGGTTGCTGAGATGTGGCTCTCACGCATCAACCACGACGTAGCATTGAAATGCTGTGCTTGCATCCGTATGAAAAGCGCCAATTTAAATCGTTAGAACCCATAGCTGCCGTCTCCCGGATGTTCTTTTGATTCTACCGGCATTGGACCGTGGTCTAGACCCGCGGATGTGTCTTTAGCCTCGCCACGAAGCGAGCGGGCCGGGAGTTAGCAACTCGGGCAAATCCACCACGAAGGAGGAATCAAGACCACGATCAACCTGCCTTCCGAATACCATCTGTTTAAGTTCCCACAGTCTTCTCCCCAGGAGGACACGCTCTACGTTAGGTACGAGCTGTTGTCGATAACAATGCAGGATGCCGACGACAGGCACCATGTCGATCTCATTCTAGTAAGTACCGACATCCGTTTGTTATCCTGCCATTATTGCTGAGTTTCGATCCCAGCAGGCCGACAATGACGAGGACTCGGCCCTTGACCTGGTAAACTGGGCAATGCTCTGTATCAAGCAGCAAAGCAATAACACGTCGGATGTTGTGTAGGGCAATGATCAAATCTCTACTGCGTCAATAACATCCACGATTCGTAATTTTCAGATTGAAAATGGCCATACTTACCACGCGCTCAGCGCGGGAAGCCAGTGCTGCGTTCTGGTCATCATGTCAATAGCGTTGGAGACTAACACCCACCGCTTCCAGAATATATCCTGCCTAATGACGAGGTGATACTTCCATCGTCCGCGGTTCTTCGCTTCAGCGTGCCTTCGCTGACCTGTCTCACACCAGCAAGAGAGAGAAAGACCAGGTACAGTTAAACTATCATTTAAAAAAATGCAAACGCCTCCAGTCTGATCTAGATACTGGGCGATAGATCTGCAAAACCAACACTTTGTAGCAACCTTTGGAGGTCGTGCCCATTTGCGCCGGGAGCAGAGACGGCTCAACGAGTCCTTGATGTCGGTATGGGAACTGGCGTCTGGGCGATCCAGAATGGTACTGCTCTAGTATAGCCCGCCTTCTCGAGCTCTCACTGACGGCTGCTGCAGCCGATGCACACCCCGCAGCGCTGGTATGAGGATCCTAGCGGTCTAGCTGGCTCACGTTGTAATGTACTGACTGCCATTGCTTTGGAGGTCATTGGCGTCGATTTGAGCCCGATACAGCCTACACAGTGGGTTCCAGGTGATGCGGAAGTATCTCGGTGACGGCTGATTGACGGCCATTTAGTGTTCCACCCAATTGCTCGTTTGAGATTGATGATCTTGAACACGAATGGACGTGGTCGTTCCCCTTCGATTACATCTTCGGCAGAATAATGGTGGGCAGTTCTGCTGACTGACCTGGTTTTATGGGTAAAACTTATATGTTCGACTCCTGCTCCACAATACTCCTCTCGGAGTCTGATAGAGCTGATACCTACCCCTCCGCCTTCTTCCACCCTGGAGCTCTGGGTCCATGCACTAACACAGTGTCGCTCTGTTTGCGCGCCCCCAGGAATTTAACCCCTGGTGGCTGGCTGGGGCCACAAGATTGCATTTTCCCTCTCGGGACTGACGACGGGGTCATTTCACGAGGGCCAGACCATTTATGAATGGAGCTCGTTGCTGCTAGAGGCCAGTGACAAGTTGGGCCGGTCGTTGGGTGCAGCCATCCATCACCGCGACCGCATGATAGCAGCTGGCTTCACAAACGTGACCGTGAAGCTCTTCAAGTGGCCCACGAATAGTTAGCCAAAAGATCCGAAGCACAAAATTGTCGGGATGTGGGCGTTGGCAAATAGAAGGTCTGAGCATGGTCCTGCTATCGCGAGTGCATGGCTGGACACGGGAACAGATACTGGCATATATCCTTGCAGTACGGAAAGATCTGCAAGACACGAGGATTCATGCGTATTGGCCTATGAAAGTGGTGTCCTCGTTCAGTTCGAGACCTCTTCCTTGGAAACTTGCAGTTCTTGTAGAAATGTTGTTTATGGACAGAATCCGAAGCTTGTTTCTCCTGCTCGGCAGTAGCGAGAATACGTGAGCGGAAACATGATGGGCTTGGTGAGATGGCCCGGACAAGTCATCAGGACCCCTCACGAGATGCCATCTCAAGGGGAAGAGTCAATCATCAAGTGAATCCAGGCATCGATATAGACTCCGGAGAACGGTCGTTCGGCTAAGGTGTCTTCGGCCAAAGGAGGTGAGACAAGTCGTGGGACCTAAGTTGTGGGCCCCTAGCCTTCGCTCTGGGCGACGAGTCTCACACAAACCGCGGAGGGCCTGAATGGCCTTGCAGCCCTGCATTGACGGTCCCACCTACCACCAGTCTCGGACGAAGATCGATCTTGGGACGCTTCAGCACCGGAGAAGGCGTCTAACGAAGTAGCTTGAGCACGGGTTGAGAGGGGCCGGTAAGCCGAGGCTGAGTGACGGGGCAAACGGCACCATGATCACAACGCAATGGAAAATTGGAGGACGTGGCCGTTCGTATCATAATCTTACACGACTGACGCAACCCACACCGGGTGGACATCGGAATACTACGTAGATACCTACCGCGTAAGTAGGGGATCTGGGTTGCTGGGCATATATTTACATGCTGACAACAGAGACTATATATCATGTACACATCCGCACACATATACTCGGTATAAGTCTGTCAATCTGTCCAACGATCTTTTGATAGACAGCGACACAGACCCTGTACGATCTTGATTCCAGCCCCAACAATCCAGGGCCTCACCGCACATACGACAGTGCCAACTACAACAACAGGAAAACATCTTCGGTTTCAACGTCAGCAGTAGCTTAGAAAGGAGTTCTATATTCGGCATCCAATGGCGCAAACCAATGGCTCCAAACCCTCCCCTTATGAGCTCTACTACAACCCCTTCTCCATCTGTTCGTTGATGGTGTTGTACACCTTGCGTGTGAAAGGGGAGCCGAAATCGGCTGCAGACGCGGTCGACCCCGAAGAACGCTTCATTGACATCTACACCGGCGAGCAGATGACTGAGTCGTATCTGGAGAAACATCCCAAGGGCACGGTATGTATGTGTGGGGCAGTAGTCTGCCAGTTAATATGAGTATCCGTCTTTCGGCTTTGGAACCATCCGTGCTATTGCCCATTCCTACGTATCTTTTTTGACTTCGTACTCGGAACGATCTAGGTCCCGGCCCTCCTCGCTCCGTCTCTCGGTGTCAAACTGATCGACAGCACGGATATCACCAAATACCTCTGCGATCGGTATCCTAGCCTGGTACCCGCGGCGCACAAGCAGACGATTGAATCCCTGCTCCAGGAGTTACACGAGATCTCATACGTGACCATCTCGTTCAAACCCGAGGACCGCCGCACCGAGGGCGTCATGGAGGCTGTTCGTGAGATCATGGTTCGGCCTGATACTTCTCCGCGATATCGCGAGATGCTGCAGGTCAAGCTAGACGGGTGAGTTTTAACCTCTCCGCCCCATTTTCTGTCCATCCCTTCTGTTTGCAGTGTGCATTTCTTTGATCTCAAACGTCCGGCTACAGTCATCAGGAGAGGCTCCAAACCTTTCAAGACAAGAACCAATCAGTGGCCAGCGTGGAAGCGGACTCGAGAAGGTACCTGGAGAAGATCAGCCAGCTGCTCTCCTCCAAGCACGGAGGTGGACAAGGAAACCAAGAGGAGACATGGATCTTCGGCGACGGGGTCGGCCCCACCGCGCTGGACGCCCATACGGTCGTCTTCATCGCGAGGCTCCTGGACGCCGAGCGCGCCCACTTGATCCCGGAGGACGTGCTCCGGTACGGGAAGCCGAAGTTGGAGTCGCACGCGTGGTTGGGCATCACCAAGGGGAACCCGACGTTGCACACGCTCTGGGAGAAGCGGCAAGGGCAGCAGAAGCAGTAGAGAGCAGGAGCAGAAACGGATGCATGATGGGAATAGTAGGCATGCCGCCTATCGAATTTGGGTTAGGTCCTAGGCTGGTGAGAGTCCAACCCTCGTTGAAACACCAAGTCAGCCATGTGACTAGTTAATCAGAATGGTCCTTTTGTTCTGCACCAGCTCGCAATTCATGGAGAGGAGAGCAGGGCGGGCAGGGTGGTCTGATGGGTGTGATGGTGTGTGAGCCTTGCAGCCTTGCAGTGTCCCTCTCCCTCCCTCCCCCCCGCCTCCCTTCCTCTTTCTCTCACTCTGTCTCCCTGTGGTGTGTGCAGATGTGTCCAGGTGCATCCAGACAGACGCCTCAATCAAATGGATGATAGTCATCAGAACCCGGGCGCAGAAGAACGCACTTTCTGCAGGAGGCGGCCTCCTCGTAATTGCCTGGCAGTGAGCGAGCGGGTACCTAATAGGTACCTCCTTTCACGAGGTGCCAACCCCAGATCTCGCCCGGAACTCGGAGCCCCATGCCGTTTGTTTGCACTGCCTAGATGGTGTTTGGCCCGTTTCGTCTGTGTCCACCATCCCCGCAAGTACTCCGAACTCCGCACGGAGGGGTTTCAGAAGAATAACGGTTCCATGGCTTCTATGTCGTTCCGTGTTTGGCAGTCTTCGCTTGCGTTGCCCTGCCCGCCGAATATTGCTTTTATTCTCTTTTTCGTCGCGCTTTTGTTGATTCTTTCCCTTTTCTGTATTTTTGTTCTGCGTGTTTTTTTCCTGGGTTGTAACATGGATACCAAGTACTGCGCCACCCTGATCATCCGCAGGGTCGTGTTACGTGCTTATACCATCCCCATTGGCTAACAGGCTAGGTATCGAGTCCAGTTCAGAATTTCCTTGTGGATTTCTTCTCTTTCTGCCTTTTGCCCTCTCCGCCAGTCTCTGCTTTTCTTCTCGCGCCCTTTGGGGACGCCTGAGCGCTCGGGCGGGTGTGGGCTGGGTGGGCGCAGCCTGCATTTGCTTGACAGTCTCATGTCCATTCAAATGACAGATTTACATCATCGTGCAGTGACCGGCTACCTAAGTAGCACCCACAATTGCGCAATTGGAAGGCCAGATCTACCGCGAGTAAATCAAGCAAGCTAGTTAGGTGGTTAGTTAGCCTGTGAGCTGAGTGCGTTTCAAGTTTGAGTTTCAGTTGCAGTTTCAGCCTCGTTGCCCCGCTGGAGTGGATCTGGACATATTGATACGCGTACTCGGTCCTGCGAGACTGAACGACAAGTACAAAGTACATACGAGGTACCTTAAGAGGCACGGACGACTCAGGCACCAGGGAACCACATGGCTAGTCCCCAACACCTCTTGGCTTGACCAAAAGGCCCCGAGGCTCCACAGGTGGGAAACATATCCTGCCACTCTGTCAGCCTTGCAGGCAAGGCTGCAACGGGGCGCCACGCTGATTCCTCACGTGGGCCCGAGGAGGAGAGGGGGAGAGGGTTATGGCAGCGACCCATATTCTTTAACTGTACTGATTCTCTTGCCATGGAACTACGTCGCGGCTGAGCATTGTCAACCGGACTGGATGACTGCTGGTTCACGGCCAGGCCTGTGTGATCTATGCTCGATTCGTCGAAAAATCGCTCATGCATATGGCAAATTATTGCAATTGTTGCAACAAATGTAAGTTTCTCGACAAATCCTTCTCCAGCCAAAGAAGTCCCATGCGCCAGAGTGCCAAGCGAATGTCATTTATCTCCTGAACGAACGCACTATGTAGTAAACTGTGTAGATGCTAAGCCAAAAGAAGCGACCGACAACGCCCACCTGATCAAGGCTAAACTGGCACACGCCTGGGAAAATTGCTCAAAATCTAGGAAAGCTTTGAGAATGAAGGTTGGATCTGCAGGTGCACATCCGGATTGGGGAACAAGGCTGGAGAAGGACACAGACATCCAACAACACCCTTGCACCAGTACCAAAATCCCTCCACATACGCTATGATTCCGAATGAGTGTGCCCTCTTTTTGCAACTCCTTCTCGGCAGCATTCTCTTCGTCCTGTGGTTCCGGAGTCTCAACATCACCAAAATTCTGGACTTGTGGAACGACTGGGAGACCGACACTAGCGATACTCCTTTTTGCACCTTGGACAGCGTGCGCAGTGACAGTTCGAACAATGCAGGTTGTTTTTGGAAAGCATGGGCCCATTGCCGCACTCGCAACAGTACCAGTATTCGCTTTTCGGGCCGTGGAGTCTGGGGCTACCAGATGGCAAGGATAGGGGTGGAAGGCCGAAAGTATCGTTCGCCATCAAGGACGTTTCGTCCTGATGCTGATCTGCGGGGACATGGTATTCGACTACCTCCTCTGAAGATGGGAGTTCGCGGGACAACGTGCTTGTCGAATGTCCGTGCGTGTAACTGCCACCCAGGCGTTAATAAACTCGCAACGCAGAATCTGTGAAAGTCTAGCTCACCACATGGTGGATAGTCTGAGTGCTGCTCAGTGGTTGTAGCAGACCGGGTTTGCTTCAATATTCTGTATTATGGTAATGAATGCTCTGATGCAGGTAAAGCAAACCTCAACCCTCGAAGAGATGCGAGGGAATTTATGTCTTTTCGCCGTGGCTGTGACATTTCAATGCAGCCCTCCTCCTACCAGTTTCGAGGCGGCTGTGGCAGCTGCGATATAGCAAATCTGAAGACTTTATTTCAAGTTTCAACGTGACGTCCAGTCAGGAGAAAGTGCCGTCCGTGCCAGTCTGCCTAGCCAGAAAGTTCCCTCAAACAGGCTAAACATGGCGCAAGAAACCGGGTTTCGAAGCCAATGTGAATGAAGTTACTATCGACGCAGGACAACCAGCTCCACAGTGACGGGATGGAGGGCCATGTCCCTAGGCAAGATGGCGAGATTTTGCCACCGGGGCGCGATTGAGCGCAACGGCCGTCCAAGCCTCTCCAAAAGAAGCTGGTCCAGAAGATTGACACTAGTATCCCGAGAGATACACGCCAAAGAAGCATTTTCCAGTGAGTAGTACCCGTTTACCCACTGTAAATTCACATCTTTCCCAAGTTCAACGTTTTAAGCTGGCTGGTGGTATTCTTACCTGGCTATTTGAGGTTAGCCGAGACAGACCAGGTATGGATGTTGAAAGTCGAAAGGGTACGAGAGTAGTCGTTTGCCTTTCGGTTGCCTTCAGACAGATCTTGAGGTGTTTCATCCAGGTTGCACTGCCCCCTCACTCCGAACACAGGGCAAAGTCAGTAGGCCCAATAAAATTTGAAGCCGCGAAGTGACAAGCAGTGTCAGCGATCGGAACGCTTTGGGGTAGACCAAAGGGCGACATCGCGAAGGTGACCCAGTTCCAACCCAATGGAAAAGCCAGAGAGCAGAGAGGGTCCAATGTAGACTCTAGGCTTCGGGCACTGTCAGGAAAAGGACTCATGACCGTCCCAAAAAACCGTGGGACGATATTCTCTGGGCAAGACCGTGTCGGAGGACCCATCACGATGGCTCAGCAGAGAAGGCGTCCTGAGAAAGCCCAACTACGGAGCATCCAGACATCGCCAGCATCATAATGTTGCAAGATGTAATCAGCTAGCGAGGAGACAAAGGTTTGCGGGGCAGACGAGATCTTAGAGCCGATGGAGGGAATTCTCCAGGAGGTCGAATGATGGAAGTTGATGATGATGATGATGAGTGCTCGAGACTCACTTGGGAGGAAATTCGAAGTGGCATCTGTAGTAAGTATGCTCCACCGTTGTCACTGTGCTCTAGTGGGGAGCACTGTGCTTCTTTACGCAGAATATCGGACGGAAACGGGCAACGCCGACGTCCCATATTAGGCAGGTAACATGGCTACTTGGATTGGTAAGGTTTTCCAGATGTCAACTAAGGCAATCTTGGATCTCTAAGTTGAGCAAGACGAACCGCAGAGCAAATAGAATCGCACTTTAGAGGGGTATCAATTAAGTTATGTAGCTTCAGCTCAATAATGCAGTCCAATTGTGGACTCCAGCCAGCGACCGCCTGCTTCGAACGAAAATGCACCCGGGTCTCCATACCTCCATCCGTAGCGCTTGTTCGGCGTGTTCTATACGCCAGTCTCGACCACTTGTACTCGTGCTGCACAAGACAAAATCCGAGCGGTTCGATTGTATCGATCAAGACCATCCTCCACACAAGCTTTGTTGCAACATCGATCCCAGCCCACAGCCGAGAGCTACTCGCTTATTGCGAGAAAGTCCAACGGAGAAGTATTGTCAATTAAGCCACTTCTTAGTATTCGATGTCTCTGGAGAATTGTGATCAATAAATTCATAGGGACCGCGTTTGCTGACGGAATCAAGGACACTCAAAGGCCCAACCAGCGATACTCGAACCAGTTCATTCAACTTTGTTATTTCGCTTCTGGCGATACTCGGTGATTGTGATTTTTGCCCTTGCTGAGGATAGCATCGATGATATCCTGCGAGCACTTGTTCGCCTTATTCACCGAGAGACGCTTAGAATTGGGGACCTCGACATCTGGCTCATTGTTCGACTCCGCCAGACTCTCCATTTTGGGTCTTAAAGACAGCGAGGTTCTCGACGTAGATTTCTCGTTATTTGTCGCCAACTTCTCGGTCTTTGTCTCTTCGCAGTTTGTCGATGATTCGCATTCTGCAGATGAGAGAGACGGCACTAGCTCTAGGAGTCTGGGAGGTAAGAGTGTTGTGTTTGGCACTGAGTTCGGCGAGGAATTCGGACCCGGATTAGGTGAACCCGATGGTGGAATCCCTGGTGTAACTGCTCGCGATGGAATCATTGAGCTGATCGAAGCCGTAGAAGCCCTGCTAAGGCTCGGCGTGGCTGAAAAAAACTCTTTCTCTTTAGTCAGGAATGGATGCTCGAGTAATTGCTTCGCGGTCCACCGTTCTTCGGGCACCCACGCGATCATTTTCTTGGCGAAATCAATGAACATTTCTTTCTCTTCCCCTTTTAACCTTACAATGGAAGATTCGAACGTGTGGTCCTCGATATATTCCGGATATTTAAATTGGCCGTCGGAGTCGAAATAGAGCGGTGCCTTGGCACAACGTTTAAGAAAATCCTTGGGTGGTGGGCCCATCAAAGCAATCATTAGACCCAAGTGCTGCTCGGGATGGTACTGGCCAGGTTTCGTATCGATCCGATCGAATAGTCCGAAATGTTCGAACAGATCCCACAACATGACTCCCAGGTTCCAGATGTCGGCAGGATAGGACCAGCCCGCTTGCAAGATGACTTCGGGCGCCATAAAAGCGTTGGATTGGATGGGCTTCGTGTTCTTCTCGTCTCCCCATGCTGCCAGACCTATGTCGGTGATTTTGGCGGACGCGATGACGGCTTCATTGGGCGGCTCTCCAAAATCACTGCAAGATGTATATATGACCCGTCCATGGCCATCGGGCGCTTTCCGGGGTGCCGGATGATCGATTTGGTTCTGCACAAAGTGATCGAGGATGTTGGGATCGCCGAGCCCCATCATGATGTTGTCGGCCTTCAGATCTGTGTGCACAACATGACATTCGGAATGCATGTAGTCCAGACCCTGCAACAGAGCCGGTAGCAAAATCCGGAGCTTTGGGCAACTGAATCGCCGACCGGGGAATTTTTCCATACACAAATCGATGGGTTCCCGGAGAACGTCGTACACAATGCACAGATGGTCGCCGTGTTTTCCCTTGACCTTGAAGGTGTCGAGCATGAATCGGACGTGGCTATAGCCCGGGTGTTTGGGGTTTGCCGAGAAGAGCTTCTGGGCAATCTCTCGTCGGCCCTTTTGAAAGTCTTCACCGAGGGTGTTGACATTAATTTTGACAGTGACATATTTACGATTTCCGGCATTGCCATCACTGTTCCGCATGAAAACCACAACTTAGACAAGAGCATTACAAAATTACCAGCATCAAATGGAGACTTACGCCTGGAGATCCCTGGCGAGCCAGACGGTGGCTGTCATGCCAAACCCAAGTTTGACGACAATTTCATAGCGATGATGCAACACTTCGCCTAGTCGCACAGGGTACCAGTGGTCTGGATTGTACTTGGGAAGAGTTTCTTCTTCAATTTGCTTGTGGCCGGAGATTGTTTCGGGCTGAGGATGCGGTGAAGTGCCCCGCGAATGTAACAGATTATTCAGCGTCTGTTTGTTATGGCTGTGTGCCCGTTTGAGCAAGTTGGGACGCATTGTGACTGGACGATGGCGGACAGCAAGCGGATCAAAAAGGGATCAAAGACAAAGGTGCCGACGGTCGATTTCCATTGCTTTCCTGGAAAAGTCTGGATTTTTTTTCAGCGAGAGGGATCTGCTCTGGGGTGGACGATGGACGTCAAATTTGAGTGAGGCTGGAGCAGAGCTGAAACTTGTAGTTGTCGACCGGCAGAACGGATGGATCGGCTAGGGCGGCGACGTCAAATCGGACCCTGGAAATGCTGATTCCAGTGCTGTGCAAGTCAGCCAAGGTCTTCAGGAATGTACCACCAAGGTAGTTGACGCTATCGGACGAAGGCGGATAGGGGATAGGGGGGGGATGGCGAAAACTGGGATGGTGAGGGAAAAGAGGGTTCTGGAAGGAGGCTCGCTAAAGGCTATAAAGGCAAGAGTTTGGAGATTGCGCGCAATGGACTGGGGCACATGGCCCGCGACGCATATTGCTATTCGTGTAAGAGAGAGAGAGGAAGTTGATTTCTCAGAAGATTCTGATGGAGGGCTATGGAGGGGGTGAATGGATGACGGGGTGACGGTTAACCGGTGACGGGTGCACAAACGGCCGGACCAGGATGAGTGATCCTTGGACGCCGACGCGCGCCTCTTACGTGACCCCAACTCTTTTGGGGGCTCACAGGCACCTAATAACCAAGTGCTTGATGGGTATTGCGTGCGCCATGCGTCAGGAATGCCACTGCTAACTCACCGATAGGGTACGAGTTGCTTTGGGTCGATGATGGGTGGTTGGGGTCGAGGACAGCAGAAGGTGATGACCAACTGCAGCGGTCACGGCTGAGAAAAAGGGTGGTAAGGATAGTAGTTGGAGGGGGGCTGAAGGGCTAAAACAGGGATCAAGCGTGAAGAAGCCGAATGTCTTTTTGAAAGCAAACGAGGCCGATGGATGGTTTTATTTATCAAGAGTTGCAGACTTGGGCTACCGATAACAAAGGACGTATCAGAGAAGCACCGGGAGTGGTTACGGGGAGGACAGGAGGACCTGTCACCACCGTTAGGGCCTATTCGGTGCCCAACCCTCTAAGGACGCAGTAGTTTGGGGCATGGTTCATGGACGACCAACGGCTGCAGGGGGTAGTTGGGGCGCCAGCCGCTAAGCACGGAGTGCCTGTGGTTTCTCTAAATAGGCGCTGGACTGGTTAAAGACTGGGTACCCAACGAAAAAAGACCCAGGCACCCAAGCGCCCCCAGCTGTTCGCCCCGGCGCCTAGAGGATTTCTCACGTGACGCACATTTGTCTGCCATTTATATCCCTCATAGCAAAATAGCCCCCAATATCCACCACCTTCTTTTGTCTCTCTCTTTCCCTCTCTCTGACCCTCAAATCGTCCGTTTCAAACTTCAATGCGCTAGCTGCGGCTCTGAGTCGTTCATCTCTTCTACAAGAATATCGACATCCAGTCCCTTTTATTGCTCTCCTCTTTCACTGCCCTTTTTTACTGTCTGCCAAATCAAAAGACATTGGCCACTTTCTGCCAGCACTTAGTTGGAACCAGTGCTATGGCCCAAATCCCTCTGGCCCCATCAATGGAGCTCAAAGGATCCCCCCAAGATCACCCAAGATCTGAATGTATTTTCGTCATTCGCAGATCCACCCGCTTGCACACAGATCCGCATGGAATAGTTGGAATGCATGGAATATTCTCGGACACGCCGCAGAATCACGACCCATCACCTGTCCCGTGTTCCGGCCACATGCTACCCCAGACGCAAGCACGGGGGCTTCTCAGGGACCAACTAATCGAAAACATTTAGCCAACCAGCCAGTCTTCTACCACCGTGTAATAGGTGCATCCTGCTGATGGGCTGCGGCAATATATCGCGCAACAACTCGTGTGTTTCCTTGGTCTTTTATCTTGAAGCCCTTGCTTCTCTCCTTTTCGACTTCTTCTCAGCACACAAATGACGCATAGGTGGTATGTCTCGTGGGATCACCTCATCTCCTGCGTTGTACTTGTATGTCCCGGACCGGTTCTCGTTCTGGACAAAAGCTCAATTCTATCTTCAATGGGAAAATATCCCGGGTTATTTTCACTGTTGGGTGACTGAATGAGCGAAGACGTCACCAGACCGAATTTTTAGCGAACCAGCGTGGACCCCCCCTAATGACAGCAACTGTTTGTTGCAAGCAGGGTTTGATATTGGCAACTGGCATATTTTGCTCATTTCAACTTCGAGAACCTTTTTGCCTTGCAAGGAGCTACTTGTTTTGAATCAGGGAACAGAGAAGATTTGGCGCGCCGAGGTGGGCGACAGGGTCAGCTAAGAGAATAAGGGAATGGTCATGGCAAAAGACAGCGAAGAAAGATGGGATAAGAGCGGCAGATCAGAAGTCAGTCACATAGGTGGTCTATCCTGATGAGATATTTCCCCAAATGCGGGAAATGAGTGGGAGAGATCAAAGCAATGGAAGATGTCTTGACAGGACCTACTTGAGAAGTACTTGTAGTTCGTTGTACTTGGTAGGATGTCATCGTGCGTCGGCTATCTGCTTGGTACTTGTGAAAGTACCAAAGACCTTTTCCTGGGGTTTATCCGCGTCAGGATGACTCCTTGCTCATCGTAGATTGATGATCTCCATCTCATTCTAGCAACCCATCGAAGCCCGGTACCGGCCTCGCTTGTCCTCATTAGGCACCCTTCATGCTCGCCTTGGCCAGTAATTGGCGGTCTCTGCACGCCTCTACAAGGCCGGTTTCAAGCCCGAGTCCGAGTCCGAGTCGGAAAATCTCCCTTCCATCGTCACAGCCTACATCGTATCCCTCCTCTCCCTCGCTCGCTCGGTATGATCTGCTTTCCCACGCTACGCCATCGCCCAATTCCTCCGTACAGCACCGAATACTCTGTAAATTATACATGACCCGTGCATCTCCACAAGCCGCCGCCGGGATTAAGCAGAACGGGCACCGGTCGTCATGCATGCCCCTGTCCCGTTCCCATTCCCCCTACGTGCTTGTAGTTAAAAGGCGGACTTGTCGCTCGAGATGGTTGTGGCTGCGAGGAAATGGGAAATTTACATAGAGTCTCGTCATCCCTGCCTCCTCGCCACAGGAAAGTGTTGTGGTAGTTGGTGGGTTAGGAACTTATTTCCCAACAGATCAGCACAACGGTGCCACCAACTCCTATATAAGAATAGCAGGGGAGCCGCTCGTGGTCATGCTCGTAGTGCACGTGGTTCGACTTGAAAGTCCAAGAGCTATTTCATCACAAACCGAAAATATCCAAAGCTGCAAGCCATTCGCAACACGCACAACCCGCTTCCCCTTTCCCAAGCACAACACCAACCACGACCTCAAAAGCATGGGCTTCTTCCGCTACCTCGAATACTACCTCGCCCGCCTCCTTTACTCGCAGAAAGGCCGGGACGCCAAACTGCTGACCCGCTCGGCCCTCTTCGCCAGCATTCCCAAGAACATCCAAATCATGTCGCCGACGCTGGGCGCCTCGCCTGCGCACCTCACTGTCGCGCACTCTCAACTCGGGGCCTCCAAGTTCCCTGATTTGTCATGGTCGCTGGACCCTACCGTCAAGAGCGACATCGGGCAGGGCGACGTCAAAGAGTGGCTTCTGATCTGCGAGGACCCGGACGCACCACTGCCCCTCGTGCCGAACCACGGCGTCTACTACGCCATCCCCGCGACAAAGACGTCCGTCGTTCCTGACGACTTCCAACTGGACAACACGGCCAAGACGACCGCCGACGAGCCCGAGGCGAAATGGCTCGCTGGCGGTTTCCGACTCGGCAAGAATCTGCGCGGCACTCTCTATTCAGGACCCCGTCCACCGGTCGGCCACGGCGAGCATAGGTACTTTTTTCAGGTCGTCGCCTTGAAGGACAACTTGGACACCAAGAAGATGAAGCCTGTGGCCACCAGGGACGACTTGGTTCGAGAGATGCAGGGGAAGGTTTGCGGCTGGGGGGAGTGGATTGGGATTTTTGAACAGAAATGGTAGACTGAGAAAACAGGGGAAGGAGCAGAAAGGGAGCAACAGGTGTAATTGCTGTTTCGAATCAAATGCTGCTGGGTTTCGCAGGCCGGTAAATGGTAATCGTCACGCAAAACCAGCGTTTAGGATTAGGGCGTCCTTGCCTCTGTTTGCTCCAACCAACCCAACACAAAAACAGCGCCCCTTCCGCGACTGTTGCCGCTCTCAGTCGTATCATAACAATAGCCAATACCCGAAACGTGTTACTCATACATACTTCTTCACCTCAATCATATCGAGGCAATCGGACCGTCGGTCCATATAGAAGAGAAGACATCCTCTGTGACAGGCCAGCCGAATTCGATCAGCATTGGATCATCCAAAAAGGTCGAGTAATCGGGCTTAGTGGCCACCTGCATCGAGCCGTCATCTTGAGCAGTTAGATTCGTCTCGTTGGCCGCGTCGATTCCGGAAGCATCTTCTGTTGCACTCAGTAATGCGTTTCTTCAGTATAGGAGTATATCCTACCAGTGCGATTGTCACCCAAAGGTGGCGGATAGACACCCATGAACCCCCCGAATTCTTCTCTCCACCAGACAATCCCGTCCAAAACGACGCTGCCCGTCAGGCGGCTCCGGATGCGCAATGCTACCACCTCGGTGCCATTAGGTCTCTTGAAGACGCGGTTACTGTTCCAGAGTTGGGTCAAAGCGACGCCATTACGAGCCGGGAGGTCGTCATTCTGGACTGACATGCGTTTGTGGAGGCTGATTCCCAGAAAGAGTGCGGTTTTCGCCCTCTCGACATCGATATATCGGCTGAGAGAGGTCTTGAGCAGTCGTAAGAGAACGTGGCTGGTCACCATCAAGCTATAAAAGAAGTAGAGCCCGGCGCCGGCGAGGCAAACTTGTCCGGACTTGTCTAAATTGTCAAAGGATTCAATTACCTGACAGCACGAGGCACACAGATCATAAAGCGAACTCGGATCGTGTGCCGTGGGGGATTTGTACAAATTGAAGACTTGGATCGTGAGGGTCGCAATGTACACGTAGAGTTGGTCAAGATCTGCGAGACAATTAGCCCAGAAAGAGACCGACGAGATTGATTTTTACCGGAAGAGTCTTCCAGCGCGACACTGGAAATCTGCGCCTGGAAGACATTCAACAACGTGTCCAGCGACCTTTCCTGATCAGCAGTCATTGTCCAGAGCCCGTTCTGCGAAGCGGCAATGCAGCATCTCGTGACTACATCCTGTAGTTTTAGCTCGAACTTCAGCTTCGGTGATATCCTCTGAAACAATGCCCGCCGCTGTTCGAGGTCGTGTGGCACATCGAGCATCGGCGTCGGCGGGCTTCCCTTGAAACAGCAACCACTGAAAGCGGATATTAGTCGATGCGATACGGGGTTTCGAGATGTCCAAAGCATACCGCTGATAGACAAGTGTGCAATATCCCCAAGTCTCAGCACGAATTTTTAGTTCGTCTTCAGTAAGCTTGACCGGAATTTTACTGAACTCGTGACTCGCGACCGGTACATGCAATCCAATTTGCATTCCCATGTGTAACACAGCGGCACTAAGCGGGTAGGTCATGTCGTGTCCGTTTCCTGATTTTGGGAAGGGCCAATACAAGATCAGAAGTAACGCTTGCACGACGGGCAAAGTGATGGTCGCGTTGAGCGACATTAACGCCATGGTCTTGATCTTGGCTGGCAAGACCGAAATGAGTGTCGGGTTTCTAGAATAGGTACGGCATGAGACGCCGATGATTGCCCAGAAGAGTAAGGGAGAGAGGTTGTAATATGCATTCGGTGAAATCGTAGGATCGAGAATGGGAACAAGACTGGCGTAGTCGCGGAAATACCTGGGAAAAGTTTAGAGGGTCATCCATGATACCAGTCAATGTGCTTACAGCTGAAACATCGCGTCGATATCCTTAGAATCGACGGATTGTCCTTCCAGACACCGTGGCAAAGTGCTGCCTGCCGGTTGATAGTCATGAGCGAGACTTTCCGGAGTCTGGAGAGATTCGGCGGCCGCTTGAGAAAACGATCGAAACGAGACTGGAGCAATAGCGGCATCTCTAAAGAAAGGTGCGACCGACGCCAGACGACTTTCGGACTCGGCGTTGACAGTTCGCAGGTCATTAACAGCGGCCCACGATGACTGGGGCACAGCCGCCGACTCGGGATGATGGCTCGATGATCTGAGGCGCTCCTGGAGCTCGTCGGTGCGAAGCTCAAGCTCAGACAGTCTCCTGTAATTGCCCCCTTGATCAGCATAGGCCTAGTGCGAATATGGGATGGGGCAGTTGTGCGTACTTGCGCTTATGCTCTCTCTTGAAAGGCTCCGAAATGATGCACTGTCTGTTCATCTTCCGGCATCGTGTACACGGCTGGTCCGGATCAAGATACGCATCGCAGCGAGCCTTTCAAGCCAGCGGCCTTCAATTAGTTGTTGCGCGCACGATAGATACGCGTCTCGTCCATACCTTCTGCTGCCGACATTCCGTACACGCTCTTTTGACGACTTTTCCCTCAGTCCTGTTTGAGTTTGTTCAGCGAGACGTCCTATGGGTGAGTGAACGAGGTCGGACTTACGGGGAGGGCTTGTCGTCGCTCATTTTGCGCGTAATCTTCACGGCATCGGCATCAAACGCGCTTGATGAGGCCGTGATAGGGAGTGTCAAGCACCAAATATAACATAACACATGGATGGCAACATCACAGATTCAGAGAAATGAGACGAAGGGAACGAGGATCGACTCCCGGGCTGTCAAGGTGCCTTGCCGAGGGGCTGGGGCGTTTTCGCGATTGACCAATCGTCGGACCCTGCCGGCTAAATACGCCGAAGCTCCGGGATTGCAGGGCACGTGCAGCACGTGCATCCCTCCTGCCCGACAAGCGCACTACTTAGACGGTCACGTGAAGGGAGCCAGATTAGGCTGCCTCTCTGGGCTCAAGGAGGCTCACTGTAGGCCCAAAAGCTCAGCTTAAACCAACGTTCGACACAAAAACACACGCTCAAATTATCAAGTAAACTATGCCTGCATGGATTAGTCGTCTCTTTAAAGAAGTGTCACTGATTTTGGTACCAGCGACCCTTTTGGCATCTAGGAATGTCCCATGGACAGACAATTCCTCATACGAATCTTGACAGCTCCAAAGTCCGTTTCAACTCGACATGTGAGCACCCGCTTTTTTACTCTGTGCAATCATGAGTGGCTCTTGCCAGGCCTTGAAATACTGCAGTAGCTCATCCAGTTATCGGGGGAGAGAGAAACCGAGCAGAGAGTAAAACCAGATATCGATACCCCTAGAACCCTCTCCGACGTCAGCAATCGCTACTAATGGCAAGACAGGTTTACCTTGTACCTGGTAGAACAAACACTGCTAGAAAAATGCCCGACTAGGACAGTCCAGTCGAGAGACACTTTTCCCCATCTACGGGCAGCAGCCGATGCACTCGATTCGTTCGATGCTGAACCTTGGCTATGTGACGCCTGTCAATAACCTAAGGCATCACGACGTAGATCCAGAAGCTCAGTCTGCGAAATTTCAGAAGGGCCATTCCGGATCTCCTGTGATATCACTTCAAACCCTGCTAGATTTTGAGTCAATCTCATTCCCACCATTGTTCCACACCGCTCATATCTTATTTGATTGACTAGAATATTGTCTGAAATTCACCCCTTTGTTGTGTGGATCACTCGAGTGCCTTTCGAATATGTATCGACTTAGTACGGCATATATCAGCTCAAACCTTGGCCGTTTCTTTGCCTCAACCAATATATTGCATTTGGACGATGAAGCATGCTGTTCTCTGACATATGCCTCCGAGGCCTCCACCTGATTCTGCCACCAGGTTTTTGCCGTCTCCTGTATCTTTATTGCCATGTTGTCACTGACAGACAGGGTACACTTTGTCTCCTCTCCGAGACAGGACCGCCCCCTGTCCTTTGTGCTCCGGCGCTCCAGTTGTGCACCGCATCTGTTTCTCGCTCGGCCGGTGTCAGCGATATCCAAGCTTGGTTATAGCGGCCTCTTGGATTTAGGTAATTGGTCGCATCTGACAAGACCTCACACCAAATCGACAAGCATTCTTGCGGCAAATATTGGTGTCTTTCGCTCGATGCCGCCGGGACTTCGAACTTGGTTCCCATATTCGCAAGGTGTACGAGGCAACGATGTGATTGATCTTTGGTGGAGACCAAGAGACCAAGCCCCTCTCTGCTCGACATCAATTAAGACCGCGTCGTACCCACCACCTTGCTCCTATATAGCAACATTGTCGGGCTTCAGGTCTGAGAAATAGTCTGTTGAGTAATTCTTCAGACGGACCCGGGCTGATACTATCTCCAGTGCACGCCTTACTCAGGTGTCCATATTTAAATGAGTAGCGTGTTGGTTATCTACTCGGAGGGCACTTCGGAGAGTCCCGCGAGGATGACACCCCAGGAGGAAACCACAAACTCCTCGCTTTCCTCCAAGTTAGCACCGCTTCGTCACTGTGAGCTTCGTTCCCCGTATGATGTTTGGAGGTGGCTTTTGTGATAGCGAGAGCTTCAGCTCATGATACGTGTATCTCACGGACTGAGTGCTGGACTTGAAAGCCAAAATTCGGGAGCCGAAGTGATTCGGCACACTGACAAGACAGATTGCGCTGTGAAGCTGGGAGTCAAAATTTGGTTCACCTATATCGAACACGGCAGGCCACTGCGGATCCGGAAACTTCCACATCTCTTTCGAGGCCCGTGTGGAGAGACGTTGATTTTCTGTATCGCACAGAAGCAACCATTTGAATAGGCATTGCCGATACTTCAGCAGCCATACTTTCGATAAGGGTCAATGACCCGAAGGGCAAGCTTAGGTACGCACTCTCAAAGTCTTCTTGACCATCCGGCTAATACTGTAAAGCCTGAATGATGTGTCGAATGTATGGAAGAGATCCGAGGTCTTCATTTCGAGTGAGCGGTATCAACGACGCTCCCAGTGCCCGACAGAGCGGACTCTCAACTTCTACACCATCTCCAACAAAGACATCGATCCTTGTGGTGCCTTGCATGTCGGGGATTCTGGGATGATGAACAGATAGGACTGGAATATGTCGGATCCAGAGAATCGCCACTTGTGAATATTGTTCCCGTAAGTTGCATTGTTGGGTGGCGCAGCAGCCAGCGTCCTAGTCTAACCTCGGCCACTGTGACAGCTACCGGGACAGTGTCAACAGCTATTTAATCAACAGCGCCGCCTGTATCAGGACAACATTTGGAAGGATGGCGGCGCGAGAAAAGGTTTCAGATAGGTCTGCCTGACACAGGCCAAATGCCTATATAAACAGAAGGAACTCGCTGAAAGGACAGATGGACAGACACAACTAGAGATAGATCAATGCTATTCATTTAAGTAATCAAGATGACAGTTCTGAGCTTGACACGAAGCGGAAGAGGAGGATTTTCAAGGCGTGGAGGAATTATTGTATCCATTTCTACAAGTATGGCGACGTTTCGTCTGATAACAGTCAAGACGCTAGCAGCAAGACTAAAATTGGCGTGAATACTGGTACAACTTTTGGTGTAGACCGGTGAGCTCATCGCTCAGTACAGGGTACAAATGTAGTTGTCAGACGGACTCTCTTTCTTAGTTGCTCAATACCATACCGGATTGATACCATCATCACAGCCCTGTGTCCCAACACGCCTACGTATTGCAGAGTAGACGACTCGACGACTACCCGACTACCAAGGAACTTGTCACACACTCGCCAGAGCTACGTCAAGCGCAAAGCAGTCACGAAACTCCATGGATCAGTCCCAGATCTCGTCGCCACATGGCAGGTTGGGTTCGATGGGCACATCTTTATAAATGGACGATGAGGAACGCTTAGTCAAAAGCTTCTTTTGCAAAGTCTTCCAAGTAACAAGAACGGCGCTGCCGAAGCGAGAACCGATGAGATAGATTTATACTGCGAGATTTGCACGATCAAGGGATCTTGCTGTTGTCTCGATTTTCCTCGATGCCGTACTTCTGGCCAGCAAACTCATCGGCGCAGCTCCACATGCGCTCAACAGGTGATGGATGCCGATGAAAAGGTCTGAAGCTGTCCACCTTGCCGATGGTGAGTGAACGAACCGGGCGCACTGCGGCAAGGAAAATAGATCAATAGTCGGGTCAAGGTCTAAGGGAAATGCGAGCATAACCCAGTTCGTTCATCTAACCAGGTTCGATATCAGGAGCCATCGCCAACAAAGGCATCCCCATAACCATGTTCTGTTCCCAACAGCCTGAAGGGGAAGTCCGAGACCTCGAAGCAGAAAGCAAAACTACTATGGACACTCTCAGGGAATTGAAAACACGTCAGAGTGGCGACAAGGAAGCGGATGGCCCTAGTAGGTGGAACTGAAATACTCGCAACAAGTGAAATTGAGCGGTAATAGATTCTCCGGACCAATCTCCTGCAGTCCAGAAGACTGAGCAGAGCAACACCAAGGTGCCGACACCTCTGGTGCGGAGGACCTCAGCAATGAAGGATACATCCGTGGTGAGCTCCTGAAAACCTGCCGCTTCCAGTGTTTGGCTGGCATCGGGATGAAACTCGCAACGCCCGAAGTGGCACCTTCAACATAAACGTTTACAAACCGAGTATTTAACATTAGCCTGAACGAAAGCGTGCAATAGCATATGAAGACTCTCCTAATTTTACTATGATCACCGGTGTTGTCGAAGTGAATGTATTGAGGCTCTCTGACCGTTGTACGACAGTGTGTTAATACATATACCCTGGTCGCTGCTAGGAAGCTGAAGAGAGCCGAAGGGGAGGCAATCCAGCCTAATTGAGAATGCACAATTCCAAACTGCCCACGGTGTATACAAGGACGTTACAGTCATTTTCATGACAGAAAAAGTGTTCGTGTAGAATACAAAGCGTGAGAACTGCAAAACATGCAGCTGCATGCATTATCCCGCTCCTGACATCACTGCCGCCTCCCAACACTGTTTCCATTCGCGCTCCAACCTGCTGTGTAACAAGAATTTCTTTAGCCCGGCTCGAACAGATTCCCATCCCTGCGCCGGGTATTCGCGGGCCACAAGCTTGGCCATCATTTCCATCTGTAAGTAATCCAACCGGCCTCGCCGTGCCGCATTCGCCGTCAGCAGGGCGAGCCACTCGCCTAAATCTCTGGCCCACGCCTCTTCGAATAGCCAGCAACGTAGCGCGTCTCCGAGCTCTTCAACAATTCGACGGTATCCTGAGCAACGACAGGTCCAGCCCAGGAGGTTGGCATAATAGATGAACAGCGCTTTGCAGACAGCCCTCTCCACTTTCCGTTCCTCGTTGGAAAGTCGACATAATCTCATAATTTGGGCACTGTGGAGGCGGGGATCAAAACTCATTAGGAAAGCTTGATCGTCCTCCGACGGTGCCTCGGACCCTGGTTCTCGGTCGATGCACGTTGTCCAACGAACCGTATTTGCAAGAATAGAAAGGACGTCACTGGACAGGTGACCATCCGCGGCCACGGATTGAAACCCCGCGGTCAAAGCGGCAATCATCTTTAGGATTGCCGGCGAATATGGCTGACTTGGGTACTGTAACTGAGCGCGGTCAAATGTAGGATCGTGTAGAGCAACGCGATCGCCAAATATCAGCAAAGCATTGGATTCAGCCCTTTTGTAATCCCGTCAGATCTTGTTTAGATTTTAGAACTGCGCAACTGTGACACATACCATGATATGAAAGACAAGAGAGAACCTCCAAATGTCTCCATGGTACTTGGGGCTATTGCTTTGACCATTTTTCTGAGACCGTTCAAGTGCGCTGCGTAGGCAACGACATCCAAGAACACGTTCTGCTCTTGTTAACGGGGTCGATCCAATCGGGACAGTCAGGCCTTACGTCAATAATCATGAGGAAGACTGTTGCCAGAATAACAGCTTCGTCCACGCACCCCGAATTCAATTTGGTCCGTATTCCACTGAGCGCCTGGCCTTTGTGATAGAGCGACCAGTTGCACATCCGTTTCTGAAAGTTTTGACCCGCTGCTCTAAAACTCAGGCAAAGCGCCACAGTCGCCTCGAAGAGCTCTACGTTTTGTAGAGCCGAAGGGAAAGCGTCCCGGATAAGAGGATTGTCTTTAGTTTGATATTTCAGACCAGGTCTTTGCGAAGGCGCCCAGTTGTGGATATCTGAATCTCGTCAATAAAAGTTGTGGAAGCAGGACAGGGAAGACGATACAGTGATCCATAGCTGCGACAACCTCATCGCCTTGCCGGACTGGAACGGAGTCAAACGGGTCAAACAAGTGCGAAGTCGGATGGCGAGCGAGTCTGACTAGATCGGCTGGCATGTCACAAATAGCTCCTTGACTACTATCGTGTGATGAGGCAGTTTCTGACCGACGGCGCCATTTCTCTTTGCTCGAGGTCGGAGTTGGACAAGACCTTGTTAAAATTGAGCCAGACTGGCCGCTTGCTGTGTATTTTTTCTCTGCTTTACGATCAACATCTGTAGCGAACAATGAGTCGCTCGCAACAAGCGCGCCCGTAGATGGGCTACAGTTCCATTGGAGGTAGATTTCATCAGAACTCTCTGACTCCTGCTTGATATTGGCTCCAGTGCTGGATGGCTCCTTTGATGAGGAATCTCCCTCACTACTTTTGTCGCTCCCTCTGCGCGGCGGCGAAACCGGCTTGGCCACGGGAATGCCTTTCTTGCGCCAATACGCTACCCGGGCAGCGTGAGCTCGGGCTTCAGAGTGTTGTAGTTCTTGTAGGCGACGTTTGTTCGGCTTCGCATGGTCCTTAAAGGTTGATTGATTATAATTTACCAGGGTCGGCATGGCGCAGCTAGTGTCGAGCGTTAACGCTCATATTGAGCAGACCAAGTTTTAGCAATCGGCGCTTCTCGCTCCACGACAAGGTCAGAGGGAATCAACCAGCGACCATAGCCTGAGTACAGCAACCGAATATGTTCGTAAGTCAAGCAGAGCACAGATGAAGGCTCTCGTGGTGATCCTCGGATTTTGCGAATTGATGACCAAGAACTCTAAAGTCCTCGGTTGAGGGGGTCGTTGAAGCCTGGTAAGCGGCGGTCAGTCGAAACAAGGCCTGTTGCGGCAAGCAGGATGCGCTGGGCTTGATAGTTCAGACCAAATCGAAGATACCAGCTCAGTGAAAATGACATGAGCAGCGCTCAAAAGATTCCACGACAATGATGAGATACTACAAGCTGGAGGTAGGTCGTCGCAAGAGTGGTCCTGTTGTCCGCTCCTGACCCTGCTGTCCATTTGCTAGCTTATTCCAGTTTCCGGAGTGTCAACGGCGTGAGAGACGACGACACAAGCACATGCCGCAGCAAGGCGGTCTCACGATAACCGAAGCGAGGGTCTGAGGACTGAGTTCAAGTAGCCGGAAGAAGCGCAACGGCCTCCAGAACTCAGCCCAGAAATCCGCAGCTTCGGCCTGTTCCCTTGCCTAGTTCGGCGGCCACCGCGCCATCCATCAGCCCTAATTATGTAGCAACCGAATCTTTGACAGTTGGACCTCAGTGACGCCCCTATTGATTGTGTGCCGTCTGTCTACTGGCGACGATCTTGGCAGGGCTCCAGGGATTTATGTATTGCAGATCATGGTTTCGTTTGTCATCCAAGGTACATGCAAGCGGTCTGGAGGAAGTCAGGGATGCGCTGTTCATGTGGCAGTCGTATGTTTGGTAGAAGGATGGACTGCGAGATACATGGCTATGACAAATAATGTTTTTTTTTTCGTTTTCTCTTTTTGAACTTCAATGGCGTGCAAGAAAGAGCAACGGCGGGCTGAAATGGGAGGAAGACTTCCAGCGAGGGTGCGGCAAGCAGGCAGGGTGCGGGTGTGAGTGCAGAGGGATGTGTGGGAGGGGCGCAGGCGTTATCGATAACGCTCGTCGGCGCCTATTATCGCCGACTGCGAACTTTTTTTTCTCTGTGCGTGAAGATTCAGTGTCGAACGAAAAGAGCTGCTTCACACAGCAAAAGAATAGTGTTGTCGGTGCTTTTCAAGTGCTTAAACACAAATGACAACATGATATCGATGCTGTGACTGTCAGATCCCGCACAATGGACATTCACAGGTGCCGCTTCGTGCAGTATCCTCCAGAACCCATCAATGCTCTTGCATTTTCCCACTCCTCCGATGCAAAGAGAAAAACACCTTCCGAACTGCGCCTGGCCTTGGGTCGAAACAATGGCGACATTGAAATATGGGATCCTAGAAATGGACTTTGGGTGCAGGAAACCATTCTAAGAGGAAGCAAAAACACCACGATCGAACAACTCGCCTGGACCCAAGACCTAATTTGGGAAGAGGGAAACAACGCTAATGAGCCAAAGACTTCAAGAGGCCCTTTACGACTTTTCAGTACTGGCGGGTCAACCTCAGTGATAGAGTGGGATCTAAGTACAGGTGCTCCTAGAAGCAAGGCGGAAGGAAATTTCGGGGACATCTGGTGCTTCGCTGCGCAACCCCAGCTTGAAGATGCCGAAAGTCCAGAAGCACTCAAAGGTGGCGCAGGGTCACAGTTACTGGCTGCTGGATGCTCCGACGGGACGATAATTCTCTTTTCTACCAAGGACGATGACCTGCGCTACCTTCGACCCCTGGTACAACTCCCCGTAAAGAAGCCCAAAGTTCTCAGCCTCGTATGGCGCGACCGCAACACCGTGCTGGCCGGGTGTGAAGACAGCACGATTCGAGTCATCGATGTGTCGAGCAGAAGAATCATACGGAACATGAGCCTGGGGAAACCAGTAGAGGGCAATAACTCGGTCGTGTGGACTGTCAAATGCCTCCCCAATGGAGCAATCCTCTCTGGCGATTCATCGGGGGAATTGAAGATATGGGATTCAAAGAACTACTCCTTGGTCCAACGTCTGAAAAGTCACAAAGCCGATATCCTCGATATCGCCACGAGTGCTTCTGGAGACGCCATTTTTTCGGTTGGCGTTGATCGGAGAACCGTAACCTACAAGATGGCCGCTCTTCATTCTGGAACACAAAAGACAAGGTGGGCCGAAGTCTCCCATAAACGGTACCATCAACACGACGTCAAATGTGCAGCTAGCTTTGAGAGCAAAGAATTGAGTGTTTTGGTCTCGGGCGGCATGGATGCTCAGCCTGTCGTCGTCCCAATTCGCCACTCACAGACCGAGTATCATCGTGCCCTTCCACATCTCCCTCAACAACCACAGATTTCGGCATCTCCGATCTCAAGGATGTTCATTTCCTGGTGGGATCGCGAGATCGTGGTCTATCATGTCCGCAAATTTTCGAATCTGCCAGAGGGTGATTTGGGCCCCGAAGGAGCAACGGAATCACGCTATGACACACTCACAAGTCTTGTCTTACAGGGCGACCAGAGCATTCAAGATGCACAGATCTCTCGAGATGGACGATTGGTCGTGGCAGCGACCATCAACAACGTCAAGATGTTTCAATTACGAAAGACTCATGTCTCCGGGAAACCATGTCTCCGAACGCGACAGATTGAACTTCCTCCTTCGGTCACCCGCCTAGGCGCGCGGAGAGTCGGCTTCTCTCCTAACGGCAAGTGGTTGTACTGTGTAAGGAAAGACAACGCCCTGGTCATGGTAAAGATTCTCCCTTCGAACGATCCGAAAGACCGTCCCGCGATTCACGAGAAAATCGTCAAGCTCTACCGGCAACCCCGAAAGACAACAAAGTCTGCCCTGGGTAGTTACCTCCAAACTATCAACCAAGTCGCATTCTCAACCGATAGCCGCGTGCTCTCTGTGGGAGATTTATCCGGTGCCATTGACGTTTGGGTGCTTGAAGGTCACGAAGACGTTCACTTCGTCGACGACACTGCTTCAGACCCCTCTGACTCGTCTGCATCCTCCTCCTCATCTACTACATCGGATGAGGAAGACGACGACTCATCTTCCCCCATAATCCACGGCCAAAAATGGATTCGCAACCCCTCTGGCTCTAGTCTCCCGCAACTTGACTCCTCAATCCTTGCACTCACGTTCCGACCATCACAAATCATTCCCAAGAGACCGTCAGTTGGTACAATTGATAACCTGGATCTACCGGCCACGCTCCACCACCCGTGCCCAGTCAGCCACGAACCTCCTGACGAAGCGAACACGAAGCTCATGGCCGTCACGGCGACACATCAACTCGTGGAATTCGATACTTCCACCGCAAAGCTAAGCGATTGGTCACGGCGGAATCCCTCGAAGTTTCTGCCCCATGATTTCACCAGAATCAAAGATCGGGTTGTGGGTTGCTTCTGGGATTGCCATGATAGGGCCAGGAGAGGAGAAAGACTGTGGCTGTATGGATCAGTCTGGATGTTCATGTTTGATGTTTCCAGAGACTTACTGAAAGATGATGACCGTCCGAAAGGAGCGGCAAATGCCTCGGGGGAGGGAGAAGCCGAACAAGCTGGGCGATTGGGGAGATACGAAGTGGTCAAACATGTCGTAAAGGGGGACGACCAGAACCGGAAAGGACAAACGCTACCCGAACTGGTTCGCATGGAAAAGCGGGAGCGCCACAGAAGAAGAAGAGGGAAGCGCAAACGCGGCACTGGGGCCGGAGACGAGATCCATCTCAAAGACCGTGAGGGTGATATTGGGATTGAATCACGCAGGTTCAAGGACGCCTCAGGCAACGATGCGGAGATGATTGATCTCGACACCAATAACACCGCAAACGAGATGGACCTGGACGATGAACTGGACGAGGACGACAGGCAAGACGATGTCCTCGCCCTGATGAGGAGAGGTGAAAGTGTACCGGCGGCGGCGGCTGAAGTGGTTACGGATGAACAGACGAGAACGTCAGTGTCCACGCAGAAATGTCCCAGGATGTACTGGTATACCTTCGAATATCACTCAATCCTAGGGATCGAAGTGATTGGACCTGCAGAACCCTCTCCTACGAGGGTTCACATCACCAACACCGACACCGACTACGCCACCATTGACGTGGGCGCGACTGAAGGCAACAAGCCGGAGCAAGATGGCAATGCTAGAGGAAATGTGGACGAAAACCCCAGCGGAAACATTGAAGTCGTCATCGTCGAGCGGCCCATGTTTGATGTTGCTCTGCCACCTCGCTTCGACGATGGGCAAGATTGGGATGTGTGAATCCGACACTAATGATACCGAGTCAAGAGTCTGCATGTGCAGTTACTGAGTGGAATGAGGCATTAGACAGAGGGGCATTAATGCGCACAGTAACCAAGGAAAATTCTGTCGGCTGGATTGTGGACCACTCCACGTTCAAGATGATCCATCCTTGGCTCCCTCCCTACAAGCAAAGATCCCATATAGAGAGTCGGTAGGGATTGGACGAAGAGGAAGTTCTCAAAGAAGCAGTTCGTTCGTCAACAGGTCCTCAGGCACAACCGCTGCAGCTTTTGCACGCGGCGCCCCACCACGTACGGGGACAGGCAGGTCATTTTCTGACACTAATGGATACGGACAATGAACATATTCTCAAGCCAGCCATTGTCGAGCTGCACCTGTACATGCCAGAGATGGACGGTTGTGGCCGGTATACTTTGTACCCGACCCCTCGCGAACCTCTCGCAGGCTTGGCCTCGATAGACAACCGAGTAATCGTTCATCTAATAAGTTGAGCTGAGCCATCAACCCCTTCATACCATGAGCCACTTGAGCAGCCAGAACACCTTCTCACTTCAACCCCAGTCAGGATGTGGAGGAGGGGGCTTTGATCTGGCTCTCTTCGCCTGAACACCTTAGAGGACTTTCGTACTTACATATATCTAACTAGAATGCAGTACTCTTGCGAGTCCTGGGTCCTTGTGGTCAACGCCCGCGTCAACTTTCGAATGGCGATCCTTGAGCTACGTGCTCCGTAACCCATCTACCGACCGAGAAACCTAGCTGGCTAACCTACGCGGTAGTATGGACTCGTGGGCTCTCGCAAGGGACAGATATGGTCCAAGGAACCGCGTTGCGGTGGGAGGACGCATTAGTGGGGTGCATACGTACGTGGTAAGTGTCCTCGGTGCCGTTCATGCGATCTCATATCGTATCCTCCCATCCCACAATACCGTCCTACGGCTTCCCCGTTCCTATCCCCGAATGCGGCGCGATAGAAGCATGACCTTCGCCTGGGCCTCACCAACAAGGATGAGGATGCCAGAGGACGACAGGCACGTCCGCCTGGTGCCGGGCCGAAAAATACTCCGTACCGGTACCTACTTTGGGTGCCACGGTACGTCGGCGGCACACCAACAGCGCGTATTACTGAGGTACTTACTTGGGTCCTTATGAGTATTTTAACGTTGTACCTCGTAATGTACCACAGCTGCGGGCTCGTCGTGCGCGTCGGAAAAGGCCCCAACGGAGAATTTCCCAGAGAGGCCATTCGGGAGTAGATATCTGCATGGAGGCATCCTGGGGAATCAAATGCCCGATCGAGACGACGACGGACGGACCAGAGTCCAATAGGACATGGTCCATAGCGAGAGAGGTAGAGAAAATTAGTCCGGAATTCCGCCGGTCTGCATTACGACGCCTTTGTCCGGCCGATGCTCCATTTCCGATCCTCGATCCTGGTGCATTGGAGTCTGGACTACTGGGTACGTACCATGTGCTTGGCATGGGGCGGTTGATTGCGTCTTCCCCATGCACGAACCGGACAAGACAAAGGTGCAGAAGGGAAATTCTTTTCACAAAGTGACAGTTCAAGTCTGATTGATTGACGCTGTCTCTACACACATGGCCCATCGACATGTGGAACCACATCTTATTTCCAGGTCGCCTCCTTCTGCCGCTCAAATCGACAGCCTCAGAACATCTTTCCAAATGCTGTGGCGACGCGTGGCAGATCTTCTTAAGCTTCCTCCAAAGAACACGCTGGGTCGTGCAATCTACAGCGCAAAGCTCTCAAAACACGCAGATGCTTCCCATAATTCTCTCGCTCGTGTAACACGTGACGCCGTCGAACCCCGTTAAACCATAAGGGAGCAATGCCTCTGGTTGTTGATCGTAGCAGTAATAAAATGCAACCCTGCCGTACCCTGACACATGAAAAGATGTAGCGAGCCTCCCGTATCCCTTGGTCGTCGTTTTGCGTCCGTGTAAAATGCAGTATTGACTTGCCCCAACGCCTCGAATGTTGCATGCGTGTTTAAGCTGTAATTACTCCTCGACTATTGCAAAATGGTATCATCAGATCAAGCATAACGACGTTATCGTGTAGGGAGATGACAAAGGGAAGGGTAGAGAGGGCAACAGGACGTCGAATTATCTCGCCCAACGACATGGAATCATAGCATCATCCACGCTACCGATGGCCTGACTGATCCATGTGTTGCTGAGACCATTGAACGGCGACCTCTTGTTGTCTGTCGACTGGATGTTTCACCTCGTCAGGTCGTTCAGCATTGATCGGCCCGGGCATGGAGTTGATCATGTCACTGGCCAAGGATTGAGCCACATAGCTGCGGAGCTCCCGCTCTTCTCTTTCGTCTTCACGCATCAATTGGTTCCTCACGTGCTTGTCCATGTTCTCGCGTCGGATTTTACGAATCTCGTGCATGATCCACAGCAGGACCTCTTCCGGGCAGCGAGTTCTAGGGAGGTGATAACGAGAATTGCGCACATATCGACGGGTGACATCGGTGGCTCCGTCGTTGGAGAAGGCGATACAGTAGGCAATCTTTCGGTTCCAGCCTGGAGAGGGGTTGCGTCAGAACAAAGGCGATTTGAAGTCGACCGGGGATGAGTGAGCTCACCTTCTGTATATACCCTTGGGTTATCCCACATCTCTTCACAAGGATCGACGTGGATCCACCGCCGTTGGTGCTCGCTATAGACCTCGGTCCATACGTGATCTTCACTGTTCCACACCCATCGTACTCTGGCGCCGGCGGCACGGCACAGCATGCTGAAACAATTGGCAAACTCTCCAGCCCGCCCTCTCCGCGTCTCCAGCAACGTCCAGACCTCGGAGTATCGAGGAAACCTTTCAAAGGCCTGGCAACCAGGATTCGTGCACTGGTACAGCTCGGTTCTGGTCGCTCCACGGGCGACTTCGTCAGGTGTGGTGGGCGTCTGGCCCCGAGCGATGGTGGCACCATGACACCTTGAGCAGGGAGGGTTGTTGACGAAGCTGAAAAAGGACCGCTTAAACCACCTAAAGATCCAGTTAGAAACTAAGTCAGCCAAGGAAGACGCAAACACGTACCTGAGCAGCGATCTGATGACGCAGTCCTGGTAACCCCATTCCGGTTTGACATTGTCACCTTTGGAGGCAGCCAGGGCCTTCAGCAGGTTGTGTTCCTCTTCCGCCTCGACATAGATTCGGTCAATTGGAACGTGTGTCAATGCCTCGTCCAGGAGGCCGGGATTTTCATATTTGACGGGGGTCATGGACAAGGTGAGTAGGAGATTTCGGAATTTGAGGGACGGGCCATCCTGCGGCGGAGAAGGGACTATTGGATAACTGCGGAAGTTGGTGTAGGTCGGCGGCTGGTGTTGTGAAGAGCGCGAACTAGGCGCAACGGACGAGGGTGCGGAGTTCGGGGGGTGTGTGATGTGCGACGATGCGGGAGGTGCGAGATGGGGTGACGCCGAACGAGGAGTCCTGGCTTGTTCCTCGAGTTCGTTTAACCTCCTCGTCCGCAGTAACTGTTCGAACTGTTTCGAGAGGTCGGCAGCGTTGAAGTCGAACTCGTCGTCGAGAATGCGCGGCCGCGCGTTCCCCGCCATGGCTGCAGAGCGGTTCGTTGGGTGCAGTCAATGGGGCGACGAGAGGAAGAGAAGAGGGGAGGGAGAGGGAGGGAGGAAACAGAGGAGAGGCTCGAGGCTTGAGGGCGACGAGAGAGAAGCCGTGCAGCAGAGGGTTGTGAGGGTTCAATCTGATCTGACCAAATCAATCTGATACAAGGGTGCTGGTGACAAACTGGCGCAGTCGCCGGAGCACAGCCCGAGTCCAGTTGCCTCGCCACAATCAGTTCCAGGGATAGCCCATTCACACAGAGCTAGGTCGAGAGTGCAAGTCGGTGCAAAAGCAATTGAGCAGTATCGACACGGTCTAAAGAGCAAGAGAGCAACGTGCCGAGTATTGTAGGAGGAGCGGAGGAGGAGGAGGAGGAGGGAAGAAGAGGCGACAGTGAGGTGGTGGAGGAAGGTGCAGTGCGCAGTGTGCTGTGGTACGTGGATGAAGATTGCGTGAGCCTCCAAGCAATTACTCGACGCACACACACACTCACTCGCTCACTCACTCACTGTTAGAAATGTAGCGGTGGGCACTGGGAGGCCGACGTGGACTATCGCCCTACCTACGGACGGTGGCCAGGCAGAAAAAAGGAGCGACGGCTTTGAGGACTTGGGCGGGCGCTGGATTGGCCCAGTCTGGCCCAGTTGGCCCCCAGAGGAAGCTACTGTCACTACTGTCACTACCGTCACTACCGTCAACCACCGTCCAGGGTGCAGTGCCAATTCTGGGGGATTCGGACTGCAGCTTGTTCTGGGGGGCTGACGACGCACAGCACCTGCGCCGCGCGTCCCCTTAATAGTGTGGTAGTGCCCTGGAGCCTTGGAGCCCAGGAGCCCTGTTGGCCCTGGCACCACCAAGCACAAGCAAGCAGCAAGCAGGCCAATCACTCGCCACTAGCCCCCGCTCCCCCCTGGTCTGCCTCTGGTCTGCCTCTGGTCTGCCTCTGGTCTGCTGTTCTTGTCCCTCCCTCCACCTGCGGCACGTGTCGATCAAGACTGCTCGGACAAAAAGAGACACGACAGAGAAGGACGCCACCAAAAGTAGGGACACGCATTCTCTTCTTTCTTTTCGCCTTCCAAATGAGTACTTGGTACATGTTACTGCACCCTCCGTGCTTTGTCCGACTTCCAGCGATTTCAGACCAGTCATGGTTACGAACAAGGCCCTCCGCAGGCTCGCCGAGCTGAGTCCTCTCGAGGCGCACGTAATGGCCTTGGCAGTGCTGATGCGATGCGCAATGCCTATTTCTCGCCTGGGCAATTTTTATCAATCAGATGGCCAGAATGGCGAACGAAGCTCCGAGCCAAGATCGATGGCTGATGCTCATCCTCTGCCATTCGCTCCCCGGCGCTGTGAAAGGCACGAAGGGGCGAAGGGTCGATGGGGGGCCCACGTTTTCGCCCTTTCTTGACGTTTGGGACGTTTTCGATGTTCCCATGCCCAGCCTGCGAGCCTACCTGCGAGCCGGCCTACTCTGACCACGAGGAAACCTTCGCAGGGCTTCCCTACCGTTGCCCATCCGTGTCTTGGCATTCCTTGCCTGCGGCCTCAGGTTTCAAACTAAACTCGCTTTTGTCCCCATGAGAGCCTCGACGGCCTCGACAACCTCGTGCGCATTGACATATCCTTTCTAGCCCGCCCGCTAGCAAAAGGTGTTCCATGTCCTCTTCCACCACGGCCACGTTGCTCGGATCGCGTGTTCCTCTGCCAAGATGTGTTCCAGGTCGATCTCACGTCTACCAGACACCACGTCGATGTCCTTGACGCGTCGAATCGGAGTCCTCTTCCAGATTTTGAATCCAATGTAGAATGCAATAACCACCGGAGCTGCCAAATACCCTTCGAAGAAACTCTTGGTCCTTTCCGATGATGACATTTCTCGGTAGCCAATCTGCGTGGGGGGAAATAAAAGTCAGTCACATTGCTCCAACGATTCAAGAGATCCTCCGTGGCCAGCGGCACCGTTTACGCCACCATGTGATGGCGAGTCAAAGACGTCAGCTCTGATGTTGGGGGGAGAGGAACTTACCGGGGCAAATCCCGTCCAGAATTGAGCCACCAGCACCAGGCAATTGAACCCAAAGCCGATCCATGACCCAATTACGCCTGCCTGAGACTTGTACGGCAGTTCGTCTAGGGTATGACCATGGTACTTCCAGGCCTGGCGGAATCGAATGTGGCACAGACAAATGGATCCCCAGGTAAAGATGCTTGCCAGACCGCTGACAGCAAACATCCAGTTCCATGCTTCTTGTCGCTGCGACGGTTTCAACGCAACAAGGTAGCAAAGAGCTCCGAGTGCTGACGAGAAGAGAATGGCCACGAGCGGTCTGCCCGTTCGGTCGATATAGCCAAGGATCTTCGGCGCCTGGCCATTGTCGGCAAGGGCGGCCAGGGTGCGTGATGCGCCATATACAGATGCGTTGCCGACACTCAGCACCGCAATGAGGATGACAGCGTTGAAGACCGAGGGCAAGCCTCCGACACCCGCATTCTGACTTCCTTGTCAGCATCCATAATGTCCAGCGACGCCATCGCCCGCTGGGGAATAACTTACTTTGATGGCCAGCACGAATGGCGATGTCCAGTAATTGGCGCTGCTGCCACTGTTGAGAAGACGTGGGTCGTCCCACCGGACCAAGCACCCGACGAATGTCAGGGAAATGATATAAAACTGGTGCGGCAATCGTTAGCCAGGGTTGCAAAACCGCATCGGCATGCTCTGGATCAACTGACCAGAACAACTCGCCAGAACACTTGCTTGATGGCTGTAGGGAGCGCCAGACGTGGGTTTTCTGCCTCGGCTGCCGCCAAACCCACCAATTCAGTGCCACCAAACGAGAACGCGGCTGTCACGAAAACTGAACAAACTCCTTTGAAGCCATATGCAAAGGCGCCTGGATCGTCCCATGTTTTGGCTCCAAAATAATGGCCGGTGGGACCCCCGCCGACGTCGACGACCAAGGCAAATATTCTGGCATCCGAAGTCAGCTTTGGCCCGTCAAAACAGGATTGACAGGCTCGACTCACATAAATCCGAGCGTTGCCACAACTTTGACAATTGAGAAAACGAACTCCGCCTCTCCGTATCCCCTCACACCAAACAGATTTATTGAGACGATCACCACATAGAAGATGGTAACCCAGACACATGGATTGACGTCTCGTGCACCCTGCCAGTAGTTCAAAGTGATGCTAGCGGCCATGATCTCGATCGGGAGAGTGACGAGCCACTGCATGGCATAGTTCCATCCCCTGACATGGCGTTAGTACAGCGAAAATGGGCTTCGGGTTGTGGGGTGGTACAGACATTGCAAAACCCCACGCCGGATCAAGGAATCTGGATGAGTATGCTGAATAGGAGCCGGCAACGGGAAATCTGTCGTTCTCCCAATCTCTGCATCAGCACATTGACCCGACCAGGAGGCAAAAGACCAGAGCGCATCGCAGTGTAGGTCGTCTTTATGGTAACCCAGCGCCGTGCTCCCCGTCAAGCCTGATCACTTACAAGACAGCCATCTCTCCCAAGGCATGGACAGTACAAAAGATCATGATCCCAAGTGTGCAATATGCTATGACAAGCGCCGCCGGACCGCCCGTCGCAAGAGCCGAGCCCGAACCGACGAACAAACCGGTTCCTATTGAACCGCCAATGGCAATCATCTGTAAGTGTCGCTGTTTGAGTTTCATGGCCAATGCCGGCTGTGCTGGTGGCTGGTTGGGCAGCGGCTTTCCATTATCATCGACCAGCAACTCAGAAACGCGGGCGCTATTGAATACAACGTGTCCCGTCAGTATCCTGTTTGCTTGCGATATCGTATGGAGCCGGAGACATACTTGGGATTTTCGCGAAATCCATCGATGATACGGGCGAAGAAAGACGTCTTCTCCTGGGTGGAGACGATGTGACCAAATTCCTGGCCAGGAGCCACGACCCCGGGGTTAGACCCCTGCTTCTTCTCGACGTCAATGTCCATCTTGATAATTCCCGTATCTTTAAGCTGTTGCCAAGGGTCTGGAAAGAGGGAGGTGCACGAATATGACGACCAAGAACTGCAGCTAGCAGGACGTCAAGTGAGTCGAGAAGCAGCGTCGATTACAAGACGTTCAAAGGATAAGAAGACGACGAAAGAGAATTGTGGAAATCCCAGTCATTTTCACCACAGAGCATGGAGCGTGATTTGAGACCCTCCATTTCGACAATGCAACGAAAGGGGCAAGGATTGTATCGATCGAATCCGCCTCCACAGCCCGGCTGTAACGCGGGATGGCATCTGAACCTTCGTGAGGCACGTCTCTCGGGGCACCTAGCCCTGGACTCGGGCGTTATTCTGGATCGGGACTATGTGGCATTGACAATTCGAAGTCAGAACAAGGTTGGGGCCGGTTCCTCAGTGTGCGGATGCCCCGGAAGCAGATGGCAGAGATAAGGTATTTGAGAAGAACGGGGTCTTGGTTTGTGAGCTGTGGTTGTCAGATGGCATAGTTTGCGATAAGATTCGCTGAGTGAGTGATTCGTGCTATACAGGTGGATGAGTGATACACCCCGTATGGAGACATTTGGAGCCTTTTTTCCTCTGCACAACAAGTAGGGCACCCAAAAAAAAAAAAACGCTCGCGTGATGATATGTCCGAATGGCAAGAGCCTCGTCGATAGAAGACCCATTGCAAACGAATCCAAGGCAAGGTTAATCTCCTTTCTTAACCCGATTCAGGTCTGGGGGATAGCCAATATCAGACTGGCCATGGCCGATTGGTGCGTTTTGTTCGGCGATGGCAACGAGTTCATGCATGATGATTGCACAGCGGCAACGGCAGCGGGTCATGCCATCCGAGGAAACAAGACCGTGGCCTGAACTCGGAAGCTCACATTGCGTTGTTTTGCGTCTCGTGCTGTTGGTTCTGGCCGCTGACAAGGGGAGCTCCGATGGTCTGGGCTTCCTAGAAAGGAGGAACAGTTCGAGGTAAAGAATATGTGAAGGTGGCGGCGTCGTTTTCTTTTGGATGACATCAGAGGCTCCCCCATGCCATGCGCCCGAGGCTGCAAGGCTGCAAGGCTTCGACCCAAGGCTTTCCTTCGATCTGTACATCTATCTCCGCGGCAAAGGCCAGAGAACCATCCAGTAGTCAATATCCATGTCTTATCAACCAAGTCTTCCATTGCCGAATCGCCTATACAGAAATGACAACGCACACATGCGCACAATGGCAAGTCCAATCTTTCCCGGCTGAACTATTATGGTTCCGGCCTTTTCTTTCTCAACCTTCCGGGTAATGCAGATCCCGGGTCATATTCTTCTTTCGCCACTTCTAGAAAGACTCCATTCTGTCTGACATGCATATCAGGCTTTGGACACGGTAATAGCTGCCTCTTACAGAGGATACAGGTAGCAAGGCTGACCATTGGGTTCCTATCAATCCCAACTTCTCCCGCTTGCCGCGACATTATCTGGACCGATCTTTGGAGACTGCTAGGAGCACCACCCTACAGTGAGTTCACCATTTTTGAGCATTGTCTCCATATGCCATAATCAGGAAATCTCGACAATTACCCCTCAAGGCTTACGTGGCTATCCTTGGGAAGCATCATCTATCATCTTTCCTATTTCTCTCTTTGGCTAGAGGGGGTAGTAGACTCCTTGGAAAGCAGAATGCACCCCTCCAGGTCCCCAGCTAACGAGGTAACTGTGGCCCAACATCCCCCACGCTGGTTGCTCAGGTTCCGACGGTCTCCGCTGCGGATTGTTCCATGTCGTCTGCTACTCTAAAGCGTCTGATCCAGCCGCCAAGGGGTTGATTACCATCGAGAGGGCATGCTTACAAGCAACTACATTCATCCGAGCAACTTCCCACCTCGAGATGCGATTGTTGTTATTGCTTTTTTGTTGCTTCTAGGCGATGTCCCGCTTATGAGACAGCTTAGGCTTCTTCGGTGTGAGGTGAGCCAGCACCCTGCTGATAGTCTTAGATAGGTACATTTGCGAACGGTGGCACGATGGGTTGGCTGTGTCCATTCACCACCACACCCCTACAGCAACATGTGGGATGCCTGTGTGGTCGCATTCTCACTGAAGCTCCTGTGTGGAGTACGATCTACGATGTGTTGGCTCATACTCAGCAGTTCGTTTCTGGATCTGAATGTGCGGAGGTGGAAAGCCTGCTCCTGTTGGTACAACTACGCGTCTCACACGTTATCCTTTCTGAGTCCAGCCACTATCTCCCCTTAAGTCCACAGCTGTCGTTCCATCCATTCTGTCCGAGGATTAAAGCAAGATCCTGTGATGCCTTTGCTTGTCCAAAAGGAATGTGCAGAACGCGAAAAGATGTAACTGGGTAGGAGTCAAACGTCGTATTACCAGGAAGAATGCCCAGAGATGTACCGAGTACTCATGAGCATATGACTATTGTTTTACTATACGGAGACTATGGTGCAAGGGAGAAGGAAACTGCCCAGTCGTGCAGAACAATCAAGTCGATCTGGATCCCAGACCACAAGAGGACCCCATTCGGCCAGAGCCGTAAAGCTTCCCAGCGACCAGCTGAGCAACATACGCAGGAGGATATGGAAGAGATGTCACTGTAGAGTGACATAAACAATCTTAGAATAGAAACTTTTCCGAGCCTTGAGTGGTGCGGCCTTGGCAAGTCTGCCGGCCCCATTTCGATTTTCTTTCTCTTATACCCGTAAACTTTGCGTATCTCAACATTGCTTGTGATGAAGTATTATGCATTCTGCCTAGTCATGTGGTCTTTCCACAAAGAACCTTTCAGTCCTCAACATGTCCAATAGACTCTCTCTAATTGCTGGAGATGCCCTTTCCCACGGTGCACAAACAAAGATTGTCAGTGCAGAGGGATGCCTGATACACAACCACTGTTCCTGTCTTTCCACAATCTCTGGAGAAAGAGAGCGGAAGGGGCAGCCTTTTCAGCGATAGTCGTGATCCAGCGTAACATGGTGAAGACCCGAGTCCATCATCTAACCTTCAGCTTCAACGCAGTTCACCCCTCCAATTCGCTGTCGACGATATCCCAAAGCTCGTTTCGATGGCGTCGCAGGAAATCGCCGTTGCCGGTCAACTTGTTTAGCTGCAAAACCCAGCGTAACAACACAGCCCGCCAGCTTTGGAACTCGATGTACAAGTCTCCCAGCGCCTGCTCTTCCTCATCGCTAATTGTCTCTGCCCTCTTCTTTTGGACCAGACCTGCCGCCTCTTTGGCAATGCTTAGACGCTTCAGGGCAACCTCTGATACGTTGATTTCAAGGCCTAAAATATTGACCCAGCGCTGCTGCTCATCGGATGCACCACAGACTTCTTGGACGAACTTGCGAACTTGAGCTTTGTTATACTTTCCACTGTATTCGAGATCCACCTGGATGACATCAATTGCTCTCTTCCTGACAACGTTAAAGTGATCGTGGCAGACTTCTTGCAATCCGCGCAGCACCTCGATGTTCCTGCGAATGATGAACTGGATTATTTCATTTGCATCGGGGTTGGCTTGAAGCTTAAACAGCGCCTCGGCCAGCTTTTCAGCATCCTGTCCGGCTCTGCGGATGTAGAGATGATAATCTGAGTGCTTCACTTAGCGCTATGGGCACAGGTTGTGGAACATTTTCACATCGCTGTTGGGGGCTTCACTTACCACATCCGTTCAAGGGTTCCAAGAGTCCATGACTTGCTTCTTGTGCTGCTGTGCTCAGGGCTTGACCCCATGGCTTCCTGGCCAGCGCGAAGTCCTGTTGGTCCATCTCTGTGGGGGTTTGGCAAAGGCATCCATGAACGAAGAAAGTGAACTCACCTCTGATAAGAGGATCGAAAGTGTGGCATTCCCAGACGATGTTGCCTCCGTGACACTCTCGCCTACATTTGAGAGTCTCCATCCCTTTGTCAATTTGGCTCTCGTCAAGTTCAGAATGGGTCTGATTGTTACATGCAGAATCTATCACCCCTTTGTTGACGAGTTGAGAATTATTTCCAGCATTGTGTTGACACAAAGGATATTCTCCACTGGAGAGGCAGTTCAGTGCCAAGTGTGACGAGGCTGTTGACCGCGGGCGGTCCGGCAGTACTGGTTACGGACTGTCACTGCCTCGACACGTTGGTCCGCTTCGCCTCACACCATCCCACACTTGACTTATCTTTTATTTCACGTCATCAACCACACCCCTATTCCTACGGCTGTCCCTGCGTTATCATCTCCATCACCATGTCAGACTTCTTTCCAGACGCCGGCGCCGGCTTCGAACGCCTTACAGGTTACGTGAATTACAACCGTTGGGTCCATGATTTCCGAACAATTGCTGAATACAAAATGGTCTGGGAACTCATCAGTCAGGGGAGGGCTAATAATGGACTGGAACACGCCGGCTCTGCCAAACCTATGTTTGCCCTAGGACTTCTGAAATACTGGGTCGACCCTGCAATAAGAGAATGCCTTGACAAATTCAATGACGCTCACGAAGCTTGGAAATACCTCGAGCAGCGGTACAAGATGGACGACGGACTTGTGATCAAATTGGCGACGAAGAGCATTCAGAAGTTGCGGCTGAAGAGATCCCACACCGTAACAGAATATGTGAAGCAGCTCGAACTTTTGAGACATCGGATCGTGAGTGCGGGTGGGAGATTCTCGGATGCTGAAATGATCGAAAAAGTCGCCGCGGACCTCACTCCTGTCGACTACTGGGTGTTCCTCAGCCGCCCAGATATCGCACGCATTCTTACCACAGCCAGGTCAACAAACAAAACTCCTGTTTCTAATCCCCCTGACGGAGAGGCCTTGATGTCGGATCTTCTCAGGGAGTTCACTTGGGAGCTAGTTATCTTTGAGCTAGAACACAAGGGAGCAGATGGGAAAGTTACAGTTGAGACAGGAAAGGTTCCTGAGCACAAGGCGAAAAGGGAAGAGACCAAGGACGCAAAAGAAGACCGGGAGATGATGGATTAAGCTAGGTGTCACCGCCCGTGTCGATATAGTGGTTCACTACATGTTATCACTAGGTGGGAAGGACGACGAGTCCCCAGGTTAACGGATAGGGCAACGCAAGACAATTGTGAGAATTTACAGGAAACGACAGGAACTGTTCCAACCTCTAAGACAGATATCAGTTTAAATTCACCTATCACAAGCATGAGACGTGGGTCTGACTGAAGGCGCACGAGGTCGGATCTCACCGTTGGCAGCCTTCCGCTTAGGACCCTGCAACCGGGTTCGACAATCCTGTGGTACATCATTTCCTCCGTCTTGCCGAAACATATCTTGAACTCGCCATGTCCACCACGTTCATTCAAAGTCCAATTTATCCGTTGGCCCGGGTTGTCCGCTCAATCACACTGCTCAAGTGGCATGGAATACGCTGTGAGATATCACCACGAATTGCCGATATCCAAGAGCAAGGAGATCGGGGAGAGAGAAGGGAAAAAAGAGGGGGGGGGAACACGCATACCGTTGGTCCTGCAGGTCGCGTTACAAGACGGCCACGGATCGTTGTCCCTGCCTCCGTCTTGCGGTGTCTGGGTCACATCTGTCAATAAGTCCATGAGCTTCTTGTTTCCTAGCCTTTGAATCCCAGCCCCGATGGTGTCCAGAGTGTCGTTGCTCGGCCCCGCAGGGCCCCGGCTGAAAATGTCCAGCGACGCCACCGTCTCCGACGTGGCGGGTGTCTCATGCACAACCACGAAGGCTGCGCCCAGGGAGTCATAGCCCCAGCTGATGACCTCGTATGTGTTGTTCTGCGAGGCGAGCGAGCCCGTGGGCACGCTGTGGTAGGCGCCCTCGGCGACAGCGGTGTCGAGTGAGTATCCGAAGTAAGTGGCGTTGGGTCTCTGCGTGTCGGTCACAAGCTGGAAGGACGCCAGGTCGCTGAGGGGCGTGGCGTCGAGCGAGTAGCAGATGTCGTCCGCACAAGGCCGCGTGAGGGTCCTGATGAAATTCAGAAAGACATTGTACAGCTCTTGGTTGGAATGGGTGATGAATCAGTTCCCCAGGAACCAGTTGGGCGGCATGGGGTCCCATGGTTTCGACAACGTCTCGTTGAATGTCGGCGGAGTTCGCAGTTGGGTTGGGTGCCATGGGACCTGGTATGCTTGGAGGAGGGGGAGCGAAAGTCTAAGCTCTTTCATGTCGGTCTTCGCTCTGGTCTTGTTCGCTGTCGGCTCATATCATTGCAGATCTGCCGCTGAAGGAACACGCCTTCTGGACAGCGGCGTGGAAGATTGAGGAGCACATATACGAGCGGACGTACCGGGTTGAGGCCCAATACCGGCACGTAGGGACCACTCGGGAAGCAAACGACGGCAAAACCTATCAAGACCGCTGCGGACGTCTTTGGGTTCATTGCGCGGCAGGTTTCTACGAGCCCGAAGTTAGGATCGACGGCATGAGACCATATTCTTCAATTTGTTGTGACGTACTTTGTATGGATATTCCTACTATTGATATTCCCACAGAATGCTCTGTAATCAAGATCTCTTATTGCCGTTGACTTATATAAACGTGCGTAGAAGCCACCCATACGAGGCACTCAAGCGCTTACTCGTGCTATTTGTTTTTGACAATAGGCCTACGTCCTATTAACCTTTAAAAAGAAAGGAAGGGGGGACAGTAACAGAAGCAACAACAACAACAAAAACAAGACGGCACCTACCTATGACAATAGTCGTGGACCTCGCATCCGCGGAGGTTCTGCTCTCGCAAGGAACTACGAGGGTGGCCGTCTCTTTCAGTGCATCCTCTTCTAGGACGCAGGCGTGCCTCACAAGGCGGCGGGCGGCGACGACGAGGGCCTAACGCTAACTATCCTTGTACTCCCATCCTTGTAGGGTTAGATCTCCCTACGTATGTGCTCGCTACGTATAGACGTGCAAAAAAGCCATGTGAGCGAGCGAGTGCCCAGTCATCCTACCCGGATACGATTGTGAGTAAACACAGACAGTAATGGCGCCATGCCACCCTCGAGTCCCGACCTCTGTCTGTCAGCCCGCGGCCCCCGCTCTCCCTTCCTCGACCCCGGATTGATCTTTCGTCTTCAGGCCTCCTTGCCCCGGTTCGCCCCCGGCTACATGGCGGACGGAGACGGGCGCGGGCCCCTACCTTGTAGCTTCCGTTGGTTGGCAGCTAAGTGCAAATACGAATATAACCTGAACTTGCCCTTCTGATGTAGTTCCAATCCTCAGCTAGAAAAAAGGAGGTCAGGATGAGAATTATTACCCTAGTGAGCAGTAAGTCCTCCGTACCAGGAAAAGGTATGGGGAGTGCGGGTACTAATAGTATACTGTGAACACCCATATCTCGTACCAGGTGCTATTTAGTAGGCGAACTAACTGCATGTGGAGTCCGCTATACCTAATCTACAGTAGCACCAACCTTCCACGACTAATGGAAAAAGGGGCTGGCTGTTAATAGCGAATGCCCCCAGCCTTAAATCTCAACATCGTTACCCGCGGGTGACAATGAATCGCTACAGAATCGGCCACAGCGCTTAGTATCTCGGCATGTCCTACGCGCAGGCTGAGCAAAGAGTGCATGAAAGCTATTTGGGCGCTCTCGCCGCCGGTACCGTGACGCCCGCGTCCTCGCTCGTCAGCTCCTTGAATTTCATTCTCCTTGTTGGCTGGTTGTTGGTGCGCCCCTCGATATCGGAGGGGTCCTTCCAATGGTGTCGCTGGCCGGTCTTTGTGTGCATTTCCTACATCTCGCTTTGGAACCTGCTGTATATGCGCTCTCCCGGCGTTATGGGCAGTATCGGCATAGGTTTGAACTCGGTCCTGTGTGTTGTTGTCACTGTCAACTTCATGCTCTTGCACGACCCCAGGTCGTTCAGAAGACTGGTACTGCGACCGGACGGAGGGACGTCAAGGGCAGATGGCCGTGCTGATCCGAGACCAAGTGGTAATATGAATAGTGGACGGCGCACCAAATACCTCCTTGCTTGGGAGCCCATGCCTGAAACCATATGGCAGAGATTATTTTGGATACTGGACCTCATCACCAGCATCCGCGGCGTCCACTGGTCCTGGAGTTCTGCGGCTTCACCTGCATGTGATCCTGATCTGGGCAAGTCGTGTTCGAACCGGACCGCTTCGATCGCCCGGAATGTCTCCCGCTTTCTTGTCGACTACTTCCTCATCGATCTCATAAAATGCGTCATGATCGCGGACCCGTACTTCGTCGGTTATCCCACGCACGGACCACCGCCCCATCTTTCGCGGTACATTACGTCTTCATTAGGGTTATACACTTACCGCTTGCTTCTCGGCACAGCAGGGATGTACACGGCGGTCGATCTGATATTCGCCTCTGCAGTCCTCCTGCAGGTCAACATTCTCGGCCCGGGGATGCTCGGACTCAATGCGTCACCTCTCGCATTCCCACCAATCTGGGGCAGTCCGTCCGCTGTTCTGCGCAAAGGTCTGCGAGGGTTTTGGGGCGAATCATGGCACCAATTCTTCAGAAAGCACTTTGTGAGCATTGGGGATGCTGTTGCCGAGTTTCTGCCAGGCCATAACGGTCTGGGTTCTTGTGGCTGCCGATGGTCAGACAACAAGCGACAAAAATGTCTGAAGCAGTCGGGAGTAAGAGAGACGATTCGAGTCGTGACCGTGTTCGTCCTCAGCGGGATATTGCACGCATGCGCAAGCCATACGCTGCTGGGACCTACAAGGCCCCTTGCCACTTTTCTCTTCTTTGCACTTCAGCCGGTTGGTATGGCCATCCAAAGCGCTGGCTCCCTACTTTTCGCCAGCTGTTATCTCTCAAGGCTGCCAGGCCCGTGGACAATAATCATGCGTCAAGGCTCAAATGCTGTTTTTACCCTTCTGTGGCTTTGGGGAACTGGTGGCATGTTTTTCGACGACATGGCCAGCGGTGGTATGTGGCTGCTGGATCCCATACCCATCAGTCTCATTCGTGGCCTGGGGCTCAGCAAGGACGACAGAAGGCTCTGGTGCTGGTAATCTGAGCTACGTTCAGAGATGATGCGTCGGATGAGGATGGACAGTGAAAGAGATGGGGGCCTTGACGTGCCACGGTCTATTCATCGACAAAAGTCAGTATAATAATCGCTGGAGCTGGACAGAAAGGACACGAATTCATTCCCTGGTATCGGCAGAACTGGTGGCATCCTGCTGTGTTGTGTTGGCGCGACTCGCAGAATTCACTTAGCAAACTGCGCAACAGCCCTGGAACACATTCTCGCTCTTCGACCGACCGGCCACTGCGACTCGCACCTCCATCCTTGTCATCATGTCCGTCATCGTCCCTGGCGCCGGGGCGAACATCTCCCAACTCAGAGGCGAAGCCAACTGTAAAGAACGGGCTTAAGCATTCAAGATAGCTTGTCAGTATCGGGGCATCTGGGTACTCTTCGTCGGCAAGAAGAGGAAGGAACCTAGTAAAAAAGACACCGCGTACAGAGTCTCCAATGCAAGGTCCGACAACGAAGCAACCTTTTGGGAGTGTCAATATGTCAAAGAATGTGAAGAACACCGCATCTATAGGCAAAAGAATGACTACGCCTTGGCATTCCTTGCCGAAAGCCTTCATCCGACCATCCGAGGCGAGCTCCTGGAACCTAGCAATGAGGGATTCAGCCTGCCTGCAACAGTCTGGTTGTAGCCGGAGGGAAAGCATTAGATACTGGAACCAACCCCCTTGGAAATCGAGCAAAAGAGCATGGAAAGTCTTGATCCGAAGGACTGCGCATGCCTGATCGACTTTCTGAAGAAATTCAACGGCATCCGAAACAAGATAGTCGCGGCAGAGGAGAATGCACAGAGTCCGAGTCCAAGTTGAAGATCATTTCAAGTCTCAAAAAACCAGAACACATCACGTATCTCAACAACGAACTCACGCTCCGAGATATCGATGGAATGACGCTCAAGGATTTCTTGAATCTACTGGTGTCATATGAAATGAGGCTGGGGTCTGGGCAGGAAAATTCACGGCCGGTCCCATTTCCGGTGGATAATTAAACGAGGGTTGGCTTTGTCACTGGGGAGAAAGCCAGAGTGATTTGGACAGCAGGCAGGACGAGTCCAGAAACCAGAGGCCCAAAAACCCAATACCATCCGAACTCAACCGAAAACAGGGACGGGTCAGGGGAGCTGAAACCAGGGAGTACAAGAGTCAAACCAAACGGAGCGGGCAACCCAGATTCCTGGAAGCCAAATGCAGGATGCAGCGGCGAGGCGAGCGCAGAGCTGGTCACATTATAGCCCAGGAGTTGGACACTCCGTACGGAGCTGGTCGACTCTTCAGACTGTTCAGGCTCCTCGTGGGAGCATGTGCTACACATGGAATGGGTAGGACACCACTGCAATGAAACCCTTGGTTCAGAAAACAAAAACACCAATGTTCGCTTCCCCTTTCTCATCCCACTCCGCCTTCTCAGCCTGGAGCGGGCATATGAGTTGACATCAAAATATCAAAGCCTCAAAGCAGATCAGCCGGGCAAAGAGCAAGCGAGTGTATGGTCTTCACCATGGTCTCCGGATGGTGTTTGCTATGGTCTATGGTCTATGGTCTAGCTTGCGCCCTAATCTAATATCCTATCGCTATGCATCTTTCCCTTGTTTGCTTGCTTGCTTGCTTTCGCCTATCGGGAAACAAAAGTCTCGTGGCAGTTAGAAAGGTGCTGTATGAATGCCGCTTAGTATTACATCACGACCTCCAACCCCTGTCCGCAAGCTCTGATCCGCTGGTGCAGAGCTCTGCATGGACGTTCTGGTAGACACGCCTCCGCAATCTCGCCATGCGTGAAAAGTACAACTAGTCAAAACACAATCATTCAAGGAAGAATCTTGAGAGGGGTGGTACGAGAGATATCGCTCGACCTCTTTACCCGGCAATCTCCAACAAAAATTCAGTCACAAGGGAGGCGATCTTCGCTCTCGTTCAACAAGGATTCAGGACTCGTCGATAGTCGGCTTAAACTGAATCCTATCCTCCGCCTTTGATTGGAAGGGCACGCCCAATTCGAACAACTTGCACAGCACATTCGAGAAGTCCTTGAAAAACAAATCGCCGTCCTTGGCATATTTCTCTACCCACTTCTTAAAGGTCGGATCTTTGATCAAGGCCACGTCGGTAGGTAACATCATCAGACTCTTCGTCGCGGCGTCTTCGTATTGCTTGGGCCCCTTCCAAGATCGCCAACCCCATTTCTCTTCCATAAGCAGGCGGTAGTAATCGTTTGTGAAGACGGTCGGGGAGAAGGTCCACGGTCCATCAAACCCAGATCGGTCTGCGTGGCACCGGCCTAAAGCGTGAGCACCACACAATGCCACCATTTCTTGATCGTTGAAGCCCATGCGGCCGAAGATGGCACGGATGTGGTCTTGGCCTTTGGAGGCATCGGGCAAGCGGCCGTCCGGGGTGCAGAAGGCGACGTCCCTGTCTTGTCGGCCAGGTCGCCATGGAATGATAGGCCCAGACATTTCTTGGACGGCACAGACGCCAGCGAGGGTCCACAGGTCAGAATACGAAATCCAGGGGAACTGTGCCTTGATTGGCTCGAGGAAGTCGCGGGCGTTCTTCAAGCCGGCATTGGCGCCATGCTCGGACTCGGGAGCAAAGCGCATGGTTGCACCGTTGCTTCCTCCAGTGCCCGTGGCGGCGTCATAGGTTCCCGACGCATGCCACGCGAGGCGTAAGAGAACGGGACCATAGCTGCCATCATCGTAGTCATCTCTCTCCCACAGCTGCTTCGCAATGGCGTTGTACACTTTCTGGTAATCCGCGGCAGTAGGCTTGAAGACGCCGGCAGATTGTCCTGCGCTGCCCACGGGGACACTCCCGGCCTTCTTCTCTTGCCCTGCAGTGTTTTGAGTGCTGAAATAATAGTAGCCTCCTGCGAGGGCGGCGAGGGCGGCGACGCTGCCATAGATGGCGGTGGCGTTTGAAGATTTGGGAGGAGTTGACTCAGAGGAGTAGTGGCGGCGGGAGGATTGTTGGAAGAACTGTTTAGCGGCGGCATTGGATCTTGAGGAGCGAGCGACGAGGCGGAGGGACGAGGTGGCCGAAGCTGTGCTTCGTGCAACGGCCTTGGAGAATGTGCGGGTTGCAGTTGCGGTTGCCATTTTGGAGATCAAAAGTCGTTCACCGATCTAGGAGTGTCTCTCGCAGGGGGATTTTCGAGGCAGAAGCAGAAAGAGATGAGGACGAGACAGCAAATGGAGCCAGTTATAGAACTCAGCACCACAGCCAGAACTTTCCCGAAAAAGGCTATGGACGGCGAGACCTGCTGGTAAATTGGTGGGAGCTGGCGAGGCTGAATAATGGGCCATCAGCGACTGGAGGCGAATTTGCTGCTGGCGAGGGAAACCAAAGTCAAACGACCCACATCAAAGGAGTGACTGAGGCTGAGGGCGCGAGGGAGAGTGGGAACGAAAACGCACGAGTGGCGGAACGGGCGAATGGCACGTCTGAAGGGGAAGGGAAGGGGAAAAAATGGATAAAAATCATGAGATTTTCTTTATCAAAGGGCGTGCGGGAACTGACGTTGACGTTATCAGCATGGATGGCGCTAGTAGCGTTGAGCACCGTTTAGCGAGGGTCTAATGCTCTTAATCGCCGTCTACCAGCATCTCCAGCCAATAGAAGGCAGTCCGTGGCATCACGCCCGGTAAGCCTCGTCCGGGCTTGGCAGGGGAGGCTCGATGCTAGCCAATGCAGTGGCACCAGTCGCCGGCCGAGTGGCTCCGACAATTTTTCCCCTTCAAAGGATCCAGCGCAGTGGGTGCGCTGAGCACGTCTTTCTCCGTCAGATTTCGCAACGGCCAAAGCCGGGTTGGTTGGATCGCCGACCATATCGCATTGGTGTGCTGTCTCGCTGCCATTCTCCTGATTGGGAATGGCCGAAGTTCCACACGGAGGGAATCTCCTTCTTGGGTAATTTCAGCGAACAATACCCGTTCCTGCCCTCGCGATCACGTGCCGACGAAGTGTTGAGACCTCCTCAGTTCGATGGTAGTCGGTATCTCGGCAGCCTGTGATAGAAGCATCTATGACCTGCGCGGGGCCAGACATCAGATAGCCGGCGCTTTCGCCGGGGGGAAACACAAAATCTGGCGCACGAGGTCGCCGCGATGTTGGCAAATGGCCTACCAGAACACTCATGCATACGACTGCACCATGACTCTGGGGAAGAGTTCATCAAGCACCTCTGCCGCCAGCCTCATCTGCAAAACGACGCTGCTCTTGGATTTTGGTCGTTTCCTGATGTTCGTGGATATTTTCCTTGCTCTTTCCGCCAACGCGTCCTTCTGACTCTGGAGCTTCTTGTCCACCTGCATAATCTGCTGCAAGACTTCGTCCTCACCTGGGAGGTCCATCATGCCCTGGCCCCAGCCAACAGGCGAGTCACGATGGCTCGCCGCCCAATGGTTCTTCAGGGCATACATGGTCTTCTTTTGCTTCGATTTTTGGACGGTGCGGGACCCATGGTCTTCGCTGGCGCAAATTCCACATCCAAATTTCAGTTCGATTGCTGGGTTGACGGTGCTCAGCTGGTCTAAAGATTCTAGGAAAGCTGATAGTGGCGGCTCCGTTGGATGCTTCTTCGCATAGAGGTCGAGAGCGTACTTGAGGGCGATCTTCATCTGACAGCGGCCGTCCAGCTGGACTCCGTTCAGTGTCTTCGCCGCGTGTATGAAGTTCAGCGCGAACTCGTCGTCTGCAAATTTTTCCTGCAGAGGGCGTCGCCCCTGAAAGGCCGACACTCTCAAGGGCCCCGACAACGTGATAAACTCGGTTTTGACATCCGGCTGCCAAGCGCCCAATTGTGACACATCTTGATGACGAGGCACGAGAGGCAGGTTCCTGGGCCAGAGAACCGTGTACCAGGGAAATTTGAACACAGCTCCGCCATCCTCTGCCAGCAATCCCCGTAAGTCCCTCGAAGGGTAAGGTATGGCAAATTGATAGTATTCAAGACCTTCACCCACGAGCCTGGCATGAGTTTGAAGGATGTGTTCGAATGCATCCACGAAAGACCATGTTCGGATGTGGTCGGATCGCTGACAACCTCTGCACCTCAGGCTTTGGAACACAACCCTGCCCCTGACCGAATGCGGCGGGATCATCTTCTCCAAGACATCCTCCACAATCATCCTGGCGTCATCTAGGCTCAGACGATAAGGGCCGGTGGTGCCGTCGAAATTGAGGCCGATTGGGGGAGTCTCCAGCTTATTGTAGGCGTCGAAAACGTTCCTTAGGCACAAGAGTAGAATATCTTCATCGGCGACGCTGTCATTGAGGCAACGGGCAAGTTCCCTTTGAGCAAACTGCAGGACAAACTTTTGCTCCGGCTGATATGAGCGCGGCACCGCTTCCCTTCCTCGCCGATGTTCATGCAGTCGCCTGAACAGCATGACTTGCGGAACGTCCTCGATCAAGTCGGACGCCATCAATTGCTCGAATTGCTCCACTTGTTCTGCCTGCCATCTGTACGGTTCTATCTTCGACCACAGTGTTTCCCAGACCCGATTTGTGGTAGGTGATTGTCCCTTCAGGTTTCGTCTGAAAGGCGCCATTTTCCATAAAATCGCGCGGTCCATGGGCGGCGACATTTTTGCGGCACGTGCTTCAAAAAACCCAATTTTCTGCTGTCGGCGAGCTTGATTTTTTGGCGGTTGTACCGTCTTTGTGTACTCCTTGGACCAAGACTCAAGTTTATTTGCTTCAACCATGTGTTCCATTGTTTCTCTATGGATCTTGCGTGCCCATGCCATGAGTGCACCGTTGTCGGGCGGGTACGAAGTGCGGAATTTCTGGTATTCGTCTTCAAGTCTGGCAAAGGACGTTTTCAGAAACGCGAACCTCCCGCGGTCAAGTGCCCAGTCGTTTGTTTCGGCGTTGACATGGCGGGAGTTTGCCTCGCGGCGGCTGAATATGTTTCGTTAGCGCAATGTCTTGGCCCAGTGCAACACAGACGGTGTCTTACCCGTCAGTCCGTGCAAGTGGAAGCAGCTCCCAGAGCGCTCGTCCGTCTCGTGGAGGTGGATCATTTTCCGACAGGCACGGGAGACGATGCTCTCGGTGGCGAGCAAGTTCGTTGTCCTGCAAGCGTCACGGTCAGAACATGGCGAGGTGCTAACAACGGGAGGGTTGGTGGACAGCAACATGGACTTACATTCATTGTTCTTTTCTTGAAGCAAGCCGGGCACAAGCGAACTTGAAACATCCAATGAACTTTGAAAGTGCCCTCGACGTGACAACCTCTGCTCTGGCAGCCACGACCCGCCAGGAGATCGACGTATTGCTGTTCTGTGAGGCCTTTGGGACAATCCGGCATATCCGCACCATAATGATTGATTCTGCTCTTTTTCCAGATGATGGAGTTCTTTGCGAGAAGCTTATAGAAGTCCGAACTGAGAGTTTTGGCTTCTAAGAGGAATTTGGGCTCGCAAAAGCTGAGGATGTGAATCCAAAGGTCGCTGTAGACTTGGTCGGAATTCTGCAAGGGTCGACTGGGGCGGAAATTCTGTCGTTTTGGACGTGGTGGGTTCGCCGGTGGACGCGGTCTTTCGACCGATGGGACGTGAGCGCCCAAGACCACCGACCCTAGCGACTGACTATGGTTACGGTCGATTGTAGGTCGCCGGCCAACCTCGATGCTATGAGGAGTGGTATGAATAAAGGTGGCCCGGAGAGTTGGAGTGGTTGTTTTGAGGCTTGAAGTTGGCTCCGACAGCGCCGGTTGTATGCCTGGGTACTTGGAACTCATGGTATCTATGGACAGCAGCTCAGAAAAGCGGCTGGTCGAGAGTCGAGAGCTCAGAACCTGGGGAGCAGAGCCGCCGCTATTTCGATCCTGGTTCTGTACCAGCATTGTTGGCTGATGGTCATACTTGCGCTTACCCAGAACCTGGGAGGTGGAAGAGGAAATACAAGGCGGAGGAGGCGGAGGCAAAGGGGGATTTGGATCCATGATTATGGCTCGTTGCATTCAAGAAGAAGAGAAAGAAGATGAAGACGGAGATGGAGATGAAGAAGACGACAAGTGTCAGCTAGGAGGAAAGCGGTGATGGGGTGAGCGCGGCCGGGGCGGGCAAAGTGAAGAAAACGTCGTAGAACCGGGTCTTCTACGTTCCACGTTGAAGCCTCCTTCTTCGTGCCGTCTATGGTGTTGGCTTGATCCGCGTGGAGCAGCCATGGACTCTCTTTGTTCAGAGCTGGAGGCTGGTAGACGTGAGCTGAGCGTTGAAACAAGCAACAGGTGTGTCCCCAAGCGGGAAGGAATGAGAGCGAATCTCTGGCTACGAAATGGTGGGCGCCCAGCGCCGAGATGGCCAGCCAACGCACTAAGCCCAGACAAGGCGGGTGGGAAGGAGGAGGAGGAGGTGGTGGTGGTGGTGATGACTTGCTGTTTTATATGACGAAAGGCAGTAGCCTCTTTGCTGTAGGGAACTGTAGGGGGCTGTAAGGGGGTAGCCAAGGGGCCCGCAAGGGCGGCAACAGCCTATATAAGAGCCTAACAAGGATAGCAGATGGCCCAGAGCCGCCGTCTCCCGGCCGCTCTCCTCCTCCCTCCTTCCCTGAACGCCCTCCGCCCTCCCCCAGGCTTATCGGTCGCCTGCCGGGGCTTTCTTACTGTACGGAGTAGTCTTTTTGCGTCTCTGCATCGGTGGCACGCGGGGCAGGCGATGATGGCGCCACTGCTAAGCTTGTTTAAGCATAACGGGCGGCTTGCCCCCCTCTTGCCCCCTCCCTCCCTCTACCCCTTCTAGGCCTGCTAGTCTCTAGACCTACCAGCCTCGACAGCAATCTGCGGGTGGACAATTGGCCTCGGCACCATCGCTGCTTGTTCGGTGCTTGTAGGTGCCAGCCCTTGGCTCGCCGCTTGAACCAGTCAAACCCGGTTCTTGATTCTTCATCAACTTCAATGTTGCATCCATGCCGCATCCATGACAAGATCTGCTGTCAAACGCCCAAAACTCCTCCACTCCACTGCTCGCCAAACACAGTATGAGCTCCAGAGAAATGTCTGCTTCTTCCCTGTTGCCACTCGCTTCGGACAAAGCTCCTGTTCTAGTCCCTGCGGCTGCCAATCCGGCACTCACCCTCACATGGCCTCTTGTGACCCTACAAAGAGGACCCACTGCCCTCCTCGCGACGCACATTGATCTTCTCTTCTCCCCGGATTTTCCTCATCGCCTTCCGGTTGTGAGAAAACCGCCGTCCTCGTCGCCATCATGCGGTTCGATATAGACGGGTCAAGTAAGTCTGGTTCATGCATGCCAAATCGCCAGCCATCTAACCAATTTACAGACGAAAAGGCCCAGCACAGTTACAACGACACAACCGGTGTGGGTGAACACCAGCTGGGCTATGACCCTGATCTGGCCCACCCTGCTGCCGGCTACAGAGATGGCGAGGTGGCCGTGTTGCCGCCAGGGGTCTCGGAGCGGAAACTCATCACCAAGATTGATATGAGGATTATTCCTGTTCTGTCAATCATGTACCTTTTGGCTTTCCTGGATCGAACCAATGTCGCCAACGCCGCCATCTTCGGTCTGCAAAAAGATCTTGGCCTGAGCGGCACTCAGTACAGCACCGCTTTGACTATCTTCTTTGTCCCCTATGTCGTCTTTGAGATCCCTTCCAACATCATCCTCAAGAGACTCCGGCCTCATGTCTGGCTGTCCATCTGCATGTTTGGCTTTGGCCTGGTTACCATTTGCCAAGGTCTTGTCCAGGGATACGGTGGTTTCCTTACCACCAGATTCTTCCTTGGCTTCTTCGAAACCGGCATGTTTCCAGGTACGTGATTCCCCCAAGACTAATGCCAAGGCTAAGTATCTCACGTTGATTCAGGAGCTTTCTATCTCATTGGTATGTGGTATAAGAGACACGAAGCACAGAAGAGATATACATTCTTCTTTGCCAGTACCACCCTAGCTGGCGCTTTCGGCGGTCTCCTTGCCTCCGCCATTGGGAAGATGAACGGCATGGAAGGCTATCTAGGTTGGAGATGGGTTTTCATCCTGGAAGGTGTTCTTACTTGTGTCGTCTCCTTTGCTTGGTTCTTTGCCATCCCCGACTTTCCCGAAGATGCAAAATGGGTGACCGAGCCCGAGCGCGAGTACATCAAGGCTCGACTTCAAGATGATCAGGGGAAGTCGGCCCGGGACCGACGGATCACCGTCAAGGATGTAATCAACTGCTTCAAAGATTTCAAGATTATCGTGGGTGGTTTCATGTATTTTGGCTTGATTGTGCCAGGTAAGTGTATTCGACTCTCCTAGGGTAGGGTGAAGGCTGACCATGTTCCAGCCTACTCCTACGCCTACTTTGCTCCCACCATTATCAAGACATACGGATACAGCGCCATTCAGACCCAACTCCACTCGGTCCCTCCATGGGCTGCGGCGTTTGGTTGGAGCATGCTCATTGCCGCGCTTTCGGATCGTCTCCGCCACCGTTTTCTGTTTGCAATGGTCAACATTTGCATTGCAATTGCAGGCTTTGCTATCCTCATGACGGTGCATGACAACACCGATTTGGAATATGGTGCGTTGTTCATGATTACCTCGGGAACCTACAGTGCCATGCCAGTTATTGTCTGCTGGTTTTCGATGAACCTTGGCGGTCACCATCGGCGTGCGGTGGGCACGGCGTGGCAGATTGGATTTGGTAACATCGGAGGTGAGTTGCCGCTCGTTGATTGAGTTTAATGAGATTCTGAGTTCTTGTGTTAGGTATTATCGCAAGTTACAGCTTCGAGGCCACCGACGCAAAGACTTTCTTCCACAAAGGTTACAGCATCTGCATGGGTTTTATTTGTCTGAGCGCTGTCTCCTGCGTCATCTACTTCCTAGCTTGCCTCACCCAGAATCAGAATAGAGAGAAGACTCACGATGTCGGGCTTACGGAGTACGAGAAGACTGAATTGGGGGATATGAGCCCAGATTATCGTTACATGCTGTAGTGGGCACGGCTATTCGTCGGTGACATCCCGACGGGGGAGAAAGAATAGGTGACGGGGGAAGGTCGAGCCACTGAACGCTTGGGATCAAAGGTCAACAGGACAAGCAAGTTAGCAGAATTTGGGCTCGAGGTGTGTAGCGGATACGAATGTACCTCGGGCGCCACATCCTTGCCCCAGCCAGTCCTAACGCAGGATCAAAATCCCTAACGGCTGAATCTGGGTCACGGAATGCATTCCGCTCCTTCTATCCTCTTCCTGCCCAACGACTCAAAGTAATCATGTGTTCGACGTGCGCTTATAACCTATTCCATACAAGCAATAAGGATAGGGTTGCATCGGCCAAGGCAAAGTGAGATGCTTGATGTCTACTAGTAGTGTTCGCTTTTCTTCCCACAGGGTCCCTACGAGGCTGACTGCCTGCATGCTCGGACATAATCTGCATCCATGAGCGAATCTTTGTCCCTGTCGTCCTTCCTCCTTTCAGCCACGCCCAAGGATTAGCTCCATCATCTAGGGACGGCAATATAACATCCCTGCATAAGTTTTGAGGGCTTTTGAGCGCGAAGTAATGCATGGGCCGGAGCTACGGTCTTGGTTGCGGTGCACCCTTGGATGGTAGCGATGGGCTTTCTTCCCTTCCCTCCGTCCTTCTTTCCTTCCTTCTTCCTGGCTGGGCCAGCTGGATGGATGCTCATCGGCGGTAGATGGTATGTATTCTCTGGTGGCTTGGTGGCTTGGAGGACGAACGCGGAAGATGACATGTGCCGAGGTACTAAATGGGGGGGAAACTCCCGTAGCTCCTCGCGACGGCCGATCCTAGTACCTCGTAATCAATCTACTGGTAGAATATGTACTTCGTACAGAAGGAGTATAGAGTACTCCGTCGCGATGCGATGCTATCCCATCCATGTCGCCACCTTACAAAGGTCGCCTTTCTCGCCGCATTCTTCCCCCCCGACTACATTACATTTACCGGCATCGGCATCGGCATCGGCATCGGCATCGGCACTGGCACCGCTGATACATACAGGCAACGCTAACGGGGATACTGTAGGGAGGAACGGGGAACAGGGTCCTGGACAAAGGACATAGTATGCAGATGGGGGGAATTTAGGCGCGATATATGTGACCTCGAGCCATAAACCCTGCCTCACATTAGAAGGAAAAATGGGAGGAAGAGTCTAAACCCGGCAATACACCAGAACATGCTGGACCTAGACCTGAACTAGCCCTGTGTCCACGTCCATGGGCATGCCCATTCAGATCGCAAGATACGCTGTTGCTATTGCCAGATCTTTGCCCTTGGTGAGTATGATCACAAAAGGGATTCTATGTAATGTACTACACTATTACTTTCCCGACTCTCGACTCACACATGAGTAGCTGCGGCTCGGGAACGGACGTGTCTTGCTATGTCATAGATGTCACCTATACTGTTATGCGCACAGTGTATATGTGTTACTCGCGGAGCCAAACAGTGACAGAAGGGATGTCCATCCTCCATAGCAATTCGTTGTCGGTATGCACGTGTCCTCTCCCCACATATTCAGAAGGGACCGCCGTGAAGACGACCCCGCGTTTCGTGGCCTATACAACTATCAATAACGAAGGGAGACTCTAATTCCTGATCTGCCAGCCCCTGGAGTTGAAGAAGTCACACTGGGCGGCCGCGTCCGGATCCGGCGTCGCGCTGATGCTGTTGTACGTGACGGCTTGGATCGTGAAGCCCACGCCATCGCCCTCCGCCGCCGAGCGGGGTGCTCCGGAGATGTAGCTCGGCCAGTACGGCGCACCGGCAGTCCGCAACGGGTTCGGGTCGTGAAACACGGTGAAACTCACCCAGTAGCTGGTCATGATGTGTGCCAGGGTCAGGTTGTTCGCGCTGGGGTAGTTGGTCACGTTGGACGAGATGAAAGGGTTGGTCGCGCCGTGGAGTTCCGTCCCAGCCGCGAATGTGAGCTTGAAGACCGCGGAGCGGTTGGACAGCGAGTCCACCATGGACGAGGCCATGTAGTAGGTCGGGCAGTTTATGATAAAGTCCCCGAACCAGGTCTGGCGCTGATAGAAGGTGCTGTTGAAGGAGCTGCGTGGATAGAGCGAGTAAAGACGGGAGAAAAATGAAGGACCGGCGGAGGGGAAGAGGGCTTCGGCCTATTTTAATTTGCGGGCAATTCGTTAGAAGCTGCAAAGGAGGCATCGAAGACAAGACCGGTTGAAACTCACATCTACCGTCTCGTCCACCTGAGATGTCTGCGTCATGTTGGAGAAGATGTAGCCCTCGTAGGCATCGCGGTTGGTGATCAAGGGAACCTTGTAGAAATTGCCCTTTGCAAATTCTTGGTTTGGCAGGTCGCGGATGAACTTGCCATCCACCACGGGACCCCAGTAGTAGACGCCGTATGCATTGCCAGGTCCAGGGTATGTTGCATTTATCACTGCTTGGTTGAGGTTTCCCACTGTCGCAGAGGATAGGCTGCGGAGGCAATTGATATCCGAACAGCCCGACAGCTTCAGGGCCGTATTGTATTGGATATTCTGCGTGCTCCTGTTTGCCAGGGGTTGCCACCAGGGATGGTCCGCAATTGCGGCTGCAAATGGAGGGAAATCAGAGCCGCTATTCGCGATTAGCTGACACGATACACTGCCTCCACCAGCCGAACCTCCCCAGATAGTGACGCGACCAGGGTCGCCACCGAAAGCACGGATGTTACGCTGGACCCAATCCATGGCAGCGCGTTGATCGAGCAGGCCAGCATTCAACGCTCCATTCTCAGCAATGACATCGCCGCCCATGAACCCGAACATTCCCAAGCGGTACTGGATACCCACGTAGATGATGTTGCCGTTGGACCGGTTTACTAGGGCGTCGCCTGGGTAGGAGAACGGAGCGCTACCACCTACGTACCCGCCACCGTGAATGCTGGTTTGAAACATTCAAAGTCAAAGTCTGCATACTTGGGAGGATGAAAGCTGGATCACGCAAGGAAGGAGCAGGGCGCTCCCTGAGGTCTTCTCCAGATTGGCTTCCACCAGATCTCAGGAAAGCAATGCTGACCACGAAGAACTGGTTGAAAAAGACCCACTTACGTGAAAAGAACAGGCAAGGCTGTTGAAATAGGCCTGGAAGGCACTAGCACATCGAGGAGCAGACAATCCTCCGATTGTCCTTGTGGTGCCGACGGCGAAGCATAGGTGGATCTCGCGGAGGATTGATAGCATGCCGGGCCGAGGGTCGAAGCATTGATGGTCTGGCCGTTATAGTTATTCATGTATTCGATAGGCACGGGCTTTGCCCAGCGCAATTCGCCTGTGGGAGCGGCAGCGTAACGGATACCACGATAGTAGTTAATGCCCGCGGTGGCATTCTGGTAGCCGCTGTATTTCACGTATCCGAGATCGATGACTGGTACAGTCGATGAAGAATTCTGTGCTTTCGTGAATGCGCTGAGAAAGAGTAGCGCAAATGACACCTCAAGGATAGGGGATTTCATTGCTGGCCGCGTTGGATGTGTGTCTACCTAGAGCCGTTAATCAAGCAGAAGAGGGTAGAAGCACCGTGCAGTCGGAAGTGACCCTTCTTCTCCGAGTCACCGTTTTATATTGTTCGAGGACCTCAAGCTCGAGGTGGGAGCCCTGGAAAGCCATGGCGGGGAAGCTGTTGAAACTAGTTTCATGCCCAGCAGGTGGTTCTCCACTGACTTTCCACTTACCGTCCTGCAGGTCACCAGGTACAGCTTGAACAGCATGGAGATGTTGAGGTTTTGGATTCCTCGTAAAGAGCACAGAAGGAGTACCGTACCGGGCGAGGAAAAATGGGGAAATTCTGGGGTAACGCGTTGACCTTCTCGGTCGGAATGTGGCCGGGAGATGCTGTCATTGGAGGTTGCGAGAGGAGTCGGAAGGCGAGATCGATTCTGCCTAATTCCAGAGCGTCTATGGTATTGGTGCCAGAATCATTGCTCAGGAACGACCGGAAAGCAGCACTCTGTAGACTTTCGCTAACTGGATCGCGAGTATTTCATCCACGCAAGAGTTCTATCAGGCAGACGGCTCGGTTATTGTTATACCGCAGCGAGAGGGGGTTGCTGAGTCTCGGGGCATGAGGAAAACTCCGTACTCGTGGGTTCCATTGTGCCGATTTTCAAGACCTATCAATCGACATCGTTTAGGCGACATCTCTTGTTGCTTCAAGGTTGGCTGGCTCAATTAAGGAGGGAGGAGGAAGTCTTTTAACCGGAGTAATATTCGGAGGTTGGACCAAATCTGAAATCTACTTTCAACAGGAGACCAGATGCGATATCTTCAAAAGCAGATGTGAAAACGCGAATGTAGCTTCAGTGTTGTATACGCAGGCCTGCAGCTTTACAGCCTTGCTGAAATGTAAGGCTCATTTCGCTCGACTTCTATTACTAGTTTTCATTAGCAATACGTGGCTGTCTCCCTCCTGTAGCGCAAATGAGGAGGTGTTCTGGAAATCTCCCACATGGGTGTCTTTCTTCCATTCCAGGAGACGCTGAGGTTTCAAAGATGATGATAGTGAGTTTATGCCTGCTTCATGAATCGCTTCAAGCCACCAATATGTCGACAGTCAGTCTCTCATTCCACTGACTTGTGCCGATTGTATACTGTGAGCTGGTACTCAATCAATGGAGAGTTCTGTCAGCAAGCCGAACTGACCTAAAATGGTACCTACCACATGTTGGCTCCGCTCGTTGTACACGTTTGTCTTGGCCATAGTTGCCTCAAACATTCCGACCCTGCACCATAGCCGCCACCAGCATCTAACAGAGTCAGAAGAAGAAAGAAAGCTGTGGCGACGGGTGTATCGTGGCTGCAAAAAGGGCCAAGCATTGGGGATCGGCCACCGGAGGGTGTCTGGATGTGAGTGCAACGCGCAAAATTTTTGGGTTGTGCAGTGACGGATGTCGACATGATACTGATGGTGAATGGCGATATGCGGCCTCGGAGACCTAGGGATTCAATGGTTTCGTGCTTAACGCGGTATCGTCCCAAGTTAGAGTTTCTGGGCAGTTGTCCGGGAATAGGGTGGGATCAAGGGCAATTAGGGGGTGTACTTCGGACGATGATGGGAGAGTCAACATGCAGCGATGACCAGCCGAGTGCGCCGTTCTGAAGTTTGGGCCCTGATTTGGAATAGGTCTTGACGGCCTATCTCAAGTAGTCGAGGAGGTTCTCCTTCCCAAATCCCGCAGTCATTGTTACTTTGGCAGCACAACATGTTTTCGAGGCCAGACCTGCAATGGCGACCGCTTGTCTGTCGGGTAACTGTGCTCCGAGTCAACGCAAGATTCTAGCAGCTGCGCCCCTGCCACTCGATCCATCAACGGGCTTCTGCTTGCAACCGTGTCTTGACGGTTGCATCTAGTAGGATCCAACAAGGAAATATAACTTCTTCTCCCTTCTGTGGTCGGCGGCTCGATGTAAAATGGCTTTCTTCAGAACTGACTTCCAGTGGAAAGAACCCCAGGGAGGCACAGTCCACGCAAAACACCTGGTGATCATCGTATGCCCTTAGGGCTGCAAGGTTGCAAACTCCATTGCAGTAGATCCTCCCCCTCGGCGGATTCGCACCGCCAATCATCATCGTTGTCTTGGGCAATGCATAGAGAATCAATCAAAAAGTAGTGGAACCCCAGTTCCAACGTAATTGTGATGGTGCCAGCCATTGTCCGAGGCAATTGACCGAAAGGGATGGCCAACTTGGAAGGTGCCATTGAGCTTTTCGTCACTGCGAGCCTTTCCTGTTGTCTGCAGCAGTAACTCGAAGTGAGACAGCGGATTTCTTTGTCCCGGAGCTGGTTGCAAAGTTCGACCGTAGCGCAAAGTCCGACGCGGGGCCCGGCATCCATCGTGTCCACGAACAAAGGCCGAGTTGGATGCTCGCCTGAATCACCATCGTTGATCGAGCACACATGGTTGTCCAGACACTCGTGTAACCAGGAGTCGACCAAACCGAAACATTGCTTGGATGCTGTAGAGCCAGAAAATATGCGTCGGCATCTCTCCATGCCAGCCCTGCAAATCCGACTGACGAGTTCGCTCATCGGGCAGTGTCAGCGTCTGGACAATGCGGCCCTCGCGCTTTTGACATGTAAGGCTGTACGTCGCGGCCGCGAGCAAAGGGCTGCGAGGGAGTCGGGGTATTCCTAGGATTCGCCACAAAAGAGAGCACAAATGGCATCAGGACTTGACAGAAGTTTGAAACTGTCCCACGTCTAAGTGACCGAACGAGAAGATGCCAAGATATAGACACCTGGCGCCGGGCCTGCAACAGGCTGATTACATAGTTCCTTGCACAGATGACACAAATGACTGTCTTTCGGAAACACGGCTATCGAAGCACATTTTACTTGCAGACTTGGGCTTCCGGGCATATCTTCCATGCTGTGTCAAGAGACTCCTTACAACAGTTCACACCAGAGAACGTAAGGAACAAGAGCATAATCTTACCTCGAGACAGGTCGCTGGACATAGCCAGCTCATGTCCTACATATGTTGGTGTAGGCCTACACAGCCTCGTCCGAAGCAAAAAGGCGACGAAATTGATGCTCGGGAGGCAACTTGCTGATGAGCCGACTCGCCGAGTACGCATCTCCGAAGTGGATCAACATTATTCCGTGTGGTCTGTCTGTATTTGGCAAGTTGGCCGGCCATATTCTGTCACTGCATGCGATCACGTTCAGATATGGATTTGACAACATCGTCTTATTAGTTTCAAAATTGCAGAAATTTTAGGATCGAGATGGTTACATCCATATTATCTCCCATACCTCTGAGATACGATACCAGGCTCCCCGAGCCGACGGCTCCACTGCTTGATCCAAAGATTCCGTTCGCTCCGCACACTCGTGAACCCGGCCATTTCGCCCCTAACCTCCGAGAGTTGCACTCCTCCTCGCTACCGAAAAGTCAGTGGGGGTTCTTCAAGAGCTGAGGGATATAACTTGATGCAAGTTTACATTGAAAAATGGAACAAAGCCCTTGAGGCAACCCATGCCTACACTCACAACAGGGCTTTAAGCTGAAGTTTGACAAGACCGAATGCTGGGTCGCTCTGCTTTCCCGGAGAGTCGAGAACTGGGCGATCAGTCTTGTTGTCTCCCACTTGGACACTCAATACGGTCCATGGGTCCGCTTGGACGGGCAATGCAACGTATAGGTTCAAAAGCGTGCGTTGCTGCATTTCCCTGCCTGCAAGCAACTTTAGCCGCGTTTCAGCTCTTTCGTCAATGTGCTTCCTACCCTCATCATTACCGCTTTTCGAGTCCATTTTTGTTGCAAACAAATTGGAAGACACCGATGCTATCCTCCCGCCCTTCTCGCAGTGCCTGCCCGGGGTGTGTTGATTACCAATGTTTATAGCGAACAAAACTCAACCGTACTCCACTGTTTTCCGGGTGCTCGACCCTTTTTGAGAGGAACAGCAAGAAATAAGCGTGGACGTCTCAGCAACACGGGCCATGGCCCATAGATATTCATGTCGACAGATTGATCATTTCGTCCTATCTTACTCTCGGGCGAAGTGGCTGGAGCGCTCTGACCGCCAATGTATTGCCACTACTGATCCGCGCCTGTACCAGCGCCACTTACTGGGTACATGAGCTTGACCCAGCAGGCATGTTGAACACGGGATGGCGTGCAGATACCCTCATCACCAGACTATCAATGGTAAGTTTGCAACGTGGCCAGGCCTTCACCAAGCATCCCCCGGCGGACACAAAATACTTCTGAGCAGATTTACCTACTACAATCACAGAAGGAAATCGTATACTCGGATTTGACGTATTCCACTGCGGGGAGAACGCTGAGAAATCTTGGAGCTCGAAGCGTTTCGGAAGACTGCATGACCACTGATCGCAGAAAATGATGCTGCAGAGAAATGACAAGCCAAATCCGCCACAATCAGACCAAAAATAACCTCTATCACGAAAACCCAGCGATTGATAAGGACTTCGAGCCAGTTTCGACCAAAAGAAAAACCCAAAAAACAAGTTTTGAGAAGGATTGCCTATGCAGTGCTGCGACAAGGCAAACATCGGTGGCTAAATTCTCACATCATGTCGTCAACAATGTCTCCGCAATCTGACCAGCTGACCCCCAATGCATATACTCCGTACAAAGCTTAAACCCAGCATTGAGGCTCAAGTCACGTGCGATGCACGGTACTATGTGCCAGCAAATATGTGAAACTTTTCAATATTGTGGAGGAGACCTGATGAAGGATGGTGAAGAGACGGGTTTGCGTATACCTCCTGTCTGCCTAGGTGAGAGGACCCCTAAATCCTTGCAACAGGGATATTGGACATGAGTCACCAAAGGGAAATACGTACCCTTTTTAGGACCGAAGTCATGTTCGGTCGCCAACGTCCTTTGCATCAACCAGGGTCTCAAAACAAATCCACTACGTGTACGCAATCACGTCGCATTCGCGAGCTGATCCGTCCTCTGACATCCCTCCCAACACGGGGTACAGTACACGTCAACCTCGACCGGTCACATGCGTCGAGAACCGGGACCAGTGCCCCCAGTGGTATGTTTCGCAGGTCAACTACTGGTCCTGTACAAGCACCACCATGGCCATGACCAGCATGAAAAGTACGAGGTTAAAACTTTTATTTCAAATGTGGCACCATGCTCGATTAATCCTCAGAGCCTCTTAGACTGTCCCTATCTTTCCAAGGTGGAGGACTTGGACGCAAAGGGAAAAGAGCGTCCAGGTAGAGTGGTGAATGGTTGTTGAAGTTATACAACAATGTTTCGAGATGCTGCGGTTGTACAGCTACTTGTACATCAAGAAATCAGTTGCCATGATGGAGTCCGTATATGTCCTTCCACCCTCTGGCTATCACCGCCTGAAATCAGCGGATTCAAGGAATCCCTTTTTTTCCGTCAGTCCAGTCTACCTGACGCTCATCAGTCGATGCAATAAAGCATGCTGCCCCGACCGAGTTTTGAATAAATGGTGCATGGGTCCGGCGGTCCTCGTGAGTCTTTGTCAAAAGACCTGCCTCACCAGCATCTTCTTGTTGATTTTTCCCATTGCATTCCTCGGGATGCTCTCGACGGCCTTCAATTCCTGCGGAATCTTGTAATTCGCCAATTTATCCTTCAAGGCCCTGCGCATGTCCATCACTCCCCACTGCTTGCCTCCCCGACCACTGCTTTTCCCTTTCTCGCTCAGGACCACAACTGCAGCAACCTTTTGGCCCCATTGCTCGTTCGGAACTCCCACCACCGCAGCTTCAGCAATCTCGGGGAGTGAGAGCAGTTCCCGTTCAATTTCTAATGCTGAGACTTTTTCTCCGCCCGTTTTTATGATGTCAACGGATTTGCGGCCTCGAATGAAGTACATCGGCCCGTGTGCCCACGACTGCTCGCTTCTGCCTGTGCCGGGGACGACTTGGCGGATTGCCACGTCACCTGTTTTGAACCAATTTCCCTTTCCGTCCTCAGACTTGACAAATTCCGCCGCTGTAGCAGAGGGGTTACGGAAATATTCTTTGAACACGGTAGGGCCACGGAGCTGGATCTCTCCTTCGCGCGGTTGACCGTTTTCGTCTAGTTCTTCACCGGCTTTTATCAGGGCTCCTGTCTCAGTATCGACGAGTCGTATCTCGACTCCCGGTAACGGCCACCCAACCGAACCGTCCACACGATCCTCCAACGCCAGTCCACAAGACAATGCCATGCCGACCTCGGTCATCCCGTAGCGTTCGAGGAGGACATTGCCCCTAGAGAGCTCCGTCCAAGCTTGTTTTATCGGTGTAGGAAGGGCAGCGGAACCGGATATATTCAGCCGAAGGTAGTGAGGGGCGATCGCTGTGCGGGTTGCGATCTGCATTTGCGTGGAGAGGGAGGAATGAGTTGCAAGAAGGCGGTTGTATATCGTCGGGACACAGGTGAATAAAGTTATTGGTCTCTTCTTTGCATCTGGAGGGGAAGACGACGGATTAGGGAGGAATGGTGCGGCAAACCGCTTCCACACCGTGTCCGCGTTGAAAGGGTATGCGAACTCAATTGCTGAGCCAGCCATTAGCGGAGTAAAGAGCGCATTGATCGTGCCGTGGATATGGTGTAGTGGGAGAACATGGAGGAGGAGGTCTGAGGAGCTGTATTTCCATGCTTCGATCAGGGAGCTTGATTGCGCCGTCATGTTGTCCACAGATAGAACCACACCCTTCGGACGACTCGTGGTCCCGGAGGTGTAGAGCATGAATCCACCGTTCTCAATGGCATTGGGGCTAAACTTGACATCCTCGGCGTATAGTGCTCCGGTCTCAATCTTTGAGAGGATTTCGAGTTTTGGTGCATGAACCAGACCTTCTTTCACCACCTCTTTCGCTTTCTCTTGGAATTTCCCCGTCGAGAGGAACAGTGCGGCTTCGCTGTTCTCGAGGATGTATCGCAACTCGGAGCTCGGATGGGTGTGCGCCAATGGGAGGGCAATAGCATCGAGTGAGAGGATTGAGAGGAACGTCACTGGAACATTGTCAATATCTGTAGCACAAGGATCGTAGTATTACTCCCGCACCTACATAATCATATCCATTTTCCGCCAGAAAGGCTATTCTTTCACCCGCCAGAGATTTCTCTCCAGCAAGAGCGGCCAAGTTATCCTTTGCTGCGGCAACATCGTGTAATAGACTGCCGTAGCAGAAGGTACGGTCGGAGGCGCTGTGGATTATTGCAGGAGATTTTGGGTCATGACTGGCGATGGCTGCGAAGATGGGAGAGGAGGGGAGAGTGGACGCCATCCTGATCGAGAAGCCCTGGAGGTTCTTCTTGCAGATGGTGGAGGGGAATATGGAGGAGGAGGAGCTTAGCAATGCTGTCCGCGGCGATGCTGTACCTATAAGGCCAGCAGCCCTCTTGAGCTGAGAGCTCGCCGCGATGATGAGGCGAGAGGTTGGAGGGGCAGGACCCATCCTGAAACCATTGTCGTCTGTTGACTCGCTCACCGAAGCTATCTGGCTTGACCGCTGGTCTTGATACGACCTAAAACAAGAAGACGAAAGACATCGGGCGCGGGTCCGGGGATTTAAGGTGTGAAATGGAGGGGGAAACGAGCTGGTGCTCGATATATTTTATGACTCCGCATGCGGGCGGAGGAAGAATATTCAGCCGGAGCATCATTGACCATGGTCGCTTCCATGACACCTGCATCTCCATCATATTGCATCCACAATCTCAAACCTCACAAGAAGCGAGCATTTTGTCTCCCTTCCCTTCAGGTCCAGCATGCGAATAAAACTCCAGCCCGGCGACACATACAGCAACCTCACCGCAGCAACGGCAAAGATGGGGTTAACGGCAAAACTGTCATCGCTCTTAACGAGCATCCGGAGGAACACCAGCTCGTTGTCATCATATTCCCATTCCAGCGTCTCGTCCCAGACAGGATCCGTGGGCGGTGGGTTCTCGCCCCTGTGCAGCAGCCCGAGTTTGTGTTGCCTGTAGTGTGCCGTCTTGCGCTTCGGGGCGTCATCCTCTTCAATGTCAGGGTGATAGAGTTTGCACGTCAAGTATGGCTTGATGTCATCGGGTTCACGTCCTTCTGGCACAGGCACGTCAGATGCTCCTGCAACATGAAGGCGAAGGATCTTTCTTTTCCCGCTGTTGAGTGTGCCGGATCCGCCTGCTCGCAAAGCTGCCGGCTTCAAAACATAACCATCTGTGCCACTGAAGAGGGCCTCGTTCAGCTGTATGCTCGCCCCGAACGTCTGCCAGTTCAGTGCACATACTTGGGCTCCGATACCCCAGAACTGCACCGGCTTCAGGTTTCGGGAGGAGATCCGGGTGCCTTTGGGATACACCCGCATCAGATGTCGAGCGTTATGGCGAGCAATTTTATCGTTGGCGGTAGGCATGTGGGCCTGTAGACCTGTCTCTGAGACGTTGATGAGATGATGGTGAGGCCCGTCTTTGAGTCCAACTTCGCCATACCATGAATCGTCGCGCGGCTTCACTGATTGAGCGTAGACACCTAGCTCGGCCAGTTCGGGAATGATGATTGTGGGGGCAGCCTTCTTCTTCTCGTTGTAGGCCTTTCTGGCCTGTTTCACCTCTTCATCCTCGTCTGAGCTAGAGTTTTCCTCTTCATCGCTTTTGGATTCACTGGGAAAATGGTATTCGACAATGAGCACTATTTTGGAACCAAGTTCTTCGAGGGTCACTTGCTCGCCGGTGCCTTGTTGCTCTGCGTGCCCCTTTTGCCTAATAGCCTTGCTCAACAGCCGGTCGGCCCATACCTCTTTCATGATCTCGACAAGACGCCGTTGGCCATGTGTATCGCAGTGGTTTTCTAGAGATAGAAGAATCGGGGCTGCTCTGTATCCTGGCTGGGAGGCAGACTGACCAGCTTCCTGGTCAACCACATCACGGATTGTTTCACATACTGCTCGGAACGGGACATTTGAAACGAGCGTATAGCCATGCGTCACCTTGGGTTCGTCCTGGTTGTCCTCGTTATCCCAGGCATCGATCTCAACACAGCGCGATCCCGTGTTGAGAGCGGTCCTGTAGGCATCGGTGGAAGAAGTACCATAGAGCTGGTGGGCTAGCAAGTAGGTGTTGTGACTCGAACTGATGAAATATTCGGGCAATGGGTGAGACCGATCAGTTACATAGGATGGGACATTAATATGTGGCTTGCTGAGGAGCCCATGTAGTGGCCCGGTCAGTTGGTGTGGATTGTCATTGTCTAGACCAGCATCTTCCTCGGAGAGAACATTCTGCCTTACGAGGTAGGATCTGAGAGCATGGCTGACTCGAAGCTGATGTTTGGTGATGTCGGTTTCGCGGGCGCCATGACCTCCACCGGCAACAGTGGAGGCGTCGATGATTTCGCCTGCGTCCTCGTCGTCGACTTTCCGAGTTGTCCTCGAGAAAGGGTTCAACTTGGCCATGCGCGACGTTAGATGAGACGAGGTTGAGTCGGACATAGCGAGCATGTAGAGACACCTTGATGAGGACAGAACAGATTGACGAGCCTCGCTGGCAAGAGTTGTTCTGCCGTTGAGATCATCTGCGTTGTTGTCTCTGGTCTCGGCGCCAATTAAGCTCAAAGACGACGCGGCCTGAAGTCAGATGCCGACAAGTAGGAGCTGAAGGATGCTCGGCTATAATTCTGCAATCATCGCGCCGTATTGGCCCTCTTGTGTGTCTTGGACGACGCAACTCGGAGTTTTACAAGCTCCTCTAGCCTGTCTGCTTGCCCTAACTGTGTACCCAATTTACTCGCAGCAACCCGCCCAACTATTTGGATGTGCCGCTCACACCTCGTCTCATTGATGCTCACACGTCGACACGTCGGGTTATATACGTGCCAAACACCATCCCGTCCGGTACGTGCTTCCACTCTTTGGTTTCTGGATCCAGTGTTGGCCTCGGTGTCCGCCCACACTCCGCGAATCAGGTCTGCCCTCTCTTTGCTCCGGAGCTTGATAATCACCTTGAATGGGGTTGGCGCGATGGCTGCACCTCCTCTCAAGTCGTTAATATCCGAGGTGATGGGTTCGTCTTTTTCAGCCAGAGGTCTTGAGAAATCAAACCCCCCCAACATGCGCGACACACCAAGGAAGAGGGAGCGGTCCGCGATATGCGCCCACTGGCATAGCCGACGCCCAACACCAAAAACGAAATAATGCCTTCCGCTCACATGGGACCTATTGGCAGATTGGAACTCACTCTGTAGATCGTTCATGTGGCGCGTTGGGTTGAAAACTCGCGGGCGAGGAGTACGTTTGGGATCCTGGGTAATGTACCTGGTCATTTTAGCATTAGAAGTCCTTGAACTGTAGGTGATGGCCTTTTTTTGTGGAGGGGGGATATTTTAAACTTCTCACCAGACGTTAGGAATAACGGATGCCGCGGCTGGAATTCTGTAACCTATGTATTCGTCGTCTACTGTGGTTGCATGGGGCGCTCCATAGACCGTAGTAGGCATCCATCGCAAACTCTCCTTGGCACAGGCGTGGACGTAGAGCAGATCAGCCCCGTCGTCCATCGTTGGCAGTCGGCCAGACCCGACAACTTTGTCTAGTTCTTGCTGTGCTCGTTTTTGGACGTCGGGAAACACCATCATGGCCAGGACAAGACCCTAGAGAGTATAGGCCGTGGTGTCGAAGCCGCCTTCAAGGAGCGATCCGGCTATGTAGGCTGCCTGGTCGTCGTCAAACCTCTCAAACTCTTGCGCTTTGAGGAGGTCGTCGCAGAAGCAAGGCTAGTTTGACACCGAGTTAGTCTTGAGCATGCTTTTCAGCGGTCTCTTTCAAGCCCAAGCGACGGCGTCTTCTATTGTACACGTGCCCAGATTCGCGCCATGAAGGCACTGGGAACTCTCAAGAGCGACCGCGCGATCGTGAATATTGCTAGGATGGCTTCGCTGAAACACGATCCAGACGTCTACGCGGACCGGTCCTCCAAAGCTGCCAACGCGCATTTCACGCAGAGTGTCGCCAAGGACGTCTCGAAGTTTGGGATTCGGGTCAACGCCGTGTCTCCGGGTATGTCACGATATACTGATGTCTCTGATTTGCCCTCTGTCCGAGATGTGAAAATATCCCAACTCTCTCATCACACCATAAGGTCGACTGCAACTCCGATGTTGAGAGAATTCACTGGTGGCAAAGAGGCACAACTGGACGATTGGAAAAGCCGAGGGTGGGAAGTAATCGAGCCGGACGATGTCGCCCGCGTGGTTGTCCGGCTCCTTAGTGAGGACTCGCGATCAGTGTTTGCAGCCAACCTCAACATTGGGGCTGCGCTACCATAGACTTAGACACAGATCGAATAAGGCGCCCACCATGCAAAGAGGAAATTCTGCAGGTGGAAGGCGCCCCTGTCGCGCACCAGACCCCTGCCGGGCAGACATCCATTGTGGTCCCCTTTGTGGATATTCTCGAGCATGTAGATGCAGCGTCGAAAGTGCGAGAAGTATCGAGGACGTCTTTGTGCTCTACATATATCAGTATTCTGGCTGAACCTGCCCCATCTGGAAGCAGGAGAATGCCTTCGAAGTGGTCCTGCAAAGGAGCACTTCAAGTGAATTTACGACCCATCTCGTTCGTCGCCCTGGGACGCTGCTGTGCAGTAGCAGGTGCCACTCAGCAATGTATTGTATTCAGGCCAAGAATGCCCAATTCGCTTGGTTCGATGGCTTTAAGGGGATTTGCAGACACAGCCTGAGTTTCCGTTGTCCGAGGTTATTGATCGAGTCCCCCGAGGCCAACGCTGAACTTGATTTTCCGTAGCGCCCATTGAGCTACAGCCTAAAGCACCCTGCTCCCTACAATAAATCTCTTCTCCGAGGTTGCGGAGACAAGGGCCATCTCCGGAGATTGAATACTTCCGGAGAATGCATTCGACCCCAGATTTAGACCCCGCAGCTGCCTATTGGACTAACCCAGTTAGGCTAGGTAAAGGGAACCTCTTGACACTGCGGCAAACTGTCACCTCGGAGCCCTTAATATTTAAGGCTTCTTCTGTCATTCCGGATAGACCTTCTCTTCAACTTATCAAACGACCCACCTGGCCCCAGTCTAGTTCAAAACAGCCAACATGCCTCTCGCACTAGATTTGGAGTTCGCCAAAGTTTTGGAGCCGTTGCTCCCGGGGATGGCAAATGCGCCAAAGTTGGCTATAGGAGATGTCGCGGGAAAGCGCCAGGCATTGGATGCCTTTTTCGGTCCGGTTTTTGGCTCATATCCTGACTCACAAGACGTCATTGAGGAGAAATATCATGTCAAATCCAGCGGCAGCTTCGAAGTCCCGGTCTACCGCTTCATAAAGAAGGGTACACCCAACACAGATTCGAATCCAGCTGTCTACTACCTGCATGGCGGAGGTTACATCGCTCTGGACGTACCGCTATATCGCAAAAAGATCAAGGATCTCGTATCACGCTCCGGAGTCCAGATCTTTGCCCCGGATTACAGAGTTGCGCCCGAAGCACCCTATCCGCTGCCGATCGAAGACGTCTGGGCAGGGTTGCAGGATCTGAGCCAGAACGCAAAGAAATATGGCGTTGACCCTGCTCGAATCGCCATCATGGGGGATAGTGGAGGCGGCGGCCTTGCCGCGGGCCTTGCGCTGAAGGCGAGAGACGAAGCGCTGAACCCACCGTTGGCGAAGCAGATCCTGGTCTATCCCATGCTGGACGATAGAAACACCAAGCCCATCAAGGCACTCGAGCCCTTTGGGACGTGGACCGTCAATGACAACACCACCGGCTGGCAGGCATACCTGAGCGGCAAAGCAGGAGCATCAGATGTTCCATACTATGCTGCTGCTGCACGAACACCGTCGGTCGAAGGTCTCCCGCCGACTTACATTGATGTGGGAGATTTGGACATCTTCCGTGATGAGGACGTGGAATATGCCCGCCGCATCGCCGCCGCTAATATCCATACCGAGCTCCATTTATATCCGGGAGTGCCACACGGGTGGGATCTGATTGCTCCCGGCATCTCGGTGACCGCTAACGCCTTGGCCAACCGAATCAGAGCGATGAAGTCAGTTTAATGAGAAGCACAACGGGTGGAGATGATCAAAACCCGCCGTCACATAGTGCTATGTACACAAGACATGCTTAACAAGACAATGTCCTAAATTGCGTACACTACAGCGCTTCTCTGAGCCATTTAGTTTGCACAGACTTTTTTGGAGATTTCAGTTTTTTTTCTCTACTTGGCCCTTAGCATAGCGACTTGATATGTAGTTCTCGCCAGACGAAATGTTGAAGCATAGAGGCACTAAACCGGACATTGTCTACCGCTTGGAATCAGCAGTGCATGGAGGGCCAGTATCTTCCTTCCCAGGTTGGTATCTGCCAGGCTACAGAATCGCGATTGCATTGGGTGGTGTGCCGACTCCGCCATACACGTGAAGAGGCGCACTGGTCAGGAAAAACGACCCCTGCCTCCTTTCCCGACAAACCTCTGCCAACCTCTCGAGATCCCAAAGCTCGCCGATCGGCGTCCCCCAATGAGCCAGAAGCCATTCGTGGAGGCACACGGCCCCGGGCTCCAGGAATGGGTATAGGAGTGACTTCGAATCCAAGCGTATCGGTTGCCACTGCGGCGAAATGGTGATTCCACAGCCACTTGACCCTCTTTTCCGTTGTCTCAAGTCCGATAAACGCACCTTTCTTTGAAGCCTCCTCTTGTTCCTTTTTACTCGCCTCTCGAACGTGCGGAGGACGAGGATGTCTCTATCGCGCAACTGCATGTCTTGATGCTTGGCCACGGCTTCCAGCTCTTCCGTGGTGATCATCGTGGCCGAAGGGATCGTAACGGGAACTTGCCCGGTTTGTTGGCGCCATCTATGGTAGTCGAAGAGAACGTCGCGCCCGACTATGCCACGGCGCTCTACCCATTCTGCCAGAACGAAAGATAAAAGCATATGGTGTTATCATCTCCCGGTCTCACTCAGGTTCCCAGAGGAGCGGGCTGGGAAGTCTTACTGTGAATGCCCAGCCTTCCATCTTCCGCTTCTCGTCTATGTCCCGATGCTTGACTCCTCCGTAGTATATTCCGGATTCTTGCAGTCCGATATGTCGCAGACCATCCCACTGAGAGCTACTCTGGGTATTCAAGGACAGGACATCGTCGTGAGCGACAATTTCTAAGTTGGTCCCCTTGAGTCGGTCCTTGAAGTCGATGATCTGGTGGCCGAACCCTTGTCGCCCGGCCCCAAGGTAGTCGAAATGACTCAAGGGAAGATGCTACTGCACTGTGACGCCAGCTTTGATCTCCTCTGTTGCCTGCAAGATGACTTCGGGAGTCAAATAGTTGAGAGCTCCATGTTCAACCATCAGACACCGTGAATATGGCTCCACTGCTATAGAGAGACAGATTCGGCTACTCACTTCGTAATTCGTCGTTCTCTCTCCATAGACCCCAGGCATTCCCCTGAGGTTGTCCTTCAGTTTTGGGTAGGGAGTCGAGGTCCGGATACACGTGCATAATCCCAGAAAAACGTTCCAATGTACTTGAGCCACTGATTGATTCTGAATGACGATCCAAACGAATATGTCTACTTGTTAAGCTCTTTGTAAGAGATACCTGCACCGTGGCGCTATATCACTCTAGAATTATGACCACCACGCCAAAGAAGTCGCGAGATCTCAGGTCGACTCCGCCCACGGACGAGAAATTTCATTTTTCATGCAGATACCTTGGCCCAGGGTGTTTGCAAACACCCCGTGCCCTGTCTCGCGCTCTCCAAGAGGCCCTTAATTATTCCCAAAGGCGTCCAGAAATTCGGACTTCGCCCTCCGAAACCCATGACCCAAAGCGCGGCCACCGATGGCGAGCTATGCGACTCACTGGGCTTTAGGACTACCTTGAAGCGACTGGCCGAGCCAGGAGAAGTCGCGAAAGTCATCGTCTTTCTGTTGAGTAAAGAGGCCAGCTATATAACCGGAGCGCTAAGTCCGTGAAGCCACAAATACCGCGAGGTTGCTCAGACTTCCAGGTCATCAACATCGACGGTGGGTTCTCGTAGCCAGCCAGGGAGCAACAGCAGGGAGATTTGGCCATTCTCACGTGCGTTCCGGCGGAAGGTCTGTCAAGTATCCCATTTGGAGGAAATCTGTGAAGGAGGCCGTGCCACGGCCGGACAAAAGGTGGGAAGGTTCATGATCACCTCGTAGAAGAGTACTATAGAAGGCGCCCAGCTAGGTAGTTCGAGTACGTCGGCGTGGTGTCAAGTCAGGATCCCGCAGTATCTTAAACAGGTCTCATCGTCTAAAAATGACCAAAGTTTGTGCTATGAATAAAGAGGCAGAAGGAAGACTAAAAGGCTGAGGCAGACTGCGGTAAGGGACTGGGAGCCATCAGAGATCGCTCAGGAAGCTGCGGGTGAGCCGAGGCTGAGTACCGAGTAGAGTAGCGAGCGGGAAATCATAATAATGACGAGATGGGAAGACCCACAGGAGCCCTAGTAGGCCCTAGTAGGCCCTAGTAGCCCTACTAAGTAGTTGCCATAGCAAGGCCTAAGCAGGCCCTAAATGCCGTGCTGCTCCGACGTAGGAAATTCCACAGCCTGTCCAACACTCCTCCGAACTCAACTCCTCCAATCCAAGCACCTAATCTAGTGGCTTCTTCAATTTCTGCCCTCGCCAACCTCAGTCTCTGGGAAAGCGTCCACACCACAGCCAAATGAGGCGATATGTGATTGCCGGCGCGTCACTTTGCCGTGCAGTATCGACAATCAGGATGGCGAGTGGTTCCAGCACGCCCGTGGAGGACACGATTCGGAGAAAGGTGAGTTGTGATCCAGCCTTGCTTCAGTCATGCAAAGCCAAGGAGAACACTACGGCGTTTCTGAAAGGCCCACATCCATCAAGTCCCTTTCTCTCACATCCTCAACGGGTCCTCTCATACACGGCCTAACTTGCAGGATAGGTCACGGAGGCATTAAACCCCACCAACCTCACGATTCGGAACGACTCACATCTCCATGCCCACCACAAGGCTATGGCAGGCTCGACTTCGAAAGAAACTCATTTCTTGTAAGTAACTCTATTCACCTTCAGATGTCTCGGCGGTCACTCTGTCCGGTCCCGGCCTCAATGTGGACTTTTCAAAGGTTATGGCCACATCCGACGATTTCAGAATGTCTATCAAAGTAGCCTTCTATGGCCATTCCCAGTCTTGTCCTCAACCGCTCCACATGACTTCGTCCTGGCAATCTTCATCAATCTTTGGCCCCTCTTGTTCTTTCCGGTGTTTCCTACTCGATATCCGTTATGGCTTCTCCCCAAGTCGTCGTTCTTCTTCCATCCTGACGCATGACCAGTCTCGACATTACATCGCCTTCATTCCAATCGAAACCCCAACCCGCGCGGCACAGGATGATCTACTCGCTGCTGAAAGAGGAACTCGATCAACCTGGCGGAATCCACGCTCTACAACTTCGGACCAAGACCCCGGAGGAGGTAGAGAGGGAGCTCGCAAGGCTGAATGGAGCTCAGGGCGCGGTGTAAAATGTTCAACTCGGATTGCGACGCGGGGGTGAGAGAAGATGGCAAAGCGTACGGCGAATGGGGAGTTTCGGCTGGGGGCAAGGACAGGAGAGCGACGACGCTTGCGTGCCAGAATTCAGAGCTTGTTCGAACTTACTCTAGACAGGGTCGCTGTCTATTCGCAAACTGAATCCCTTCCTTTCAAACAGAGTCCGCTCCTCTCGACAGCCAAAATCTACCCGCCCATCGCGCTCGTTCAAATCAAGATATACCATATCCTCGCTTCCGTGGCATTCAACAGGAAGCTCCTTGACAACACGCGCACCATTCGTATCTAGTCGAGAAGATATTCGGAATACTCGGTGTATTTTCTGTCTTTCCTCGCTTCCCTGTCTCTCTCTTTCTCTCTTTTTCCTTTTTCTTTTCCTCCCTTTTGTGCCCGATCCTCCCTCCGAGAGCGATTGAGGGCTCCGTCTAATAAAGTCGAGCGAGTTGAGGCAATAGTCAGCTAACTAAATGTGATTTTATAGAGAGGACTATAGCCATTGTCCGTTACTCATATCCCTTGTTCACTGCCTCTTCCTCTTTTTGAAACAAGCACATACGCTTATGTCTACATAATATAGCCGTCAGCTCCTCAAGCGAACTGGCAACGAAAAAGACATTGGACGGGCAGACAACCTACTCTGCTCCTGCTGCTGCTACGCCGTTGTGGAAGACGGAAGGAATCACACCTCCATCGAAAAGAGCTCGAAAAGGGATTATTAGTGAGGAGTGTGTGTATCTAATGGGCGTTTTGATGCTGTACAATGACACCCAACCGACCATCTGGAGATCCCCCTACAGTGACAGAGGGGATCGGAAACAAACAAATGAGCATTTTGCGCCGGCTTTTTCTGCTAAAACATATGAGATTCTGAAAACCCTCCTTGCCGCCTTCCCTAGCCTTCTCTATCGCGCTCGCGCTCCGATGATCCACACGAACACGAGCCATGTCGAATCTCCGGTGATCCAAAAACAAACTAAAAAGAACCAGGGTACATTGTGGTCTGCTTCGCCAACGATAGATGCCGTCCATTTCCATGGACATCAAGTAAAATGTGGACTTGCGAGACTCAAACCGTGTTGTGGAACCACCAGTTCCAAGCATGTCACGATTCCCGCAAACGACTGAACATGGTTTTGTGATTCAAGATGGTGAATGACTGTTGCTGCCGAAATACTAATGATTATTCGTAACCGTAACAGCCACCGCCACGACCACGGCAATAATGATGATAATGAGGACTAGATAAATGTTAGCACGTCCACGCATGCGGAATTCGACAACCACTCACCAACAATGCCTAAGCATATCCACTTCTTGCGACGGGCAGCTCGGGCCTTGACGACTGCACCCTCAAGCTCAACATTTGCCTTGGCTACATGTTCTGCGACCTGCTCGCCTTGCTCCTCAATCTGGGTGACTGCAGGTTCTTGCTGGACCACCAATGCCTCGAGGTCTTGGAAGAGCTGAGCAAGCTCAATCATCTGTCGTTCAATCTTCTGGATATCTTCGTGACGCTGAGAAACGTTTCGCGCCACGGTCTGTGCTTCACCACGCCGGTCGCTCTGGATCAATGCAGACGAGAAGATTTGTTGGTTATTAGGATCTTCCACAGCTTCGCGCACTTCTGCGTCTGACGCGTCGGGGCGGACAATTCGGTATTGTCTGGCCATCTGTTCTTGGGACGCTTTTCGGAACTCCCGTTCGACTTGTTGATACTGATTGATTGCCGTCTTCAATCTTCGGTCAATCTTGCCAACTTGGGGAGCATTGCGCGGGTTTCCGGATTCCGGTTGTTGCTTGATGCCCTTGACGCGGCTAACGAGACCGCGGTATTTTGTCATGATTGTTTCTCCTGTGCGGTCGACCTCCATGCGCAGTGGCGACTGGGCGGAGGTGTTCGTGTCGGCCAGGTATCGTGATTGAAGACCCTTAAGACGCTGTAGATCTGCCTCGATTTCATCGATGGCCTGGTCGACGGCCCGACATTCATTGAGGATTCGGTTGGGGTCGGTACCATTCATGTTTCTCATTTCTGGATAGGACGGATTAGCCAGCAATCCCGTAATCAAGAGATTTTCGAGATTCGTGTACCATAACCGCCTTGCTGCTGTTCCCCTTGAGCATAATAGCTGCTACCTTGTTGCTGGGGTTCCGGACGGTCACTGTAGTTTCCCTGATTGCCGTATCCATCATTTTCATAGCCTCCCTGAGCGTAAGGATTTCCCGCTTGTCCGTAGGGATTATAGGTTCCGTAGCCCTGGTTGGACTGAGGTGGATGTTAGCAACAGTTCTTGGAAGGGAGTGCGTACAACGACGGTAGGATTCTTTGACTGCGCCTCAGGACTTGAGAACAGGGTAGGGCGACCCAATGTCAGCTCTATCGGGATGGTGACAACATACACTCATGATGACAGAAAAATGAGGCGGATATTAAAGGCGTATAGGTGATAATGAAGGTTCAATTGATTGCTCCCGAGGGCGCAAGAAAGGGTGTATGAAGCTAGAAAGACAGGAGGTTTACGCGCAATTGAGTCGTGTACGCGATACAGGAAATTGGACGAGAAGGGATAAATGGAGGAGGATGAAGGTCTAAGATAGGAGCCGAATCAGCAGCGGCTGAATAGAAAATCTGAGAGAAGAAAGGAACTTGGGGTGCTGCGAAAGAAGGCGGGCTGAGTGATCCCAGCTATTACAGTACGAGGAATCTGATCAGCTCGGGACGGAGTAGAGAAGCAAGGAAGCGGCGCGGGAGGGAGCGAACTGCAGCGAAAGGGATTGGGACCCTTGGGTGTGCAGTTCTTATTCCATAGGGGAGCCTAGAGGCTCCTCGGACCCTACAAACCCTACTGGTACTAGTTCACTGGCCCTAGAAGCAGCTGCACCCAGGCTTGGACCCGAAAAAAGTCTGGGCACGCTCTTCCACGCCTCATGCTTAAAGAGGGGGGCTTCGCCCGCCTACCAGCCTCGGGGTCTAGCGGCTTTAGCTGCGCGGTGGGGAAGAAAATGTGCGAACTGGACTGCGACGACTGCGCAAGACTGCGGCTGTGCCACAGCAACTACTACCCGGTCCATACAAGACTCCCATACAGACAACGTTCATTGTCGACAGCATGATCATCACTGGACCGTCTAAAACGCAAGTCAGCGCTTGCCCCGTTCTGCCTTGCCTTTTCCGACGTCGTCCGGATGAGATAATTTGATGGATGCTCCAGCACCAGCCCGGACCTTGCAACGACTCTGACAAACCATTGCCTCGCTAGAAGCCTGCACCACACCTCGCACCCAATCAAACCACTCCCAATCTTACTTTAGCATGGGGAACGCTTTCCTACTTCACCAGTGTTGCCAATTAATACGCCTCAGGCACAAGAGAAGAGATGGACCACTGGCGTGGGGACTGTCACCGCAGATATCGTTTCAGCAATTGCCTGAATTCTTGCCCATGTCGGCCAATGCTTCACTTGGTAGAATTGTGGTGATTATGATCGTCGCCATTGAGGGATGGCGTTTTTTGGCCGCTGCCACCATCTACGGGCGGAGAAAATCTCACATGGCCCCTCCAGTAGTCTTCTGTGGCGTGATATAGGCACCGACCTTTGAATTCCATCTGCCTGGAGCGAAAACAGACTTCTCGGAAAGGGATGTTGGCGGCACCAATAACGACCCGTCAGTGACAAGCTCTCCGCCACAACCCCCACAACGGTGCTAGAGCCTCGCTCCATCCGATCCACAAGGCCTTCCAGGGGCGCAAGGCTGCGACGTTAAATGCCATCAGTATTGGCCGTCTGATCCATCACCATCGCCTTGATTCATCACCCTCCCGCCATTCCTTCTCCGTGTAACCAAGACGACGTTTGACATCTTGGACTGTGCGCTCATCGCCTGTGTTCTTGCCAATATTGTCGGACAACTTGATTGCCGGTCTTCCACCCGCTTTCGACAATTTGATGACGATGTTGAGCGGTTTAGATTTAACTTGAGGGTCTGATTTATGCGTGAAGTCGTTCGTGAAGAATGTGCCAACCCCAAACGAAGGCTTGAATCCGTAGGCTTCGGCCATTTCCCTGTATTCCAGGCACTTTTCCACATTGAGGGCGTCTGAGAACACAATACTCTTTTTGCTCACCCCTATAGAGTTGTAGAAGCTATCAGCGCCTTTGATGTATTCTTTGGGATCACCAGAGTCTTGCCTGATGCCTGCATAAACCTCAGCGTACGAAGGCTGCCCACCTGCCGGCTTGCTTTCGTCGGTATACTTTGTAGATTCGTCTCGCGAGGCTGAGGTCTTGGCAGGTACCTGTTTCCTGAAGGCCCTGAAGAAGTCCGCTGTGCCGAATGTATCTGTCAGTGCAATGCCCAGAACGCCTTTTCCGAAGCAGTCAAGCCAGTATCTGAGGCCATTTTCATTGGCATGTTCATAATCATCGGTAAGCGCGGCAATCCCCATGTACCATTCGTGGGCTACCGTTCCAATGGGTGGGATGCTATACTTCATCGCAAAATATACATTGCTTGTACCCGATAGCTTCCCCGGCAAGTCTTTCTCGTTTGATGCTCTTACTAGGCCTTTGATCACGAGGTCTTGAGTATGAAAGTCGCGCCTTCTTCGAGAGCCGAATTCGGAAACAACGCAGCCTGCGCTGAATAACCGCATTCCCTTCTCATATGCCTGCTCCTCTTGCCCTTGGTAATCCCAGTCCTTGTCAACGAACTTGAAATATGCTTCGCTTGTCAAGGCGAGGAGGGGGATTTCGTAGAGGATTGTCTCGACCCAGAGGCCAGTGACGGTGATGTGGAGGTCTCCGTATGTTCCATCGACCGGTTTGAACTCCAGGTGCACTTGCTCAGCGGGTCGGAGTCGAAACTTTTGCAGGTAGTCAAGGTAGCCGGAGGTTAGGTAGGCGCAGTGCTTCCTCAGATATTCTAACTCTTGCTGTTCAAGTGCGATATTCCCTAACTTCGAAATCTGTCCTTTCAACCAGTCGAAGGCCTCTTGGTCCAATCGCATCTGCGGGGTGCGATTGGTGAACTTATATTCAACATCGACTGAAGGGAAATACTTCAGGATCGCACACTGCATCGTCAACTTGTAAAGGTCAGTATCAAGGAAGGAGAAGACGCCTTCGGGCAGCTTAGGTTGTGCCATCTTAACAAGCACGAGACCAACTCAACCGAGACCACATCCGAGAGATGGAGGAGAAGTTGTGCAAGTCTGCCTGCAGACTTCTAATATGCAGCCTCCTGCAAAGCAGAACAGCCGTAGCACAAGGCCTGTCAGAGTTGCAGTGACAATCGTCTGATATCAGACCTGCGTGTTTGTCCGCAGGACTGTGACATAATATCCCCAGCGAGCCAGCGAGGCAGATAAAGCAACAGCCGATATTTAGCCGACCGATTCTCATCATGTGATTGACAAGCAAAGTTTCATTGGCAGCTCAGCCGCTTTGGGTAACAAGTAGTGGAAGGTGGGAGCCTTGATGACTAAGACTCTACCCTATCGCTTAGGTCCAGACGCCAAGACCATCCGTGCCTCTTTGCACCATTCGTGCGGGTTGCTACCATCATCACTACTGCGTATGTACTTGCTATGGCTGAATACTTATGCAGAATTGAGAGGAATATCCTGTACATACTTCTCTAACCGACGAATCGCAGTTTGCCTTACTTCTTGTGCCTCTTCATACTCGCCGGCTGCAACGAGCGCCTCCACCAGCAGCCACATCTCCCTCACGACTTCTGGATCTGTTTCCGCGTGGGCGTATTCGCGGAGAGCCACAATAGATCGAATCCGCTCGACTGTTTCCAAATGTGGCACAGGTCCATCGCCCCGGTGCTCCGGTTTGATGTCCATTAACGTCCTCATCGCCCACGCGACCTTCGCCGCTTGAACACGCGAAATACTCGTCGTCACGCTACTAGCTGTACTCGACGGTTTTATGACGGCGTGCCATTCTTCAAGAATTGTGGTTGTCACCAGAACGGCCAGGATGCGCAGCAACATGGTGGTGTCACCGGACCCCTTAGTGAGGATAGAATTCAGATATTCCCGAAGCGCGACATCGCTGCTCGTGCGGAGCATCTCGTAGTCCCGAGGCGGCGAGGCGTCCACGCGTGGGGCCAGCAGGCGCTGTAACAACCTGTCCGTCGCGATAGAAGTGATGTCAAGAAGGCCTTCAGCTTGGCGGGCCTCCGCTGCGAGGCGGGAGGCCTGCTGCGCCTCGAGGTTGCTTACCCATTCGTTCGCTGTGTTGACGATGGCCAAAGGAGGGGCGATCGAGCACGCGTTGCAGTGCATGTGACAATAGAGCGAGAACAGGCGAGGGTCAAAATGGTCCAAGACGATCTCCGCGTTGAGGGTCCATCCCCGCTCTAATAGAGATGCAAGAGAGTAAGAGAGGAGCCACGGGCCGGCGGTGGTCGTTGTCTTACTACCGCTGGAGGGAGAGGGTGAACCCGACGACGACCACGACAACGTCGATACAGAGTTCCTGGGGGTAGAAACCGCACTTGTTAGACTCGCGACGAGTCCTCGCAGCCCGCGCAGCATGGCAGAGATGGGATGAGACTTTGGCATCCGGCCGTCTATCAGTGCAGTGAGATGGGCCAGAAACATCTGAAAGAGTTGCGGATGACGCAGCGCCACCATATGGTGCATCATCTCAAGCAGGTTCCACACCAGCGCCGGCCCTTCGAGCGTCAACATATCTTCAATCAGCAGGAATCCCTTTCGGGCCATCCTGCCAGCCAAATTGCCATGGCCTTGGTCCAGCAGATCCATCACTAGCTTGAACGTGAAGCTAATCTTGTCGGTTTGTTCAGGCCAAGGCTGATTTATCGGGAGCTGCCGCTGAGACGCGAGGATCCCATGATGGGACTGGATATGCTCGAAGAATGCCATGCTGCATTTCCGCACACTGGTCAGGAACATGAGCATCAGGCCGTCATCATGGGCGAATCCGGGGAACGCAGGCACCGAGCCCAGCTCTCCCGGTGGATCAAACTCGCTGCTCGCCCCTTTCTTGCCTTCATCCTTCATCAAAGTCGGCACAGCAGCGGCCGAGCGTCTGGAATTCTTCTGGAACCCCCACTTGGCGAAGCGCTTCTTATACATCTGCTCCCTACAGGCAAACGCCATCAAAATCAGTCCACCCTCAAAACGCGCTTCTCCACGTGGCTAAAGCTGCAAAAAGACTCGAGGCAGTGACGGTGAAGGTAGGTGAGGCTTACGTCGCCTTGAAAGCGTGCTCCCTCTCCATGTATTGCATGATATACCGCAGCTTCCGACGCTCGCGGATGTATAGTCGTTCAATCTCGGAGTGCATAGCCGCCCACTCCTTGTGCGTCGGCAATAGCTGTTGCGCCGGAACAACAAGCGCGGCTGGCCACCTCGGCCGAGGAACCAATGGAGGGAGTGCCATCGTGGTGGGCATGACGGAACATCATGAACCGACTGCGTCGAACTTTTTCCTTTGGCTTCATTTGATGAAGCGGAAAGAAAGGGGTATGAAGACCAACGATATTAAATACGCAGAAGAGACTCGGCGAGTTGGGCTGGGGCTGGCATGGGCCGGCCAAGAGGCCTTGTCTGCGCCCTGCCAATCAAAATGCGGGGAAAAGCTCCGTGCAGGACTAGCGCCGATCTTCTCGTGGCTTGGCACCAGAGGAACCAAGCGGAGCGGAAATACCAAGTTGGTATCGCAGGCACATCGCGTCTTCGCTTTAATTCCAAAGACAGCTTTGGCTCGGCTGAAGATGAATGGACCACCTTTCCCGGGTCCAGCAGCGGGGCCCTGTCTCAAGGAGCACTTACAGGAGCATTCCCTGTCGTTGGCCAAATGGATACCGGATGGCAATTTACGCCGTCTCCGCGTGTGCGGTGACTCTTAAGGATGGACGACTTGACGCTGCTTTCCCTCTGCTCCATTTTGTCCCTTTCTTGTTTCTACCAGCACACAAGTGAGGACTGTTGAGACAGTCCTCGGTGTTTTTGAGGAGAAAGCTTCTCGATTCGACGTTGAAAAACTCCCATCGGCTCCCTTGACCGTTGAACGTCATTTTCACCATTGTCCTGCCTTCGGACACGATGGCTCTGCCAAACGACAAAGTTATAGTCGCTGTTGGAGGGACCGAATCGCCCACACCTCCAACCTTGGACACCTTCGATGCGAACCATGTTAACGACGGCCGCAGCGCACACCGGGAAAAGTCCGTTCAGAGCATATCTGACGACCAGTATCCGCATGGATTGAAACTGGTACTCGTCGCAGGGGCGTCTGTCATTGCTGTCTTTCTTATTGCATTGGACCAGGTGAGCACTCTAAACACTTATATTGAGACACTGTAAACAACACATCTGACACTAACGGCGTGTAGACTATCGTCGGCACAGCAATTCCAAAGATAACGGACGAGTTCCACGGCCTCAGGGACGTATCATGGTATGCCGCTGCCTACTTCATGACTTTCGGCGCTGCTCAGACGTCGGCGGGCAAGATATACAAGTACTTCAACCTGAAGTGGAGCTTCCTGGTCTCCATGCTCATCTTCGAGGTTGGTAGTTTGATCTGTGGAGTTGCGCCTAGCTCCAGGGCATTGGTCGTTGGACGGGCCATTGCTGGATTGGGTGGTGCTGGCCTGTCGGTAGGTGGCACCAGTATCGTTTCCTTCACTGTGCCGCCGGCAAAGCGACCGATGATGATGGGCATCATCGGAATGACATATGCTATTGCTGCCGTCCTGGGACCGCTGATTGGTGGCATATTTTCTGACCACGTCACTTGGCGATGGTGCTTTTACATCAACCTACCGATTGGGGGACTTGCCGCTGTTGCTGTCTTCTTCTTTTTCCATCTTCCAACTGCTGCAGCACCTCCTCAGGTCTCTTGGACGAAGCGGCTGTTGCATATGGACCCGGTTGGGGTCGCTTTGGCCATGGGAGGCATTACCTGCTTCATCCTCGCTCTTCAGTATGGAGGAAACACCCATCCCTGGGACAGCAGCATCGTCATCGGTCTCCTCGTTGGCTTTGGGCTCCTTGCGATTGTCCTGGTAGGATGGGAGATCTGGTTGGGTGACTATGCCATGATGTTGCCGAGACTCTACAAACAGCGCTCACTCTCAACCACGGCCCCTTATCAGTTCTTCTTCATGGGGAGCTACATTATTCTCCTGTACTACCTCCCCATCTACTTCCAAAGTATTCTCGGTGCAAGCCCTATCAAATCCGGCGTCAACAACCTGCCTCTCGTACTCGCGGCGGCCGTTTTCGCCCTTGCCGGCGGAGCTGTCGTTATGAAGACGGGTCGTGCGCAGCAGGTCATATTTGTTGGCTCAATGCTTTCCACCGTTGCCATTGGCCTGATTTACACGCTCGACATTGGCACCTCGACTGGGAAATGGGTTGGCTATCAGCTTTTCGTCGGAGCTGCCATGGCCTTTGCCATCATGCATGGTTTGACTATTGCTCAGGCCAATGTGGGTCCCGAAGATCTTGCAGCCGTCACGGCCAACCTTTTGTGTATGTACCCATCTCCCCTCTTCCCTTGGCTCTGCGGTATAGGTCAGGGAAAGCTAACTGACATTTTGAACAGTTTTCCAGACGGTTGGGGGTGCGTTCAGCACTTCGGCAGGACAGTCAGCCTTCGTCAACAGACTCCTTGCCACTCTGCCCAAAACGGCCCCAGGAGTGAATCCACGCCTGGTGCTTTTGACAGGCGCCTCAGAGCTGCATAACCTCTTCTCACCGGACGTGCTTCCTGGAGTCCTGAAGGCGTACATGGTCGGTCTCAAGGCAGCTTTCGCCGTCGCAGTTGCCTTCTCAGGCGTCGCATTTTTGTGTTCCTTGGCCATTCCCATGGAGAAGCTTCCGAGCCATGCGCCAGATAAAGCTCCCATGGTGATGGGTTAGTTCAGCAGAGCGTGCGACATGCAGGTCTCACCAACGTCATCGCGTATCCTGTCTCTCCTCGCGATGTGCCACGGTGGAGCTCTCAACTGCGACCCCCTGAAGGGTATTCCTTCTGTGGACTGTTCTCATGGAGGGACGAAATGCTCCTCAAGGGTTCCCTTCGAGTTCTGATGTCATTTCCCTGTTGTGGACTTGTTGTTGAAGAACCTCCTGTTACTCCTATTATGGGAATGCTGATCTTAACATAGTGATCTCTCGTCATTCCTGAGCGGCGATTGTTTGTAGGCCACGCAACATTCTGGTATTGGTGGCCGGATTCAGGGGAACCCTTCTGGTTACAGACCAATCTGCATATAAATGGCAAGGAACATTCTCCGAGAGAACACGAATAGACTGGATAAATAGCCCATGCAGTTGTTGCAAGTTGCTAGTCCACCACCATTTTCAATTGAGCCACGCACGGCGAAGAGCACGATTGATTTTCTGGTAGCTTTCTCATGGAACGATTCATGCCTCCCTAGAGTGCGAATTTTCGCTATAGGCCTATTGACTGACATTGCCCACGGCGAGAGCATCGCCAGCAGTAAGTCGATGGGTGTCGACATCTTGTTTCACAGTTGACCCGCTTGTGTCTCGTGGCAATAATCGCCAGGATGAGATAGATCTGTGCCAATCAGAACATTAGCGTGCCTAAGCGCCATTCCCATTCTCCTTATTAGATGCATCTCTGGGCGGACCCATGGTATTTCCTTGCACTGCCATGTCGGTCGCTTGGACTGTCGTCACTGCGTAGCATCGTTCCCATCTCCAATCTCCTATCCTGCCGGCGGTCATCGCCATCACGATCATGAGAGATTACTACCCCGTCTCGTCTCCAGGGGACTGCGATACAACCAACATGCAAATCGAATTTCACTTGGCTGAGGTCCGATCGGAACATCACCACGATTCCGGACTCTGCTTATTCCCTCAGCGTGACGAATTCAAGGCATCCCTCCTCGTAGATCTCCCCAGCCAACCAAGACACTTTACTACTAAACAATAGTATCTAGATTCAATGGAAAGTTGACGAAAGAGCAGCGCTGTTACTTTCGCTTTAGTAAACTTGAAGCAAAAGAGCCTCACGACAATCCAATTCGTTCAGGGCCAAGCCCACTTGCCCTGTGAGGACCGAGTCATACCTATCCGAGAATAAGTGGAAGCAAGCGGTGCCGCTGTTGGTCAAATGGAGCGAAGGACGCCAAACCACTTGCCATGCAGGGCCCTCAGTTTCGGGGGTCTGTGACTTCTTGTTGCAGGGGCTCCTGCATCCATGAGAAGTGGTCCAACCGGCACTTGAAGCTTGGATCATTGTTATTGCACCTATCACTTCTAGGCGGGGATATTGTCCTCGGTCTTCTCGAAGGCCTCAAGCAAACGATAAACGTAACCGACCTGAGGTGGCTTCGTGTGGCTGCTTCTCACTCTGCTTCTGACTGATTTCTGATCGGGGTCCCTGGCTGCTCCCTCAGCGTTCTCTGTTATAGGCGTGGTCCGTCTCCCAAAGGAGGGCGAATGGCAAGCCTCCTTATTACTCTGCATGATGGATCCATTCAAACTGGTTTCCGTGACTCAGGCGGATGGTGGTGGTCGTGATACCTGACACCCTGAAGGATTGATTGTCGAGTATTGTAGGAGCCAGAGGTATAACAGTCGAGAGTCTTCCCCATCCTCGAACTCTGGTCTCTTTCACTCTGTTCCAGCAGCCCTCCGGTGTTTCGTCCTCTCCATTTCTGTTAGGAACATTTCCAGATCCCTGGAGAATCGTTTCCACTCCTCTATTCTCTTCTGTTTTTCATCATGTCGTCAGGACCCAACACACACCCTGCAAATGATATGAGCACCCGCAAGAGCATGGCCGTCTCGAGCACACGAGTGGGTGATTCTGGTGCAGTTGCCGTGGGCGACATAGGTGTGTTCCAAGTGCGGCTTGCTCAGCAGGGTCAAATTCTGAATCCTCTTAGATTCGGCCACGGGAACCGCGTCCAGCCAACTTCTTCGCTTTCAAAACTCTCCGCCTCAGAGCGATCCATGGCATCCGAATCGGGCTGATCGAAGACACCTCCATCATCTTATCACCAAGGTCGACGGCATCATGTCCGTAATCGATGGTTTGGGCACCGGGTGTTGATTTGGCTCTGCATTTACGGCCTCTGCGTCGATGCTGGTGGTGAACGGCGAATTTCTTTTACATAACCACCATTTTGATGTCGACCCTTTCTTCTTTTCTCTCTCTCTCTCTCTCGGTTGCAGGATTATTACCCCGCATGAGATTCAGTGTGCCCCGCTTGATCGCGAAAATGGCTCATCTTCCCAAAATTCATGGTGTTGATGGTTGATTGTGGTCTGTGTGCTGTCCTCTTGATGGTGGTGGTGTTGACATTGATTTCTCATGGTCCTGGCAACATTATCGTGTTGTGATGTCGGAACTCATGGATCATACTATGAAAACACTCATTGAAGCAATAGAGATGCGCTGCTGATGTTCTTGAGCCGCCGCGTTGGCAGCATTGTTGGTGCGCTCGGTTGGTGAGAGTAATTTGTGAAGCCGCCTGAGCGGCGTTGCCTTGTCGCAATTTGCGATGCCCCTGCGAGCCCGTGGAGCTTTGAAGCCTCGAGTGGTTGGTTGCCTTTTAGCGGGCAGTGCCGTCACATGACATGCTTAGTTTCCTTGTTGACACGCTCGTCATTTAACTCTTTCACGCCTTGCCTCCACAGTCTTCCGTCATATCACAAGCCAATCACCCAAAAAAAGAGACTGTATCTGACACTACCAAGTATGTCTGACAGTCGAAAATGCGGGAATTTCCGATTTTGTACAAGTAATGTGATTCTGGACTGCCAAGACATGTAAAGACTGTCACGCTCGTCTTCGACCGAAGGCCTTCGACTAGCAACAACCGCCCCTGTCTGCCCCCGTGTGATTTACCAGACAGTATATAGTCAGGTAGGTTCCCGATGGCCTGAATAATCTACTAGGTCCTCTATTGAGGTACACTAATTCAATCAGCACTCGAAGATTGCCTGATTGCCCTGATTGAACGCTCGAAGAGTTGATGGTGACTTTCCACGCGTTCACTCAACCTTTGCTACAAACACCCACTCATTCTGTTAAGAATAGCTGTCGACAAGCTGCAAGACATGAACATTCAATGCTCCCCGTTCTCCCCCCTTTTGTTTCGCCTGGCTAAAAGCACCCTAAAGCGTCACCACCACCTTCGACCCGGACACTCCAGCACGCAACTTATCAACAGCTGCCTGAATATGCTCGACGCCGTGGTCGATGACATCCGATGGCGGGGCCGGCTTGATCAGCCCTTGTTCGAGCGCCCGCGGCAGGAAGTCTCCGTATATTGCTTTCCCAAGCGCCTTGTCTTGCTGGAGGATAGACACGGCGTAGACTGACAAATCTCTTAGTATTGGAAAACGGCACACAGGTGCTGGGGAACTTACTGCCTCTGGCTTCCACGGTTGCTGGCAGTTCCTTGATAGGGGCCAGCACAACCGCCATCCTCCCTCCCCCAAGCTGAGACAGTACCTGCGCCACATTCAACTGCGTATCTCTCGTCGCAATAGCTACACAAAACGACTCCAATTAGTGCCTCGTCGGTCCGATATCCACGACGACAGTATCAGGCTTACCATCAAAAGCTCCCCGACACGCCCATTTTTGCAATGCCGCCGTCAATTCCCCGACAATCCCAGGGCTAGTGTGGTCGAAAACCTCACTCGCGCCCAGCTTTCTGCACAGGTCAAAGTTTCGCGGAGAGGCTGTCGTTACGACTTTATATGTGGCGGCGACAGCCAGCTGTATCGCGGCGCTTCCGACGCTAGAACTGCCTCCCCAGACGAGGATGGCCTCTTCAGGGTGGCCCTTCTCCATGGCATCCGTGGGAGTCATTAGACCCATCCTCTCCTCATGAAAGAGCCCTATGCTGGCCGTCGAGATGGCCAGGGGAAGTACACACGCGTTGTCGTATTTCATCCCGTCCGGAATCACGCAGCACCCCACAGTCGGAACGACAGCGTACTCCTGAAACGCGCCATACTTGGACTCGTTGGTAGCCAGACCAATGCAGTGGGCGAGCACCCTCTGACCTTGGGCGAACTGCGTGACGCCCTCGCCGACCTCGACAATGTCGCCGGCTACATCGTTGCCGAGGATCCTCGGCAGCGGGCCGGCTGGGAAAGCGCCGTATTGCATCATCCAGTCGACGGGATTCATGGCGACGGCGCGGTTCTTGATGAGGACTTCGTCGGGGCCCGGCTTGCCCATCTCAGCGGGCCCAACTTCGAGCGTCATGTTCAGTTCGCGGAGCCACGCGGCGCGGTTCTTGGGTGCCGCCATTGCTTGAAATCGACTTGGTGCTATCTATCTATTCTCTTCGGACCACTTTGGAGACGATCCATAAACCCTTGAGAATAGAAGCAGCCGAGAGAGAAATACTAGCGGCCTAGCAGAGAGATCAGGGATTTGTAATGATAGACGAGGCTGTTATATACCTAACGAGGACTCCTTGGGGATCTCCACAAAATAAGCCCCGCTGAATCAGTGGGCCTGACATCATCTCTCATGAATCTTACTAACCGACGAACTCAATGGCAACATGGAGTGTCTACAGAGTACCTCTCGAACTACATAGCTTGCCAGCTGGCTAGTGAGAATACACACCTACGAGGCAGCTTTGGCAGCGCAGGACTGACCGGTGTCCTCGCGAGGTCATCTGTGTGTTTGTGTGTGCTCGTTCCCCTACGTCGAATCAGTTCTCCGTGCTTAGTATATAACATCACCGATGATGCCGCGGGTCTGAATTACGGTAATGATACCAGCTAATGACATTGGTCCATCCTTCCAGCTCTCTTTCTCCAATAGGCCGTCCCGACGAATCACTTTGTTTTTGGGCTATTGAGGACATTTTGCTCTGGGCATCACAATGCGAGCCTCCTGCTTTCCGCTTCAGTAGGTCGCTTGCACCGTTTGCTGGCATCCAACGTTTGTATGCTAGAGCATTGGAACCGAAATTTTAAAGCACTGACCCAAAGTACGAAATCCCGAAATCCTTTCTTGCCGACTTGAAATCAATGGTGCCTGCAATTCCACCATTTGTGTCGTAATTCCTGCTGCAGTCGGCTTGTCTCTAAGGCTTGTAGTTGGCCCTGAAGGATGCCATCATAATCGTGCTTGAATCAATTGGCGCAGTGCTCCCCTGGTTGTCAGCGTTGTATTGAGTGCTGATCCAATCGTGGCCTTGACCTATCACGTTGTATCTCACTACCAGGCCGGCCTTCCCTCCGCAGTCGTATTGTGTGCAGTAGGCCTTGTGGCTCTGCAGCTGATCGATTACGGGGATGGGGGAAGGACTACATCTATTGCGAGTCGCCTACGTTCTGAGTACGTGCGGATGCTGGAAGCGGTGCCCCGTGCGAGGTATCGCCGTTGTAGTTGACCGTGTTATCATTGGTACCGTGTAGCTCGAGGATGGGTATGGGCGAGCGGGCTGGTCTACAGCCGCAGCCATCAGTTTCAGTGTATATCGCCGCAGCATCCATGGCCAAAGCCGCGAAATCCCCGCCATGGCCAGGAGAACAGGCAAGCTCGTCGACCAACCCTCCACCGATCGACTTTCCCGAGGCGTAAATCCTAGAATTGTTCACACAATAGTTGTCGCGCATGTAATTGAGCAGATCGGAGATGAACACCTTATCCGATACGGCATTGGTGTAGATGGTGCCCCTTGCCAGCAGCGCTTTGGTGGATTACCCATAGGTAGATCGTTTGGGAACACCGCGATTGTGTCGTTGTTAATACCAGATTCAGTGAATTTTGAGAGCGTTACCTGATAATCCGTGTCTTTACCATTGCCATGGAATGAGGGAAGCATTGGGCTAGATGTGGTCTAGTCATAGCTGCTGGGAAGGTAAACAGCGAAGTCTTTGGATAAGTGACTGTTATAGTCATTATTGTGGCAAAAGAGGAGAAATACAATTACCTATTTACACCACTGCTGGTCAGACTGAAGTGTGTGAGAGCGCCTATTCCAGTATGTGTCTGCTCACAGCCTCCAGAGAGTGTCGTCAGGACCGAAGCGCTAGAGGTCACGGCAGTTACCAGCGCCAGTGCGAGCAACAATCGAGACTGGACCATCCTGACGGTAGATGGCTAAGTAAGATCGAAAGAATAAGAGACAGTAGAAAGAAGCAGAGGGTTTTCTGATGTTGAATTCTGAGATCGAGGTTGAGCGAGATATTGACCCCTTTTATGACTTAGAAATGCCCGACGAACGCGGTCTCGAATGGTAAGGATGGTTCACAGTGGTCTTGTCTTGTACGTCCACATCCCGATGAGGGGAGACACGAAGACTCAATGAAGCAGCGCCCGGCTGGCGGTCTGCGTGACCAGAAGGGAGCTCCATCGAATCAAAAAGCTGGCCTAGTCGTTGGAATCTGTCGCAACGGTCATAGTCAGCTCACAACCTCTCGGCGCCTCCTTTCCTCACGGCTGAAGACTGGACGCGACCAGAAAGAAGCTTCATTACATTCGGTCTCCAATCCATTCGATGATATTGGAATATTTGCGGCAACGACTGAGCCTGTACTTCCACATGCGAATCGGCAGAGATGCGATGAAGCTGTAGAAGCATTTGGCTGACATGTTTACCATGGACCAGCTGGCTTATCCAGGGCAGAAACTCGTTCGAGAGCAATCTCGGGGGCATTTCCAGCTGTGCTAAGGGCGAGGGTTGCACCTGTGGGATCAGAAGATCTAGATATCTGGATACTGCTGTTTCACGGCCTGAAAAGTTCGAGGCTGGAGCTGGCGCTCGAGAAGCCGAAAAATTGATTGTGCATAGCCGTCCGTAGATGTCAACATCCCTTCTTCTGCAATCAATCCTTCAGCAGCGAAATATATTTTTACTTAACCTTCTCAAACTGGCCGCCATACCATAGTACAGAAAGACATACGCCCCATTGGCGGTGAATTTTGGCACCGCATGGGATGAGACCAAACATTGCTGAAGGAGGCGAGCACGCTGTGCTTGCGTGGACGGGCTCCGGAAGAGCAGACAGGAACGCCATGTAGGTCTGGGGAGGGAGGCATTGATTTGATATCAAAAGGGTGTGCATTCTCACTGTGCCATGAGCTTTTGGGGCGCTTTAGAGATGTCAACTCTTTGGGGTGAAACCGACGAAAACCTTTCAGACGCATCCTACAGACTTCTTGCAAAATCTTGGGCTTGCAGAGATGGCAGCGCACCAGCTTCGGAATATTAGGGCTTTGAGACAAGTCAGGCATCTCTTTTCGGTCTGCCTTGAATGATCGCCGTTCGACTGGAAAGCCGGCAGAGCGTCCCGAGGAGCATCCTCGGTGTATGTGACACTTCCTAAGACCCAGAATATGCCGCAGGCTGCGGTTGAATCTTGGTCTGGGTCCGTCCGTACAAGGCAATAGAGCTCATTTTCTGCATCATGGGAGGAGATTGTCTTTTTCTACTTCTTTGAAGTTGAGAAGCAGCATCTTATCGCTAGTGAGCAGCGACCGCTTGAAGCAGACGAGGCAAACATTGGTTGAATGCACAGCCACTGGTGGCACTAATAGACCAGGATTGTGATAGGCAGCCGGGGCCGTTTGCAAAATTGCATCTTTGTCGATCCACCCACGATCAGCATGCCACTTTCTTTTCCTCTTGATGCATCTGGTTTGCGGGTGGCGGTGGGAGGAGTCACTTCGAGGCAGCATTGTGTCCTCCACAGTCGGTGACGAGAGAACGATGACCGTTTAGGCAAAGTCCGGGTATGGTAGGAAACACGAAGCTCAAAGAGCACCTCGTCATGGGATGAAATGGACGGCAGCAGATGCAGCGGATGGGACGGAGCGAGGAGCTGGTGAAGGGGTAAGTGATGGGTACCTCGTAAGTGATAGGTACCTAGGTATGGAGCTCCATCATTGGCATGTCGCATGTTGCGGACCTGGTTTGCTAGGCGTCGCCCCTTTTTCCCGGATTGGCTCGGCCACGCGTTTCATGTTCAACGCCTGCGCCCTCTTGGTCCTCCGTCTCCCTGATAGACTGCAATACTCCTGTTCGCCTCTCCCGCGTCCGCTCATTCAACCTCTCCTTCTCCTCGAGCTACACCCTTCGTGTCGCCCGTTGCCGCTCCTTTTGTCCTTCAGTCTCTCTTTTGCAAACTCGTCGTCGCGCTGTGCTGCGACGCGACCTCACGCTCATTTACCACTACATTGTGTTGTGCAAACAATCACGCGGAGTCCGAGCTTCATCAAATTCCCCGTAACACTCACCCGCCACTGACAAGACCCGGAGTCACCCCCTCTTAGTATCTTGAGCAAGACCTGTCTCTGATTTGATCTACTCCTTGTCGCGTAGAGCGTCGAAAAACAGGCAGGACATCCATCTACAGCCATGTATTCTCCCAAGGCCACCTTCGCCCTTCTCTCCCTCCTCTCCACCGCCTTTGCTCAGACTTTCACATCATGCAATCCCTTGGAGCGGACAGACTGTCCACCCAACACCGCGCTAGGTGTCGCCAATTACTCCATCGATTTCACCCAATATACCATGTCAGATAAGGTCTGGAATGTCACAGCTGGCGGCATCAATTATGGAGATGATGGCGCCGAGTTTACAATCGCCCAGCGCGGCCAGTCCCCCACGGTCCAGACAAACTTTTACCTTTTCTTTGGCCAAGTCGAGGTGATTATGAAGGCTGCCAAGGGTCAAGGCATAGTGTCTTCGATGGTTTTGCAGTCAATGGATCTGGATGAGGTGGATTGGGAATTCATCGGAGGAAACAACTCATACGTTGAGACCAACTTCTTCAGCAAGGGCAATCAGACAGATTACGGCAACGCCATCTGGTATCCCATCAATGATCCTCAAAACGAGTGGCACAACTACACCTTGGATTGGTCCAAGGAAAAGCTTGATTGGATCGTCGATGGAAACATCATTCGCACTTTGACATACGATGAGGCCAACAACGGTCTCAAATTCCCTCAGACTCCTTGCGACGTCAGACTCGGTATTTGGGCCGGTGGTGATCCTAAAATGCCAAAGGGTACGATTGAATGGGCAGGTGGAGAGACCAACTACGATGATGTTCCCTTCACCATGACCGTCAAGTCTGTCAGAGTGTCAGACGCCAGCAGAGGTACTCAGTACGTCTATGGCGACACCTCTGGGAGCTGGCAGAGCATCAAGATTCTCAAGTAATACATCTCCCCTCTTCTCACACTGGAAACGAGACTAATACTCCCACTAGTGACACTAAACCAATCCAACTCGACGGCGAAAACAGCCAATCCAGCACCCAATCCATAGAACAAAAGTGGAATGGCCTGCCCCAGAAGACCAAGTACATCATCATCGGCGTCGTCTGCGGTGTTATCGCACTCTGCATCCTCATCTTCGCCTTCTGCTGCATGCGCCAGCGCCGCGCCGGCAAGCACGAGAAACTCGTCGAAGATGCCAAATACGAAAAAATCACGGCCGAGGTCATGGCATATCGGGCTGATATGTCGAGAATGCGGGCCGAGCAGAAGATGATGGGGACAAGCGTCCATGTTAGCCCGGTGAGTCCGATGATGGGAAATGCAGGAGCCACCATCCAAAACTATGGTCATCCCTCGCCGATGATGGGTGGCACGCGGAGTCCGAATCCTGGATATGGATATGCGAACAGCGGATATGCGAGAGGCTACCAGAAATATTGATGAAGGGGAGGTCGTCGAAGACGAGGCGCTCATATCTCTAGCTAGAGGACTGGGAGTGCGCCTACAGTTCATTGTAAGATAATGAGATTAGTAAGATAAGTTGACAGCCGAGTTAAACTGCGTTTCATTTTGGGCTCTTGGCTCACGCTGGCTTCAATGTTCATTTCATTGTTGGTAAGAGGGACAGCTCGTGATCTCGTTGTCTCGTTTCCACCACGCTCTCTCTCTCTCTCTCTTTCTCTCTCTCCGCCTGTTCAAACATGTTGCGCTCTAGCTGCGCAGTATCCTTCGACTCCTTTGCCTCCTTGGAGTCCTTCTTTCCCAAGCGCATCATCTGGCTCAGCTTGGTCTTGACGCCTTTCCCGGCGACGGGCACACCCCTGGTCGGTTCCTCTGGAACCGCCTTTCCCCCCTTCAACGTCACCAGCTTCACTTCGCCTGGCTTGACGACTCTGGCGACCATGGGTTGTTGGCAGGGTCTCGTCTTTGGGCCGGTGGCTTTGACGAGGAAGCGCATATTGTCGGGCAAGTAGAAGCCGGTGTCGATGCATTTTCCGAGGAAGGTGATCTCGACGAGTTTCTTGGGGTCGAACCAGCGGAAAAACGGGCCAGCGTCGACGGCAAAATTCATCAACGTGAGATGGCTGATGGGAAGGTATCGCATGTTTTCGATGCGAAGGGACTCGACCACGTCAATCTGGGCTTGCTTCATGGCGTGCTGGTCGAGGTATTCGCCGACGCCGAACTCTGGGTGCAAGATACCTTCGCCGTGAGAGCCTAGATATTCGGCATCAACCTGTCGGTCGGAGGAGCCGTTGTAGGACCATGTCTCGTCGATCTTGCGGCACTTGTGCTTAAAGTCTTTGTTCATTTCTGGTTCGAGTGCCATTTCAAGGTGGAGCTTGGTGAGGTTCTTGTTCACCCAACACGTGGCCCAGATGATCGGTTGATAGGATCGCATCATGCCATTCAGCTGAAGGTAGTGGAGATTGTGGAAGGTCTGTAGAGGTTTGAGTTCCTTGAATGGGAAGACGTCCTTGGAGTCGCCGTCGCTGTTCTCCTCCTCTTCATCATCGTTGAGGTCATCAAGTTTGATCGGCCAGAACAGGTCGAGATTGAGGATTGGGCGATCTTTGTCCAGATGGCGCCAGAGGTTAGGACGGAAGTTGACGATAGGCTTGCCAAAACCGCCTATTTCGGCACTGGTTTGTGGTGAGTCCATGGTTATGATGGTGGGAAGATGGGTCCGCCTACAGAAGACGGGCAATTTTGGAATCAGTCTCAATTTTGAATGATGAAAATTCTGAGAGCTTTCGACCATGCCGTACCCCAGGAGAGGCCGCGTTGTTAGCGCGTTTTTCTCCTGGAGATTCTGCCAGTTTGTCTAAAAGCGCATGGGGGCTTCTAGTTGACGCTGTGTCAAACGGGTTTTTGCTTGGAGTCAACTCCTTTGTCTGATTCGCCTTCGGCATATTTGCCATAGTCCCAGCTGGCGGAAGCTCTTTCATCACATCTAGTCGGCCTGAGCCTGTGGACGGCGCAGGAAAAGCACCTGTCGAGTAGGGGGAGGGCAGTGGTCGTGAGAAGTTGGGAGTGCGTGCGGAGGAAGGTGTCATGATGGGCGAAGCAGCAAATAACGATGACCGGGAAGGAAAACCTCCACAAGCAGGACGCACGAAGAGCGAGCGAGAGAGACAGACATACTGGGTCGCGCCGACACACTTTGAAGCCGTGAGCAATATTGAGAAGCGTTCAGCACTTCAGTGCGGCCGCTGGGGAGCGTTGCTCTTCGAACCGCCAAACGCAGCGCAGCCAGATCTGCTCAGTCATGCCTTTCATCCACCAGCACAGCTGTCATAGCCATCTTCCAGAGCAGGAACCATTTTATATTCTTTCAGGGCTGTCACAGGGCTGTCAGTGTCCTCATTCTTATCACATCCTTTCAGACCAGTGTCCTGGGCCAGACGCGTCAGGACGTCAGTGGGCAAGGCTTTTTCCATAGCTGATGTGTACAGCAAGCTGTTGAGGAGCTCAATGCCCCCAAGCAAGTCATTTCCCCTTTTAATTCTGTCTGCGAACAACAGTGTCATGGGAGGAGGCAAAGTCTCACACATCCAGGTCCAAAGAGTGAGGTCGCTGGAGGTACGGCGATTTCTAAAGGGGCTTCAGGGACTGCACATCCGGACCCACCTAAGCTCTTGGCTTTTTGTGACGCGCCTCGCGACTTCTCCAAGAATCCCGCAATCACTTATTACTCGCAGGTACTCGTCGTTCAAAGTTGGCTTGTGTAAGTTTGCGCAGGCTGGTCATGCTTTGGAAAGAGAACAGCCCTGTCCCGCGGCTACAGCCATGGCCCCAATCCGTCGTTACCTGCGTATCAGCAAGCATTCCGTTCTCGAATGTCGCATCTTCCTTGAGAATCCCGCCGATGAACCAAGGTGGCTCCTGAACGGGAGAGACCCAGCCCTCCCACGAGTCTTTGAGGCTATCAAGCCCTATGTCCTACCAAAACTACGCGAAGAGAATGAGCGGGTGCGAGGTAAGGGTAAGAAGAAGAAGAGCGTCAAAGATGTGGTCCAACAGGGTGCGTGCACTGGTGCTCTATTGCAAGACCTCTTCTCTAACAGAGGCGTGTAGATGACTTCGAAGTTTCTATCTTCCTCACCGAGATCAGGACCCGCCACTGCCTTCTGGTCAAGAACAAGACATTCAAGCAACAAGGCCCGATAAAAAGCAACAACAGTAACAAGCTGACCGGCGCCGATCACGACACTGTCATGGTGCAGGACGAGAGCGACGAAGAGAATATCAATTTAAGCGATATACCGTCTGCCGAAGACCTGGAAGGCCGGCATGCGGATCCGAGTCACCCATCCGTCGGTCGCGATCTTGACGATGGAGGCGAGAATGACGATAAGAAGAAGTTAGGTTTCAACACCACGTATGAGGGATTTAACATCTGGGGTTGGGTGCTTTGTCTCTTCATTGAGCGCAAAGGCGGTCTCAGCAAGAAAGCCTCTGGGATCCAAGGCAGTTCGCAGGCACTCATGCAAGACTGGATCCAGTCAACCCAAGAACAAAAGGATGATGATTCGTGACGTCCGTCTCCCAGCAAGCGGCGGAGACTGGCTCACCGCATCCAGAATGGAAGTTCTTGCTGAGTACCGAGTACTCTGGCGCCAACTCGTGGCACCCACGTGGAAAACGTGCTGAGGGTTGGTTTCAGGAGAGATGTATCACACTTTAGGGAGGCAATACCCTCGTTTCCCGACTCGCCAAGCCGGTTCCCTGTCCCCAATTGCACTCCTGCCGAGGGCGTTTATTTCAGAAAAAAAGGCGCAAGCTAAGTTCGATGTGAAGCAATATTCGAACGCAGATGGCGGGCAGCTGCAACATCTGGCCCTACAGGACCTCGTAGCCGCGACAACAAGTGAGTAACAATGCCCGTGACAGGACTCAGGCTGAGTCACGCAACTCAGCACTCGCACATAATGAATGTTTGAATCCAGCTCGGCTACTGAAGGCGACACAAGCCAGGTTTTGATTCCAGAACCTGTAGGGTCGCATCAACGAGTGCCAAGTACGATAGCATGAGTTTGGGCCAATATTGTGGTTCAAGGTCCACTAGTATGCAGCTCGTGGCGCCCGTTCACGCAATTTCCACGTGGTTGTGGCTGTCCTGGCGGCTCCCTTTCTCTCCTGGCCTGCCGACTTGAGCCCTGCATGATGCATATCTGGGGCGTACCAAGGCGTGCCTTTGTATCCAGCTTGCCAGCTCTGGCGGCCAGACCTGTTCCATCGTGTTCCAGGTCGGCCTTACACGAGGAGGCGCCGCATATGAGACAGGAGGAAGGAAGTCGCAAACAATGCAGAACTCACGAGCTGCACCCACGCCCCATCTCCTGATGAAGAGCATGCCTGCCTTGTTGCGCGGTCGTCGCATGAAGGCTTGCTGGTGCATGTGACATGCTACGTGGCTAGGATAGACCCTGACTCGCTCACCCACCGACCAGTTTACTACTTTTAGATACCCGCCATGCCAGTCCTCTGTACTCCCAGTCCGTGCAAGTACATGCCCACCGATTATTAACGGAGTGGAGCGAACGTCAGATTCTTTATTCACGATGAGCGGGATGGCCCGGCACCTCTCTTGATCCTGCAGTGAGTGTTTGTTCTCGAAGACAATCTAACAAGTACATAGCTGACGGCGCCGTTTGGTGCGTGTCGCGAAGGCGACGGTGCTGGCAGGCAAATTGCCGCGGGGCTTGAGCCTTGGGCACCCTTGTCTGATCCGAATTGTACAACATGCTAGCGACAAAAGGGCAACTGCATGGAACTAGAGCCCAGATTCGAGAAGTGAGCAAATACAGCAGGCCACCAAGTCTGTCGAGCTACTCCGTACAAGTCCAAGTCGCTGGGCTCGAGCAACTACCTACCACAAATGCGGATAGCTGCCCCGTGTTTTGAGCTGCTTGCATGCTCCAGCAACACGCCATGGACATTTTTCAGTTGGCATCGCAGTTATCGAAACTGGAAGTGGTGCAAACGGCTGAAAACTGTAATATTCTGGCGCATTGGCAGCCCGACACGACTCAGGGCCAGATCATCCACTGGAATGCGGCCCAAGAGAGGTGCGGACGGGAATGTCACTGGGCCAACACGGTATAGTTACTATGATGCGCTGATGGCCCATCATGACGAAATCAATTGTGACGCAGGAACATCTCATGCCGAGCTTGTGAAAAGTTTGAGCCAGATTGCCACCGTGGGAGCCAACCTGAAACACACCATCCACAAACACTTTTCCCGCTCTCAGGCTTCAGCCGCTGGGGGGTGGCAAAAAGACGGTCCCGAGGCCCAGTGATCCAGGGGTAAAGAGAAGGATCTTCAGGAACCCGCTGACCACCACCACCACTACCCAGTACCACCAGCAATGACCGCCACCAGAAACTCCTTCAGCGATACGCGGTCCAGACGATTAGAGCTTGGAGTCCGATGGTGATCTGAACATCACCCATCGTCTTGAAACAGACCGTTGAGAAGGAGGTGATCGGAAGGAGTCCTATGACTGCATAATCGCCGCAGTATGGATTCTCGGTTGCGAGTAATCGTGTTCGGTGTTCAGTGCTCACTGCTCACTGCTCGAGCTGCCCATGTAGGGCCAACCCCCGTTCAACTAGCTATGGATAGAATATGTCACCGTGGTGACCGGTGAGCTGGTAACGTCCAATCCAAGCGCGCGCTTGGCCACGATTTGAAACAGGTCCTCCGCGTGACATGTCGTAACCGAGCGAACAACAAAAAGACCATCTTCGATCGCTCGACATAGCACGAACGGCTGCAAGGAGAGCTTGGAAAGGAAGCAGCCGGAACAGCATAGCGACAGTTTTCCTTTGCAGAAACCTTGCCTTGGCCGGCGAATCAGGGTATGAGAATTCGCCTCCCTATCCGACCAAGTCCGCACCCAGCATCCTTCAGAAAACGTGCGTCGGCTGAGCCAGGGCTGAAGGCACCAATTGCATCCCATCTGACAGGCACAAAGCGGCATAGTGAAGCAGGGAGAGTAGGGGATGGCTCGTCACTCCAAGGTTTGCACCGATCACGGGGTCGACCGCTGACCAAACTACTCGTATGCGTCTGGGACTGAGATCCCGGATTTCTTGATGGAGGTACGGGAACAATTATTTGTGGCACTGCCTGAGTGGACATACACACCATCATGGCAGACGTTGAAGGCCACGTTGCTCTCTTACCGCCAATGAGCACGGTGCGGGCAATAAGGTGAAACCGGAAGTTGGGAGTGCAAGAGCCAGGTACATACAGCTTCCCAACAGTCCCAGCGTCTACAGAACGTACTCGGACTAAAGGGCAACTCGGCACAGGAGGACATCCACACCGCTAAAGATGAATGCTTGCTGGCACGGTGCCAGTACTCAGAGCAGCCCAATCCCTTCCCGTTTGGGATATAGTTACGGGTCGTCAAGGCTGGTAACATATTCTCTCCCGAAGGTTTGGCCGCAGAGCTGTACACCGCTATCTCTGAGCAAGGCCCAAGTGGAACTGGAAAATAATTATTATTAAACAAAGGGAGCAGAAATGCGCTGGAGCATCGTCCTGATGCCGATTTCCCTGCGTGGGCAAGGAGCCGGATGGGTCTCACAATCTGCCTGGTGATTTCCGGGCAAACGCAAGCGGAGACAGCGACAACAATCTCCCCCTCTCTTGCGAGGCGCGGCCGAGCAACCCCAGGCTGTTCCGGTCAGCTGGGTCCTTTGCCTTTGTCAGTCTGCGCTCCTGAGCGACTTAGCGCCTAGGTCTAGTCAAGAAAACTGGAGGAGCCTATCCTCGACTAATCCCCTTCTGGAGGGTGGAAGCCAGGGGCATCAAGGGGGGAGGCCAAGGAAGGCGTCTCCTGAGGAGTCTTGAAATCTTGCGTGTCAAAGTCTGGCAAAACGAGAACATGCCACCACATTGCACACTCGGCAAGCATCAAACGGGATCCACCTCAAAGGCACACCGTCACACAGCCAAGGAGTCGCCCAAAAAAAAAAAAAAATGCATGGATCATGGATGACTCTGGTCAGCGTCACCATTTCTGGAACAATTTTCGGTGCTGCCGGGGCCGTGAGGGTGAGGGTGAGTCTGCCTGGGATCAGAAAAATAAATACCTGACTCGTATCCTCACTTCCAGAAGGCATCTTCTCAAACAGTCTCCATCTCCTCCTCGACCTGACTACTTGACCTCAACTCTGTGAGCTAGCAAGCATACCAAAAGAGCTTCTCGTCCCTCTCTAATAATACCTCGGACCAAAGCCTTCCTCGACTGTGCTCGACGACACTCAACCATCACAATGCCTGCTGGATCCAAATACCCTCCCTGCCCGGGCCCTCCTCCCAACCGACCTCTTCCGGCAATCCCCAAGTAGATCAGTGCATGAGCAGAAGCTCTTGATCACTATGGAATCCATATTGTCGGCTTCAACAGCGCTTGACCATGAGTCTCAACACAGTCTCGGTGCCCTGACTCACCCTTCCCTGTGTCCACATGTCAGGCAGGCACATGACATGCTGCACTTCAATCTAATTAATGCATCACAACGGGCGTTCTCCACCTTTTGAGGAGGTTTAGGCTTCAACACCATAATGTCTTACAAACCACGGAGATCCTCTATGTGGGAAGCTCTTGGCACCAAGGCCTAACATTCGCGCATGCAAGGAAGAGGCTACGCATGGGCTCGATGCGCTGGCAACTCCACCGGTCACAAGCACAACACTCTTGCAGCAACCCAGACTATATCGCCCCATATTTATTCTACCGGACTTCTCATTCTGGCCAACCTCTCATTCAGGGATGCCGACGCCCACACCCTCGTGCAGATACGAGGAGCATGGAGCCCCTCTGGGTCCTTTCGACAGCAACACCCTTAATTGTCTCGCCGAACTCTATCCCTTCACCATACACCGCTTGATTCCCCGCAGCTTGGGTCCGATGCTTTCAGCCTCATCCGACGTTTTCACCCTCATACAATGTTTACCCCTCCTCACCTTTCCGGCAGGTGGATTGACTCTTTGCGACTATTTTTTCCCCCTCAGGACATGTACCAACAGCACACCCAGTTTGCATATCTGTACCAATAGTGGATACCCCAACTTGACACATTCGTTTGCGGAGGAAAGACAGTCTCGCTTTGCCTTGGCAACATCGCCCAGCTGGGTCCAGCCACAGGCCTTTTGTACATTACTTGAGTGGACATTAATGAGCCCCATGATGATGAGTTCTGGGAAAGGGACTGACACGGTTACACAGCGACGGACTATTTTCCTTATCAGCTAGCGTGTGCAAGTCTATCTAATGGATAATAACAACGTATTTTCTCAGTCAATCCTGTTTTCCAGGTTTTATTCTTCATGCCTGTTCGGATCGCCTAGCCGGACTGTGGCCTACCGATCTGACGCCTCAGCGTGGTAGCCGGGCAATACCCAAAACAGCTAATGAAGCCCCAACCTTGATTCCCTTGTCTATATCTTTCGCCCCTATGCAGGGACCCAACGAGTGTACTGCCCGCGGTCTTATTAGGCAACATCGCATCTTACCTGCACGGCAAACAGGGGAAGGTTGCCTGGGCGTCAGCGAGCGAGGAACCGCTCAATACCGCTGTAGGATTGGACAGAGCGGAGTTTGGATCCGAAAACAGCCGCCAGGAACGAACGGCGTGAGCCTAAGGGGCACCGAGGAGGCAGGCCAAAGGAGGGGTATGTGTGTCTTATGACCTGGAGCGACCAAGGGCCGAGTGGTAGGTAGGTAGGTCTTAATGCAAGTCAGAAAAATGTGGCCGAACTTCACCCCGCGTTTGGGAAGCAGAAATAGAAACACAACGGCCCGCAGATTCAGATTCAGACAATGCACCGAGATGACTGCGTCCATGTGTGCTGTGTGCGTTGCTGGGCACGGAGAACTGGTTGCTGTCCGCACTGATTTGCACACCCCAGTCCGCGGTCCTTGTCTCGCACATGTCTCCCTCTCTCTTTCTCTTTCTCCCCCTTTTCCCTGCGTTGTGGCCACTTTCTACATCTCTCTCAGACTCCTTCTCCCTTTGTCATCCGCCCGGACTCCTCTTCGTGGATCTCGACGGCATCATCGGCCGGGAGGGTGGATAAAGACATGGCTTGATGGCATACTAACGGCCGCTGGTTGATGAAGGATTCAGGGTAGCGTGCTAAGGCAGGCATTGTGGTTGGGTCAAGCTGATATGTTATCCTCCCGCTAACACTCTCGACTAGCAAGGGAGGAGAAGAGTTGAGTTGTCTTGGTCGTCTTGGTCGACCCCAACTTCTCAAGTCGTCCGCCCAGCTGCCCATGACGAAATCGCACCCCAACCACCTCGATTTCTTTGCCCCTCCGAGATTACCGTCCACGGACTCTACGGTACCGAGTACTGTGTGCGCGTCCTCTTCTCACCGTGGGGAAAACTGGGAATGCCCATTGAATGCCATTCCCCCCACAGCTGCCACCATGGCTAACGGCAAAGCTGCTGCCACTGCTGTCATAGCAATCGCAGCATTGTCCGAGATCTGTCCATCCGACTGGGCGGTGCTGCTGCCCATCTCATCGATGAGCACATCTCGCTTTTTACACCTTCCCTATGCTGCTTCTGCTGCCGATAGACCTGCTCGTTGTCCCAGAGGTTGTTTGCTGTCGTTCGTTGGCGTCCTTGAGAGGGTTGAAGACGAGGCCGGTGGTGATTGCGCTGTTCATGTCTATTCCGTCCCAGACCCTCGCTTGAGCCATGCCCTCTCGTTACTTGCCCGTCTTTGGCGCTCTCTGCTTCACACTCACTGCGGCTCAAAACACTGTTTCCCTAGCCATCACAGCTCAACCCACCTCCGGCGCTTCCGGAGTCATCAGTCCTTCATTTGCCGGCTTCGGGATCGAATCCTCCAATCTCTTCTCCTTCACGGGAGGCAGCGGTGAAAACCAGCTCACTAAGAATCTGCTGGAAAATTTAGCAAACTACACGGGTACTCCACCACATCTGCGCATTGGAGGCAATACCCAAGATTATTTCATCTACGATGCTTCTCAAGATGACTACGCTTGGAAGCCCAACCCCGACCCGGTCGGGCAGGGAAACTATGCGACCGATTCGATGATCATTGGCCCCAAGTTCTTTGAGGTGATCAATCGTTTCCCGAGTAATACTCCCATTACCTTTGGGTTAAATCTGGCATACTCGGAATCCGACTACATCGAGCAAATAACCACCATGGCCACGCAGGCCGTGAACCGATTGACCGATGTCAATCTGGTCTCGTTTGAAATTGGCAATGAGCCTGATCTGTATCTGCAGAATGGGTTCCGTACAGGCTCCTGGGGCGGACAGGTTTATACACAAGAGTGGCTGGACCGAGCAGGTGCGATCTGGGAACAAGTGCTTCAGCCGAACAACCTCCCGAGCAATTTCTTTGAGCCGGGCGCCACAGCATCAACCATTGGAACGTCTTTCCAGGTCCAGGATTTGGATCAGTTTGGCATCACTGTCAAAGCCAACGGGTCGTCGAAGCCGTACATTGCCAGCTGGAATCAGCATGATTACTACTATTACATTGGGGTTTCGACCTATCCGTTGACGGCCTACGACTTTATGACCCTGTCGACAACTAGTGATCAGTTCGCCGCTTGGGTGTCGCAAATTCAGCAAGCGCAAACCACGGGTTATCCATATGCTTTGCGGGAGATGGGTGTTGTTGGCCCGATTGGGCTGAGTGGCATTACCGACGTCTTTGGAGCTGCGTTGTGGTCTCTCAATTTCTTCCTCTACGCCGCAACCCTCAATATCTCTTCGGTCCAGATGCATATGACCGACAACAGCAACGCTAGTGCCTGGCAGCCCATCCCGTATTATGGCAACCAACCATTTGTGCGACCGAACTATTATGCCTTCGCTGCATTCGACCACACAATTGGACCAACCTGCGAGGCCCAGGTTGGTGGATATATCATCCAGGATCCTCCCGGCTCCTATGGCGGTCGGATCGCTGCTTATTCGGTCTACCAAGCCGGCACCCTGGCCTCGATCGTCTTAATCAACTCGAATCCCGCCAACGTCTCGGAGACGAACAAGCCAAGCCTCACCTGGGATTTGTCCCTGCCGAAGCAATTTGCAGGACAGGAACTGTACCTGGCCTATCTCACCAACGATGGTGCGGATGCGAAGCACGGTACAACCTGGAACGGCATCAGCTATGAGGAGAGCGGTGATGGTACCCCCACCAGGGTGAATGACACCACCGAAAGAGTCAAGATTGGCAATGATGGGAGCGCCAGCATCGTCGTTCGAGACTCCCAAGCTGTTATTGCCAATATTGGATCTCCGGTTGGCCAACGAAGGGCCAACCCCAGTGCATGCGCCAAACTTGCTGCCAGCAGCCCCGATGCTAGTCCTGTTACAACTCCGGTCGGCACAAATGCGCCGGCTCCGACCTCTGCTTCTGATAGCTCGTCGTCCTCTACATCGTCGAGTCTTTCAGATAGTTCTGCCCAGTCAAACACGGCGTCACGAACCGGCGGCAGCGCCCGTGCGAGCACCACGAATGGTGTTGCGGGGCTCTCTACGATGATGTTAACGTCAATTGGTTCGGTGGTGCTGACTGGAATCTATCTTGTTTGGATGTAACCTGGATGTTAGTGTATATATGTGTATGTGCCAGGATCTCATTGACTTGGACGGCGTTGATGATCTCCGCCGTCAAAAGATTTACGACAAAAGATATTTGGAACGGTCTGGGGGCCGAGAGTTGTGCGCAAAACGACATGGAATAATCCGAGTCCGTCGGGCGCTAGCAGAGTGCAGTGGTCATTTGGACATACATAGATTTGTGGCCGAGGCCAGAGGATCTCGATCTAACCTGTAATGACGGCGGTTGCTTTGAGGAGTAATAGACGACTTCCTGAAGCCGTGTCATGTACCTAGTGATCTCAGGGGCGAGCACATGTTTGGCGCATGTGTTACTACTTGGTAGGCTGCATGAACTGGTGGCGGCGGATCTGACTGGCTGGCTGACGTATCTTTCTTTGCACATCCTGGTTTCCAGCAACTAGACTCGTATTTTCCCTTCCCCGCGTGAAAAGCTGCGTGAAAAGCTCAGCTGCGTCCGTCTACATTTCCAGGGTTGCCAACATGTCTCATCTCAACGGGTTCGGGTGATCTTGTTAGCCTCGCCAGCTCTCTGCTCGTCCTCCTCCCTCAGCCTGACACCAAAGACCGCTGCTCTCAGCCCCTATGGAGGTCTCGAGCACTCCCCGACGCCCTCACTATCAACTCGGTGCCCTGTCCAACTTCATCCCGCTCAGCGAAGAGCCCAGTGCAGTGTCGACGCGCGGCCAACGTCTCCCGAGTCTGATCCAGAACCGGTCAACCACGTCGCTGTTTACTCTCCAGCGCCGACCACCAACACGGAGGGGCTCCGTCGCGAGCCACCGATCCAGCGACGATGAGGAGCATGGTCCTCCCGAAGACTACTTTGACTCATTCGCCGGGGGCAGGTGGCGCCCCAGCACGCCCTCGGAAATAGACCCTCGCCGAATGAGTCTGGGTCCCGAGATTCTCATGACACCGCAGGTGCGCAGTATGCGGCTGATCGGGCAGAGCAACCCGAGATATCACTGGCACCAGTACTTCAAGACCGAGGAAGAGCTGAAGGAGATGAGGAGACCTATCCGGAAATACTACGAGCGGAATAACTTTCTGGTCACGCAGTATCTCTATATCGACAAGCTGTTGGATTCGTCGCTCCCACATAATCTTATTCAAGAATATGGCCAACCGCGATCCAACGGCCATATGAACACCATTTGTGAAGAGCCACCCTCTGGCAACATCACTCCTGCGGCTGCACCAAATGCCACTAATTCGCCCACGGAGACCAAGTTGAAACGAACCCCGAAAAACTTGTACAAGCTTCCCAGCGAAGACACGCCCCTGTTACAAGACGGCACCGAAGTGACCTCTGAGGCAGGTTTTCCGGAAATCAGCTTTGAGGATATCGACGAGGGCGTGGACTCGGACGATCGGATCGTAACCTTGGCAATCTACATAAACCTTGCAGCCAACATCATCTTGCTCGCCGGCAAAATCGCCGTGATTGTCTTGACTTCATCGCTCTCTGTGCTCGCGTCACTTGTCGACGCGGCGTTGGATTTTCTCTCTACCGCCATCGTCTGGACCACCACGAAACTCATCTCGCGACAAGATCAGTACGCTTATCCAATCGGCCGACGACGACTGGAGCCCGTCGGAGTCCTCGTTTTCAGCGTCATCATGATCACGTCGTTCTTCCAAGTCGCCCTGGAATGTTTCAACCGCCTGATTTCAGGAGACCATAGAGTTGTGGAATTGGGTATTCCCGCCATCGCAATTATGCTGGGCACGGTCGCCATCAAGGGTTTCTGTTGGTTCTGGTGCCGGCTGGTGAAAAACAGCTCTGTGCAGGCCCTCGCTCAAGATGCTGCCACCGACGTGGTCTTCAACACCTTTTCCATCATTTTCCCTCTCGTCGGCTTTTATTTCCAGATCTGGTGGTTGGACGCGTTGGGCGGTCTGCTCTTGTCCTTTTACGTCATCTTCAACTGGACCAGAACCAGTGTCGAGCACGTCCGTAATCTGTGCGGCGTTTCGGCCACGGCGGACCAGCGCAACGTTTTGCTCTATCTCGCAATGCGCTTTGCCAAACCCATCCGCTACATCCAGGGGCTGCAAGCCTATCATACGGGCGACAAGCTCAATGTGGAGGTTGATATTGTTCTTGATGAGAATATGAGCTTGAGAGACAGTCATGATTTGAGCGAGAGTCTGCAGTATGTGCTAGAGAGCGTGCCGGCTGTGGATCGCGCGTTTGTGCATGCCGACTATGCCGACTGGAATCTCCCGAGTCATATGAACCAGCAAGGTTGAAGAGGTTTTTGGAGTTGGGCTATCGCTCAGTTTCAGTGTGTTTATTTACGATGAGAAAGTAGAGATACATCGGGGTCAACAGGCCAGAGTTCGAAGATTAGGGCCAGAAGAATGTATTCTGGACACAAGCGCTGCCGGGAACGGGCAAAGCATGGAATCCTGTAGATGGTCGGCACCTTTGAGTTATGATACCATATTGTCTGAGATAGTATAGGGACCTCACCCCCCCCCCCCAAAACGCCCGGGGAAGAGTAACATGTACCCAGTCTTGCCACCCACCCAGCAAACAGACTAGCCCAGCCGAGAAGAATATCCATCTTTTCCCAGATTTCTCCTACCAAGAGCGAAACACATCTCACCACATCACCACCTGTAAGACATGGTCGGGTATAACAACCCCGTGGTGCCTTCCACCCCAGGGACTTTGATTTCAGGGTGGCTATGGCTGATTATCTTCTAACCATTCGCCTTCGCACTTCCGCAGCTCTTCAGCCCCGACATAGTCCAATTCGGGAAGCCGACTAGGTGATTGAGCGCGTAGAGAAAGAGCCTCCGTGACCGCCATCATTCTGGTTCCATAAGTCGAAAATCAAGCTTCTCCACACTCAACCAGCGTCATCGTCGTCGTTGTCCAAGTCAAAGCGCCGTTCGTTGATTTCGGATGAAGCAGATGAATCCACCGTGACTCCGTGGGAAGCACTCACCGCCTTTGAGGACACTGTTGGTCCTGAAACTGAGCTCGCCGTCCCGATATAATGCATTGAGAAGCTGGAGGGGGAAAAAAAAGATCGAAGCTGGATAAATGTGCAGGCCTCTTCTGCTGATGGCAGAACAGTTAATGCCCGGGGATCCGCTGTTGTTGGGCCGAAATCCTGACAACGTCGAACCTCGAAGACACCATGGGCAGGCCCAATCGGAAACCAGCATCCTGGATTCCACTGTATCAGGGGCTTCCTGAATCCTGGTGTTTGTCAATCATTGGATTAGAGCACACATAGTAACAGTGTTCTTGGATTCCGCTTACCGGTAGCGCTAATATTGTTGTTTGCTGCGATCATGGGTGTCATCTAGGCTGTCAAGTTGGAATTCCAACTCCGTACGAGGTACTCCCCCAGTAGCCCCTATTCCCGCCAAGCCTTATCCCCAAGGCTGTGCTCGTACATAGGATTCTTCCCCCCCCCCCCCCCCCAAAAAAGCCGCCCAACTTCAAAATTCTCACTGGTCTCTAGAGTCCCTTCAGGCGCCCACATGGAACATTACAGGGCTTTAAGTTCCGAAGTCTCAATGTCAATTAGGAGCCCGGACAGGGGAAGCAGCCACCGGGATATGCATCCCGGACTATGAATCTTGAGAAGGATTGACCCTATCCGACTTTAGAATCTATTTATTCTGGTTACCAATTGTCACGCTTTTGATGGCTTGATGTTCATCTACTCCGTACAGACTCTCTTCACGGCCTAGCCGCTTCCAATTGTGTCTGTGTTTGCAGGCCTGTTGTGCCACAGTCCATCCCGGTCCGGGGTTCGCATGGTCCGGGGACTCAAGCTTTGTAGGGGCAAGAAAGAAGTGCCTCCACATGGTGGTCCAGCATCCTATTTCGCTACATTCTGTTTGCAAAGGGAATCAACCATTCAGCGCCGATGTAAAATATGGAGTACCCTGCCATTTTCAGCCGCGCATACGCGTATTGTACATAGACACGTAACTGTTGCCAGGGGACGAATTGTCGAAGGACGAGCTGCTTTCAAAGCAAGCTGCCTTCCATCTTCATGGTCGACTTCGGTCCGTCGCTCCGGAACTAAAAGCCCAGCCAGCCACTGTTGGAAGTATGGTGAGGACACGAAGGGAGACCCAGTGCTCCCAGAAGAGGCTTCACGGCCCTGCGGCAAACATATTTCATATAGCCTTGGCAGTTGCCAAAGGTGTAAATTATTATTTTATCCGAGTTAGCGGCAACACCGCTCTGAGATTGCTTGACGCGGTAAGAAGGGGCCAGTACAAATCACGGACAGGCCCTATGTCAATGTGCCTGCCTTGGAGCAGAGACTTGGTAGTGTTGACATGATCCGTTCCCGCTCCCCCATTCCTGCAACGATTGACAGCTGCCAGCGAAAGACGAAGAAAAGGGGCATCCCACGCCCTCGGAGTGGTCATCCCTGTATAAATTGAAGATTGACGCGGGCGGGCGGGCGGGTTGGGGGTGCTGATGGGGTCGACGGCCAGACCCGCAGAGGTACAATTAAAGTTGAGATAGAAAACTTTTAACACCGAAGAAAACACAGCGGAGGTTCCTCAGACCAAGCAAATGGGGCCGCCCTAGTCGGATCAAAGCATGCTTTTCCCGTTCTTTGCAGTTTACGCTCGCAAAAATTCTCATTCGCCATCCCAATGGATCCACCAGCCATTGGAAGTCCAACACAACCTATCCGTTCTCCACGCTATGGCAAGCACAAAGAAATGAGCCAGCATAGCTACCCCGGCTTTCCATATCCGCAAATGCGTCAATGAAAACTCTAGAAATGCGATGGCGATGATAGGATAGACGACTATCGCATTCATGCCTTGTGATAGGCAGGGTTGGAGAGTGGTGAATAGTTTTACTCCGAGTATGGCGAGGCGGGTAGAGGGGGAGGTAATGGGTGCGTCGGCGAAACTATAGAATCGATAGAGCAATAGGGATAACGCCGGCCGATCAAGCTGTTGTGCCGGTTCAAGGAGGAGCTGTTGCCGGACCGGTGATGGTGTAGGGGATTTTGGTAAAGGGGAAGATGGAAGGGACGATGAGGCATGCTTTGCCCGGAGGATCATAGTGCTATTAAGCTTGAGGTTTGCAGACTCGCGCCGTGTCGACGCGGACGTTTTGCGTGCGAGTTGCTCCCGGTCTGCCTCGCTGCCGCTTGTGTACCCATGGTCGCTGATTACCGCTTCGGATCCTCTCGGCTCCTGAGACACCGATCTCGGGGATCGAAAGAATGATCGCTTTGGTCTAGAAGGGACATCGCGATTTGGTCTTCCCTGGGGGGAGTTCCCTTTTTGTGGTGTATCCAACTTCTGGATCCGTCGGCCTGGAGTTAATTCCTCTGGTTCCATTGAGTTCCGCCTCCGTGCGGCAGGAATATCATCAAGTCTACCAGAAGAGACGACCTGAAGGACATCGTCTGCGCTCGGCCGTTCATCTGGGTTCAAGGACAGAAGTCGCTTGAGAAAAGAGTAGAGTGCAGGCGGTAGTTCTGGGCGTAACTTGCGCTGATCGTCAAATCCTCCCCAGCTAGTAATTTCTGCTCTCAGTTCATCTATGTCTTCACGCTCTTCGTGAAGGACGTTTGCGGAATTGTAGGGAAGGTTTGCAAAGCAAAGAAAATGTAGAATCATGCCCAGTGAGAAGATGTCGGACTTTGACGTAAAGTTCTCAAATGGTCCACCTGGAGAGATGCGTCGGAGCACTTCAGGTGCACAATACGATATCGTCCCGGTAGCGCCGGTGGATTTTCGAGTAGCATATTCGTACTGGACTTCGCCAAAGTCGCTGACTAGGACTCGGGTCTCACCGCCGACAGTGTGTAAGAGGCAATTGCTGGGTTTCAGGTCTCGATGGATGAAGCCGGCGTGATGAAGATGCCTCAATCCGGATGTGATGTCTTTGAAAAAGTTGTAAATCTCGTCGAAATGCAACTTTTTGGGTTCATTTGGCCGCCGAGGCAGGTCTGACTCCCCCTTTGACTTCCGACGAATCCGTTCTTTTAGTTCTTGAGTCGTCGTGGATGCTTGCGCCGAGCCTAGGACGTAATTCTGCATGTCTCCTCCATTGCAGTATTGCTGCAGAATGAATGCGCAGGGGACGCTTGGGCCAAATGTGCTGATTTGGAAGTCCTCCAACCAAACGTGCCGGTAGGAGACTAGGTTTTGGTGGGACAAAGTCTGCAGAAGCTGGACCTCGACAAGGACCTTCTCCAACCAGGCATGGTCATCTCCAATGGGAACACGTTTGCAAGCAAAATGACCGAGGGTAACGCCGTCGAGGACATGTTTGACCAACAGAACAACGCCTCGGCCACCTCTTCCGAGCTCTCTTTCTTCGACAAAGAACTTCTCGAAGTAGTTTGGGGAAAAGGCCGTCTCCGAGATCCCGTGGGCTTGACTAGCAGGCACCGGAGCGCTGGCAATAAACTCTGCATTTGGAGGCGGCGACACAGTGGCCGAGGAAGGATGAAGCCGAGAGCGGACGGGTTGGGCGATTCGGCGTCTCGGGGAAGGTGGTGCAGATGTTTCGTTTGAACCAGGAAGACTTCGGGCGAGCATTTCAAAATAGCCCTCTGTGATGAAACTCGGCTGATCTTCCATTGGGCTTGATCCAGGATCTTGGGTGCTTGAGGATCCTTGTCTATGCCACGGGCGACCGCACGTCGGACAGTCGGAGGAGCGTCGTTCTACATCCTGGTTTCGATGGAAGGGAACTAGTTGGTTGGTTCTCGGATCACGGTAAACAATCGTGTCTGCGTGGCGGCTGGTCTCATCAGTTCGGGACTGGGTCCGACGTGATTGTTTCCTTTCCTTGGTGTGGTGTCTCACTTACAGCACGATCTCGCGGTTGTTGTCGTAGGGGATGATGGAGAGCGTCGGAATGTCATCTCCGGTGCCTTCGTCCATCTTCTAACGTCGATCAGCAGTAATTGGGAGACGAGGCACGGGCATTTTGAAGGAGGCTCTGGTGGATCCAGATGAGCAGGTGCGACTTACGGTGGCGGCCGTTCCTGCGATGTGAGAACTGAGAAGAGAATACCGTGGTCACTTGAGTCGAGCAAGAGTCAAGCGATCCAGCCGAGTGAAGCGCACTGCATCATGCCGCAGGATGACTTGGTAAGCGGCCGAAGGGATTCATCTCCCACAAATTCATTGTCAGAGGCAGATACAACCACGTATGACGATCTATATTTTGTCCGGCGTCGACTCTCTGCCTCGAGATAATAGGGTGACGGCGCAAGACGGCGTAAGAAGAGCTGTGCAGCTGTGACATGGAGCGGGTGGCGGAATTTGGGGTCGGACGATCTCAAATCTCGATGGAAATTCGACTTCTAATGTCAAATGACGGTGGCACTTGCAAAGCGGAACAAAGAGCCACGGAAACCAAGTCCGCCACGATGACTAAGAGTACATTTCATTCCCATCGTCCAGAACGCGCAAAAGGGACATTACATTACCACGCTATCAGCTTTAACCGTGTCCGGGCCTTGGAAATACTGGCACCGTGTCTACATTATTCACGTCAAATCCCAACAGAGTGCCCTGGTTGCTATGCTGCCAGCCCTGCCCCGTCTGTTGATTGACAAAGGCGCTTTGTCGGAATGGATTGGTGCTTCCCGTCACGTTTGTTGTCACGGGGCCTCCAGACGTCGTCGGCCGGTTCTTCGCGAACGGATTCGTACCTGTTCTTTGAGGTTGGAGAGGCGACGGAGACGAGAGGAAGGATGGGTTCGAAGGAAAAGGTTGCTCTGGTGAGACTGGAGAGAGGGTTGTCTGGTCGTGCATGGTCCCTGCCGTGTGGTCGTTGTGGGGAATGGCGCCAGTGTTGTGCTTCGCAAATGGATTGGTCGACGACCGGACCGGAGCAGGAGGGCTGACCGGGGAAAATTGAGTGCTTCCGGTATTCATCGTGGACTGCCGGAACGGATTGGTGGATGTTGGCTGTGGTTGTATGGGAGACAGCTGAGCCGACGGAAACGATTGTGACGGGAAGTTCGCCACGCCGTTCTGAGGGATCGGTGACAGCTGTGTCGAAAACTGGAACCCCCCTGCTGGCTGTACCTGCTGCTGTGGCTGAGCTCCATATCCACCGAACCCTGCACCTGTGAAATCTGTTTGCAGAGGTTGAGTCTGAGCCTGCGGCAGGGTCTGACTTTGGAACGTCTGCTGTTGCTGCAGAAATGGATTGTATCCCATCTGTTGAGGCACAGGTGCTTGCTGATAGGACTGGGCTTGGGGTGTTCCTTGCTGAAATTGAGGCTGCGGGTTGAAGTTGGCTTGACCCATCGTCTGCTGGTTCTGCTCAATGGACTCAAAGAAGTCAATCAGGTCCGGTGCTGGGCCTTTAGGCGGTGACTGCAAGGGTTGCGGTTTGGCTGCAGATGATGCCGCGGCGACTTCTTTTGTTGCCGGCTTGTCGAAGGGATTGGATGCTGGAGCGGCAGAAACTGGCTTCCCGGTCCTTTTCGCTTCTTGCTGCGCCAGATATTGTCTTCGATTGAGTTCAAAGTCCGGATCATTGAGATATTCTTCCAGAGCATTGGTCAGGGTTGTTGGTGCGTGCTTCAATCTCGGTACCTCCAGGCGAGTCGACATTTCATACTGTCTGGCAAGGCTGAGATATTGCACCACCATTTCCGTCTGCCTGCCAAAAGTCTTGTAAATTTGCAGTGCCCGCTCAGCGTCAGGACGGGACATTTCGAAGTAATGTTCTATGTCTGAATGAGCCAGAGCCGCCTCCATTTGATCCGCTTCGCCTACCTAGAACATTGATAGTGCCCTCGTTCATTACCTTGAAGAGCTCCAGCAAGTCCAGCGTCAAAAGACGAAAAGCCGTCAGTGAAATTTCGTTATCCGGATCATGGGTGCCCAGCAACTGCAAGAGTAAGTCGAGATCCAAGCCGGTGTCTCTCGATACAACTCACATCACATCGCACCAACGCCTCTATTTGATCCTGCACAATCTCGGTTTGCCTCAACAGCCCTTTTTCCACCGTCAGTCTGCGCATCTTCCCAGCTCCTGACTTGACGAAGTCTGTCTTGGTATCACGGAAGGCTCGCACTCGCTCCAATAAGTATTCCGAGTACCTTCGGATATTAAGACCTTGAGTTTGAACTGTTCTCCTGTCAGACAGTGCATACAACCTTTCGACCGCGGTTTGTCCCATTCTGCGTACCTTCTGTGAAGCTGCTGATTGCCAACCTCTTGGGCGATTCGGATATGTACCTCAAAGTAACCTCGGGCTGACCTTCTCTTATCATGAGATGGACCACGATTAACGCCTTGAAGACAATCGTCCATGTCGAGTCTCTCAGACGAAGTTGTAGAGTACGGAAGACTTCGGCGACACCTGATTCTCCGCCATTCGTGGCAGACAGTATGGGCTCGATGTACTTGGACTTGGGCGCAGCCAACTAACACGCCGTCAGCTCTGATCAAGCGGTCTGCGCGCCATCCTGACCTTGATTTTTGTGGCGCCTTTTACAATCTTCTCCATTGTGACTTGTCGGGCCGGGTGGTGTTCAAGCTCTCTCGAGAGGGATGGATGATGCTTGAGTTGGTCCAAGGTGAGGGCAGTTTCCGAGGCGTCCGCTTCAGGCCTGTGAACTCAGGAGCAGGCGAAGTCAGGTCGGGAGAAGAATTATGCTAGAGAGGTAGCCATGTTTTCACAAGGACATAATGCACAAGGTGGCAGAGCAGGATTACACAGCCACAAACAGCGCCGGCTTCCCAAAATCAGACTGCGTTGGTTGTTGCTGTGATGGCTGGCGCAGTCGTAGTGGCAGTTAAAAAGCTGGCTGGGTTGTTCCACGACGATTGTCACTGAAACGATGCACAGGTAGAGGAAACACTTGGAGGGAGGACGAGGCCGGATAGAGGAGTCAAATGACGGGTTTCTGGTGTATCTATCATGGCCCTATCACCATGGCGCCATTAAATTTAAATCCCGTGTGATGGTGTAGCAGGCAGGATATGGCGTTCAAGCCACTTGGACTTGATGACGCCGCAGTCGGGCTGCCCTTCCACTTCCATCTGCGGCCGCCGTTGTTGCCCCGAGCTTCCGTGCTTCGCTCCATCCCCTGCCGCCTCTTGGCGATATCAAATAATAGCAACCGACTCAGCCGAACTCGCTTGTTGTCTATTTTGTCTTTTCTCACAGATCAACATCCTTTCCTTCTTTCTGCCGGTTGAGCAACATGGCCAGCGGGCCAGCCGGCGCATCATACCGGTCCATATAAATTTCCACCATCCTGACTCCCGTCCCATTCACAAGCTTCTCCTGTTTGAGGACCTGCTCAAGCTCGCCATACGTCCTGGCGGACGCAGTGAAGGCATCTTCTGGTGCACCGAAAAAGCTGGGTGCTTTCAGATAGCGCCAGGTGGAGATATCATTATACCCTTTTTTCATGCCATGAATACAGCGCTCTATCGTATAACCATCGTTATTAATCAAGAACACCACCACGTTGAGATCGTGTCTAATGATCGTCGCGAGCTCCTGGGCGGTCATCTGGAAGCTGCCGTCACCGATGAATAGAATGGTTCGAGCGCCCTTGATGTCGTGATACTTCGACGAAGCCATCAGTTCGCGCTGGGCTAATGCCGCGCCCTGAGAAGCGGGGAGCATGTATCCGATAGAAAGCCAAGTAATGGGGGTAAAGAGTCTTGTATGCTCGGGCAAGAGCATCTCTCGAACGCCATATCCAGCGGTCCCGGTTTCGCCAAAGACAATATCTCCAGGCCGCAAGAAGGAATTGAGAAGACGCCAAACTTTGTCTTGCTTGATAGAATCGTCACGGGAAACTTCTGAGAAGGACAAAAGCTGGCCACGAGGGAAAGTTGGACGGCTGCCACTTTTCTTTAGTCTCTTCAAGTCTAGTTTCTGCAGGATCTGGCTGAGAGCGTATTGTGGCGAAATGTCGCGATGGAGCACGTCACCAATCTTGATACCATCCCAACTAAAGCAGATGGCGGCAGCTGTTTGGGGCACGCCAGTCCAATTGTAAGTATTGGTGGAGCTGAGGTGAGGACCAAAATACATGGCTAGATCGGAGCCATCAATGAAAGCCTTGGTGCTCGCGTCTGCGAAGCTGCCGCGGTACATACCATGGACATTGACGAGTGTTTCATTTATGAGGCCTTTGCCGGAGGTTGTCGTGAACGTAGGCCATACCGTTGATGATACCATTTTTTCGACGTGGTCCAAGATGCCCAGTGCTCTTGTCTCTCCGTCCACTAGGATAACAGGCTTTTCCGCAGTGTACATCCTCTCGAGAACGCTGTCCAATACCACGTCGTAAGCAGGGTTAGGGACGTCTCTGGGAACGGCGATTTTGTGAATAAGATGTTCTGCGACAACCGGGGCTGAAACAATGTCCAGAGGGACTTCGATGTAGACTGGTCTGCAATGTATCATGCATTGCTGCAGAGCTTGATCGATCTGCTGGGGAGCAGTACGAGGATCAAGCAAATTAGTCTGCGCGACGGTAACGTGCGATTGCATCTGGCCGAAGTGTCGATAGTCTCCATCCCCGAGGGTATGGTGCACCATCAGCCGCGATGATTGGGTGTTTCGAGGAGGCGTGCCCACGATATGTACGACTGGGGCTCGTTCGGTGAATGCGCAGGCAATAGCATTAATGGCTGATAGCTCGCCGACTCCGTACGTGGTAATCAGAGCCCCGAGGCCATTGATTCGCGCATAACCATCTGCGGCATATCCTGCGTTAAGTTCGTTGGTGTTGCCCACCCAGAGGAGCCCGGAAGGGACAACATAGTCCAATAAACGAAGATTGTAGTCTCCTGGAATCTACTCAGTCTCTATTAGTCGATACCGACGAAGACAGCAACAGCTTCGCAGAAGAGAAGAAGCCTCTCGAAGAGCGGAGGACTCACGCCGTGGACCGCGCCGACACCGAGTTGCTTTAAACGTGTAAACAAATATTCTGCAACTGTTGTAGTTGGCAACATAGCTGAAATTTCGGATATCAAGAAGGCGATGTAGAATATAGTAGCAGAGTGTTGGGGTTATCTGACAGAGGGATCCTTGCAGCGGTTTGAGGTCTTGTCTGAGTGCGGGCTGGATGTCGATTCTAGAACGGACCATCAACTTTGGACTCTTGCTTGAGGACAAACAGGCAGCTATTTTTCTACCAGGTTATGTACATTGATATACCTTTTTTATATGATAATACCGGACTAAATGGATGCAGTGCAACAATTAAACTCCCGCAGAGATGCCAATTGCCGTTTAGTGTTGTGCAATGCTGATTCTCCAACTACACCCTCACAGATTGTGTTTAGGAAATCTTATGTATGGGACAGTGTTGGGATGGGCCCGAGCCCTTTTATGGCGGCAAAAGATTTGAATAATGGAGAACAGAATGCAGTCCTTACTGTCAAGAGTCAAGACCCTACCCACCTTCGTCCTTTGTAAGTTGTCGCAGGGCGGAGAGGGGATGATGGCGGCTTCGGAATTACAATTCTCCGCTTCCATTTTGGGGATACACTTCGAGCGTTACTTCCAAGAGTCAGGGCGATCAGGAGGCGGGTGGAAGAGCCCTGGAGACAGGATAAGCGCAGTAAAAGACAGGACGCGAGAGTTAATTTCACCACAAATTCAAATTGTTCATTCATCGCATTGCTTGTTTCATTCTCAGTCTGTCAATATCCGAGCTGCTGTAACGTCAAGCATACGTGGTCCCTCCACAGTCAAAATGCTGGGATTCGCCTCCAAATCCTGAAGCTCCTCCTGCTCCCGTGCCAGTGCGAAGACGAAACGTCATAAAACGATCGTGAAGAAGCAAACCTCTGTCGCCTTCGCCTTTCCCCTGTCTCCTTGATGCTGACCCCGCCGACCTGATTCGCTTCGGATGAGATTCGAAACCCCGCCGATAGACGACACTACCGAAAGCTAATGGATACAGGTAAAGGTTTTCCATTTTTTGAAAGATGTCCTCAGGTCCCATCAAACCAAAGTATCACTTATACATCATTCGAATAAGACATACATATCCATTCTGGGAGTATACCGAAAGGGAAAGAAAAGGATCCCGGCATCGCACGAGGATCAATCCATCATAAAGTCGCCCCGGAGCATTCTTTCGCCAAGGGCATCTGGTTTCTTCATCAACCTGGCAGGCGGCGGCTCGACGGGCTTTGAGATTTCTTTTGGCGGTTCGGGATTGGAAATGCTTGCGGAGCGAGGACGAGTCGCGCCTTGGCTAAAGGGATTGCCCGAGGAGAAGGATGGGGAACGTTTCGATCTATCCCGTAGGGCTTCGGACCAATTGAAGCCTTCTCCTGTTGGACATCAGTAAGAGACAAATGACTTGGCTTTGCAAGTTGGGGCTAGAAATGGAGGGCAAGAACACTTGGACGGTATGAAAGGGACAGGCCTCGACTCTTACCTGCAGTCTTGGCCGTCCCCGACGTAGCTCGACGTGATGGAATGGCATTTTCGAACTTCTCATTTAGAGTGAAAAGGGAGGAGGAGGGGCGCCTACCACCGCCAGCAGCACCAGGGCTCCCTCCTAGTCTAACATCTCTTAAAGCTTGTGCGCCGAAACTGACCCGTCTAGCAAAGGATGGCGAGGATGGAGGGTGTACCGTGGCCCGCGAGGGGTCATCCTCTTCAAGAACAGCAGGCTCGTCTCCGAAACTGTTTTTGAAATCTGGGGAGCTTGACATGGACGAGGTGGCGACACTCGCTCGTCGTTGCAGTCCGAAAGCGGCAAAGGGGGTGTGGTTGGAGGGGTTCGTGGTCAGGCCAAGAGCAGTGATCGAGGTGCCTCTTCGGTGCTGTGGAACGGTGGGAGAGGACGGAACACCCGGGGAGGGAGGGGAGGAGGACAGAGAAGAGGGAGAGGAGTTTGTTCGTGGGTTGAACATATCGACAAAGGACGAGCGACGGCGGTGCTGTGGAAGGGGAGGAGACGGTGGTGCAGGGTTGCGTTCAGACATGACGGCGAGCTGACTTATAGGTGGGTGTGTAGCCGCGTTGAAGAACGCGGAATTCAAGGAACGAAGATCGTATCTCGTATGGGGCCGGTTGTAGCTGGATTCTTTACAGTGTTAGGTGAAGGTCGAGGACGAGCAATGAGTAGGACAAAGGAGATGGCCCCCAGTCACGTCATTGTAGCGGGGGGATTTCTATTTCGGGTTGGGATGGGAAGAAAACAATGACCAGTAGCGGTGATCAGATAGTTTGATGAGAAGCCCTTTTGTAGTTCGGATAGCAAGCGGGAGGGTGAGGATGGTATTGGGAACGATGAGCAAGGGAGAAATAGAGGAGGAGAGCAAGTCGAAGTGAAGGGGGAGGAAAAGATGGTTTACATAAGAGGTAGCAGGAGGAAAGGCCCAGATGCACAGACTCACATACACACACACACACATCACACACCACTTGCAGTTTGGGAGCAGATGCTCAGATGCTAGATTCACCAGCTCGGTTTCCTTTTCCTGCACTGCATCGGGTGTCGAAAACACGCAGTCAGCTCCGAGCTAGACGCCCAATTGGTTGGTCGGTGGGCTTAGGGGCGCGGAAGCAGCAAGAAGGTGAGTGTGAGAGGGCTTTGGTCCCAGGCTCCCAGAGGCATGGGCTGCATTAGCTTAGTGACCCATCCCCAGGCTGTGCCGGCTTTCCTGGGCCTGGAGTCGCCTAAGATTGGGCGTCGCTAGTCCCTGGGAATCCCTAGCGGTGCCCTTAAGCAGAGCCCCGGCACCCACCGCCAATGATCGGCACCTACTGCGTTGCTTAGGCCTTGGCAGAGAGTCACAAAGTGTGGGGTAAAGCTGCCAGGCATCGAGGCATCAAACACAAGCACCCTTGTATCTGCCATCCAGGGCTCCAATCATCGGTCAATCGCCCATCCACTGCATCATCTTCCATCATTCAGTCCCTCTTTCTTCATACTCTCTTCGGGAAATGATTCTCCATCTTCACTTTTGCCACTCACGCCCTCCTACGCACTATACACGCCACTTGACACGCGACCGCCTTCAACAGTCGCGGTTCCTCCCTACGAGTCTCACGAGCACCTGCGCACAGTCGCCTTACTGCTGATTGCACCAGGACTGCTGGACTCCTCCATACCTGCAGCTTTGGATTATCTCGGTCAGTCTACATTAAAAATACACAACCCTTTACCACTAGAAGTCACTATGCGCACATGGGAGTGCCTTTTTTCGGGGAATACTCAGACCTTGTTCACGCACGCTTCGCAACGGCTTCTTCCATTCTCAGTCAGCTGAGTGACCGGGTCCTTGCGGAACATCATCACCCCTCCCACCCACCAAGGGGGTCACACTCTTCGACAAGTAACATAAAGTTCCACAAAGTACCTCGCTGAAGCCTGAAAGGGGCCTGAAGCACGGACCACTGGACCCTGCTTGCCAGCCATGGGAATGCAGCATGGTTATTATGCTATGGAGACAAATATTCTTTGGTGCACTATTCCGAAACCAGATATTGAACTGCTTCCGTCAAGAAAATGCGACAATGCCGCTTTCTGTCCGTATAAATTGCCGAATGCTGTTCTTGCGACCGTCATTGATGCATCCGGCCGGCTAAAGAATATGCTCTTTGTGTTCAGAGAGACTCAAGGTAAGTCTTGATTTATTTCCTTCATGTCACTTCTGATTCCTTCGCCTCTACTGTTTCGCTTTTCTCTCTTGAAACGAAAATGGCTCCCAAGATGTATCGCAATGACCTCGGGCCCCAGGCACCCAGGACCTTGAGACCCTCTCATCCTTCTTCCAATATGCAGTCAAGATTTGTCCAGTCGTCTCATCGGTCGGAGAGAATGGGCACTACGACGCAGCTGGAAGGTTTCGCTCCCAATGCCTCTCCTAGCACGCATCAATCCCCAATTTCGAGAGGAAACATTCGTCTATTGGCAGCGATAGGGAATCGCGATTCGCATAGCGAGCTTGGGCGGTTGCGTTCGGCCGTTGAGGGGCTCGAAGATGGCCAGATGAACCAAAATCGATTTATCCCACCCTCGAGTGACTCCACGGAGCCACTCGAGCTACCTGAGATCGACGTTGATAGCTCACCGGAAGAAGTCGACAATATGGTCCAACACATGATCGACTACTTGGTGAAATGGACCGATGTGAAGCACGTCGAAGGATCAGCAACAGTCTTCCAAGACATCAGACTTATTAACGCCTCCCTACAGAACATCATGGAACTGCCCGAGGAGGTAATCTCTTCTCCTACGGTCCGGGCCGCTCTCAGAACGTTCAGAAAACGGTACGAAACATTCGCCACCATCTGGGCCAGGGCTATTCATCGCGCGCTCATCGGCAAGCTCTCTGAAGTCGAATCTCAGGCGAAACGCCACCCCTCCACCTTTCCAGAATCAAGATTTACTTCTCTCGTGTCAGAAATACGTACCGTGTCCTCGGAGTACGCCTTGTTAGTATTGCTAGACTCTGCGCACGACAACATCAAACTGCTTGTTCCACCAGGTGCCGCGAAGGAATTGTTGGAACACTGCGCCCACTTGCATCAAGTTTTTCAGAACGCGGCTTACAATTCCGAGCAAAAGGAGTTGTGGCTTTTGATCTGGCGAGGCTTGAAGACTGCCTTTACTGCCTTTGAACAAGGGGGAGCCCCGAAATCTCCGACCAACGTAGAGCGTGATCGCAAGTTCTTTGAGATACCTGGAGTGTATCGTGAATTTGAGCGTCTGATCAGCTCGTCGGACGCGGCTAACCCAAGAAGCATTGAAGATATGGTCGGGAAATACTGTCGATATATTGACGAGTGTCAGGTCGATCCGGGCAACAAATATGAGTCTCTCCAGCGACCGCGAGACGCGCCTTTGGAAAGTCATACCAAAGAAGCCTTGAAAGAATTCATTCAAACAGGCAAATTTGAGACAAGCACTCTCTCCAAGATCCATTTCGCGGTCGCACGGTTTAACAAGATCACTGGTGGGCCGATCAAAATCAGGCGATGGCAGCATGACGTCGGCCATACAGAATGGGAGACCTTCGCACTGGATCTCCCCTCACCGGCATTGAGAGACACTGTTGAAAGGCGACCTACCTACTCGGATCTTCCTTTGAGTGCACGATCTCAGTTAACCTTCGTTGAAATTGATGGGAGAGAGTCCTTGGAAACTGCTGTACCGGAAGAATCATCGAAAGGTCTGTTTCCATATCCCAAGGGAGTCAACATGAAAAGCGCATTTGACTATGTCTACTACCCCTTTCCAGAGACGCGTGCTCATGAACTGGTCCAACACGAGCAAATTTCCAGGGAGATGGGTCAACCTGGAATGATTTCTGAGGGGCCACGAGTCGAGTATCTCATCAATCAACCTCCCCGTCATGCTCGCGACCCTGCAGATCTTTCAGTATCAAAAAAGACCCTCGGTCCACTTGAATGGATTCGTTTGGTAATGCATCAAGTGCTCCCACAGAGACGCCCTGTACCTGATGCCAAGCATCCGAAAGTCAGCGTTCTCCCTTCACGCCGCTCGCAGAAATTATCTACGTTAAACCAACGGGCTCTTCCCATTGATCCAAAGGCAAGAGTGCACAAGGTCCCGACAGCAACTCCAGACCTCAAGCTTCGAGGTGGAGGACCTCAATCGAGTCGCCTGGGGCCATCATCTAAGAGAAAATGTCATTTCAATCCGTTAGCCTTTCGACAGATGATGGTGGAGACTTTACAGAGGGAGATTATAAGGAGGGAGCTAGAGAGCGGAAGGGGTGGTCTCAGTAAATACCTCCCTGACGATTCGATGCTATATCTGTTGGAGCAAACAACATACGATGTCCAGAAGGCAGTACATTTGTGGCAACTATCTATGGGATACAGAGGCATCGGTCTCGCTGGAAATACGACCAAGGAGCCACATCATTACCTTAGTGCAGGTGAGATGGCCTCCAATCAAGCCGCTAGCAAGATGAGTCCGCTTTTCGGAGGAATCCCTGTTGATAATAACGCAGCGATATATGCTTACCGACTGGAGACTCTGGCTCCAAGCGCTACTTCGCCGGTAGCAGCACATTCACCGCACGGTGATGATAGTGATGACGACAATCAGGCCCATGATCAACCTTTGCCGAGACCAGCCCTAGGTGAGCTTCCTGTCGATGTGGGCGTTTACGATGAAAATGGGAGCGAACACAGCAGCCAACACAGCTCGAATCGAGAAAACCATCCACCAAGGCCTCCCCAGCCTCCCCAGCCTCCTCAACCTCCTCACCACTCCCCTACTCCAGAACCAATCCTTTCACAATGTCATCCTTGTCCCATGTACGAAGGCCAGTACCACCACGTATGCAGATGTACCCATGTTGAATACCCTGAGCTGCCACCGCCTGATAGTTTTGACGGGAATTATAATTCTGCCGGCAGACCGAATCGAGGGTCGAGTCCTCAGCCAGCAAATAACGAGAGCGAAGATCCCGTGGACGAAGGAAACGATGCTCCAGTAGGCGGCACCCCTGGCGCTGCCCGTGGCCGCAACAGACGACCACCGAGAGAAGAGCCGCGATCCGACGATGAACTATACGTACGAGAAGTATTTGCTGGGGATCAGGGCTATGAAAACGCGCTCAGGGATGGAGGAAATGGAAACTTTGCGAGCGTTGTGCGTAGTATCCTATCCGGGGGCTTAGAGTGGACTGTTGACCACGAGTCACGAGCCATTCTGATGACTACAATTGGTAATCTGGCAGAAGAAATTAGGAAGCTTAAAGACAGGTACCTCGAACTGTTGGAGGAGGGACCGAAACCTTTCATGGAAGGGCTCAATGACTCCAGAATTCCGAACCCGGACGTCCCTGCCACAGTCGACATCTGTCAAAGAGCAGCCATCGATATGAGGAACCATCATGCACGACTGCTTCAATTCTTTAATTACGAGCACCCGCGAACGCATCTCGGCTTCCGCCACCAGTTTAACCGGTTTGTTCGAGCTTTGAGAGAGCTACGGCAGCTTGTGGAGGAGTACGACCACGAAAATCCTCAAGGAAATAGCGGAGGTGACCACCACCAGCAAGATCAAGGGAGTAGAACAAGGGACGAGAGCGTCAATCAAGAAGAAGGCAGCGACGACACTCACTCCGATAGCGAGACTACTCTTTCCCCACGCGAGAAGACTCGGCTTGTCAATCATCCAACGTCACCAAAACGCTATAAGGCCTTAGCCCTCCCCACCCGTGGCGAATACGAGTTGATGTTTGTGGACGAAATGGAGCGCGAACTGCAAAAAAATCGCGGTGTTAAGGACCTCGAAAATGTTCTTGGGAAGAAATACAAGAAGGCCGACCTAATCGACAAGCTCATGGCCCTCGACGGAGAAGGATGTCTTGGACATGGTGCAACAGAATGCTATCGCCATATTACTGGCAACCCGACATCTCGCGGTCGACCGAAAAGATTCAATTTAGAGAAGGCGCTCACACAATACCACTCGAATCGTAAGAACGAGCGCATTCTAGCCCAGAGGGCGAGGAAGGATGCTAGGAGACAAGCGAGGATTGGTTGGGGGATCCACTCGCCTGCCCCAGTGATGCCGAGGGTCCAGCCGAGCCAGATGCTCTTCACTCAACCTACTGGGGCCATTGATGCTGAGACTCAGACAACGTGGTCTCAAGACTCCGAGGAGTCGGATACATGGAGTGAGGATATTGCCGACCCGTAGTGGAACGCAAAGCTGTCGGGAGGGAAAGGAGGGTATTTTCATTTGTTGATGGTGAGGGAAATAGGACGAGTTGTCGTTGCAACCTGTCCGGGAGCATATAGATGGATTATGTTCGGTTTTTCAAAGATACTCCGTAGACCAAAGTTATAAGGCAATGTTGTCACAGCAAATTCAGAGAAGACGATTGAGTTCCCACTTCCCCCATTTTAATTTTTTTTTTTGTTTCTTCCGGCCCCCACTACCTATACGCAATTCTACGCCTGTCTGAGCCAAGAACTTGCACAGAGGAAGTGATTCCCAATGCACGCCAGTCTCTAAACTCGTAAGCGTGTACCGGGTAGTGGCGGGGTGGCAGTGCGAAACGCGTGAAATTTGATCTGCAGTAGGAATCCTCAGACTCCGTACGAGGTACACTCTCGTATACGAGTACGGGTTCAGCGGGAGATTCAGGTTCAGGGGGAGGAGAGCTCGATCGCTCGTTGGCGAGGCTGACTGCGGTCGATTGGAGGGGTGTCATTGGCTGCAGGTCAAAGACACAGCCTCGCTGGCATTTTTCTCCTCTCGATTCTGAAACGCGCTTGCGGCAAAGCCAAAACCGACCCTTCTCCATTATATTGCGGAGCCCACTCTCTCTGTCTACGAGCATTTGGCGCCTCCAGGGTAGATCTTCAGTCTGATTTCTCTGCTATCAACAGCACCGGACGAGTACCGGGTGTTTGATCGGTGGTACCAATCCACCTCCCTCGCTGCTCCCACAGACATCAGTGGAGATTTAACAAACCCGCTTACACATCAAACGCGCACTGCTCGAGTGCTGGGGTACAATGGGTACATACTCTACCCCCTTTTGCCGATGCGGAGACAAACGCCATGCCCGCCGCCCCCATGATTGACATTTGACATTGCAGCCAAGAAGAACCGATCCATCGCCTGCGGCGGACGCAAGACGATCTTCTTGTTTCACAGCAGCAAACTAACTGTGGGTAGCCGGTTAGTCCACACAATTTCACAACGGTACAACGGTCTAGAGTGGGGGAGGGAAAGGCGATCGCATGTTCAAGGAACCCACGGTAGGGACTGTGTAGGTGGGTAGAACGGGGAGGACAGCGGACGGGGGACAGGAAACCCGGGGGGCGTGATGACAAGACCTCAAAAGGTTGTACCTAGGGAAAGGGCAGAGTTAAGTATCGCTTTGAATCCCTCCCTTTCGGTTCTGCGACTTCTCTTCATACAAGCAAGCAGTCTTTCCTTTCGATTCTGTTTCTTTTGCCCTCGCGGATCCCCAGAGACGAGACTATCAAAGCGCGTGTTGACAGCAGCGGCCTCATTTCACCTTTGCAGGACTGATCTCCGTCCTCCCATACAGTCCATATATTCATTCATTCCTTCACCAGCCTTCAATCAAGACTTGCAGGACATCAATTACAGCACAATACATACCTCACCCAGAATCACGAAAATGCGCCTGTCCACCATCCTAGCGACTACTCTGACCCTGGCCGGTCCTCTGGTGCACGCACAGGACCTCGGCTCGCTACTCTCCGACGCGACCTCTCTCGTCTCCAGCGTCGTTTCCGCCATCGACTCCGCCACCGCGACCGAACCGCTCATCACGAGCATCGAGTCCGCCATCCAGAGCGCCACGAGCCAGTTGCCGTCGGTGACCGGGTCGGCGGGCAGCATGCTCTCCTCGTACCTCTCGGAGGCGAGTTCGGCGCTAGACTCTGCCACGGCGGGTACTGATTCTCCTGCGACCGCTGCGGCCACCGACACCACCGCGACGGCGGCGGGCACGGCTGCAACGACCGGCGCAGGCGCGAACGGTGCAGCAGATAGAGCCGCCGTATCGGGCATGGGCATCTTTGTGCCGGCAGTTGTGGTGGGCGTTGCCGCCTTGTTGTAGCGGCACTAGACATCTGGCTAGACGATCCTCCCCTTGCGGAAGCGCGCTGAAGGCGGAATGACTCTTTTGGAGGAAGGAAGGGCGTCGTGTGGCAACCGGGCTGAGGGCAAGCCCAGTAGCCTTTCATGTTTCGTTTCTGAATTAAGGCAAACAATCCTTCCTGGCAAGGAGGTCGAAAAACAAAATCAAAAAAAGGAAGAGATAACAAGGAAGAGGACTGAATATTTCGCAATGTGGCTTTCCCGCCTCAGCACCCGAACTTGGACCAACTTGGGCCCGGCGTCATGGATCCATTCGAAGCTAGGGAGGGGCGGTTGCTTTCGGGACGGAGTACTCATATTAAACCAACAAACATATCAATGGACCGGGACCGAGACTACGAGGGGGCCATGAGATGGAACGATAGCGGCGAAGGTTGGCGAGCCCGAGGTAGAGCATCGTCGTGCATCGGTGAGAGGTTGGTAGGCTGTAGCCCAGCATTCGATGTAAGCATGGTTGCATGTTTGTATACTAGGTATATGTCGGCGCCTCCTATACTTCTCTTCGATCCCTGCCTCCTCTTCCCTTTTGGTATGACCGAAACCCTGAGCATGTCAATCGAACTTTAAACATGCGATATGTCAATCAGCCGGTAGGTCCATGGTCCAGGGTTCTTTTCACCCTTCGGGAATCAACCATGATCCATGCAATCATACTTCTTGCTTCGGTAGAGGCTGGGCTGTCAGGGTAGTCGTGCAATCAGTCGTCTCATTCCAAGCTCGGACGACAGGCCAGAGCCCAGAAGAGGATATAGGACTCCAGATCAGAGGTGAATCCAGCCATATGTGCCTCTGAGAGTTGGTGTGCCGGTGTCATTCGTCGAGAGACCAAGAATGCGACGTGTGCGAGCCTCCAGATCACCACCACCCTTGATCTAAACCCATTCCTCGTTGGAATGCACCGTATCCATCCAGCGACCACAACAAACATCTGGCATGGCCTGCCACCTTCATTTACGTGGCTTCGTCGCTCGTACCCTGACAATTCTTTCGTCTTCTTCTTTTCTCTTCAGTCACTCTTTTTAGCTGTGTCACTCGTTTGCCTAGTCCTTCCCATATTTTTGCAACCCTCGATCTCACATCTTGTCGATCGAAAAAGACTTCAATTGTCCAATCCAAAACTCGCATAATCCAGAGCAGCCATGCGTTCTTTCTTGCTTGTCGCCGTCGGTAGCTTCGCCTACAAGGCAATGGCTCAAACAGCCACCTTCGCTCCGGGCATGACGTGGAATGCCGTCACAGTCGGTCAGGTTTGGCCTATCCACTGGACTGTCGGCGATGGGACACCTGTCTCCTTATTCCTAGGGAACACGAGCTGGAATACTCCAATCTTCGGTATGTCGAACCTGCAGAGCAGTCCGAGACTGAAGTTTCCATTACGAATGACTGATCCCATATAGAGGACAAACCTGCCAGTGATGGAGAATATGACTGGACCGTCACAGTCCCCGATGGCTTTGTCGCTGGCAACTATGCTTTGGCCTTGGTTCAGAGTGGTGCCATGGACTACTCTCCGCTATTCAGCGTCAGCCTTGCCCCTGCTGGATCGTCCAGTTCGACATCTATGATGTCCATGTCGATGACAACACCAATGCCCAATGCCACTGTCACAGGCAATCCCATCTCGGCTACCGTCGACCCTACAACCACGGCAGCCCCAACTGTAACCGTCACATACTGGGATCACGACTGCGGCTGCACAAAGACTTCTGAGATGCCCGCGACCGCCGCTGCCACTGGTTCGGATCTGGCTGGAACACAATACACCTGGTACGACGAAGTCTGCGGATGCACCAAGACTGCCATAGCCCCGGCTCCTACCACGGCTCCGTGTCCTGGAAGTGGGTGCACCAGTTACACCGCTCCCCCTGGTGGGAACGTGCCACCTCCGCCAACTTCTCCGTCGTCCGCACCGATCCCCTCGGCGTCGACATTTCAGGGTAACGCAAATCGATTGGGAAGTTCGGTGGTAGGCGTTGTGGGGTTGATTGCGGCGGCGATGTTTGCATAATTTTCTTTGAGGCTGAGGAAATGCATCTTGTCTTGTTTATTTTCTAGATGGAGTCATCTTTCTAAGGGCGCTGTGCACGGACGTCGATTGGCATCAGCAAAATGAAGGAGGAGCAGCTACTGAGCAGCTGCGGGTCAGTTGAATGTTGCAGACAAATGTTGGACATAAAGGATCGTGGCTTTCATGATCTGGGGCTGGAATTCCGACTCTATGCAATCTTCAAATAGCATTCTAGGATCGTTTATGAATCGTCTCATGTTGTGAACTTTGTCATGACCATGTCGAGCTTGCCGTTTCTCATCGCTCGCCCTTGATCTTGGCAAATGCACCGACTTCGGCGCTCGATATCGAAAAGGGGCTCTTTGGGCCATCCGGTGACCTCGGACTTAGCGCAACCGCAAACAAATCATCGTCTGCGGGATCATCTGGCTTGGGTATCTGGCCCACGGAATTGAGGGAAGCCGTGGCGGGCGACTGTCCCTGCTGTTTCCTGATATAGTCCGGTGGTGCTTGAGCAACGATCTTTCTACCTCCGGTGGTAGATGTAGCGGATCCCGGGCCATTCTGGAAGCTACTGAATGACGAATAGGCCATATCCGATGCCTCGGGCGAGAGAGGATGAGAATCGCGGGTGGGAGTATTCAGACCCCTCGCATTGAGTTCTCTGTCGCTGGTCCCAATGCTTAAGCCCTTGAGTTTCTCACTGAGCCTTCTTCCACCAGGAGACTTGGGACTCTGGATACCCGGACTCGTAGGTCCCATGGGGGATTTGGATATGCTGCTCAGATCGAGGTTCGGGGGTTTTGGAGTCAGGCCGAAATTGTTCTCGATCCAAGACTTCTCAGATCGGGCCATCTCCAACGCAATGCCTTCTAGATTGTGTGCTTCCTCGTCCTTGATTTCTTTGTCCAACACCTGGAGCCTCTTCTTAGCCCATATAGTGTGAAGTACGCCTTTCCTGCCGCTGGCATTGGCCGTGGCACCCAGCTCGGGAGTGAAGATAGCAGGTAGCGGGTTCACCGTCATTCTTAGAGGGGTGGGCTCTGTCGCAGGGGTCTCGGCAGATACCACGGGGTCTGTGGGAGGATAGTATGCTAAAGTGATGTGAGGCGGTACAATGGCGCCAGGAGGGAGAAGGAAATATACACGACGGATATTGTCTGAGGGATTGTCGTCTGCGGGGAAGACGGTGCGTTTGCCGGACCACGAGACCTGCCATCTACCTGACTTTGCTCTTGCCTGGTCGTCGTCTTGCCATTCAACCATCATGACTTTGGTGCCATCATTGCCTTTGCCGGGTTCAAACTCGAAGCGAGCGAGAGCAGTGACTGACAACAGAGTGTCAGGCAAGATGGGCGACCTGGGAGACTCGATTTGAGCCATGGCTGACTGGGAGGGATGGAGGGATGGAGGGACGAAGGAGAGTCGATTGAGTGTGTGATGGCAGGCTCGGACACAACGAGAGACTGTGCAGCCAAGTCGAACGGGCCCCAGACACAGAGACACAAGATCCGTACCGAGGATTCTGGAGAGACAATCGGAGAATTTGAAGGTGGGAAGCGAAAACGGTAAGTTGGTAACGACGTTTGGGATCGACTAAGCTCAAGATGGCTTGTGTAATGTGCCAGGGTGTTGGTGGCAGGTCTGACGCCGCGCAGGCAGGATAAAGATAGAGACGGCGGGACATGGCCGCGCGGTTCTTGTTCTGGCCAAATAGTTAATAATAATACTGCAAGTTGCCAATAGACTGTTCAAGACTGCCCTTACAAGCCTCCATGTCGTGAGTTTGTTGTCGTCCAGCGGTATCGACACCAATCACCATCCCGCCCCGCGCGACATGCCCTTGCATTTACGAGGTACGGAGAAGCAGTTTTCGTCATAAAGGGGCCAAAAGCCAAAACCCTATTGCCGCTGCTCCTGTGTCTCGGGACTCATCACATTCAACTGTCCATCCAGATCCCCTCGTCGTCGATCGCCTACGACTGGGCACGGCACAATGTTGCAACCCCCGGCGCACCAGAAACGACCTCAGAAGTATGCAAATTGAATGGGTCAAACCATCCAAGAACACCGGGCATGCTGTTCAATCCAGGAATACCAAATATATGTGCAATTTGAGTACTTATCTGCGTCTGCGACGGCGAAGTTCGTACAGGGCTACAGCGGCAGATATGACTCCAGCCAACGAGCCCGCCACACTAATGCCTACAATTGCCGCTGAAGAAAGACCATTATCCTGGGAGCTTGACGAGGAAGAACCTGAAAGCGAGAGAGAAGAAGGGCTAGAATTTGAGCTTGACGAACTTGAAGTGACGGCTGCACTCGAAGGAATAAGAGGCGCCACCGCAGTCGAAGCGGCAGCAGCAGTGGTTACAGGAAATCCAGCCCGCGAACGATACCCAGTATACAGGTTCGAAACCGATGTAAAATCACCCATCGAGTCGCCGAGGGTGCACAGAGAGAACACACGTCTGCTGATGGCGCTGACAGCATTGATTTGCAGGTCACTTCGGCAGTAACAGCTGTCCATCGCCCATGGGACCTTTTCGCACGCGGCGGTGAGGCTGTCGTAACAGCCGATGGCGTTGCCAACAGGATCGCGGGCGGTGGGACAGCCCAGGTCGGGGCTATAGATGCATTCCTGTGAACAGGGAAGCAGAGAAGAGTAGGCGGCAGCTGCAGTGATTGTAACTGTTCCACCGGCAGACACGGGCTGGATGTAAAGGGGGACGAGGATAAAGGCCAACAGAATAATCGGCGGAGATATTGAGGGTTTGGACATTTCGGGAGGTGCCTACTCGGTATCGCGCTCGGGATGTGTTTTGTGGACTTCGGGATAGTTTGCGTAACTCAGGCGCCTCAGGGAGACAAGGGGAACCATTTCTGTTTAATATATCTCACGCGCGGCCAGAATGAAAACTTACGGTCCAAGGAGAGAAAGCCCCCTCGGAGTGGCTCTCGTATTCACAGTACTCTACCGAGTCCCATCCACAGGGGAGAAATGGCACTTCATCGCTTTGAGCTCCTTGCGACATGCCACCATCCTACATCAAGCCAGACGTGTTCTCACCACTTCCACAGGTACGAGGTAATCTGCCCCAAGGTGCCAGGGTTTGTTGACAGCTGCAACTGGTGGGTCAGGGGTGGCTCGGTTCATTTTTCATTCACGAGCAAGAAAAGTAGAGGTCCATTGAATTAAAGGTAGACTGTGTCACTCATTATTCAATCCGGCTGGCCGCTTCATAATACAAGTACAACTACACCCAAAATGCCGAAATTGACGCATCCGTCTTGTCGTACACCAAACTTTCCCAGATAGAATCAATCTCGTAAGCCCCTTTTTGGGAATTCTTGACTCGGCCTGTTTTTCCAATCGGTCCCCCGTCATTATCAAAGCCCCAGGCTTTATCATGCTCACCATCTTGACATGATCCCCAAAGGCACATTCCCTTGGTCAACTCCAAAGCTGGCTCTCAGCGAGACGCCCTTCCGCGATGCTTCAGCTTTTCCACTCATTGACCTGGTCCCAACCGAGCCTCCTAACCCGTTTCCACCCTCATAGCCATACTTCAGCCCTCCCGAATATCGCCCGAATGCCGGTGGCGGATATTGCCTCTCCGACTTGGTTGGGTGCAACTCCTCGGCCAAAGACGGACCAAAGCTGCGCACACTATTCGCATTCGACTGAGGACGAGAAGAGCTGGTGCCGGCCGAAGCCCGGGCAGATCGGAAGGGGTCATGCGGAGACGGCTCTCGCGACTGCAGTCCACGGCCACGAGGTTGCCGGTGGTCAGGCGCCCTGGAACTGCGTCGGGACTCTCTTACATACGCAGATTCAGACTCACAAGGGCCATAATATGAGGCTCCGTACGACGAAAACTCCTGCAGTTGAGGCAGAGAGGACCTGTTGTATCCGCCAGGATAATCGTGGGGAAAAGAAGAATATCCTTCGGGTGAAAAAGCTTGCGTCCATTCCCCCTCCTGGGGGACCTGTCGTGGAGGTATAATTGGATAGAGCGACTCATCCGCAACATCCTCATAGTATTGCTCATGCTTCCGCGAGTCCCAGGATTGAAGCTTCAGGAGTTCGCCCGCAGACTGTCTTCGCGCCTTCCATACCGCAGCCTGCGTAGCCCAAGGGTGTGGCGTTATATCGATCGGCCTCGGGGAATGGGATGGAGGGGGAGGGGCAATCGGATCGGAACTGTCGCCTTCATAATCGATGTATGAAGGGCGTGGTGAGTGTGGAGGAGGCCGAGGTCCCACCTCATTGTGGATCGAAGGCTGCCGTTGCATAGATGAGGTCCGGTACGCCTTTTCTATCATCTCAGGCGTGATTGGTGGTGCATCACTGGCAAGACTGGCTGGTCTTAGATTCTTACCAGGTATGCCTCCTCTGTCATTGAATGAGGACCTCCGGTCCGACATGTTGCTTTCTCGCTCCTGTATGGATCGGCGTCGAAAGGGGGACAGGTCTGCAGCAGCCTCGTCGATGATCATCGACCGCGGCTGCAAGAAACCAGAAATCATCAATGGATTATTGATTCCTTCGGACACGTTGCTTGCGTCAGGAGAACCATAAGCGCTTTTCCCCAGAGAAGTGCTGACTGTCCCCGGGTCGTTGATGATGGCGAACGCTTCAGCTTGGCTAATTCCAGATTTGCCCTTTGAGCTCACCTTCTCTTCTTTAGGCCGACCAAACCATGATCTCGGGCGACTGCGAGACCGGGGCCGCTTAACTTGAAGTGCTTGTTGCGGAGCCGGCGATGGGAGCCTGACCTCATTGATGGGAAGAAAAAGGGTCGAGCGACTAGCTCTGCTGGCCAGCGTGTCAAGCGAGGAGTATGTTTGTTCCAGTTCTGGTACGGCGTGTGACCGTACCCGAAGATTTTCTCGTGCCTCGGGGGACACCAGCGGAATACTGTCCAACTCAAATGATTGAACTCGAACAACTGCAATTTGACCAGGAGGCTGGCTCAATGGGCGCCTCTTTTTCAGCAGTTTCTTTCGGAAGTTCGTAAGCTTGGTGGAGGCAGGGTCGGCTTCAGCGGCTGTCGTTGCTGGAACGATTTGCTTCGGAGTTGATGACACGGTGCTGGGCCGAAGATTGGTGAACGTTGGTACGTAAGAATCGGTCTTCCGTGACTTTAGAATTGACGGTCTCAGCCCAAGGTTATTTGGCGCACGGCCCGACTCTGATGCATCAGTACTCACTTTTGCATCTGGCACCTCCGGCAGAGCCTCAAATTTCGCAGGTGACGGTGTCGGTCTGGCCATTTGAAGTGATCGGAGCGAGTTGCTTGAGCTGTAACCACTATCTGATTTTTCAGGTGCACGAAGAGGCTGGAGTCCAACGCTAGGGTTTGAGAGCTGGGCTTGGAATTCGACCGCCGACTGGAAGCCTTCGTCAACCGAGTAGCTCGGTTCAATGGGGGAATACCAGCTCATAGGACTATCACAAGGCCGATGTTCGTCGTTCGTGTCATCGTTCTGCGGGATTTCTCGACATCCGCTCTCTTCAGTCCTGACACTCGCCTTGCGAAGCACAGACCCAGTTGGAGAAGATGACCTCTCCAGAGGGCTGACCGGAGAGAGATCCCCCAGATCACTGCCAGGCCTAGACGAATTTTGGAGTGACGAGCAAGAGCTCACCCTCCAGAGCGACCCATCAGATCTAGACCTTCTTACAGTGCCGACAGGAGAGCTCGACATTTGCTGGTCAAATGGACTGGCCCCTAGCTCCGCAATATATTCTTTGGCCATCAAGGACGTCTGGTCCTCGGCTGGAGTGGGATCAGCATCTTGGTGTGCCGTCATAACGCTTTGCAAGGGATGGATCTGTGGGCCAGCTTTATCATCGTTCGGCTCCCAACTGAAGTATCGAAGTTCGGCGTTTCCATCCGAAGGCCTTGACCTCCAGTTGGATGGATTTCCGGCTGCCGAGATCAATAGCTCAGAGTCTTCCTCGGCATCACCATAATCACTCGACCCATCTCTGCGTGGTGCAGCAGCAGCAGCAGCAGCAGCAGACCGAAGCTGCTTCGAGGCCTTTGAGACTTCGCTGAAGGTAGGTGATGCTCGTCCATTGACGATTTGCAGAGAGCCGAGTCTTAACCCGCCGAGATGTGAATAACTGATGTCTGAAGGTGTACCGGCCCGCCCGACTGTCCTGGGAGGCGGAGGCTGCCAGTCCCAGGAATCCATATCGACAGCAATTGCCTCTTGCTCCTCCATCTCTTGAATCGCCTTACGTTCTTGTATTTCCTGCTTCTTGGCAATTTCAGATGGCTTTCTTGTCGCGGTGCCAGGAGTGAAGGAGGATCGGCGCGTAGGAGGAATCGGCTGGGGATCGATGATTTTGTCCATAGACGCATCTGTGGTCGTGGTGACCGTTGTATCGGATTTCAAAGAATTAAAACGTTCGTTACTGGGGGTCCGGGTTATACTGGAAGACCTTTGCAGAGACAAGCGCCGCAGCAGAAGGGATTTTCTCTTCGGCTGTTTGATAGGTGATAGAGGAGGAGTTGCTTGTTGTTGCCGCTTGTGCGTTGGACTTGTCTCGGTTCCAACAACCTTTCCCTCAAGTTGACTGACCATGTAGGCGACCCTGAAGTTTGAATCATTCTTGCGCGCGTGGAGAGGCGAATTTGCCTCTGAAGGAGGTGTATCATCCCGAAATTGCTGGCGCGAGGCCGCATCTCCTGACATGGGGGATAATGGGCTCGACAAATCTGTACCGCTCGCATTTTTGCTCCGCGAGACGGGCACCTGGACGTGAAGACCCGGGGCCGAGATAACCGTGGAAATTTTGGTTGCATTGCTTGTGAGGGGCTTGGATAGGCGGTTTCTTCGACGAGGCTCGGGCTGGTTCTGGATGGGCTCTGCGGCGAGACTCGACCTCCTTCGAGCAAACCACATGCTGAGCAACACGGCGAATGCCGCGGATTGTAAAGATTTCGTAAAATAGATGCTCCCTCTTGCAAATGCAAAGTTTCCTGTGCCTCACTCTTAGCGGGCGGGATTATAATATTGCGGCCATAGTTCTACCATCGACCGTATAGTGGTTGCTAGGACATGACAACGTATGGGGGTGGTCAAGATGTTGGTGAAACGGGACCGTGTGTCCGTCAAGCAAGGCAGATGAGGTCAGTGCTCCAGTGGTGACAGGCGCCCGTCCGCGGGCCGGCGAGGACAACGAAGGTGGAGATCTGAAACGAACGACAGACAGAGGGCAACCGAGGCCGGCAAGGACCCAAAAGAACGGCTTGGTGGAACGAATTAAGAGCTAAGAGACAAAAGAACCCAACGAAGGCAGCACAAGGCAAGGTCTGTGTATTCAGCGAGTTGTTGCAGGACAAACGAAGGAAACAAACAAGTGAGGAGGTGGAGGTGGAGATGGAGGCGGAAGGATGGAGGCGGCGGTGGTCACGGTGGATATGGTAGAAGCGCAGGTGGTCACTGGCCAGTGCGAGTGACGCCTTAACTTGCCTTGATTCGTTTCATTTTCATTTTCATGGGGAAAAAGCGACCAAACCAAGGTTTACTTGGTGAGCAGTTATTAGTCTCGAAGCTCCAATGCAGGGCCCATCCTGCCATGTGCGGCAAATTGGGTTTGATTGGCTGAAACGGGCCCATGTAAACAATTTCAGGTCGCCCGGAGACGCGGCAGCCACCACTCAACCACAACCCCCCAGCACCCCACCCACAGGCACATTCGGCTCGATGTGCGCTTAATTCCAGGCATCAGCCACCGCTAACCCATTCTTCTACCCACCATCGAACCACCGCCATTGGGGCGCCACAACTCTTTGTCGCCCCCGGTTGCTCCCCTGCTGCCCCCAAGACGACCAGGTTTGGGGGCCCACCAAGGTCCAGACACTTTGTGGTACACTGGCTCGGCACTATCGGGGGAGCAACACCTGACGCAATCGATCCAGCCACTGATAGGTACACAACAAATCTCGAGATCCGCTGTTTAACTCTGGCCACCTCTGGCCACCTCTGCCCCAAGGTCGACGATCCAGAACTTCCACTAAGCACTCTCACGAAGAAAGTCCGATAATCTTCACCACATCAGTGGTGGTGCTGCTGCCAGGCCAGATGCTGACTGTCCGCCGTAGGAAAGAAGTGAGCTGAAATCGTGTTAATAGCCAGGGTCCACATCTCACAACACGGTGAGGAGAAGCTATTGGCGCTCAACGCACGAAAACAGTCCAGGTGTCGGCAGTATGGGTAAACGGGACCGCAGCCACCCATTCAACCATGCAGACTGGACACATGCTGCAAAGGGAAGCTTCCAGGCAAAAGAATGCTTTGGCCACCTTGATCACCCTAGGTAAGCAGCGAATACGGGACTCCCGACACCGTCAACATTTGAGACACTTTACGTATGTGTGCATACTAACTTAGCTACAGGAAAAATTTACTCCCTGCGTCTCCCAGCCTCCCTTCTGCACGCAAGCGGGGAGATAGGAAGTGGGATGCATCGAATGGCGCGATTGGACTTCGGAGGCAGTTACCTGAAAGCTGCCAAGCGAATAATAAACCCAAGAGACATGTGCAAATAGTCAGTCTCCGAATTCATGTGCCCTTTAGTTCGGGTGCCACACAATCGAAAGAGAAGGGGAAAATATAGGAAAGGATCTTGGGGGGTAAGAGACACCAGTGGTGAGTATCAAGTCATTTATATTTCTAATGCCATCAGCCTAAGCTGCGAGGGAGCCGAGATCGTCTATTCATACATCCCAGTCACTCCCTGCAATAGACATTCCCTTCAAGTATTAAGTCATAACCTCAATTGTAACGCCACGCCATACAGCCCCCATGCTGGTGCCGTACAGATAGTCATGCCTTCAGTCTCTAACCTTCATGATGTCCTTACTCAACAGCAATGCGTCTAGTTTCAGGCGTCGCCTTGGGAACCACAATGCTGAGGATGCCATTCTTCAACGAAGCCTTGACCGCCTCCTGGTTCACACGATGTGGGAACCGGAAGCTGCGGGTGAACTCTCCCACGCTGCGTTCGGTGATCCAGTATTGCTGTTGTGCGGGTTGTCGTTCGTCAACCTTGGCCGACTGTTGCTCAGCTGCCGCAGGAGTGGGCGCAGCAACCGCTGTCTTGCTGACATCGGCGGCAGCAGCAGATGAGTTGGCGGGCTCCTCATCTTCAACGGTGGGTTGGTGGGACTTGACGCTACTGGTTTCAGATGCAGGGGATCCTTCGATGGCAGCCTTCTTCTCAGCTTCAACGGCTTGAGGACGAGGACCAGATTCTGTCTTGCGCTCGGTGCGTCCCTTGATGGTCAAGGTGTGTTCGTCGGTGAATTCAATGCTCAAATCCTTCTGCTCGATGCCAGGGAGTTCGCCTTCAAGGGAATAGGCTTCTTTTGATTCCTTGACATCGAAGCGAGGGTTGAATTGTTTCCGGGCTGCTCGGCTGGCTCTCTGGAGTTCACTAAAAGAGTCGTCGAAGAGAGAAAAGAGGGGGGCAATGTCCTGGCGAGTGGGACCGCAGCGTGCAGGCGCAAAGGCAATTCTTGGAAAGAGGAGAGACATGTTTCTGGTTGAAAGCGTTGGCTTGATGATTCTCGAGGTCAGAGGGATGATTTTCGTTCGAGTCGGTTGCATAAGACTTGCTGATCGTGATTGATGTCGGACTGCAGGAAGACCTGTGTCGACCAAGATTTTATAGCCTTTCATCTTCCTTGATGGAAGGTGCTGGGACAGTCGAGATTGATGAGAAAGCAGCTTATGTCGACCGTGGCACCGGTGCTTGCTGATTGTTCTGGGAAACGCAAGCACCATCTGCCTGCTGCCAGGTTTTGCCACATATTGCTAGATACTTCGACATAGTGCCAGAAGATTCTTCATCACGTGACCCACTGTAACGGCGAAAGAAGGCAGCCGTTGAGCTTGCACCAAGAAGAAACTCCAACTGTGCCTGTCCATCGAGATCTTCTTATTGCCAGTGTCAATGGATGTCTTTGGCGCCCGGGGACGAATAGAGCTCGAGCTTGCGAGCGCCCATTCTGATCAATGTTTCGACCGCCCCAAAGTCCTTTTTGTCAATGGCCTGGTTCTTGCGAAATTCGCGTCTAGAAAGAAATATTTGATCCATCTGTCAATCAATGTCCGTGTGCCATCTCCTTGTTGAAACAGGTCAGAAGATCAAGCATAACTAACCTTGCTGCATTCCGGAAGTTCTCCCTCGTCGCCTGAAGGGAAGGTAAGTGAGATGACTGACAAATGTGGCCAGAGTGGACGGTTGGGGGAAACTGGGGCTCCTAACCTCTGGCTTCTGGCCTGCAGCACGCAGACATGCTCGATACAGCTTGAGGACTTCGCGCTGGAGTCCTGAATGGCGCATTTTCAATCACTGCACCCAATGTTTACGTCTCAAGGCAAGAAGATGGAACCGTGAGCCTGAAACCGGCTTCGGGATGCTGCTGTAATACGACGATTTCTGACCTTTCTGGACTTGGGCATCATCTCACGCCGCCCTAAGGCTTCTCACGCCGCCCTAAGGCTTGCGCTCCAGGTACTCTCGAGCTCTGTGCTGTTGACCTTTATATCATTCATTATCTATCTATGTCTTGTACAACTTCAAACCTTAATCGATCGTTATGAAAAGTGGCGTGGGGGTGTCTCTACCTCATTTCTCCTCTAAAAACTTCAACAGCTCGGCGTTCACCTCCTCCGCATTGATGTTCGGCAACGCATGAGGTGCCCCTTTAACCACCACCAACTTGCCATGCTTCAACAGTTTGATCGCCTCGAGTGCACTCGCCTCAATCGGCACAACCTGGTCATCGTCGCCGTGCATCACCAATACGGGAATGTCGATCTTCTTCAGGTCCTCGGTCATGTCTGTCTCGGAGAAAACCTTGACGCATTCGTACGAGTTGACGAACCCACACATCATTCCCTGCTGCCACCAGGACTGAATCAGGCCCTGGGATACGTTGGCGCCGGGACGATTGAACCCGAAAAACGGCCCAGAAGGAAGGTCGATAAAGAACTGTGAGCGATCCCTGATCATGGCAACTCGGAAGGAGTCGAAGACCTCGATCGGCGTGCCCTTGGGATTGGCTTCGGTCCTAAGCATGAGCGGCGTCACTGCGCTGACCAGGACCGCTTTCTTGACTCGGCTGGAGCCGTGACGGCCCAGGAACCTTGCGACTTCCCCACCACCTGTCGAGTGACCAACCATCACGACATCCTTCAAGTCGAGGTGGTCGAACAATTGGAGGAGGTCGTCGGCGTACGTATCCATGTCGTTGCCCGTCCAAGGTTGGCTAGATCTGCCATGACCTCTGCGGTCGTGGGCAACGACCCGGTACCCCTTGCTGGCCAGGAAGAACATCTGATTCTCCCAGTTGTCACTGTTCAGTGGCCAGCCGTGGGAAAAGACAACAGTCGCGGGAGCATCCTTGTGGCCCCAGTCCTTGTAGTAGATCTCGGTGCCGTCGTTGGTGGTGAGATATGGCATCTTGAGTGTTCGAAGCGAAGCAGGCGACGATGCGTTTAGCAACTTGTGGGGTTGAGGTTTCAGGTCGATTTTCTTGTGAGAGGAATGGAGCTTCTGGCATTCCTCTTCTATCGCCGGATCCCCAGGGGAGTATATATACCCCTTTCCACGGTGCGTTTTGTCAAGATACGATGCAACTGTCGATTCCAAATCCCCGCAAACAGGTTTGCCCGGACACGAACAATTCGCGTCTCATCATTGGGCATGCTCGGAAAGGCGATGGAGGCAGCCGGATAAGGCGCAACGAAGACCCATACCTAGCATTCCGGCATTATTGTTGGCTCGTGGGAGCCCTGTTTAGGCTGATTCAATCCATCGTGAGCCGCTCCCCTGGACATGGATTCTTGTTTGAGAAGGGGGTTGTTGTATGCAGGCAAGTTCTTTTCTTTTGAGCGAGCTACTCCGATGCATTGCCACCGAATAGGATTGCAGAAAAATGGTTACACCGTATTTGGGAGACTGGTGGGTGCCGCCAGTGCGGAATTGCCGCCGGAGCAGATACATGCATATGACACTCGACACATACCGAGCGCGATGCCTGCATTGAAGCCGGTGTGATGGTGGTTCTTTTCGATGAAGGTCAGTCTTGGACCAGTGAACCTATTATCTGGAGGCTGCGGCCAGTCCCAAATCGGAAGATCCGTCCTTCTTTCGCGGAATGCCCCTCATCACTCTAACGGGGATCGTCGTCGCTTCTACTGGCATCTGGAGTAAGTATCAAACGCCGAGGCCAGCCAGGGCTGATTTCCTTTTCACGACTTCCTACTCAAGATCGCGTCCTATGCTTTACCACATTAATTACTCAGCACGGACGATAAAGGGCATCTCCCGCAACCTATTACATGCTTCATCAAGAGGCCGCCTGCTGTTCCCACAAGCTGCGTTGCATCTGAAGGAGCAGACCCTGGAAGCGTGACGACGAATCGAAGTCCACGAAATATAGATTCAACATTCACTCACCCAGCCACCCGCTTGAACACCATTCGCCGCTCCCAGGATCGTTTTGGCAAAGGTTTGATAACCTGGATCGGCACAGCTTTGACTGATGAAAGGCACACATGACCTGCATATTTCCGCGTTCCGTGGCCGCCCCTCGAGCATTCTCGAAAGCCATTGAAGGACTTCTCAAGTATTCGCCGTGCGGGATGGTCCAGTGCTCGCAACGGACCAAGGGCATTGATATAGAAGGCGAGGGCTGAACGCACAGAGGCTTCGTCTTCATAGGAAGGCGAACTACCCCTAGAAACGAGACACCGCCTGACAGCTTTCGAGTGTAGATCCCTCACACTGAATGCGAGTTCGCGATGTTTGACAACGCTTGCCGGACACAGTTCACTGAATCCTCCCTCAAAGGCAAACAGAAAAGTTGAGCGCCTGTCTTACCCTTGGAATTCTAACCTATGCCAACAAATCCTTTCTTCCCTATAACTCCATTCTCCTAGACAGACACACGGACGGAAAAGAGAGAGGCTCTTATTATCCAAGTATCATCTCCACCCACCTATCATCGAACAGACTAAATGCCGCTTTGAAGACATTCCCTGCGGCGACGCGGCGGTAAATGCCTTCAACAGGAAAGTGCTCGATCAGGAGCCCGAAGAACAAATCCCACTCCGACTCGACCCTCTCCTTGTCGGTGTAGTACGTCAGTCGGGAACCTCTTCTTTGATAAAGGATTTGGCCTCAGAAATAGCAATGAACCCGAATTCAGTCTTCTCAGTCTTGCCTTTTAGGCCACCCTCAACAGCTCACGGATTAGATTTCGCTTGTTTTATTTGTGACCAAGGCGCCTTCCAAGATATTTGGTTTCACTGTTCAAGAGGGCACGATAGTCGACGTCGAATTGTCGTAGCACAGTGGCGCTGTAAGGACCAAGTAAGAGTCATACAGTTTGAGGTCCCGATGGCTCCAGCAAATGTTTAGTCGGCTGTTTAGTCGGTGGCTGCGCTTTCCCCCTTTGGCTTCTGCATCCTCTGCGTCCCCCGATGTGCGGCCGTCGATCTCCCAGGTGAGATATCATTTTGCATCGTCGGCCTCGGCTGGTGCGAGATCGGGTATCGTATGCGAAAGAATAGCGCACAGCGTATAAGCGGCTCCGTTTCTGATCTGTCCCAGCGACCCCGCGAAAGATCGCTCATTCGCAAGTTGCAATGACCGGACTGATATGCTGGTGTCCGATAATCCGCCCAGCTCGACCAGTCCACTGAGACCGAGAGGAGAGCAGCCGTCACAAAGCCTCGTCGCCATCGTCGTCTTCGACGCTATGATTCGACTTGTGCGGAGCACGAACGTGGATGCATGTGAGTTCACAGAGAAGTTGTGACCAAGAAGAGCAATATTGTCCGGCATGACGGCTTCCCGGTAGAAGCGTAGAGTAATAATATCCCAAGCTGAAGATGTCTCGAGTTTCAGCGGGCGACATCAGGGTTGATGTCTTTTTATGCCCATGGGACTACCTCCCGAAAGCGGGTCGCCACCCGTTGTGCGAGAACAGACGGGACTTTGGACCTTCGACGAGCCTGGTGCGGCTGAGTTGGCAAATATTTTCTCCTATTTTTCTGCAAAGGGAAAGACGGTGGTTTGTTTGTGCCCCTGTGGCGGTCTCTTGATGATCTGCACTTAACCCGTGCATTGGTCTCGGGCAAAGCTGAAATGAATAGAGAAGTAGCCGAGACCGCTGGATGCCCGCCTGGGCTTAATCGAGTTCATCCAATCAATAAACAGAAAAGACGGGTCATCAGGCTGCAACAGGAGGATCCGTTCACCTGATTGGGGCCCGGTGGTTGATGCTAGTGAGGCTCTTTGGCTGGCCGACCGATTTGACACCAGGACTTGCAAGCAAAGTGTCTCCGGCCGAGCTTCGTTAGAATTAGATGGTAACGGCTCCTCTTCACGAGGAACACAAAGGTTTTGACACACGTTCAAGGTGCAAAACTGAGAATCTGCATAGAAAGTGGCAACCGAGAGCGGAGGTCATGAATCGATTGATTGGACGCGTCTCTCGAGAATAGAAGCGATGTAATCGAGGCCTAGGGGCCAATTTTCAATGTCAAAGCCCTACGACGCAGGCTCCAAACTCCTTCCATGTCAGAAAAGTTGATGGATCAGGGTCTATTAGAGCTTCTTCTCGGCCGCCAATCTTGCGAACCTGGCCTTGGTCCTGTCGGCCACGGCCTTCTCATTCCAAATGAAAGTCACGCTCGGTTCCTGCACCACCTTGGAAGCCCATGCCTTGAATTTCGGCGCCTTCTCGTCCAGCAGGGCGCCCAATTTCGGGCTCAGGATCCCGTACTCGGGCTTGATGAAGCCGAGAAGTCGAAGAAGGAAAGGGCCGGTTTGGACCTGGAGGGAGTGATGCAGACGGGATCAGTATCGGCTCTCTCTTTGTTGGGCTTGACGATGCAAAGAGGAAAGATCATGCCATGCTGACGGAGAGCGACTTACCTCGGCGAGTGTGAGCCGCTCACTGCCTCCGAAAAAGGGGCCCTTCCCTTCCCCCCAGTTGAAGAGGGGTTCCAGCTCCTTGACGACAGCAGCAATCAGCTCTTGCGCAGCGGCGTCCTTGTCAGCTTCAGATTGCGCCCGCATGCCGGCAAAGACCTGAGGCAAGGCCTTGGTGATGAACGTGTCGACAAAGAAGGCGACACGGGCCCGATACAGGGCGTCGGAGACGGAGGAGGTGGGCGGCAGTAAGTGGGATGGATGTGCGTCGGCGAGGAATTGCGTAACCACAGCTGACTCTGTGATGATATTGCCATTGTAGTTGATACTGGGGACGAGACCGCGCTTTTTTCGGGAATGAGACGAGTCAATCACAGACCACCACGCAAACCAACATCGAATTTCGGGATACGTATTTGCCCACAGTCATGTCAGGATATTCAACATACCGGATTCACCTTCAAATACCACGGAGCACGCGGCCTGTCCAGGTCGATGATCTCCTCTTTGTAGGAAAGCCCGAGCTCTTTGAGAGCGATGTGCGCTCGATGCGCCCACGGACAACCATGATTGGTATATAGAATGATGTCCGGAACAGCTCCGGTGCCATTGGTGGCAGAGCTGGTTCCGTTGGTGGCCATGGCTGGATAGAGAGAGAGAGAGAAACTGATCAGTCGATAGACGGATAGATTGATAGATCGATGGATGGCAAGATGACGAAAGATGCCGAGATTTAAATACCTTCAAAGCACCATCAACTTGGTATCAAGCCATATTCTCCAAATATTGCGATTTGTCATCCTGCCAATCACCACGCAAAGAGGATGGAGAACAAGCGAGGTGGATGGTTTCCATGATCCGAAGCACAGAAGCCAGGCCCCCCAAATCGGAGGGAGGCAGGAATCATGATAGTCCCTGTTGGCGGAAGACTGCCGGAGATGCATATACACGCAACATGGACAGATAGTCGCAGGGAACAAGGGAGTCAATTCGCTCAAACACATCACCGCGATGGCTTCATGCCTCAAGTACATATCTGCTCATAGTCCATCTCTTCGTTACCGCAACAAAACAATACTGGCTCTTTGTAATTACCTCTATCTACCACAACTCAATGCCCATACTCCAAGCCTGGCACCACCACCGGCCCGTATTTGACCACACTTCCATATGCGCCTTCTCCCTGAACCAAAAAGTCGGCTGCCAGGCTCAGCTTGCCTGAACCTCGATGCATGTCCGTCTGACCATATGTGCCATTGACAATCTCAGGGTCATAGATCACAATCGCCACGTAGTTTCTTCGTGCCATCAGTTTTCGGTTGTTGATGGGCTGCCCTGTTACATCGTGTGTAAAGATCTCCATCATGTCCTCTTTCGTGTCGGTTGGCTGTGACGGTGTGGATCGTTGTCCATTCGCCGGGATGTAGAGTGGTTTGTTGTTGTTGAGCAATTTCATGACATAGCCATGTGGCGGAGTGTTCACCACTGGCGATGAAATTATTTGATACATGGTCTTGTGATCTGATGGATGGGATGGGTCATGGACGAGACCCGCTCCACACGTGTTGACTGCTCCCGATACAAATGTCATGCGAATAGATCGCTGATGCGAGATTCCTTGTAGCGTACGAATCAGGTACGTGCGCTCCAGGTCCTAACCACGTCAGCGAAACACGGTCGAAGGCATAGCAAACGTTATTACTCACTTTGGAATCGTGGGTCCACTGGTCCTTCAGCTCGTCGAGAACGTCAATGTCGCCGAACGGACTCAGAATACCACCCATTAATCCGGACTTGCCAACGGCACGTTTTACCGAGTCAAACCCCGATCCAACAGCACCTTTGGCTCCAACCACGCCTGCAACAGAGCTTGTTACTCTGCCAAGAACGTTGTAGGCGCCCGTCACCGCTTTCTTCCCGGTGGCCACCGTCTGTGCTATCGACTCTGCGGCATCCAGCCTGGGATAGATCAAGGGCACTGGGATCATCAAGAGACAGTGCTGTATGGTCGAAGGGAGCAACGCAATTTTGGGAAATAGCCCCTGGTAGGTGGGGCCTGCCATGACTTGGTGGAGCGTTCGTTCGCTCCGTGTATCTGGCCCAACCACAGCCACCGCCGGTCCGAGATATTTGACGAAATGCCATCCGGTTCCAGTAATGGTAAACAAATCTCTGTCGTCGGACACGTTGCGAAGGAGTTCTAGTGTTGTGTGATGCTGGAATAGAAGGTACATCTCAATTCCAATCCGTCCAATGTTCTTGAACATGTTGCTGAATTGCATGTATTCGGGGTAAGAACCAAAACCGTCAAATCTGCTCCTAATCAGCCTGGGGGCTCCATCAGTCCAACAAACCAACTCACATGTCATGATCATCAATCGTCAAAATGTGGGGTATCTGGGCAAAAGCCTCGCGCAAATATGGCTGATCAAAATGACTCGTGTAATAATGAAAATATGCATGCGTCACGTCCTCCTCGTGTGCTGCTGTCCAGACAGCATTCTTTCGATTTTCTTTGCCGCTGGTCGATAGCCACTGCTTTAGCGATGGGATCTCTTTCCACAGTCTGTCAGCATTGATTTGACTGCCTAGTCCAAGTTGGCAATGGAATCCGCCGCATTCGGTGTGTTTCTGCATAATGTCTTTCCACATAAAACCAACCCCGCCCAATCTGGCACGCTCGTTGGCGCTTACGTTGAGAGAAAAGTCATTTGCAGAAGTGCAAACGAAACGCCAATTAGTCTCGTATTTTCCAGCCACCAAAAACTCATATCTGGTGCAACCAAGGTGGGAAGTGATGGCATATGTCCACTTTGCAGCTCCAGCATCTTCCATCCGCAAGTCAATGTCGTACGTGTAGAATGTCCAGCGTTGATGAGTTGAGATACTGTTGGCTTTCAATTGGCGCGGATTTGGAGATAAGTCAACGCTCTGATGGATGTGTATTGTTGGTGGCTGTGGTGCATCTGTGACCAGCAGTATAGATCCATACCAAATGCCTCGCTCTATATCCATGTTGACGTAGCGAAGATAAGGACCAAAGTACACGCCATTCGTAGCTACTACCTTGTACAAGTCCACACCAGCGCTAGGAGGCGGTCCGGTGAAGGCAGCCGGACCAGGCAAGCCCATCACACTTTGTTGGTCATATCCAGGAGTCATGGGAAGACCCGGCGATGCCAATGGTTTGGAAGCGAAAGACAAGCCAGGTGAAGCAAGTGGGTTCTGGTATACACTGGCCACCGGCGACAATGGCGTGTCGTTAAGATTGAGAGGCGTTGGGCCTTTAGGGAACTCCCATTGAGTAGATTGTGTAGGTAAATGAATATAGTAGTATTGTCCCGAATTAGGATCCAAGTGCGCTATCCATCCCTCTGGAAGCGGTGGTGGAGAGGCGGGAGGAAGTTGGGCTGGTGTCTGAGGCATGACTGGGTGTGCCTGTTGCATCTGTCCGTTCATGGTTGGATGGGCCTGCGGGCTTTGGAGCGCATTCCTAGGGTCGTTCGCGAACGCAGGATGGTCCATTTGGTTGGGAACCTGTGTTCCTTGCATGAGATTTGTTGGTTGCGGAGCTGCTGTCGGTGCGACCCCTCCCGCCGCTGCTGGCGCCGCGGCGGCGGCCACCATACTTCTCCTCTGTTTCTCATTCCCGACGACTGCTCTGCCACCAGGGACTTGAGAGTAGGCGGGCGGTGGCTCCTCGTGGGGCTGTAACCTGGATATCTCGCTTTCAACAGGGTGTTGGGCCCGAGTTGGAGACTGTACACCTGCCGAGCGAGACGCGGGTACCGCTGCGGCAGGCGGAGGCGAAGGACGGGCTTCCTCTATGCCCTGATACACTGTGGGAGCAGGATGGTGCGAACTACCTGGTGCTTCGGTGGGAGTCCAAGGCCGCCGTGGAGGAGCGTTGCTCGGTGCCTGAACGGGCTGGGGTTGCACGCCATACTGAGAGGCCCTTTGCTGAGCAGCGAGGCTCTGGGCTTGTAAGCTGTTCAACGTTGCAGTGCCTGCAATGCCAGAAGCAGCGTAGCGGGCTTCGATATCAGTCTGAGGGCGGACCCCCGGGGCAACAATAGGCGTTTCTGGTGGAGGAGGCGATCCACGCTGGGCTCGGGTGGTCGATGTTGAAGCAGTGGAACTTATTCGGTTGATCGAGGAAGGGTCCCTGATCTTCAATCTGCTCAAAGCATCTGCTGCAGACGAGGCTTCGGAAGGGGGAGGCCAATACTGCTGATTTTGGCTTGGGAGGGGAGCCGTGTTCGGAGGATCCCTGCGCTGAGGAGCGCGCTGAAACAGTCCTTCTTTATCTGGAGCGTCCGGGCCTGGAGACTCTGGTAAAGGCTTTGGTACCGTGCCGCGGCGTTCAGCAAGTGTTTGTCCAGGGCGCCCATCTCCTGAAGTCGTCCTCTTTGCCTGTTGCCTTGTCCCATTTCCGGCAATGCCACTTTGTTCAGGCGACGTCACTCTTCTCACATCCGGGTAAGGATATGGCGCAGGGGAGCCATTGGATCGGGAGCCTTGTGCCTGCTGGCGAGCCTGCTCGTCTGGGTATGGCAGGGAGGGCATAGGATAAACGGTCGTAGACTGAGGGGGCTGTTGAGGAGCAGGGCTTTGCTTGCCAGTGATGGAGGGTACGCCCGAGGACGCGCTGGAAGTTCTTTTATTAATGCGCAAGGGCTCAACGATGGTGGGGGAGTCGCGGTCACTAGGGCGATTGAGGAACATCTCGCCGTCCGGCCTCCCGTGCTGGCCGGAGATACTCATGGCGTTGAAAGACTTTACGCTCTTTGAGGAGAAGGGAGAGGATATTCCCGTCGATCTTGGAGATGGCAGAGGACTCGCAACCTAGGAGTGGGGCCTGCCCTGTGAGGAGGATGGTGATGGTGATGATGATGATATGGTAAACTGCGGTCGGGCCCAGGCCACGGATTTAGAAACGACGGAAGAAAAGAAGGCTGATGCCGAGCAAGACCTGGAAGATGACCTGAGCAAAAGACGAAACAAGCGCTGCAAAAAGGAGAGATGACAGGAGGATTCTTCTGAGGAGGAAGAGGAGGAGGATTGTGCGCGTGTGCGTGGCAGCAGCACCAAGTAGAGTAGGAGGGGAACCGAACTGTTGGTGGTGTTGGCGCCTTGACTTGACTCGACGCCCTAGTTATCTGAATTGTCGTCGTTCTCTCTCCCTCAGTTATCTATCTCTCTTTTTCTCTTGCGGCCACAGCAACCGCAACATAAAAGGTCAGCCTCTCTCTATGCTTCCACTCTCGTGACAGTCAAAGCGGGACTCCGAGCCGGCTCGCTTGGTTGCTATTTTGTGCGACTCCCTTCATCCCTACACGGCCAGACGGGCACTCCCAAGGCGTGTAGCCGCCCAACCAAGTGCTGTACAAGGTGTCTAACGAAGACTCGCCCCACGTCCTTGGGCGTCAACCGTCGCTTCGCCCGCCTGATTGGCTGTACAGGCCACGTACTCGACGTGATGCACGGAGCAATTTGTTTGGTACTTCCCACATCCCCCTGAAGGAGACACCGTCTTCAAGCACAGCGCTAACTGAGAATGTATCTTTGCTGCACAGTAATGATGCTTCGAGCATGATGTGAGTGATGGTCTGACTGCTCCTACAATGGACGCCCTCTACCACCCCGCAGTTCAGCGAGCCTCAAACTCCGCAGCAGGAGGTGGATTCGACCGAGCAACGACGACCGTCAAACACAACTTTCTCCCCCTCTCCATCTCTCATCCAAAATTCGTGGGGGCTTTCGTCAACTTTGGGGAAACCGCTTGGTAAGGTGAGCCCTTCAGCACAAGCAGGTGGTACTAAGCATCCGGGCCGCCTAGTATCGCATTTCCTGCAAAGGTGATGCTCGAATAATCCATTGAAAGACAAATTCCACAAAAACCGATCCTGCATGCCAGGAACCTCCAGGACCACAATGCAGGCTGGTCGGAGCTATGGGACACCAATCAAAGGGACCTCTGGGCCCGTGGAAAGCCGTCACCTACACTCGTAGATTTTATCGAAAAGGCAAGACGGGAACATCTAACCCTGCCGCGCAGACCGGATGAGCAGAGATTGAAGGCGCTGGCGCAGGTATGTTAGACCCTTCCACGAGAACCGCGGTTGGAGATGCTGAGCCAACTCGCATCAGGGTTGTGGCCGTGGCTATGATGTTGTCATGCTCGCCCTCCACGGCCTGGACGCCTTCGGCCTCGAAGTCTACCAAACCGCCGTTACATAGCCAACAACTATGCACGCACCGAACTGGCAAGTCCCTCGGAGGAGAATTTCTCACCTCTGGATCTGGCGAAGAATGCCTTTTTCGGCGCTATAGGCATGATTTGAAGTTCGTCGGCGGGGACTTTTTAGGTCGGACTGGGAGAAAGAGTGCCAACGAGAAAAGGGTCCCTCCGAGGAGAGGTTTGATTAATTTAAGACTACGCTGTGAGTTCCCTTCTCCTCCACGTTCGAAAAGTCACCGCAGTCATACAAGAAAGAAGCGGGTGGGTCTGGTTGTGTTGCTGAAACCCACGGAGTTCTCGTGTGCCCTCCCTGCCACTATGCAAAGAGAGTAGGCAGAAAAAATGGTGGATAAGTCCTTCAAACATCCTGGTATGACTAGAATTCCCACTCTATAAAGACCCTAACGAACAAAGTCCGCCTTGGGGGCTTCAGGGCGTGTACTGGAACTTATTGGGTGAGGGTGTTGACGGCATCCTACATGAGTCTGGCGTGGTTGCTGGACAACGAAAAGGAGGAGAGGAGGCTGGTCACAACAGACAGAGCTGGTGGAAGCGGGTGTTGTGTTATTCCCCGGAACGGACGTACAAGGTTGGGGAGGGTATGGATATGGTGTGTGGAGGCTGGCTTAGGCCGTCCGCTTGCGTCCAGGGAAAAAAATGTGGCGATCTGGTAAGATTTGCCGTCCGAATCCATAATTTCCCACGCCGGATTTGCCGGCATGTGCTCTTTCAGGCGTGTCAGCAAACAGATCGGGTACCCAGAAGCCAAATTCCACCATTTGTAGTGCCATTGTGAACAGCATATCGACCTTCCCATAATAGCGAGCCGAGGTGGACAAAGGGGTGCATAGTAGCTCTCTTTCCGCAATTGCGAGGATATCAGGAATGCTGGCTCCGTTGTGTTGTGAAGCAGGAGGCCTGAAACAGGCATATGTTTCTCCTAATGAGGGAGTGTTGGCAAGCTCAGATACGTTGAGAGCCCCATGACTGCACTATCCTGCTCATGTGGGACCAGGATCTGAGCAGGCATTTCCGCGACGCGGCCTAAGTGGAGCAGGATCTCGGGTTGAGATTCTGCTCTGCCCACAGCCGCCACAATTATCACCCAGATTCGATGTGCGCCGAATATTTTTGAAGAGATATAATGCTCGCCAGCGGGCCAATCGAAGATCGTCTTCGAGAGCGCATGTTTTGAGATTGTTCCAGGAACGATCGCTGCTTCTGCCTTGCAATGCCACTGGCCCAGCATTGCTCCCATTCTGCTTGAAAGCGCTCGAACCACCAGAATTTGCGACAGATGACCGACACCTTCTTCCAGGAACGGGATGCGGGAAATGAATCCAGAACGTAATCAAAGAGAGTGTCCGCTTTTGGTACTGGCTTCGCAGATTGTGTGCGCCAGCTGATGACCAGGGAAAGCCAGATGATGACTTCGGAATCCGGCACAGAAGGATTATCGATACTTTTGACATTCTTGGTCAAAGCGGCGAGCGAGGCAGTATCGAAGATGTTGGTACGATTCTCTCCACTGAGATGCCGGACAGCGATGGCTAAGCCTAGGCAGATGACATGTTCCAAGCCGACTGGCAACCCAGATCTTTTGAGATCAAGAAGAAGCATGATGGCGCTTCTGGAACATTCTCTGGGTTCGCAGAAGAGCCTGCAATATCTGTCTCTCGAATCTTTTGTCGGAGCTGAAGAAGAGCTGGAGCCATTGACTAATGGTGCCCACGACGCGACTGAAGCAAGTAGCTTAATACATTGAACGCTCAGATGTCCCGAAAGAGCAGCTTCAGCAAGACCGATGGGAAGAGTAGCGACATCGCGGCAGATGTCGGGAGGAAATGGATGTCGGATGAATTCGATGCGGTTGTTAGGAATGGCAGTAGGGTCATCAGGACTAAGCTGAAGGTATTGACCCAACGCAATATAAAACTCAACCCTGCCCCTGTGTTAGAGGACTCTGACTTGCAGAATGCTTCAAAAAAAACTTACGTCGTCACTAAAGCCCGGATAGCGAGATGAGCAGGTGTAGTCCCAAGCCCACCACGGAGCGAAATGATTTGCCTGGCGCCCTTCAGGTGAGATTTCAAAGACGTTAAGTCCCTGCGACACGACTCGAGAAAGGTTAGATGCATCGGTATTCAGAAGTTCCTTTGACGTACATCAGCAATCATGAGATGGGTGATTGAAATCAGGACTCCATCGTCCAGATGGGCGGATGGTGAGGACAGCCGCTTCCGCAGAGAAAGGATGGCTTCGTTCTGCAATTTGAGCATCGTTCGGGACCGGTTGACATGAAAGGGATCACGACGCCAGTCATGCAGACTTTGAGCCCCCACGAGGAGACATTTGAAGAGGTCAGGGTCTTGCATTGACATCGGGAAGAGGACTGAGATTGCTGGATGTTCGACATCGGGAGTGACTTTTAGACATAGCTCTTCCTTGCGGAGAATGGAAATGTCTGCAATTGTCAATAGAATTCTTGCATGCAGAGTTGGTGATCTTACACTCGTCAACACTCTCTGTCGAGAGTGGTCCCGCTCCTAACGGATACGATGCAAAAGCTTCGCGCCGATGGGAGTCCAGTGGAGTGATAATGAGTTTCGCCTTGTTCACGGATCTGCGAGATGTGCTGATTGATTTGGTCTCGCTTTTCTCCTCTTTCGGGAAGCCATCTCGACTGCGGTTCTGAGTGTCATGACCAATGAACTCGCGAGCTCCCATCAGGCTGAATAGGGCTGATTAGTTCATCAGAGACCGAGACGGTGGTGCTGAGTTGCTATTCAAGACAAGCCATGGACGTGGAACGATCGTGAGATTAAAATTAACGGCTTATGTAGGATTTCGTCTTTCGTAAGACCGGAAAGAACTTTTTATGAATTTGTGAATGCGTTGATTAGTGGGACTGTGATGTATCTCAAGTCTTGAGCAGCGCAGCAGAGAGAATAGGGGATTAAAGAGCCAGAGGATTATCCTCGGTTATCCTTGCAGTTGACGGAACAGGGTGGTCGCGAAGCTGTGCGTCAAGGCAGAAGGGGGAGGGCTGGACAGGGATAAAAAAGGATTTGGAAATAGTTTTCTAGCACGATCCTGACTGAAACTCTGGGCCCTTGCCGCTGGTCGAAACTGCGCGTCGGCTATTTGTTTATGTGCGGGAAGAAGCTTTCAGCGAACGCTTCTCGAAGATCGCTGGATTCTTGTTTCTGTTGTTTTGCCCCTTGCTTGCCCTTGGTCCAATGAAATTAGCCCTGACGTTTCTGCATTTCGGGATTAGTTCTGGCGGAGATAGCCACCCTCGGTACCGAACGATCCAGGGGTCCAGAGAGTGTGTGAACCATTCCTGGTATATTTATTAGAAAGGCACCTTGCGCGAAGGGTATGAGCACAGGGACTTTTTCCACCCAGCAGAATGATCTGCAAGTCCTTGTATTTGTAGGGACTCTCATCTGGAGAATATCCAGGCTGAGGAGACGAGTGATCACTGCAGACGTCGGTTCTCGCTTACTGTACCTAGCTAGTACAGAATGTACCTTTCCGAGTGCCGGACTGGCTTCGTTCATTTGTTTCAGGCAGTGCCCCGATGGAAAGGATTCGCACTCCGAGCAGTGGGCACTGGGCTACCCGGTACCCAGTACATGAGGTTGATCTGTCCGGTTTGGGCTGAATCATACATACTCACCACCACGGCCTAGTAACTCACGACTTAGAAGGCAAAGTACTCTGTGCTCCATTGGGGGCGGGAACGACGCTCTCCTGCAGCAGTGACCTTTCTTGATGTTAAGCTTTGCTCGGGCAGTCCGGGGAGTATGTCGATCCGGCATCTCGCCCGATGATTAGGAGCTTACCAAGTATGTAGTATCGCAGCCTCGCCGGCAAGTCAGCAAGCTTTCTTCGATATGATAACCCGACCGCTTTTTGATGTTTTACCTCCCTGAGGAGGATTATGCTCCAATATCAAAAAGGTTGAGGAGTCTCCGCTGTTTCTATAGCACCTTTTTGATATGGGCCAACAATGCGGAACGTCGCTCCCACGCGGAACGGTGCAGAGGACTCACGGAGACTCCCATCAGTAACCTAACTCTCTTTCCGTGACAGTTGGTTGCTCCAGGACAAGCTGGCTGTGCGTCAATAATGTGGCAACATATTGAGGATCTTATTTTTAAGTCGCTGCGACGGAGCGATAGTGACGATGCGGGTAAACTGGTATGCTCTGAATTTCCAGGGTAAGAGGGTAAAAGAGGCACCCTACAGTATTGCTGGCTAACCGGAATGAAACGGCTAAGATGTTTTGAACCCTCAACCAGCACTGACTCTTCCTTTTTCGAGTAAGTGTTAAAGCTCTCTCATCTTTGACCGTTGGAGGGAGAACTTTGCACTTACCTCGTACTCAGTATGGATTAGTTCTGAGGGCAAGTGAAGTGAGTGTGAATTGTTTTCAGGAACCTGGTGGAGTTGGTTGCGCGGCGTGTGTGGCGGGGGGGATGATGAAGTGGCTGAGAGGTTGAGATGGTGAGAGGGCAGGGAGGCTTGGTGGTCTTGGCACATTAACTTCACCCAGTGAGAAAAAGTAGCCACACCCATGCGTGACGCAACTGCATCTGGCGGGCCAAATCCTTATTATTATTATCTCGATATGTCGAGCTGCTTTCTCTTGTTGGCTGCCTTTCGATCCGAACTGGATCCCCTGCAAGGCTGTGACAGACTTTTCTTGGCTCATACCACGAGGCTTAACACAACCAACGTGATGATGGTGGCTCATCTGTCACTGCTCCACCACCTGTTGCCCCCCCGCCAGTGTCAGAACGTCATCTTAAGCCGTAACTCAGTATATATATGACGGACCTCTGAAGACGTGGTCTTTTCAATCTGACTTTTCGTATCAACAACATCGTTCAGTTGTAGTTCACTTCCGTCTCTCCAGACTCACCCAGATCCTCTTTTCATCTAAGATACCTCCTTTGTGAGACATTGAGACATTTTCAATATGCGTTTCTTCAAGCCTGTGATCTTGGCCTTTGCCGTCGGCGCTGTTGCTCAATCAGACCTCGGCTCGGCCATCAACTCAATCATCTCAATTGCCACCTCCGTCGCCAGCGAGGCAACTTCAGCTGCTGGCAGTGCTACGTCGGTCGCCGGTTCAGCCGTCACTTCGGCAGCATCACTTGCGTCATCTCTCGCCAGCAGCATCCCTTCCGGCATCCAGTCGCTCGCCTCCGTCGTCGAATCCGAGGTTTCTTCCATCTCAGCGGCAGCATCCTCCAAAGCCTCTAGTCTCTCATCCGTGGCAGCCACGGCCGGCCCCTCTGCACAGAGCAGCCTCTCAAGCGAAATCAGCAGTCTTCTGGCCAGTGCGAGCTCTGCAGAAAACAGTCTTGTGAACAGTGCCACTTCAGCGGCGTCCTCCCTTTTGACGTCGGTCTCCAACTCTGCTTCATCGGCGGCGAGCAGTGCCTCTGCATCTGCAACCGGTGCAGCTGGCAACGCCGCTAATGGGTACGCTGTGCCGGCTGCGGGAGTGTTGGGTAGTCTTTTCTTGGGAATGGTCGCGCTCATGTGAATAAAACCTTTCGAGTGGGTGGCCAATATCGTTTCCTTTGACTCAGGCGCATCTACTCTGCATGGGAGAGATCGGCCTGCAGATAGACAAGCCCTAATGGAGCGACGTCTATATCGATTCAAACTTGCCTTCGTCAAACCTTCTCTCCCTCAGGACCATACCCAGAATGATGCAGGCTTGTTTGTGAATGTCCACTTCAAGAATGTATAACGATGGACCAAGCATATCTCGGTTCGGTCAATCTGAAAGAGGTGCTAGGTGTCTCTAGTTTCAACTGAATATGAAGTGAGCTTATGAAAAGGAAATGCGCAGCCCTCGCCACTGCTTCTGTTCCCTCCGCTTTGCGATGCTTCTCAATGTCTAACTAAGAGATGGAAACTCGAAAACGTCTGATCCTCCGCTCGATAAATTGTAAGGGATAAGAAACGAATCTTGTTCAACGGCAGCAGCAAATCCAATCCCTGCAGCGTTCGGTGTAGATTGCAGCTAGATTACAAATGCAACGATTGTGAGACATGCCTTTGCGGAAGCTCATGTGATCGGTGCGGACTGTAGCGACGACGCCGCCCATAAGGTTGGCAGCCGCTCGTCACAACTTGCAGATGATTTAGGCCTCACAAATAAGAGATGAGGGGGCAATCCCCAGACCAACATCCCGCCCTCGACCCGCCTCACCTTCGCCTCAAAGTCAGCCATGTGGGAATATTCAGCAGGTCATCCCCATTAGGAGCCAGCGAACGAGACCAATGACCTCATATCGCAGCAGCGCATGGGTAGGGGGAGTAATATCTAATATCCCGCAATTTCGCGGCTGTCCATGCACAGAGCCTTCTCCAGGGCGTTGTCCCTCGCTAGGCCTTTGATCATACTGGTTCATTAGATACCTAGGCAGGCGAGGATCGCCCACCGCATCCTGGTTGGGCACCTCTCCTCATCTCTCTGGCCACTGATAAGACTGACAGAGTTGAGACGCATGGTCACCGTCGGATGCGCCGGCACCTGTCGCGCCGAGGCCTCTTCTAACGAGAAGTCCTCTTGAGGTTCCTGTTCTTGACAATATCACAGAAAGTGGGTAGACAACCTCGCTTCGGCGACATTTGGCGCCATCGTCAGGTAGTATTGGGCAGCGATTGAATGTACTATCGGACCCGACAAGCGCGAACTGACGGTAAAGACGCGACCGAGAGGGAGTAGCGACATGCACCCCGAAATTGCCACCGAACAACCTGCTCTAACGAAAGTGGGGCGTAAGTGCGAAGAACAGCCGCATGCACCATGACGGCAGAGGAACCTTGGAGGTGCTGGTCGAGAACAGGCTGTGACTGAGTCGATGGTTCAAGGAAAATGAACTGGTCCAGGGGGTGGCCGTCAGGAATGGGCTGGCTGGGAGTGTGACCTGCAATACTCGTGACATGGACTGGCGCTGTCTACCCGAGACCTGGAAGAGAAAGTCATAGCCTGAACGTCGATCCATGGTTCTGTGGTTCCGGTCATGGAGTCCAAGCCGAGGTCGATCTGCGCCCCGGTTGGGCACGAATTGACTTCATTGCTCTCTCATCTCCGTTGTAGTCGGAGCGGAAAGTACAAGGCGAGATAGGACAGCTCTTCTGGCCATTTGAATGAAACGTGTGTAGATTGTCAGGGTTGAACGCGTTTCCCAAGCACGCCCGTGATGCCTTTACCCACACTCGGTTGTTGATGGTTTTTTTTGTTTGGACGCTGTCATTCCACTGGCTGCGCCCAATCGAATCCATCCTTGTCAGCCGCCTCACCTGGCAAAGAGATGTCGAATATCGGTGTCGAACACTTTCTAGCTGGGGCGGAGCCTCTTCAAGACTTCTTCAAGAGGCGACGATCTTGAAGCAAATGACGTGGCGGGTCAGCATCCACAGTTCGGCTGCGAAAAAGAGTATCAACTTTAGGAGAATCAAAGCGAGAGCAAGCAAAGTGCTGGTTACGTGACTGTCTCAAGAGCCCAACGGGGAGTGTGGTCTGGGAGATAATTGAATCCTATGTTTTTGGCAGGGTAAAGTGGTATGGCACGACCAAATTCTGAGATAAGATGACCGAATATTGTTTAGGCTGGAAGAATATACAGCAGGAAAGAGGAGCCTGTGGCGCAGGGACAGGATAAAATGAGGCGCTCTCGTGTTATCAGTCAGCGGTTACTCCGTATGAGGCCGAATTGGGGGCGTTTTGGTGCCTGGAGGTATTATTATGAGGTACTCGGTACAGCAAACGTGGCTGACTCCTTTCAGTTTGTTACTGTTAAAATTCCGCCAGCCCGAAAAGAGGACCCATCATGACTCGCGGAGACCGACAGCTCCCTCAGGAACGTGGTGGTGGCTAACCGGAGTCCCATCATCGACAGATTTGTTTCCGGCTTGTTTGAAGGCTTCGGTGGATGGGCCCGGAGGTGTTGTGCCGCAGTTGTCGCTGAGGCGCATTGGTTTCACAAAGAGGCGCCAATGCTGCGACGACTCGCTGTGATCATCTGAGGAATTGCCCCTGAGAGTGGTGATGGAGCGCTACGCAAAATGCGAGCAATCGAATCAGGAGGGGGACGGGGTAGAGTGCTCTTTCGTTCGCAGTAGAGGCTGGAGGATTGCTGGGGGACTGACCACGGGAGGGTGGCAAAAATCAAACCAAATGTCTTTGGACTCGATAGGATGCGAAAAGTACTGGGTACGAAACACGATTCCCTTTCCTTTTTGCCGCAGCTGCTGCAGGAACGGGTGGTTTACGATAGGCTTGAGAGAAGAATGATGAACAGTTGCAGGTTGGTTGTGGTGGTTTGAGTTGTGAGAGGCAAAGCAGGAACCAAACAGAAGCCCCGCCCAGCCATAGTTGAACTAAACATGCATGAAGTAGGTACAAAGAGCCCCGGAGACCACAAGTTCCCCCCAACAGCGAACCTGCACTTGTTCCCCCCAGCCCTGCAGGTTACCTACCATAGCAGCCACCTAGTGTCTCCGCGCAACGTCATCCTCGCGGTCGGGGCTTAATGAGGGGCACGCCTTTGCCTCTGGCCTGTGGAATAACGAGTATGCCGCACTACGCAGCTCGCCTACCAATGCCTGCAGTGTGTACGAGGTACCGACACAGTCCCTCGGGCGCCGGGGTTTGCCCCTTCTTCCTGCCCTTCCCAGAGTCCCAGTGCCCAGTGGATTGTCTCAATTTCAAGCCAAAGTTAATTGGGTTGGCTGCCCAATGAGTCCACATTCTCAGGGGGATTCCCACCACCTTGCACTTATTGTTGCCAATCTTCTGTGCCAACACGAATCCAATCCGAGCCACCGTCACTGTCACGGCAGTGTGCGACTGCACCGCTCCATTGGGCGCTGGCCGCTGGCCTGTTTGATCAAAGTCCCCTTTCCACTTTTCCATGCCAACCAACAACCCACAACTCACAACCCGCAGCTCACAGCCCTGCCAACCCGTTTCCCGTTTCCAAAGCCTTCTGGTTTCCCTTCCCATCCACAACTCCATCCCCCCTTTGGCTTCGTCGCCCTGTTGCGGATGCTGCCCGTTTGTGTCTTTTCTTTCTGGTTACCCGGATCCCTAGCTCCCTGCTCCTCGTCATCTGAGTCACTGGCAGCACACCAGCAAGGCTTGGGATTTTCAGTTGCCTGATGCTAGGTCCCGATTTGGCATTCTGCCTGATGCCGACCCCATCCTCTCACCAGGCTTCAACATCCAAATAAGCCTGCACTGCTGATTCCTGCAATTGTGACTCTTCAGCTTTGCGCTGCCTCTGCTATAAAGCCGCTCCCAATTCCTTTTCCAATCTCCCCTCTTCTCCCTGTCAATAGAATCCATCAGTCAGCACTCTCAAGCCACAGACAATCCCCCGTCACAAAACAAACCTCCCTCAACCCCCTTAGCAACATTCTTGGAACTCGCCCCCACCTCCATCAACTGTCACCACTTTTAGCAACCTTCGCCACGAGAGTCCCAATTCCCAGGGCGACCATCCCTCCAGACCCTTTTACATTCAAAACGTCTTACCCAGGCTGTGAACCTGATCCTTGCACCCACTGTATAAATCCCAAAGCATCCCCTCGTTGAGGTCTGTCTCCTGTCTATTGCCGCCCCTCCAGGCATCACGCCGCCAGTCAGAGAAAAGCACTCTGTCGCAGACACAATCCAATCCTCAGTCACCAACGGACGAGATGGCTCCCCAATATCACAGCTCATCTGGCTCCAGCAGCGCCGGTGAGAGAATCTACCACGATTCGCGAAGAGAACCTCGAGAGCGCAAAGAGCCTCGCAAGCCCGTCAAACGTGAAGTCGTCGTCATTCACCACAACACCGTTACCCGCGACGAGACCAGATCCTCCGGCATGAGCCACAACAGATGGAGGTGAGAGTCCAAGACACCACCAAGCATGGGGAAACGCAACGCCTGTACGATTCATACGGAACAACGGGAATTTTGATACCAAGCGGAAGGAGTCTGGGAAAATGGATGCTTCAAACGGGACACAAATGGAGTTTGCTGGGTTCTTTTGGGGCCTTTGATGCATCATCACTCTTGAAGAGTATTCAGGAAGACTGCTGCACAAACATTTTCCTTTGTTATCGGTCAAGGATTGCTCTTTCAACGCCTCTTTTGTACAATTTTTCGAGGTCCTGGCTACTTTCCCAGGCCTCTTGTCTCTGATTGTGGATCAGATGGGCAATGTCACAAATACTTCAGATAGAAATCTAAGGACGCGAGTCTTTCTGTGGACGCGACGAAGTGGAAGAAGCATTATCATGGTCTGTCTATCTTTATCGATTGTCGTATCAAATGTGCTGTACTATCGCCAGCCTATCGATAACAATGATGATCATCCACCTCGTTCCGCGCTCCCACAGTTCTTTTGTCTTCCTCCTGCTTGTTCACTGCCGTACACAACGAACAACCCTTTGCTGGCCGCAGGACAAAGAGTTTCCTCCCGCTTCATAACGTCTCCTTTCCATGTCGATCCCACGCCCGAAAGCATTCGGTCGGAAGCATATATATGATCGTCAGATAGAGCGTCCAATCGTGCCAACACTGGGTCGGCCTCCCAATCAAGAGTGACGGGTGAGGCGGCCGCTTAGCTGCTTTTGTTTCTAGCTGCGGTGGGCTCGGTGGGCACTGGACACAGCCTAGAGAGTTCCATCCTTGTCATCCTTGAGTCTGAATCGAAGCGGGCGGATGCTTCCCCAATTTGATGGTTGCACCCGTCCAGGCGGGCTACTGCCCACCGGAGTCTTGGGCAAAGCTCCTGCAATTTTGGATTAAGGGCCCACGGCACTTGTCCACTGACGCCTCACCAGCCTCAGGGCCCAGGCACCCCAGGGCAAAGCGCAATGGGTATGCCTGAGACAAGACGACAAGACGAACACTCCCATCCTTGCCCGTACCCAGTACTCCGAGCTGGGCGAGATTTCCACGACGGCGACAGGGTATTAGGTAGGTAGGTAGCCGAATAAGCCTCGTTGCTGCTCCTGCTCCTGCTCCGAAATTTCCCTCCGGCCCGGCTCATTCTCCGGGCCAAAAGGACTCAAGGGCGGAACTTTTGTATCAGCACGCCGCTCTCACGACTGGGTACCTCGCTCTCACTTCTCGGTACCCTTTCTTCTCGAGTATCGCAGCTGCGGCGAACACATCAGCACAGAAGGAATGCCAACGTGCATCCAACGTGCAAACCTGTGCCTGTCTTGACCTGTAAGTACCTCATGAGAAGGCGGCAGTCCAAAGGGCCATGCATCTGGTCCGTTTTCGCTTCGATCAAAGTCCTTCCAATCCGTACCGTCCAGCTGGCACCCGCTACTGCTGCATGCCACCACGATGACCTGCCGCAGCTCACTGCTCCTCGGTGGCTCCCGACTGCGAATAAAACCCGTCGCAGATCACCTGCAGATGTTGCTAGTATGCTGAACTGTCCCCTCCGAAGTACCATGCGTCAAAGCTGTCCGACTCGCTGACGACCAAAGGTCCCGTCCCCTCTCTGCCTTCTCAACTCTCGTCGATTCGTCGCCCCTTGCAGCACTTGTTGATGCTATTTACCCAACGACATGGAGATCAATGTCCTCCACATCGGTTACTGACGGATAACACCAGATCCACGAGCCTGAATCAGCTACACAGAATCGTGGGGAACCGTGGCGCAGTCAACCCAACTGGTAGTCCACGTGTCCCGGCCCTGCGATGTACTTTCTTTCCGTTGAGCCTCTTTTCGCTGTCAAGGGTACCCGTTCGAACGATGCACCTCTGATACGATATCTCTGCACCCAAACATCTACACCAGTTTTCAAAACTCATACTGCACAGCTCTCTTTTCTTTGTAATCTTGATGTTCTGCGCTGCAACAGGAGTCGACGGCGCCAGCCACAACGCTTTGAACATGCTCTGGAATGTCTTCGTACTAGATTACTGGTCGATGCCAATACTAGCCTGGCTGTCATCTTCACGCGATTTTTACAGGTCCAATGCTATTGGATGGACGGTCTTGCCATTGTTGCGCTTAGGTCCGGCGTGCCAGTCACTAAGCATACAGACATTTTCAGACATACCCTTCCTTCGTGTCCTTCAGCTACTTGCACATCCGGCTCCTCAAACAGTAGGTCCCTCCAATCCAGCAGGCCCACACTTTCCTAACGTCGAGACGAATTCTCAATGCTCAAGGCAAGATGAATCCGGCATCTGGCCCATACGGAAAAATCGGTGTCTAGGCTGGCCACGTCGAGATGGCTACGGGGATGCCTTTGTTTACCCGCGAAGCATGTTGGTACAAATCTAGGCGAGCTGTGAAGCGCAGACTGCGGCCCATGCGTTCAGTCCGCTCTCTACTGTATCATGGTTAGGGTCCTCAAGCTGCGAACGGCCTAGGACGATACTGGGGAGGCGCGAGCATGAGTGGAACCTATTCCGAAGCGCTCTACGTTACCTGTTGCTCGTGCAACGCTTATACCATGGATGGCCGCCTATGAGTTCTCCAAGGCCATTGTCTTAACATAGAGATGCAGCAGTTATGCCTCTGAGGTGACGTGCTCCTTCTGATCTGTCTCACAGAAGCATATAGAAGAACACTAGCTTTGTTGTCCCGGTTAATATACTGTCATTTTCTCTGCTTGCGGATATTGCCTTGGTAGCTGTGCGCCAGTTGGTGCCAGACAGGAAGGACAAGGCAAAAGTCGGAAGAATGTCCGACCGAATTGGAAAAGGCCAAGCCTTTTTACGAGTCTAGCTGCGTACTCGTCTGGAGTACCTCGTATCTAGTGGCAGTTGGTGTCAACTACTATCACGTTACCTCTCACACCAGATTCGTATGATGTCCAGCGAAAATTATATAGCCTGTATGATGTCGTAGAGCACCTTATGGCAACAAGAGACCATTCCAACTGGTACCATAACTAACAAACCTTCAGGCTCGGGAACATTCCAAGCACTCTTAACGCCAACGCCCTAACTACGTACTGGGGAGATACCTCCCGTGTACTTCTCTGCCCATCAAAAGAGTTGAGCGAAAGCTGTTTATCGAATCTTAAGAAAATCTCTTTGGGATACGTTGAATTTCTGCCCGCAAGATGAGGGTTCTCTTCTTCCTGCCTGTTTTTTTAGGACTCGTTAATGGAGACGATCATGCCTCCACTGCTACATCAACACATCATCCAGACAGCGAGCACACGTCGACGACACTCACTTCCCCCACCGGCTATAGTTTCAGTAATGGCATGATGACGACAGCAAGACCATCGTCAACCGGTGTAGTCTGTCGACCGCTCGGCTCGACGGATTCGCACAGCCTGACGGCCTTCTGCCCCATCCTGTCCGCGCACCACACGCACACGGGCATGATGGGCGGCAGCGGTATGATGGGATCCGAGTATGAGTGCCCGAACTACGACGGGAGCGATTTTCACTACACGATGAATATGATGGGCTCTGATCCCATGTGCTGCACCTATTCCGCAACGCTTACCAGTGTCGGATCCTCCGTTGGGTGTTGCCCCTGCGGTTCTATATGCACGGGAACTGTCCCGGGGACTCAGAACTGGTACACTGCAGCTGGTACGATTCAAAATAAAAATTCCTCGTCCTCTTTTCCGTCTCCCCCAATGACCCCTCCCGTTCAGTTCACTTTCGAGCATTTCGTATGGGAGGGGCGGCGTCGCGTTCAAGGTTCGTAACCGAAGCTAACATTGGAGAAAATTCTAGGACAAGTTGTGCTCACCACGGGCTCTGTTCCCGGCACCGTGACTGTCACGGCCACTCCCGTGGGATCAAGAGGTTCCTCGCTGCACGGGAGTGCTGCCTGTCTGAATCTACCACTTGTCGTTAGCAGCCTTGTCCTTGCTTTCTTAATGGGCCACAATCACTTCTTCTGAACGCTAAATGGGCTTGCCCTGCAACGTTGATGTAAGAATACCTAAGGATCGTTCAAGTTCGGGGGTGGTCAGGAAAGCAGAGAACGAACAATAGGGGCCCGCTTGAAATAATACCTAATACGCATTCAACTTCCGCGACACGGAGCACATATACTTACGCCTCTTATTTATCTAGACCATTCCTTGCCCTCAATAGGCATTATCCCGTTAGTCACACGTCTGCGTATCCGGGTGTTCCTATGACTCCTGTTCTGTTGATAAATGATACGAACTGGAGACAGAAACCAAAGCACCAGCGTTGCCAGGACGATAGTCTCTAGGAAGTCCTGACTATGCGTAGTCTGGCTTGAATATCCACAAATGGAGCGATCTGAGTAACTAGTCGGGATCAAGTTATTCCGTGCCTTGTGGCTCTATTCCGAATTTAGGTGGCAATCTTCGTGGTCCCCGGGACTCGGGACTACTCTATAATGGGGATGGCTTTATGAATACTATCCTATAATAGGGATAGCCTGAAACTGACTAGGACTATCAAGTACCTGGTACTTGGTAGTCCTCGCGACCATCATGACAATGGTCCTAAGAGACTTCGAGTCCTAAACGACTATTATAGTCTCAAGGACTATAGACCTGGCAACGCTGCCAAAGCAGTCAGTGCCCGTTTCCTAGCAAGAAGACCGGCGTGCTTCATGATGATTACCGGATTCGCTCGACCAGGATCCGAGCCTGACATCTAGTCTGGACTTTTCGGTTGGGTCACCTCGGCGTTACCACGAAGACGGCGCCCGTTGAGTGAGAGAGGCAAGACGGGATGAAAGTGTCGGTGGTCAATGATCGAGCCAAGTCAACGGTTTGGCGATTCTCGGCTTGAAGTAGACTGAAGTTGCTCGTCACCTGCGGCTCCCTGCGCGCACCCCATTATCGCCCATGATAGACAGAGTAATGTGTTCGAAAGGCCATGCTCCTCTTCGGGGACCGTTTTCCTTGACTCAGCCTTATTTGGTTCCTTCTCCATGCGCTTTCGATCTCCTCCATCATGACTTCGAGGTGTTCAGTCTCCAGACAACACGAACTTTCTTTGTCCGGGCTTGTCAACCAGGATCTTAGGGCTCTCAAAATGACGTCCCGATGGCCGGTGTTCAGCATCATAGTCGATTCGACAAATCGGAATACTTCCTCGGCAGAAACCTCTGTATTTATTGCTTTCTCTTGTCTGTACATCTCGACAACATACAGAGAAAGCGCGAAGAGCGTAGGTAAGGAAGGAACCTTTGCCTCTGATTGATTCTCAAACCTCATTCCAGCTTCAAGCTGGCGGTGTAGCAACATGATAGTTGATTGACTTCTGATCTGCTCGTTCTCTAGTGGCGGCTGGACTCTCCTCAAGAAGTGTTGATCGAGGTTTTTTTACATTGTGTCAAACTGCTGTCGGGACCTGAAGGGGACCCTGCGAGATCAACAACTTGACAACCAACGACTATCTCATGACGTCCCAACTTGGGTCGTGGTCGCAGCCAATGACAGAATACCAAGGAGAATTAGGCCTCAGAGACTGCCAAGACACGCAGGTCAGGTGGTAACAGACTGCCCAACCAGCCATAGCCGGACCTTTGCCGTAATGTCTGCAGCGACCTTTTCTCCCACGGAGCATCTATGTCGGTACAAGATCAATTGTGCCAACTTCAATTATCTCGATCCTTCCTTCTACGTCCTAGCGCGCCTGCTGTTTTTCGGCTACAGAAGCATTGATTAATTAGCGAGGGTATTGACCTCTTACGTCCCGAATAAGGGAAGTCGAAGCCTTCTGATTCTCCTGCAGGGAGAGGCATCCATCCTTTTCGCGGCTCGTGGGAAGCCTGGCAGGTACAGGTGAGGGGGGAGGGACGCCTTGTTTCACAAATGCTAGGACTCTGGACTGGTACAATCTGCCGGAGAAGCTCCCTCTCATTTGGAATCTGACTGCATCTGCTCCATACCGCAGACTCAAACCATTGAGCTGCTTCCTCCCTAATCAAGCATTTCAGGCTGGCCCGCCAAGGCTGGATACCCCTCTGCTCACCGCATTTACGGTCAAGTTTCAATATATTTCCTTGACGTCCTGGCTACAAAGCATTGGAAGTCTTCCTCGTTGTGGTGCGTGAAACAATAGGGACGCTGAGACTCTAGTATCCTTCCAAAGAGCTGGCTATTTCGGTATGGCTTTGATCTCTCTGGCATCCTATCTTTCCAGCGATTCTATTTGGCTAACTTGTTAAGCGAAGCGAGCGAATCTCACACTGTCACCATGGCTCCAGTCGCTGCCGTACTCTGCGGTAAACAACCGCACTTGACCGAATTTATGATCAAGAATCTCCTTCCTAAGATCGAGGGTGAGTCTCTTTCCCAGACAGCTACCTACTTTGAGGGACAGCTATCAATTGAGGATAGGGGTAATCGAGGTGGCTTATTGACTGACTCTCGTGTTATAGTCGTCCATGTGTGCAACAATGCCGACACAGCCGTCGCTGAGATCCCTGCTCTTCTCAAGGGCGAAATTACCCCGCCCTCCTCGGGTTTGGGGACGAACGTGGAGGGATCTGGACGGTCTGATATTTCGCTCATCATCGTGGGGGGAGGCTTTTCGCCACAAGATGTCCAAGCCATCAAATCAGCTGCTGATGCTGTGAAGCCCGTGGCATTGTTCTGCGCGGACACCAGCAAGACCCCGGCGGGCGCAGGACCTCCGCCCCCAGAAATGATCAAGAAAAGAATGATGGCCGGTATTGAGAAGGAGGAGAAGGGCGAGGGAGAGTGGGCTCCTGGGATGTACATGTATTGACGACCCGGAGCTGAGAACCTCGAATGGCGGTTGGAAGGTTTGCGCTGTGTGATCTCAGGGATAGAGGGGGATTAGTCCGATTGCCGATGGCATGGCCGGGACTCGGGCAAGATTTGATGTGGGTTGCTAAACATAAGCGCCATCTAGATCCTGGTTGCCTTTGCAGCGTTCACCGCTATCATGCCTCTACATACTTTCGTGTTGCGCCTATTGATCAAGGATCGCCCGTCTGTAGTTTGCCTTTCACCGACGCCGGTCTTGCAGTCGCTTTATCGACGGGTCATGCAGAATACGAAGGAGGGTTCTCCACTTCAACCAGGGCGCAAAAGTGTATTCCATACACAAAAGTGAGGCGTTCTGGGGGTACACGGTACATAAGGCACATTTCGAGATGAGCACCACCCCATTCACACGTCCATATTCGTCAGTCGATCAAGCTCACTCTCCCATCTAAGAATTTCCTGGATCAGCAGGATATCGAACCGCTCCCTTGCCAAAGGGACTTTCGCGGCTGGCCCATTCAAGCTCAGCGCCTGCAATTCTGCAGTACGGTTCTGCAAGTGGTAAATCTCAATCATTTGCTCGTAAATATCCAGAGCTCGAGGGCGACCCGGCGCCATATATGCCTGCCTGCAGCTCTTCGTCTTCCATCATGTCGAAGAGCGCGATGCACCCTGCTTCGGGCTCAGCCAACCTACCCATTCGGATTCGCACGTGCACGAGGCCCTGGATGGTCTGACGGTCTGGATTTGACCAGAATGACGAGCAGGGTTTCGGCCTCATCCCACCGTTCGCAAAGTACAGAAGCACGGGCGAGGTTGGACCGAGTCAAGGCCATGTCAACATGATTGTCGCCCAGAGTACGGGTGACAACCTCGAGGATCGCCTCCAGCATTCCGCTGCTTCGAGACCGCGGTTTCTCTCACAGATCACCTTCGAAAGTTCATTTACTGACCACATGGTATATGCGTGCTCCTCACCCAGAATTCGCCTTCGGGCGCTGAGAACTCTTTGCACTTCCCGAGGCAATCGATCTGAAGCCCCGCGATGAACAACAGGCGAAGGGAGCATGTTTCCTTGCCTAGATGATGTTCGACGAGCGAATGGTCACACAATACTCGGACAACGCGGCGAAATCTGATACGAGCTTCTTCATCGCACGGTGCGTCCGCACGAAGGAATTGAGGGTAACGAGAGTACCAGCTCCGGATCTGGGGTAGTATTTGACAGATTATGCCCCGATGGGCGAAAGATCCGCTCCAGGATACACTCAAAATGCAGAAAAGCAAATAAGTGGACCAGGTCCACTGTGTCTTTGTGCTCGCCAGACTCCTTTTGGCAATTCGCTGAAATGGGATCTCCCGTGTGGTTATGGTATCGGCGTACAGACTGCCGTGCGTGCTTCGAGTGCTCATGATAGCCAGACGATGGCCGAGATCATGGTGGAGATATGTCTCCGAAGTATCTATTTTCCATCAGATGGTAGCCCCAGCATGAGTCAAGGCGAATAGCTAGATAGCCAAGAGAAGGTAAATCCACGGCCAGCTCACCCCCCCTTTGGACGTGGGTGATGGCTGCTGCACTGTGCTCAATCCCGCCTGCCGTCTTGGATAAAAAGGTTGTAACAACCCCCCCCCCCCCCCCTCTCCTTCCCGGAGCTCGCCTTCCTCACCTTTACCTTTGCACCCACCCTCACTTCACCTTTGTACTCACCCTCACTTTTACACTCACCCTCACCCGACCCGACGCCACTTCAAAATCCTCTTCAGATATTATCCTCAAAAATGCTGCGTCAAGCCTTCCGCCTTAGACACCCCAGCATTCTCCAACAAGTTACACATTCAACAAAGAATATCTCTCCATTATGCATATCCCAAAGCCGTACCTTCCAGACAGTGACACGTAAGGCACATCACTCTGCTACGATCGCAAAGCCGTTAACAGGTCTATAGGTTCGCTCTATAGTGATAGAGACACCACTTCTACCTCTGTCAGCCTACCTCTCGAGGACAAGGTCAACCAGTTTCACTCAGATTTAATGATGATAAAATCAGAGTTGACGGCGACGAAATCAGAGATGAAACACCTCGGTCACAGCATTACCACGGAGATGAAATTTTTCAGTGAAACCATCTCTGCGCAGATCAAGGTCCTCAATACAAGCATGGAGTCGAGAATGGACAAATTTGAGAATCGATTTTTGTTTCGAATGCTCTTCGCTGTAAGTGATCTTCGTATTACTAAATACTACTTTCTAATCATTACGAAGGCATTTGGTGTGGTGATTATTGGAGTGGGTGGTACCGTCACTGCTGCAATCCTACGATACCAGACTCCTACCGCTCAGACTCCTACTGTCCAAACTCCAGCCGTTCAGACGGCTCAGGCTCCTACTGTTAAATAAGTTTGAAGTAAGAGAGGATATTGTGCATACTATTACGGGCATATTGGTAAGGAGGCCGGGCAGGAAGGAGATGATGTATGATTAGACGCAGTCACAGACGCGGCAGGTGGGCTACAACGAGTCACTCGTTATCCAGAGATTCTGTAAATTCACAGCGATGGCGCGCATGGCTTGATAGACTTATACGGCGGCATCATAGGTTCAACTTCCCTCGGTAGCTTTTAATATGACGTCCTGGAGTGGGAGGTGAGCGATACTTAAAAGCGGCGCCGGGCGGGTGAGCGCCCACGTGAGCTCGCCGTCGATTTACGTCGTCTTGTGTCGCCATGACCGAAGCAGCCCTACAATTGTGCGGAGATTTCCGGTCATCAAGCCACCTCCGAATGAGGTAATTGAGCCTCCTGGGGTGGAAAAACAATGGCCCTCAGGATGTCCGTCACTGAAGGTTGCAAGGTAGAACTACGGTGCTAGTATCGCCTCAAATGTCAAACATAGTCTTCTACCTTTCGACCTACACATATTCATGTGTAATCCCTCAACAACTCTGCGGCTTGATTTGTGCGCATGGTGTTCAACTTGGCATCTGCCTCAACCCATCGTCCTGCAATCACAGACTCAGCCTCCGAAGCATACCGCACCGGTGCATAACAACGCCCTCGTTCAGGCAAAGTTCGACCTTCGAATCGACACATGTTTCTAGGATCACATGGGAGGCCACACCGCTCTGTGTCATCGAGAATTGTGGCGGCCGAAGATTCGTGTCCAATCTATACGCTATCAACATCCACACTTTGGTTATGGTTGCGAGCATGCCGGTCTGACGTGGGAAGTCACATACGTAGTCATATTTGCCTCCAAGATTTGTCTTCTCTTGTTCCCACAAGAAAAATATGCGAAGCCGCTTCATCATAGGGACAAACATATTGGTGATATATCAAGGTCTCCGAGTTTTGTCTGAGCGCGTCGAGGAGCTGACTGTCAGTATCGCAGAGCTTTGCAGGGGTCAATTTGTCCACAAGGAGTCGGCCGTAGGATGCGAGCACGTCTTTGTCACTACCATCGTGCGGCGTCCCAAAGAACAACAGACCTAAGGGAGGGACATCGATGGAATAAAGTTCTTCAGTCGATTTGGAGGTTCGGCTTTGAGAGGAGAGGATGGCCCAACCAAAACACGTTTCTTTACTAGGCAAACAAAAGGGATTCTCTGGGGCCTTCGATCTTACCCTCATTACGATCATGCCCCGTAGGGAATGGCAGACAAACATGATAGGCCTCCGAGTACTCCCATCCAGCTGCGGAACCATTATTGGTATCCCCAAGGAATGTTTCCAAAAGAGGATAAACCTTCACACCTGTCGATCAGCAACTAGCTCGGCAGCCAAGGTGTGTGCGTATTGGAGAATGGTGTCCGACGAGGCCTTGCTAAGTATTGCTGTGACAGCGGCGATGTAGCCGTAGGTCAGAATTCGGGCTTGCTTCAAATGTACCGGTAGCAATTCTGGGTCTCCTAGTCAGAATCTCCCTGTCCCCTTTGACCGTCCATGTCTTGAAAGCGTGACCCTTGCAATCCGTGAACGGCAACGACACTGCATGCGTATGAACAGTGAACTGCGGATGAGGTCTCAAAGGAAGCCTACTCGTGGGTGGGGTTCTCACCCCGGTAAAATTCAGTCAAGCCGGCGTGCTCAGGCATGTCGAGGCTTGATGTGAGGCTGAAAAGCCGCAAAGTAGGTTACATTGGGTGAGGCAGGTTATGATCAAGGCGAACAGAGGTCTGATATAAACTATAATAACGTCCAACAGGCATGGCTTCGCTGCAGCCAAAGCCAGGGGAATGAGGACATGCGGCCTGGTGTTTTCTCTCTGCAATATTTAGACCACCACACGCTTGCTGTCTCGGGAATCAACCTTGCATGTCTAGAACTGGTTCTAAACAAACTGGACGAGACAAGGCTGAGGTGAGTGATCCGCAAATGCGATTGAGTCAGGGACAGAAGTAACGTATATGGTTATATGGACATTGCTCTAGCCGCAATCCTCCACATGCTGCCCGATTCCACCTCATTGGACGGAACAGGCTACGATTAGTGCCCTGTTTCATTCGCAATTTGGCAGCAAATCCATTTCAGAGGAGAAGCATCTCTGGAACTGAGAAGGTAGTCGACTGGGCTTTGCAGTCCTTGACAGGCCCACCATGTCCTCCCTCTATCCCCCGTACGCTTGCAAGTGAGGCCGTCTGTGCTTGTCGGTATAATCTGGATGTTAGCAGCGTACTCGGCATACGAATGGTCTGTACCAGAAAGATGGTTGCTTGCGTAAGGGGCTTTGGGGGCCCTGAGCGTTGCAGCTCTGACAGGCGGCAAGCAAAAGACGGTGCGTCTGACAGACAAGTGGATAGACACCTTGACAAGCCAAATGCCGAGGGACGACGTCTTTCCTTTGACAGCTTCAGCTTGTCTTCCATCACAAAGTGAGACGATGCACGCGTTTTTCATCTCCGCCACCAGTGCGTATGCTTCTGGGATGTCTCCAGCTGTAGATGGCTGGGATCAGATGATGAATATGATGCAGAACAATGACTCTGGGCAATGGTGAGGCTGATTCTAGTCGGACACATGCGAAACCACCATCACAGCTCCAACATGCCAATTATCTGTGAGCTCCAGGATCAGGATCGGGATCTGGATTAGGGCTTGAGCATGATAGTCTCTCTCCCACGGGTGCTGCTTGGCGGCCAGATTGAACAACAACAGGCACACAACAAAGCTAGTCCTCCAAATGAGAGGAATCTCGACTTGGCTTTACTTGGGGAAGACCGTGGGAGGCATTGCTCAGACCGTTTGCCGGCAACTGCTCGCAGAGTCGGCTGCCCGTCGGCTTGTTGAGATGGAATCGAGTGAGAGATGGACAGTGAGATGTGAAATGAAGGGAAAACAGAAGAGAAGAACAGGCTTTGAAAAATCCTTCACCTTGTCTCGTCCTGTTCTTCCTTGTCCCTTCTCCCATTACCCCTTGTTCCATCGACATCGTCCCCTTCTTGTCTTCTTTCTGTGATCGATACCGCTGATAGCAACATCGTCAAGGTTCATAGCTCACCTGCAGACGCCGGAGGACAGACACACTTGTTCTTAGAAATCCGCGTTCAGTGGTGAGAGCGATCTGTTGAGCGCAGTGTGAGGACTGACAGAGAGATAGATATAGACATATATCACAGCATCGCATCGCACTTCGCCCTCGACCGACCCGCCAAAGTCTAGAAAGTCATTGCAGAGGAGCGTTCAGCCATCAACCGCGCAACCATGTCTGTCAATTATCCCACTCGACGCTGGTCTCGGCGCTCTCGCTCTCACTTCTCTTCTCATTCTTCCTCTCACTCTCATCACCGCTCGGATCCATCTCCTCCACCCAGCTTCGGCCATCTCTCCAGCCGCCCTCCCAGCTTCCAGCCTCACTCTGCCTACAACTCCTCTGATTCCATCATGCCTGGTACCACCACCATCATGGGTGGCGGCTGGTCCGACGCGAGGCCACCGACTCCCCCAGAAGGCGTCATCCGAGTCGATACCAGCTTTACCGTCGAAGAGGTCTTCGTCGAGCCTGAGCCCACCAACGTGTCCACCAATGCTATCTTCGGCGACTCGAGTGGTTACTACCAGGCCACAGTCTGGTCGGCGGCGTCGCAATTCGCTCGAAACCTATTTGAGCCAGAAATGAACGTTGGACGAGGAGGAAACATCAATATCGACAACACCACCACTAGCAAATGGGTAGCAACAGCCTTGCTTTTAGCCTTTGTCAATCTCATCACCATGGTCACCGAGAGCATGATGCCCGTTATGATCCCGGCCATGATCTACGACCTCAACGTCCAAGGCTTTCAGTGGCTCATCGCGGGTCCAGCCATCGGAGCGGCTGCCACAGCTCTCATTGCAGGCCATCTCTACGTCGTCGTCCCTTTCAAGATGATTTACACGGTGTTCGCTCTCATTGTCTTGACCGCCATCATCTCTCCAGGCTTTGCCCCAAACATGGCGTTTCTCTTCTTCACTCGAATCCTTCTCGGTGTGGGTCTGGCAGGTCAACATTTCGGTACCCTGGTCTTCTTGGAACACAAGAGCAGTTTCGCAGACAAAGTTCGACGTGACTTCTTCCTCTCCGTCAGTTCGACTTTGGGTCTGATCATTGGTCCCATCTTCGGCTCTATCTTTGCTCATCGAGACAAGAACTGGTCCTGGGGATTCTACACCGCCTTCGTCCTTCTCACCCTGGTCTTGGCTTTCCTGTTCCACCTCCTTCCGACAGAGGTTGAGCTTGCTGCGAATGCGCCCTGGGCTTGCGGACCGGTATTCAACTGGAACCATCGCCTCAACTGTACCGACACCCTAGGTGGTTTGCTTAGTTTCTTCGGCATCATCACTCTGTTGATCACATTCAACTTCACCGGCACCTTGAACCCCTGGACAAATGGACACCTTTACGTTCCCTTGATCGTCGGCATCATCTTGGTGGTCTTGCTTATCCTTCAGCAAGCCTACAAGATCTTCAATTCACCGTCGACTCGGCTGTTCCCTGTGGAGTATCTGCGACACTTCAAGACCATGGCGCTTTTCGTGCTCATTTTTTTGACTGCTGCCATCTTCCAGACCGCGATCCCCTACACTGCGCTCTATCAGATGTTCACGCGTCCTCAGCCTTCAGCAGTCACAACGGCGTTCTACCTCTTGTTCACCACCACCGGTCCATACTTGATCCCGGTCTTGCTCATCCCAGTGTACATCGGCGGCGGCTTGATCACCCGTTACCCAGCGGTCCCAAGCTACAGCTTCTGGAGCGTCATCTCATCGGTCTTCCTTCTCGCCGGCACCGTCCTGCTCTATATCAACATGCCCTCCGTGTTCCCGGCTTCAGACGGCCTTCCAACCGTCGCAAAAGAATTCTCTCTTGCTTGCATCGGCTTCTGGTCGACGATTACCTTGTCAATGGCCCATCAGCTCATGGACTTGCTTCAATCGCCATTCGTGAGAGGCGCCCAGGACGCGCGCCAGAAGCACCCGCTCCACAACCGTGCATTCGTGCTGTTTGCGATGTACCTCGGCGCCGCTGTCTCCCTGACAATCACGGGCAACATTTTCATGCACGTCGGTCCCCGTGCGCAGTTCGCCTTACTGGAACAAGCCAACGACAGCGCCTACCCAGCCACTGCCGACAACGCCCTGGTCCTCCTCCTCGGCTACACCTTTGTCGACAGCAAGGTGACGCCGGCGCTCTTTGCGGCGTCGATCACCGCCTTGGACAACGCGTTCGCTTGGTCCTTCGTCGCCCTCGTGGGCTTCGCCGTCGCCGCCTGCCTTGTCAGCGGCTGTCTCTTGGTCACAAAGGTGGCCAAGGGCGAACTGGGGATGAGGACACGCCCCGGCCAGATCCCCGAGGACTGGCACGCTGGCATGGGCGGGCGCCCCGGCCAGCGAGACATCGAGCTGGAGGACCGTGTCAGCAGCATCACGCTCTGATGGGCGGTGGTGGGTATGGTGGAGTGGGCGGTCGCCCGCGAAGAGGTCGTTGTCGCTGTTGTCGTGAGATACGTGCGCGGGCACGGAATGGATAAGAGATCGCGCCCAGCTCAATGCTGGAGAAAAGATAAGATAGCATGCACACTGTGCACAAATGAAAAGACAAAAAAAACTCAACATGCAGACGGCCGATCTTGTTTCCTAGACTTCGTGGTGTTTGTAGAGTGGAATGTCGTGTTATTGATGATAGACAACATGCTCTCTATCATTGGGTATCAACCATCTACCTTGTTCGCTTGCGTCAGGCGCTCTGTCCACATGTAACTCAATCGACATCGTCTTCATCAGACGGTATGTTTTCCCTCTCCCCGTCACGGTCACCCTTCCCCTCTGCGCTATCCTTGTTCTCAAGGCCATATTCTGTTGCCACTCCTTGCAGCTCTTCTCCGAACAGCAATGTAAACACCACGACACCGTAAACTTCCCCGCTCCGCTTATTCTTCAGAGTATACCGCAGTTCGTGCGTCTTGGAGTCGACGTACTGAATCACATTCAATGAGAAGCCGGGTAACTTGAGGGAGAAGTCGTTGAAGTCCAAGTACGGGTTGCCAAAGTCGGATTGGTAGAGGCGACCTCGCTCGAAGGTAAACGACGAAAGGTTTGTGCGGTTGAGGAAATACTTTTGCCGGCCAGGGGGGTCTGCGGGGATGTTGGCTTCGGAGCGAAGAGTGAGACCTGTGCCTTCACCGCCTTCTTCGACAATAGCGTCGTGGAAATTCTGGGTATGTTCTTGAGGGATCTTCCATGCGTGATTTTCATCTTCCAGATCTTCCACATCCGATGAAGAAGACGAGGAGAGAAGTTGTTCCTTCGGAATGACTTCATCCCCTATCCTCAAGATATTCCAACTACTCAAGGCTGGGCCATACAAGTACGGTCTATCGGCGTAAACATCTCCGTCCAACCCTGGGTCAATCCACCATTTCACAATCCTAAATGCCTGATTGAAGCCCGGTGGCAACCTGTCTCTTATAGGTCTATCAAAGTCATTCCCAAACACCAGCTCTTCACCGGGAATATCCTGCTTAGGGACGAAGCTGAAAGATATGCTGTACTGATCATATTTATGGAGGTCCGAGGTGAAGTATTTCTCTGCAGTGACGGGTGAGGACGGCGGGAAGCCTGTAAAATGCCGAATGCGAACACATACAGACAGGATTATGGAAGAGGTTTCGAACGTGAGGGTTTCGGGGGCGTTGACAGGGATGACTTTATGGGTGGCGGAATCGTAGGATGGGCCAGCTGTGACGCGCAGGCGATATTGAGAATGGTGGGAGGTTTGCGACGACCGATCAGGGGACGAAAAGTCTCCCATCATGACAGGCTGTGCTACAGCCTTGTTCGAGAGGAGGGCTTCGTGGTCGAGAAATAAGGGCTTAGATCGCAGGCAAAGTCAGTGTTTACCGAAAAGAATTTATTCCAGCGACTGACGAGGCTGGAAGGTGTCAGTGACGTCAATCGCATTCGCCTTCAAACTATCACCACCAACTGTTGCGCAACTTGAGTTCTTTCATAACTCTTTGACATTCTCGCAATGGAGTAACTCCTACTACATTTGCGATTGCGCTGGTTCTCGTCTCTCCGATGTACTAAAGCATCACGGTGAGGAGAGCATAGGCTACTCGACATATATATCTATGCTTGGACAACGGATGTATGGTTTATTTGGAGGGCGGGCAAAAAGTATCAGCAACAATTCCATCGCCTGTCTTTGGAACAGCTATTCTATTCTTCTTATCGAAAAGGCTATACCATGATAATTTCCTACAATTGCAGTCAAAGCAGAGACACAATCGCTCGCTTCGGCGACACGGCGGGCAACACGTGAGCTGTTGCCCTTCTCAGATGTGGGATCTGCCGCAAGGCTGAGTCAAGTCTCGGTAGACTGATTCAGCATAACTGGCAAGCCACCGTCCTTTCTTTGTTGCCAGGAGGAACGGACATTTGAGTCCCCTCATATGCATTCATAAGGAACCCCCATGAGAGTCTGAGGCGGCGGTGGCATCATATCCTAATCGAAGGGCTAAGCGATGCCCCATCAAGCAAAGACAAGCACAGGGATTGCCGTCTAGGTGAGGTCATTGTCTTTGATAGCTCAACGAGGCCCCAAACTGCCGTTTATGGCGCGGGTAGTCCAAGACCAATGATGCAAAGTCGTTCAGCAGATGTTGAAACACGCTTCACGCGTTGGGCTTAGACAGCCTCGTCTTGGCGTGCAGGCAGTCACTCTAAGCCGCTTTGGGAAATCTGTTGACCCACTGCCTTTTCCGGTCGCCGTTTGTTTATGTGCAACCGCTTTCCCGACCACATCGACCTTTTCTTGCTTCTACAAGTTTGAGTCTTTTTCAACAGGTTGATTACTTGTTTTGTTACCACTATTGCATGATCCCGCTAGAACACCATCATGGCCGACAACAACTCTGCAGATACCATTCCAGTTCGGCGATCCAAGAGATCAAGCGCTGCCATCTCTCCCATGAAACCAACAACACAGGCAACAACTCCGTCCAGAAAAAGACCTCAAAAAAGAGCTCGCTTTTCTGAACCACTCCTGTCTCGTGGAACGACTGGTCTTACACCCGCCGTGGGCAAAGCTTCCCTGAAAACCCCAAAGTTCAGACGAGTCTCCACTCCAGCCATCACCAGGTATCAAGACCACGACGAAGTCCAATTTACCCCATTCCGTGAAGTCCTCGACGCAAGGACCATCAGAAGGATTAGGCGATATGGGTTGAGTGACGAGATGAATCGGTATCATGCAGAGAGGAAGTCCAAGACTGAACTACAACGCCAGCTTTACCAGAAGAACAAGGAATTGCAGACCCTCAAGGACGAATTGGATGCTTCTAGGCTCCGTGAAGCCTCCCTCTTGCAATGTGATCCTCTTGGAAGCCAGGAACGAATCATGCAGTTGGAAGCTGAAGTTGCAGAGTTGACCCAGAGATCTAACGACGACGATTCCGGACTCGGCAGCAGTTCGCCACATTTTTGTGGTGATAATGATGGCTTTCACATCTACGAGGATGATCCAGTCTCTAACGAGCATGAACCTACTGACGCCGAGGACGATGTCATCGTGGAAGTGGAGCTCAGGTCTGCACGACAAGAAAAGCAAGCTCTCTTCCGGTCCAGCCAGGGTTCTTCGAGAAACATCATCCACTTTGAAGACTCGCCAGCCCGTTCTTCTGATGCACCACAGACAGTGCCTGATCCTCCTGAGATTCCTACTCACGAGCTATCGAAAGAACTTAGCGCCACCATCAATCGAGCTGAAGCCGCAGAACGGGCGCTGCAAGCGATGACGAACGAAATCAAATCCCTCGGCTTCCCTTGCAACAACGATGACGCCAATGATTGTATCGCTGCCATCAAGACTCACTTCCGTAGCATGCGTTTCGAACTCGAACGGGTCGTCCCCGGAGAAATAGTCATGTCCTTCGATTATACTCGCCTGATGCCCGAAATGCTCGCAAAACTAAAGGCAGTTGCGACTCGGGTCCGTGACCGTGAAGCAGAGTTGAAGTCCATGCGGGAACAACAGCGCTCTTTGAGGGGAAACTTCGACCATGCACTTGTTGCAGCAGAGAAAGCGAACAACAGAATCAAAGAATTAGAGGATTTGATTGACAAGAATGCCGAAGAGATGCTTGAACAGCGCATGCGGGCCCAGGCCCTCGAGCGGGAGGCCAAAGAGCATGAGGCCAACAACCAATGTCTCATTGCCGCCATCGAGAAGTACCGACTAGAAGTCAAACGCCTCGAAACCTTGGTCGAATTGATCGAAGGAGAACAAGCATCGCGTCTTCAGGACGTGAGAGCCGCCACAACTGCAGAATTCACGCAACGGCTTTCAGATATGGGCGCTAAAGTTGCAGCCGAAACCCGTGGAAGAAGAGCAGCCGAGGACTCTGCTGTTGAGAGGCTGAGGCAGATCAACGAACTTGAATCTGCCTTGTCCACAGCTCGCCAGTACGCGGAAGACGTCAAGGAGCAGCTGGAGACACTGGAGGCCCGGTGTTCTGTTTCGCAGCGTGAGCGCGAAGAAGAAGTTGAGGCCCTGAATGCTAGGATCCAAAGACTCGAGAAAACGAACACTAATCTCGAATCGAGATGGAAAACTGAATTCGCCCTCTGCTCTGAAATCCTTCAGAGCATGTATCGTGGCCAGCTCAGAACTAACGTGCAATTTGACAAGGATATCAAGAAGTACATCCGGGGCGCGAAAGTACGGCATGCGAACTGGGAACTGGAGAGCGATGACATGCGGAGCGACGAGATAGTCGGAGAAGGGCCGATGACGCCGGCCAGCGTGGTCAGATTCTCCGAGTTCTCGGAAGTCGAGAACACGGATCGGGATGGCGAAGGCGACACGGACGATGCGGACGATCACGTCGAGGGCAGAGTGGAATTGTCCCGGGGCAAGAAACACCGTCGCCGCTCGTCGGTGACTCTGCCTTCAGCATTGGGCTTTCCTAGTGTCGGCATTCTGAAGAAACCCCGCGGAAGAAGGCGATATGACAGTGGGATCGGAATGGACTCCCTGAGCGGGGCCGAGGATGAAGTTGACGCTCACCGAGGTGTCATGACGCCGGAGTTGAGCTCCGAAGGTGATGATATCGACTCTGAGAATGATCTGCGCCTCAGAGTGTGATGTTGTTTGGGCCTGGATGGATACATTGACGTGGACGTGGGTGCTGGACATGGACAAGAAAAGCCATGTCTGAGTTTTGTTTTTCAGCTAGTCGACGGTCTCGACGAAGGCTCTTCTATTTGGTACTTTCCACAATTCCGGGGGTTCATTTGTATGGGGAATGGGCAATTGGAATTCTGTACATGCGTGTTGGACATACCACATACAACTTCAGGGCACGGAACGGAATCTCTCTGGCCAGCTTGCAGGGAAGAAGGAGTATTACTGGAGTACGACGATGGATGATGTATTACTCCCCGCTCGGGCTTTCCTTTTTCCTCTCCCTCTCTCTCTCTGTCTGTCTCTTTTCGGGTCTTTCTCGGTGGCATTACACGGAATTGAGAACCGGGCTTGCGCAAAAAGACAAACTCGATAGATATCTTGGTTCTTGCATTGGCGAGGACGCAAGTAATTGCAAGGCCTTCTTAAACGAAAGCATACCTAGATATCCTCGTGTCACATTGTATCTGGTCCTTGGACGGACGACGACGAAAAGTTTCAAATACAGGGATCTAAGTCTGCTAGACACAGTTCACCCCGCAAGCCGGAGATTTCCAAAATGGTGTCTTCGCCTATGAGGAATCACAATCCAAGGGCCTGCTAGGGGGACGAGACCTGGCTTGTAGCTATTGCTGCATTGAGACAACGCTGGGACGGTGCTGGGACTTGGAGAAAATGGAAATCATGGATGGAATGGGACGGTGCGGAGAATCGTGATGTCTTGTCTTCTCCATATGGCGATATAGCGTCGTTGCTATCACATGTCAGATTGTCCATGCTCCGTTCCGTGTCTGTCAGGACAAGAACTAGAATAAACTCTTATCCTTCCCGCCGTGTCTCCGGCCGTTCGAGGCCTGTTGCCATGACATGAGATTCGTCTTCAAAAACTGAATCTTGGCGCTCCCCCGGTACAGTCAGTGTTTGTTGAATCCGTGTCTTGAAGTGGTGTCTGCAGGCTTTCGTTATAAATATGCCTGGAAGGTGAGAAGATTCATCCTTGACAAAGCTTCAAGACGATACATTCCACGCTCGCCGGCATGACATGGTAGACTGAATTCATCCAGTACGCTGTTGCAGCACCTGATCCGCAAAATGCGTTCGTTCCTGTTACATTGAATTGACCGTCCCAGACAAATTTCCCGCATGCGCTCTTAAAGCCCCAGACTCATCATACGACATGTAGCGATTCCGCCATTATAATATGAATTAGGAAAAGTCATCCATAGCCCTATCAACCAACTGGACACCATGAGCCTGACCACTTGCGGAAGGGTGGCTCGAAGCGGCATCCTCACTCAGTCCACCACTATTAACCCCAGAGTTGACAAGTCTTCTGCTCAGACTCCCTGAGACAGCTGATCTCGACACACCAACCGGCTTGCGGTCGCTCGTTGCAGCAATTCGCTTAAGTGAGCCTGGCCGGGACCCAGTATTGGAGCCTGTAGATGCAGGAACAGGCGAAGTGTCGGATTCCTGGTCATGGTCATCGTCGTCTAGTGGCGGGGGAATGTGCGGGCCCGGCCCTCCCCCGGTGAAGGTGCCAGGTAGATTCAAGCTTGCACTGGTTATGGAATCTGGCGAAGAGAGCACTTGATTTTGCCCATGGCTTTGGCCGTTTGTGGTGACTGGATATGCTGATGCGCCCTCAAGATTTCTCGCCGTTGGTGGAGATGCTGCATTCCTCTCCACGGCACTCTGATTCCGCGCCTGAATGGGCGAGGACTCGTTGCTCCCAGGAACCTCGAGACTTCCTCGCTTCGTTGCAGACGGCAATCCAACACCACTCACGCTCCGACCATGACTTCCATCAGGCCTGGGGCTCGCGACGACCGGAAACCGTCCAACACTCCCATCCGTGCTCTTATCTCGCCTATGTCGACTCGTTGGTGCCGGAGACTTTTCTCGTTGTCTTTGTTCCCTCTGTTCCGTGATAGCCCGCGCACGAGCTTCCATGTTCGCTCGTCGAGAGCTCTCATCCGTAGTGCTGACGGCACGTTGACGGTTGGAGAGACTGTTTGATCCAGAAAGTGTAGACGACTGGCGCTTGAGTTCACCGAAGATGGCTTCTTTATGATCGAACAAATCGCGAATTAGACGATACGCGTGACGCTCCTCTAGTGTCAAAGAGTTTTCTGTCCTTGGACGCAAGATGCACGGAGCTAGAACGTAGGCAAGTGCCGAAACATATGCCTCGTCTGCCGACGTCAAGTCGATTAAACGTGTGAAGTGTGTCGCTATGGCGTCGAGGGTGGCAATATTGTTGAGACGAAGTTGGCCAAGGGTAGATTGTAGGACTTTGATTCTGGGCAAGGCGTCGACTGATTCGGTGGATATGGGATTTGGGATTGCATCAGAAGTCGTCGCGTAGATTGTCTTGATGATTTCGTACACTTGTGAGGAGACAAGCGAATCTGTTACAAGTCAGCGGTTATATCCTTTGCAGGTTTCCATAACTTACCTGGCAACTCAAGAAGGTACAGCTTCAACACACTCGCGATAATAGGCATTTCATATTTCTCGAGGATCTCTCGGGCCACTGGGGCACCATTGTTGATCTGATTTCGGAGATGATGGGTTGCTGCCAGAGGAACATCCACAAGCCAGATATTCCGTCTGGCCTCATCCCCCTCTAGATCAGGGTAGTGATTATCGAGGAACGTGAGGATAGAAGTGACAATGATAGGGACTCTCTTCCGATCCGCTCTTGCTCTCGCTTCCAGGTCAACACCAAAAGTCTGGTCATCCACACTTCCGTAGTAGTTTTCGTAAGGTATGACTTTGGGGATGAAGGCGCCTGTCCGGTAATTCTCAAGCAGATATCGCAAGTCTCCCAATGGCTGGATGGTTTCCTGATAAAGCATCATGTGATCAACCTGGCTCTGGAAAGATGGGATACTATTGCTGATGGCGCCCGAAAAGTCCAGGATCACAGACTTGATGGCCTTCAGACGATCTGTTTCGCATCGCTCGAGGAATTTGAGGTGATCCATCATCGCTTCTTCGAGGTTGCATCTCAGCAGGTCAAGTCTCCGAACGCCGGCTCTGTATTTTTCGTCTGCTTCTCGAGCCTCGCGTTTCAGCCGGTCAGCCTGCGTCTCGTTGGGAAATGGGTTGTTCAAGGGATTCCAGCTCGACAAGGTCTCGGTAATATTCCCAACTGTTGGCGACTCCAAAAGTCCATCTACCGACGCCCCAGTAGTTGACCTGCTCAACGGCTTTCTCTTCTCGGGCACACCCGTTATTTGAAAAGTCCGCGGCTTCCACTGATATTTCATTCTTGAACTGTTGGCGAACGTGTTGCCCATGTTTCCGATCAGACGCAAGAACCCACGATCAATGAGATCTTGTCCAATCTTCTCTGCGTACCCAACACTCGACGCCTTCATGTGTTTCTGGATGTAGTCGGTGATATCGGTACCAGCGGAAACATTCTGATACAGTCCCAGTATAGGGACCCTGTGTTCGCCCAAGGGGATCGTCTCGAGCATATCGGTAAGAAGCGATTTCAGTCTCTCGGGCGGATATGTTTCATCGCCAATCTCGACAGGTAACTCTTCGATTTCTTCTTCTGGAAGAACAATCTTAGGCGGCGGGGGGCTTTGTGGTTTAGGGCTCTCCTTCGCCGGCCCCGCGAATGCCATTTTATTTTCCTCTTCGAGATCCTCCACTAATCTGCACTTGTTGAAGTAATGGCTTCTTAGCTTCTTGACCACCTCGGCTTGCTTATCGTGTGCCTTGATCTTCGCCTGTAGGTCGTCCTGCGAGCTTTGTATCCGTGCAGCGTGTGAATCGCACCATCTCGAAAACGGATTAACCACGAGTTCGCGAATGTTGTCGGCGATTTTTCGATGGTTTTTGGAGGCTTCGACCATCTCACCCCGGACGCCTTCATATGCCTTCGAAGTGAAATAGGTTAGCAAACCGTCGAAGGGGAGCCCCCAGTGGACCATCTACCTTTCTTGTACTCGCGCCGTCATCTCTTGCAAATCCGCCCGTCATCCGATCAATGGTTGGTGCAATATCTCCCAGGCGGTCGCTGTACATTTCTTCCGCGTCTGCTCTCATGCTCGCGATTGTGAGCACCTGCTGGTTCTCCACGACGCCTTGCTGAAGCTTCTGGAAGAGCACTCCCAGTCCTCCGGCATAGTCGGCGGACCAGAAGGATTCGGTGAAGCCGGGCACCTTTGGCCTCCCGGCTGGAGGGTTCTCGCTCCCCATGTGTGGTTATTGACTCTCACACGAATCCAATCAATTGCTGGCTTGGCAGAAAGACGTCGCCTTATGCTGGCAAACTTCGTCAGGGTATTGGAAGCGCAGGCGCAGGTTCCTTGACCAACGTCGTGGGCACGGAGGGTGGTGTAGGTTGAAATGGGTGGTTACGCGGTTCGTACACGGTTGTCGCAAGCGCGCCCGAGATGCGAACAGACCGTCACTCTCGTTAAGAAAAGAGAAGATAGAGGGATCTAGGGATAGCTAAGGGATATTGTCAGCGTATTTTTGAGCGACTCGAATAAATTCATGGCAGTTAGGCTGAATCTGAAACGGAAATTGAAGATGTTGTCTGGGGCCAGGAATAGCACCTGCTGTGCCTCTGAAACATTATTGAGCGGGGACGAGCGCCACAAATCCAAGGTGCCCAGCGAGCCCAGCTGATCCTTCCAGGCCTTAGAGGTCCCTTTGGGCTCGCCGGCCAACTGCGCACTGGTCAGTGGGCGCTGGGCACATGTCAGGACTCCTGATTGCTTGAAATGCACCAAGCTTTTCCGCCTCGTGGCCCTCGCCTACGGTACGAGGTATATAGGTACTCAGTCTTCTCCTGAGTCCCCAATGCAGCCATGGTGGCTATATCACGACTAGCTGCTGACCTGCAGTACTCCCAGGTATGGCCTTATGTCAAATGCAAATCAAACGGGTCAAGTGGTGTTTGGAGTGTTCATGGGTCATTTTCGTAAGAATATTCGAACCGACAGTCCATAAAAGATAGTAGTACCTTTCCTTCATTTCCCCATCAACCTCGACACACACGGAATTCTGCCGGGCCTTTCGACATAAAGTTGGCAACATACCCTTTTTCATTGCTTGCTCTCCTCTATTGTCCGGTCAGCAATCCCAGCTTGCTTTGTCATTTCAAAATCGCCTCATTCCCCTCGTCGGAGACTGCGGCGGAGTAAACGACGACATGACTGGTATCTGTCTCGCAGGTGCGGTGAAAAAGTCATCGACGGTTAGTCAATCCTTGAGACCCAAGTCTTCCTCCGCAGGTACAACACGAATGGTATTGGTGTGACCCTGTCCACCTCTCCAGCCTTGGACGCAGACGACGCTGTCACCTTTGGCCAAAACACCAAGCTTGATGGCCTGAGAGATCCCCCACTTCAATCGCTTGTCCACATCTTGTTGCCAGTCAACTCCACGGAAGTCGGGCTTTGCTTCAGGGAACAGGAACGGGTACACTCCACGATACAGGTGGGCATAGCGCGAAGCAATGGCATTGCGTGTCACCATGATGATTGGACACACTGGACGGTATTTGGAGAGAAGTCGCGCTGAAGAACCACTGATTATCAAGATCAGTTGAAGAAGCTCGGAGCTACGGCTTAGGACTACTTACCTGGTTGTCAAGACGAGAATAGCGCCTGCGTTCAGCTCCATGCTTGCGCCCACAGCAGAGATCGCAATCGACTCCACAGTCTCAATAGGACGAGGGCAGCTCGTCCTCAGCTCATCGAACACATTGGCATAGGGGATGGCGACTTCGGCCAACAAACAGGTTTCGTGCATCATGGTGACGGCTTCCCTGGGATAATCGCCTTTGGCAGTCTCACCAGACAGCATCACACAGTCCGCTCCGTCAAGAACAGCATTGGCAACATCCGAAACTTCGGCTCGGGTAGGTCGAGGATTCTTGGTCATGGACTCCAACATCTGTGTCGCGCAAATGACCGGTTTGCCCTTCATGTTGCACTTGGCGATCATCATCTTTTGGGCAATGAACACCTTTGCGGCCGGAATTTCAATGCCCAGGTCGCCACGTGCGACCATGACACCGTCAGTCTCGGCGAGAATCTCGTCAAAGTTGTTCATTCCCTGTTGGTTCTCAATCTTTGCAATGATCTGGATCTCCTTGCCCTTCTCACCCAGGACCCGTCGAATATGCTTGATATCATCTCCTCGTCGAATGAAAGAGGCGAAGATCATGTCGACCCCATTTTTGACACCAAACTCCAAGTCAGCAATATCCTTCTTGGACAACGGGGGAAGGTCAACGTCCGTCCCGGGGAGGTTGACGCCCTTCCTGGAGGAGATCTGCCCATCGTTGAGAGCCCGCACACGAAGGGTCTTGTCATCGACGATCTTGATGACTTCAAAGGATTGAATGCCGTCGTCGACATAGATCAACTTGCCGACATCGATCACTTTGGTAATGTTCTTGTAGTCAACGTACCTGATGCGAATTAGTCTTGTTGACGCAGCTGGCAAGCCTCCAACCTACAGGTTCTTGTCGTCGCTGGCAGTCTGGTATTTGTCGTCAGTAGTGATATTCAGTTCAAGACCAGCCTTGATGGGAATGTCTGCGTCCCCAGGAGTGTTTCCGGTCCGGATCTCCGGTCCTTTCTTGGAGAAGTCAGTCCTGGTTTTTCTTAAAGAAAAAAAAGGGTTATAGCTCCACTCACGGTGTCGAGAGCGATCGCAACAGGGCGACCTGGATAGTCTTTGGCCGACTTTCTGGTGTTGTCAATGACGGATTGGTGGTACTTCTCAGTATTAGCTTCATATGCTTCTCCCGTAACAGGTTGTGTGTACCTCGTAAGAGCCGTGAGAGAAGTTCATTCGGACAACATTGAGACCAGCTATGACCCGTTCAGCATTTATGCCCCTCCTTTTGAAGTATTGTCCCTCTCACATACCCTTCCTCAGCATAGTAATCTTATCAGCAGAATTGGTCTTTGGACCTGCCGCAGACGATCTCAATTAGCTCCAACTCTCCCAATTGTTGGTGCTCCGTATTCGAAAAACGTACCAATGGTGCAAATAATACTGGTCCGTCGGTGGTTCTTTTTGGGCCGGTAGTCGATGTTGAGGTTGCACTGCCATTCCAGCTTAGTGCGATTGGCGAGATGGTCCAAAGCGTCACCCATGTTGTCCGATGGATTTGAATATACACTTCAAGCGGTGAGGGTTGGGCAAAGAACGCAGGACTGCGGTTGACGGTGTCTCAAATAGCGGTAGTCGGCCGCCGAAGGGCTGAAAGTCAGGGAGACGAGCTCCGTCAGTCACAAACGTTGCAAACGCAGGACACAGTCACAGAGGCTGTCACAAGAGAGAAGTCACTTACTCTTAACTCGAGGAGAGATATGGCAGGAAGAAGCGGATTCAGTAACGAATGAATAGCGGTTGAAGGTATCACCGCTCAGCAAAATAAAAAAATACGGCTGGCGCTCGCGACGGGCAATGGTTGAGCTCAACCCAGCTTAGTTACAGTAGCAGCTGGGTCGCTGAGTCGCAGGTTGAATAAGGATGGAGCTCTCACGTCACCGCTTATCAGGGGTTGAGAATGGGGGTGACAGCATTCACACGCAGTAAAAATCAGGCGAGCGATAGGCTAGTGAAACTCAGCAACTGCGATGGGGGAGTCTGTCGGGCTTGGTTGGCGCCGGAAATGAATAATATTAGATGGGCTCGATGGGCGGCAAGTGCAGATGGGGGAGGTCAAGAGAGGTCCGTCGGCCCCATTGAAACCTTGCGGGAGCTGAAGAGAGGGGCCGCAAGGGCCGCCATCTTCAAAGTTGCAGCAAGTGAGGGGCAGGAGTCGCCCAAGAGTCGCTGCCAAGAGCTGATAAGATACGCGACTCCCGGGGTCGTAACAACATTAATCCGGCGCTGCCACTTACTAACTCCTCGGGTAGACGGCCTCCATCTGCCTCTACACATCACATGTGAACAATAGGCAGACTGCATCCCGTCTTCTTCCATTCTCGCAGCTCATCCTCTTTCCCAATATCACAGCAAGCCCTTCCCAATCCCCTTCGCCATGGTGGTAAGTTTCCATCAATCGCATCCAATCTCAGAACATGTGGACCAACAACATGTATAGCTCGGACGCCTGACTCACTACGCCTTTGACGCCGTCCTCATATCTGCATTTCTCGCCGGTATCAAGAGAAGCACTGGTCTCACGTACGTACACCAGCACCGTTGGGCGTTTTCTCCCTCTCCCTCTTTTCTTCTCCGGACAGAGTGGTCCATTGAGGAGAGTTGAGCTGGAGGGCGACATGCAAACACGAAGGTTGCAAAGTGGTCCCACGAACTGTCTCTTTGTTCAATGTCTTTTCGCATTCTCGCTTGGATACCTCAAACTCACTGATTCTGATATCTGACACAACAGACCAACCAGTGTCAAAGCCTCGTCGCTCGGCGAAAGCAAAGAACTGCAAACATGGGTGGACCGTTACCTCGGAGTGGGCGAATGGGTGATGGACCAGAGTGTTGCCTTTATGGGCAGCAGTAGTTGGTTTGAACGAAGGAGATGAAAACAACACACATTTCAAAACACATCTCCCGAGCGATAAATTACACAGAAGTGGTGTACAGGGAGAAACTTTCCCTGTGCAGGTGAACGCAGGGGCTGGAACAGCTTTCAGGAATATACAGAGGAGGTTCTGAGAATCGGCAAGTAGCATGATTATCGGGCGTCAAGGACAAGAGGGTGTTATCCTTCCGGGCCTGGGAAGAGAATGGGATGCGCGGTGAGGGAGTGCATATCTGTCTGGTTGGGTGGGTTCCGCGTTGGAATATCGTTCTGCGATACACTCAACTCCTCGGGTCATGGAATTGTTTCCATTTGGCCGAATGCGCAAGAGAACGTGCTTTGTCTCTGTGCTCGTGGGCCAGATCTTCTCAGCGTACACTTCGCACCTCATAACAAAGCCAGAACACTATTGCATCAGAAAAATTAACGCCGAATCTAAATGCCCATAGTGAACTTCTTGCACATCCTGTAAAATGGGACGGACATGTTTAGGCTCTCTTGCGCTCAAGACGACTGCGAATAACCCGACTTCGATCACCAGTTGCGACATCAGCCATCAACGCCGTCCGTATTATGAAACAACATACCATTATCCATGGTCATATTAACAGTAGCTGTTCCACAGGAGCACATCCCGTGTTTACGTACGCCCATCTTTCCCGAAATCTATTGCGATGTCCTCCTTCTCTGTCTCTTACCACTATCCATGCCCTCCCCGGAAAGTATCATCGATCAGCTGGTCGAGATCGATCCTCTCGTAGAAGGAGATATGACCGTATGGCACCCAATACTGGGCCAATTTATTAGGCGAAATCATGATAAGCTGGGAGGGAATGAATTCGTCTGTACCAAATCAACAAGCATCAGCGCTGGGCTGTCTGACCAGGGATAAACAGGGCTACAAAAGGGCCGACGAAGAGGCACGGACTTGGCCATGGATAGGAAACCCAGATGAGATTTATGGTCCATGAAGAAAGGAGGAGGAAAGCAGACATCGTTGGACTCACCATTCTGAAATCCCCTTGCAGCGACGTGGCCCCTACTTCTCACCACCCTCGCCCCCCGAAACGGATGTTCCTCTGCAATTCTAATCAATCCACCAGGTCCAATGTCGTCCGCCACGAAAGTGTACTCTCCTCGCGGAACGTGGGGATCGCCCGTTAATTTGACAGCCTCGATGGAGCCTTTGTATATGCCCTCGTCTTCATACATTGCCAGCATGTCGCGTTGATATTGCGACTGGGACTGAGCAAGTTGTTCGGCTGTCTGCTGGGAGAGCACCGGTTCTTCCAATTCATCTTCCTCACTCTCGGGAGGCAAGTCAATTAGCCCTCTCAAATATGCGTCCGTGGGTCGACGTTCAGGGATCTCAGGGCCTTTTTCCGACTGCATGACCAACAGAAACTCGCATCCGTGGCCGGCGTAATCGCCCACAAAGATGCCTTGGTAAGGCTTTTCCTTTGTCGGGGTGTACAATACCGGGTCAATGGTACTCCACGTCGAGACTTCTTCACCTATCCTAATCCCGAAGTGCGCCATGCCTGATGAAAACTGGCTCCAATGCCTCAGGCGAAAGGTGGTTTGCGAGATCTGATCGTATTTTTGCGGTTTGTGTCCTGACCCGCGGAACTTATCCACGCTGGCGGCGCGCACGCGAGGCATATTGGGGATTGTTCTGGGTGGCCAGAGAGCCATGGATTTGTTCTGCAAATGCGGAGGAATGTCTCTGCTCAAGAAGAAAGAGGCAGACGTATTGTGTCCAGGCCGTCCCACAGTCATTTTAATCTCGGCTTCCCACCAACCCTGACGGGTATTGAAAGGGACGATGTCATGCGGCAGTTTGAGGATCGGGTCATCCAACCAGAGGTGCACGCGTGGATGGAAGTTGTGGATGACCACACTGGGTTCGTAGGGCCAGAGAAGACCCATTGATGGAGTCCTCTCAGCCAGAAGGCGGTATCCCTCAATACAGCCTCGCCGCGGGTCGAAACGGCAGATCATCACGCGGCCGATGTGCGGTTCATCGGAAATCCAGATCTTGTTCCGGGGCACGAACCAGTACGGATGATGCGTGATGTACAAATCACGATACGAGGATGAAGGATACGGATCAGACGGAAAGTCTTCTGGAGGAATATTTGGGCGAAGTAAGTTGGCCCAGAGAAGGTCATTGTAGGCCAGTCCTCGTAGCCGACGACAACACCGAGAGAGCGAGACGAGCGACTGACATGGCAGATAACATAGTATTTGACAGATGATCTCGGAAGGGAGTCGGACCAGCGCTGCTTTCTGGTGGTCTACCGAGTTGGGGGTTGTCATCGAGGTGGCGTCGTCAGGTGGTAGAGGAGCCATTTCCTCGATATCGTCGGCGGTATGTCGGCGGAAGAGGCCCATGGCCTAGAGCCCAAGGACCTAGGGCGAAGGTTAATGATATTGCCAGCGTGGAAACGAAAGGGAGCGGGAAGAACTTGAAAGATAGAGATTTTGGGGGGAATTGGGAATTGGCCATGTGGTCATAACATTTGAACACTAGGATTCTCGGAGAAGCAATCAAAGGGAAAAGGCTGAGAAAGGATCCTCCATCTGCCTCCGTCCACCCCGCCTTTCGCCTTTTTGTACGTACTGCCAATTCCCGGCTTCCTTCTGCAGCCATGGGCGCTTTCGCCCACGAGCTGACAAGCACGCGATCGTATTAGTAGAGATGCGGAATCGAATCTGTATTGGAAGAGGCAGCCGATGAACTCGAGGCCTTGACTGATCAGGAAGGTGAGAAAAAGTGAGAATCAAGCGGGCCACTTGTCGATGTCTCTTGTACGGCAGGCCCCGCATGAAAATACTATCGAGGCTACTTAGGGAAGGGGAAGAGGAGTCATGCCGGAGGACCGTATTCGAGCTATACGACAAAGGATCCCAGCCCGCCTTCTCAATGAGGTTGCTATATTGCCCAAGTACAAGTCTCGTATCTAGTACACGAAATATTCCTCACAATGCTGATGGCTCGATATTTCCTCCCTTGGTCATCGAGGTTGACAAACGTATGTGGCGTTCTCTTCTATTCCACCCTAGGTCCACACCCCGACAGAGCCCATGCTGCCATGCCGCCATGCCGTTGAGCACCAGCCCACATGATCAGGACGCGTTGCTTGTATTAGGGAGGTATCTTGGAATGGATGCTGTCTGATCCATCATGGTGACCTGCCCGTCGTGATTCCGAGATCCGCAAAGCCGCAAAGTCTGGAAGCGGACAACGAGGAGGCAGCGTCAGCCACTCGAGCCGTGACTCGCCCACCTGCGCTTGGCCACAGAATTTTGCTTGACGACACCAAGCGACTGAGCACTATGTGTCCCGGCCTAGCTCCAGTGCGGCCTCCTCCTGAGCCTAGAGTTCACATTCTTTTTTGGTTGAAGGCCGCTAAACCACTTCTGCTCTCGAACCGATCGCCTTCAGCCCCGTTTTCTCATGTCGATAGATTCCTGCTTCTGCGCTTGCGGTGATGTCGACGACGCGTTTTCTTCCTGCCAGATATCCCGCTCCAGTTGTTGGAGACTATAAGGCTTAATATTTGGATCTTTGGGAGGATCAGGGATCAGAAATTTCCCAATGACTTCACCGAACACTCTCGTAAGAAACGCCTGTCGATTTTTCCGGTCCTCGTTCATCGTGACGCTATACTTAAAGAGATCTTCGGCGTACAAGTCTGTCAACTTGGCTTCTTGCAGGGCAGCTCTTGCAGCTAGCTCTCGCTCATGAGGTGGATATTCGTGTAGGGGCTTCTTCATCTTGTCCTCCATGGCTTTCGGTAGCGCCATTTGCTCCAGTGTTGGGGCGGGTCGATTGGGGTTGAACAGCGATGATAGCGGTGGAATGGGCTGGTTGTTTCGTTTTGCCTCGTCTACCTCAGCCTCATAGTCCATCATTCTGTGATACAACTTATCGGCGTGCATTTGAATTTTTTCCTCGTCCTCAGCCGAACTGGTTGCGCTCGTCATATATCCCAAAGCCTGCAGAAATTTGGCTTGCAGGGTATAACAGCGATTGAATGCCTTTGTCTCTTCATGACACATGGTCATTCTCCCGCGCAATCTGTCGGTCAAATTGCCGCCTTTGAAGCAGATTTGTTGCATTTCCTCCTCGAATGCGCAGTTCTCCAGTGCGGCTTTGTGTATGGACTGGTTTCTGTCTTTTCTTGCTGAAAGCACTCTTTCCACAGGCGTAGATGTAGCTGCAGTGATCTCATCTTGGGGAATATAGGTCTTCCAGATGTGTTTGTATCGGCCATCTTGAAACAGCGATTCTTTTGGCAATGGTCTCTCTTCTGCAGTTGGTATCGTATCCGGGATAATCTGTTCGGACGGCTTCACAGTAGGGCTGAGCTTCTCTGAAGGCTGCAGCGGTTCTATAGGAGCTTCGGCTGGGACATAGGGCCGGGGTTGTTGCTCCTTCAAGAATTGCTTCAAGTCGTCGTCGAGGTCTTTTGCAGGATCATTTTGGTTGCTTTTCCCTCCCCAAAACCAGCCCATCTCTCTCGAGGATTGCCCAGACTCTTTCAAAACAGCCGGAATAGACGAGAGCCCATAATTTACCTGCGGCCCGGTCGCAGCGAGACTGTTCACCTTCAGAAATCATTTCTCCGCAGCTCAGCGCCAAGGCAGACCCCTGTCGCCTTTGAATGCTGTCGCGTTCTCCCCTCATTCGACGCGTCGGCTTTTGACCTCATCCAGTCACGACTATTCATGTACTGTCTTCGTGAATAGTCAAAGAACACGGATTTCGCTTCGCGCATACATTATTGCCACAAGCTCTCGAGGTTTCAAATGGTCTCCACAACCCGTCATGGCTTCTAACACTCGACAAGATCGGGCGCTGATGCGCCAACGTGGTGCAGGGTTTGTTTACTTTGCTGAAAGAGCGTGAAACGAACCCAATGCTGACAATAGTAGATCGCGCACAGTCGCAATTGCTGATTTTGGTATCAATTTTGGGTTGGGGGACAGTCGACAGGAGCGTCACCAGATGCGACAGAGGGGTGCCGGGTATGCTACACCTCTATCTGACTCGAACCTCGCTCATATCTCTTGTCCAGGTCCCGGAAGATTTACAATGTCGACTTTGGAATATCTTTTCCGACCCCGTCACAGCGTTCAAGCACAAAGACACCGCAGTCACGAAGGTCTACTTCTCGCCAGCCATCAAATACACCATCCAGACGAGGCCGAGAGTCGACGTCAGCAAGGTCGACCAGACAAATATCGAGCAAGCGGAACTCGACTCAACTTATAATGCCTCCGCCTGAGCCGGAACCCAAGTCAGATGTTGCGCATACAAGAACAAGAACTCGCTCTACCAAAAGAAGGAAAACATCTCCGGCTATTGATACGCCAACCCCTCAACTTTTCATGGAAATTCCTCGGTCAAGGCCCACAAGCCTGGCTTCGCTGAGAAATTCTAGTCGGACATTTACAATCGCTGAAGACGACGATGCCGGGGTTTCTCATGCCATTATTCAGGCAGGAGAACAACATCAGACATCTCCCTTATTCGTCCCACAGGAGGCGCGCGAAAAGGAAAATGCGACGCCGGATGATGGAGGATCGAAGGGCACCGTGGGTTCCGATTTACAGACCACAAAGAGCGGGCGAATTCTGTTTGCACCTTTCTTTGATGAAATTATCACCGAATCCGCTTCGGAAGCCCCCGGACTAGATGACGAAGGGACGGATCAGGCGCTGAGGAAAGACGACACGTTACAAGATTCAGTTCGGCCTGGTTCTTCGAAACAGCAAAAGCGGAGGAGACGAAGGCCCCTCACCCTTGAGCGCAGAAGACGCCGTTCGTCTACTCCGAGTCAGCCTGTCAACCCGTCAAAAGAGGATTCGCCGCCAGGTGTTTCTTCTCAAACCACGTCTGAGCATATGCCATCAGCTGCAATCATGTCTTTGGCAGACCGAATCGCGAAGTATAGCAAACTTACGAGACCAAGGAAGCGAGCAGAGACTCCTCCCTCCGATCCAGAACAAGCTCCTGACCAAGAAGGAGAGGAGGAAGATGACTCCTACGTGGAACAGAGCTCCCCGGAAGTAGAGACGCCTGCTGCAGGTATGAAGGACAAGAGAAAGACTCGCCGACGGATCTCTCGAGATGGACCAGCCGAAGTTTCCGAGGGCAAAAGAGGCAGATCTACCTTCCCCATCCTCACACACCGACTGACCAGTGTCCCGACATTACCAACAATCCACGAAGATGGCGAAGCCCCATTTGGGGATGCACTTGCTGATGTTACGAATGATCGTGCTCCGCCCAACGTCGTGGACGTGCTAGCCCAGATCTGTCGCGAAACAATTTCGAACACGATTGACCGTATAGCTGAAACTACACAGCCCGGCAAACGAACCGCATTGAACAACAAACGGGGGGCTCTCGAAGCATTCGGAAAAGATCTCGATGACGAACTATTCGCCATGTCCGAAGCTGTGGAGAACCGCATCAACCTGGAAGCCCGAGTTCGGAAGACTAAACGGGAGAAAGCAGCTCTACAAGCTGAATATATTGAGTTAAGGACGGAGCGGGAGCAAGTTGCGTTGAAATGTGACGCACTTAGACGACGGCACTGGGACTGTGAAGAGGCGACGAGACAGAAATGGACGCTCAGCGAGGCGGCTCGACGCGTCGAGCAGGAGTTGGACAGAAATATGGAAACAGGGTGTGATCGCTTTGAGTTCCTGATACGAAGTGTAACGACGGCGATTAGCAGTGCATCCGGACATGGTGGAATTTTGGATAGAGTCAAGTCGTTCAATGCCCAGTTGGAAAACATGGCTTCGGCCCTTGAGGAGAGCAATGTCTGATGTTGTTGATTGTTGGTATCTTATGAGGTAAACAATCTGAGACGACTGATGATGATGGACGGCAATTTTGTATTGGTACCTTGCCAGGAACTGGAGGTCATGCTCGCCAGGATGGCAGGTAGGACATACGGAGTTCTGATCATAATATATTGAAATCGACGGCAAAAGCGACAACAACCGAGTCCCTCGCAGAATCTTTTCGCGACATAGTGAGGCGATACGGTACGCGTCTTGTAAATTCTACAGCTGATTCTTGGTTTCATTTCGCCCAGTCGCAAAAGCTCGTGGAGAGAATGTTGGACTCCATACTTGACGAGGCTGAGATGGCTCCGATAGCGGAGACGGTTCAGCCTTGCGCCGGATCTTCTCCAACTGGCATTATTTTCTTCTCCGCTTCACACAGCAAAGGAGCGCTGGTTTCTCAAAGAGGTCTCATTGTAGACATGGCAAGCCGAACGTTGCGGATAGGTATGATCTCTCACAATTGTCTTCAGGGCTTCATGCTGATATGTATCCCCCAAAACAGCCCTCATTCCCGGCGACGGTATCGGTCGTGAAGTAATTCCGGTACGAGTTACAGCAGTCCCGATCTTGTCCCTTGCCCACTCGATTCCAGCTCTGTACGTTCCTAATATTCAAGCTACAGGCGGGTAGACGCATTCTAGAGTCGCTTCCCTCGTCGTTGGGCTTAAACTTCTCCTTTGTCGACCTCGACGCCGGGTTCGATTGCTTTAAGCGCACGGGAACGGCGCTGCCAGACAAAACGGTCGAGACGCTGCAAAAAGAATGTGACGGCGCCTTATTTGGGGCTGTGAGGTGAGCCCATATACCGGAATTGCGAGATCCCTATGATACATATACATTGTTGAGAGACAAAAATCGCACACTCTCCGCGCACCCAAGTCTCACTTCGAAGCCACCCGACTAATTCTTGTCCCTCCTCTCTGCCAACAGCTCCCCAACAACCAAAGTCCAAGGCTACACCTCCCCAATCGTGGCCCTCCGCAAGAAACTCTCCCTCTACGCCAATGTCCGTCCCTGTAAAACTACTCTTTCCTCGGCATTTCAATCGCCCGTTCCGCATCCGATCGACATGGTCATCGTGCGCGAAAACACTGAAGACCTCTACGTAAAGGAGGAGAGGACATACAGCGATAGCGAAGGAGGGGAGATTGCCGAGGCGATCAAGAGGATATCGAGCAAAGCGAGCTGGCGGATCGCGAACATCGCGGGCGAGATCGCGTTGCGACGACAGCGGATGAGGGATCAGCAGGGTTCACCAAAGAGAAAGCAAGGCATGGTCACAATCACCCACAAGTCGAACGTCCTCTCCCAAACGGACGGTCTCTTCCGCTCCACCGCCCGAGAATGTCTTTCTCAGCCACAATTCTCGTCCCTGAAAATCGAGGAGCAGATCGTTGACAGCATGGTGTATAAGCTGTTCCTGCAACCGCAGTACTACGATGTGATCGTCGCGCCCAATCTGTATGGGGATCTACTCAGCGATGGGGCCGCCGCGCTGGTCGGCTCACTTGGTCTGGTGCCCAGCGCCAATGTCGGTGAGGGCATCATCATAGGCGAACCGTGTCACGGATCCGCGCCGGATATAGAGGGCAAGGGCATCGCCAACCCGATAGCGACCATAAGAAGCGTGGGTGTCATGCTGGAGTTCTTAGACTTGCCCGAGGCTGCGCAGGTCGTGTACAATGCCGTGGATGCGTCTTTGCAAGAGGGTAAGTTTGTGTCTCCGGATTTGGGCGGGCAGGCGACGACGAAGGAGGTGGTGGATGACGTCGTTAAGAGGCTCTAGCTTGGTGAATATTGAGGCGCCGTTGAAGCGACCAACTGAAAGAGATGGGTCGAAACCGAGCACCGTGAGACGCCCGCTCTGGTTGGACTTGCATGTTTTCCTGCTTCCCGTAGGTTCGGGCGGATTCGCGCCGCATTTTGGATATGACAGGAAGAAGAAAGGGTTCAGCAAAAAGCAGAGAAACATCAGTTTGTAGGGGATTCTGTTACGTTGGTCTGCAGGATAGCCAATCCAACGAAAACTGTGGTGGGCAAAAGAAGTTTGTACGTAGCAAGAGGCTGTGCTCTAAATCTCTGCTGCTAGACTTGCTTTCCGTTCGAATTGATAGCGACTACGCCACAAGCCTTCTTTAGTTGTCTCCTGTTGACGTCCACCTCCTAGACCTGCTGATTTCAAGACAGCAAGGCTCACACTCGAACCAGGAAGAGAATGTTCCCGCTTCGCCGTAGATCATTCTGTGGTCGTCTTGTCTGAACATGTATGACATTAACAGCTATACATTCCGCTGGGTCATGGTCCCCCATCAACCTGTACTGAGGCCTCAGAAATTGAATTGCATGTGGTAAGAATCGTCGGTTGGACCTCATTTGTGGTGTCTTCTCGGTGACCGGCGCAAAGATGCCTCACAAGAACGAATAAATCCGAGATGAGAGCTCTATTCATATGCGTCAACGTACAAGAAAGACAACTCGGTCCCTCATTGCTGCTTCTTCGTCGCCAGCTGTCCTTGCTCCTTGTCGAATGCCGCATACGTGACTTCCAAACTGGCCACACCGGAAATGGCGACGTACAAGATCAGAAGGAGAAGAAAGCCGACAAGGTAGCCCATGAATATCCCTATGAAGTATGTCAGTACATCGCAGCGCCGAATCTGGACGGTGGAGAAAGATGAAGAGAAAAGCCTGAAGAAAGAACGCACCGGGGGTGAAAAATTGATACTTATCGAACAACGGCCCGTCGATCATGGTCTGGTTACTCGCAGTCTTGTTGGCCGCCGTATGGACACCGAGATCTCTCTTCAGATCGAGATGCATGCTCTCTTGTATTTGGGAATCCATGTCATACTCGACGGCTTCCTTTTCACCTGCGCCTTGAGTAACCAACATCCCGTCTTGTGACCGGCTTGTCATGAACAAAACAGTATAGTTGTGCGTTGGCAGCAGATCTATCACAGAGGCTAGAAATGCGTCGTTTGAAGAGAGATCATTGGCTCTATTTGACCCAGCACATGGCGCAGGAAGAACAAGTTCGAGCAGACGGGGTGAAGAGGTTAAATCCTTCGTCGGAATACCTCCTCCTTCTTCCGAGGCGTCGACAGAAGTAACCAAGACGCCGCATTTCGTTGTCAAGGCATCAATCCATGCAGAGCTGTCAAGGCGACCAAAAACATCTGGAACAGTCAAGCTACTCCGAACAGGCGATCCTTTGGATTGGAAAGGGGATAATGATTTTGCGAGAAAGGGCGTGGATCTCTTAGAATTGGAGTAGTCTGTGGCGGACACTCCCGGTTGCGAGACAAGAATGTAGTAGTCTGAAGGGCATGAGGAGAGAGTCAATGCGACGTCGGAGGTCAAAAGAGGCGCCGATTGAACTTGGGAGGTCGTTGCTAGAAGTCTACATGCAAGGCAGACACTGGTCAGTTGAGAAGTGCCTGAAGTTGAGCGTGGATATAAACATACTCGGAGGTTGAGAACATGAAAAACGGCATGGTATCGAGATAGCCATGGGCGCATTCAGCGGCCAGCGCCAAAGCGCACAGCCGAAAGAGACGCATAGCGCAGGGGGTGACCGAGGAGAGTGTTTGTTCAACAGTTAACGGTGCAGTTCTTGAAGCTTTGACGTGATGCATGGGATGCGAACCTGCGCGCTGCATCTGGCGTTCTCCCGCTTCATCGTATACCCAGCAAGGCCAGCTAGGCAGCCAATAGGAGAACCATGCATCTTGGCTGTTTTGGAATGTTTGCCTAGCGGGACAGAACGGGACAAGGCTGACATTGAGAATTTGAGAAGATAAAATTTCCCCTCGAGCTCGACCTTCCGCTTTCATCTTGAAATTCATCCCTGATGTGAACCGCAACCCCTGATCACCAGTATAATAACAATAGGGTGATTTTCTTACACTCAACATTGACGTAACAACAGCAGTGAATCTTGACTGGATTGTGCCGCCTGCAAAGAGATTTATCATCTTCCGCTATGGGATTTCATATGTGTCAATCCCGATCAAGGTACGGGTAGAGCTCTATCAACTGTCACACTCCAATGTCTCTTCTCTGCACAAAATACTTTCAAAAGAAGTAATCATATGATGATACAAAGAATAGCTGATTCACTTATTTTGGTCGAGACCATTAATGGGTCAATGCGAATACCTTTCTTTCCCCTTCTGAGATTCCGTCAATTTTGATCAATTTGGAGCGTCGCTATCGCTGATTCAATGTTGCTGACTCTTTTCAAACAGTAGGGCTCATACAAGTACAACTTTCCAAAATCCGAATCCCGTTTGGAACCTCGGAGGAAGGGCTCATACACCTGTCCTTGCGTGTCTCTCCATCGCGAGAAAGCCACCTTTAACATCTCCGATCCATCCCCACTTCCTCTTCCGCGCTGTCTCTTGTTCCATTCCTGCTTCAGCTTCAATTCTCTCCATCAATTTCTGCGCCGCGATCTGACTGTCGTTCCCACGCTGGCAGACGAAATATATACTCGGATATTTTGGTTCCTCGCCTGCGTTCTCTTTTGTCTCCCTTGCTGGGCTTGGAGGTATTTGATCAGATTGACCGCTTGGCTTGGGTGGGAAGCTATCATGCCTTGTAGCAACGGGGATATGCGACTCCTGATCGACCATCCCTCCATCCGGTCCCATCTCAGGAGCGAAACTCGGTCCCGGTCCAAACCCAAGAACATCGAATGCCCCATTTCCATGCCTCAGAATTTGTGAGATCGGGATATTTAAACTGCCCCGTACTTTCGGACCCAGTTCATACTCATGCTCTTCGCGGACGTCGACCACAATTGGCTTGGTTTTCAGTTTGCCACTTTCGTCTTGTTGTTCCGCTCCGGCGTGCTCCTGGAGAAAATCCCTTGCCTGAATTCTATTGTCCTCGCCGAGCAGTTTGACATCCTCGAAAACACCACAAAAAGCCTGGTAATCCAGTCTGCCATGTGTGATGATTTCAGCAGTGACCTTGCTCAAACCTTTTGTAGCAAGAGTTTCGTCGTCGCCGCACGTGATGCAGTCCTTCCGCCGTCCGCGCAAGCTGATGGTGCGGAACATACTTCTTGGATCGCTAGCGTAGGTGTTGTACAGGAGCATTGTGTGTTGTCTCTTTTCTCTCTGTGTTTCCACGGAAGCTCCCGCACTGTTCACATGCTGTTTTGCTTTGGTTTCGCGAGGGAGATGTCCACGGCTCGTGATTATCTTGATGGTCTCTCCAGCCATCAAGGTCCCTATCACCCCGACAACAGGGCCTAGGATTCCAATCTCACTACATCCTCGCACTGTTTCCGGAGCTGGCGGACGAGGAAACACACAGCGATAGCAAGGGCCCTTTTCGTCTCCGTCGGAGGAAGACGTGGGAGGGGAGTTGAGGACAATTAGCATACCCTCGCCTCTCTGCGCAGCACCGCTAACGAGCACTTTGCCTAACACCACACACGCATCAGAGATCAAATACCGTGTTGCGGGATTATCTGTGCAGTCGAGTACCAGATCATATTGGGACACGATGTCCAGAATATTGCTCGCGCTGGCGGATTCTTCATGACAAACGTACGCGATTTCCGGATTCAGCTCTCGACATCTCGCGGCCGCCGAGTGGACTTTGCTCTGCCCCAAGCGCGCAGCAAAGTCAGTGTGCACAATTTGACGGTGGAGATTGCTCGTTTCCACGTTGTCACCGTCCATAAGGCCCAATATACCAATTCCGGCCCCAGATAGGTACAGCGCCGCGGGTGAACCGAGGCCACCTAGGCCAATGATGAGGACTTTCGAGGCTAGCAGGAGCTCTTGGCCGCGGAGTCGGACTTGGGGGACGAGCATTTGGCGGTTGTATCTGCCGGAAGCGAGGGATGGAGCAGGCAGGAGAAGAGAAGGTGCTGATTGGGTTTTCGGTTTGGATGGTAGCGAGGTGGATTGGTCTTCGTGATGCTCTCCTTCCGAACATGAATCTGGGATGTGACTGGGATCCGACATCTCCACGCCGTTTATGTCCAATATTTCCGCAGCTTGATCATCAATCGGAGGCGGCGGGTGGTTGTGGGACGAGGAAATAGACCTATCTACAACTCAGTCAACGATCTGCTGAAAGAATGATTCGAATAAGACCGCAAAATCAGAACAAAAAATATTCATTTATGGAGTCTCTGGTCTGGTTCCCAGCAGCAATTGATCATCTCATCAGCTGACATCTGGGCGATTGTCGTCCTGCAGGGGAAACACGATTCTGTCCTGCGGCGGCTCTATTCATACATAGACGATGGATCATACCACTCATCCCATCACTCACTGTCGCTGGGTATCATGTATCATACTTGTAGGGGAATACCAATGTCCTCCGGTGTTGCCGAACAAAGTTCTGCCAGATCCGGCAAAACGAAATGCCCAGTTTCGAGCGAAAACACGCGCAGAAACAATTGTCTGACTTACTCGTCTTCTGGTTCAATCAGATCGGGGAGATGCTCTGCCTTCTCTTTACCTTCCAGGATGTTGTATACAGCAGTAAGGAGAGGGAAGTCCTTCTCCATTCCCTTGTGCTTGAGGAATCTGTTTACTTCATGAGCTGTCAATGCTCCTTGCAGCTTCTGCCCATTAAGCTCTCGGTCTTGGATCTCCTCAATTGATTTGCCCTCTTGGATACTCATTTTGGCGCACCGGAAGTTGCGGCCACCAGAACATGAGGTGATCAAATCTGCAACCCCCGCAGACTCGACAGTGAAAGTGTCAGACTGGATAGTGTGAGGGAAGAACCTGTTTCCGAACTCTCTCATCTCAAGAAGACCAATTCGCATAACAGCTGCCTTGGCATTGTCTCCCCAGCCCAAACCGTCGACCCAGCCGGCAGCAACAGCCACGATGTTCTTCAAGGCACCGCCTAGAGACACGCCAGCCACATCAGAAACCACTCGGACGTGAAAATAGCGCCGGTGGAGCAGTTTCTTCCATGTGTCATGGTCAATTGGATGATATTCGGCAGGGAGCGGTTTGAGTTGGACCTTTGATGGCTTGCCGGAGACATCTTTATGGACCATCTTTGTTAAGTCGACATGACTCGAAACCGGGCTAGGACCTTGAGATGTGGCGGGTGTAGGTGCTTGTGAGTCTATCAATGGCGGGTCATATGCAACTGTGGTCTCACTGAACTTCTCTTGGGCGATTTCGCCGGCGATGTTTGCTCCCGACAAGGCACCACAGTATATACCCAGCTCTTCTCCAATAGTTTCGGAGAACAGACTAATGAAGGAGTCGTTGACGTTGACGCCTTTGATGCACGAGATGCCTCGAGCGAAAGGTAGGATATGGCCACGGAGTTGTTTGCATATGTTGAGAATAAACTGGTGGGGGAGGTTGAAAATCAGAATGGAAGAGTTCTTGACTGAGTCGACGAGGCTAGGATTGGCGACGACGTTGTGAGGAAGAGCTATTCCCGGGAGGTATTTAACGTTCTCGTGGAAGGTGTTGATGAGAGTGGAGAGCTTGTGTTTTCCTTTGCTGAACTCGGAGTTCTCGTCGTAGTGTTTTGATTTCTTGTCCAATTCGACCTCCTCTTCATAAACCCACATCTGGACCTCTCGCTCGAACAGTTCGGGATGTTCAAGTGTGTTTTCTCCGATGAGTTTTGAAATAGTCGATCCCCTGGTTGAGTTAGTCAGAATCCTGTAGAATAAGAATAGTCCTTACCAGTTCCCCGAGCCGATCACGGTAACCTTGTGTTTCTTTGCATAAGGTGTCAGACCAGACATCTTCACCCGGAGTCCGTCCATGGTGACGGGGCTGCTGAGCTTTGGAACGGCGGAGAGAAATTGCAAGGGAACAAGGAGTCTAGAGAAACGAAGAAACAAAGGTGAACGAGAAGGCAACAGCATCCAGTGCTGGGCAGCCGCGAGGAGAGGGAATCAAAAGCAATTAGTTCCTCTTTGGATTGGAAAATTGGTGAGTGGTGGGCTCGACGCAAGAGGATTTGGCCAAAATGTTGGTCGACTCAACATCTCGCGTGACGCAGGAACATGTCATAATGGGAAAGGCTTGTGAGGCCCATTGAAGCCAATGCGTCCAGCTGATCGTTTATTGCTTGCTAGTTAGCTGTCTTAGTGGGGGAGAGTGCGATCCACCAGGCCAACGATTTCTTTTTCCAAGGCTGAGGGTCCCTAGCTCGGTGCTGGGGGGTGCCTAGGAGTTAGGCTCCAAGCGCCCCGAATGGGCGCCGAGGACCCCGCGCTTTGTTATCGATAATGAGGAAAAGCCTGCGGTAAAGCCACGACGGGGCCAACCGACCCAATACCCGTCTCGCGCTGTTACCATCCCGCAACAAGCCTTAACATGATCCTTGTGACACACTGCCCTTTGCTCGTGGGAGCCCGCAAAATGACTGTCAGCACGACTGCTCTCGAGTTGCGACAGGCGATTTAATGATCAAAATGCACCATGGCCATCACACCATGGGGACAGCTCTGCTATGAGCCACTGGCGAAGACACTGACCTTGGTTAGGCACACGACGTTAAAACGTGGAACGAGGGCTGCATGACAAGAATACGAGGTGTTTCTGGATCCCTGCATGCTTGGCCAGATGTACCCCGAACCCGGAGCCCAATGCAGCGCATTAGAATTCTTAACGTTGCGCACACAAGTTCGTCAATCCTGTTTGCTGAGGTTGTTGTCGAAAGACTTCAAAAAGGGAGCGAGGTTTGATTGCCAATGTTTCAATCAGCCGCCGCCCAGCCCCTGTATCTGCCGCTTCTCGAAGGCGAGGTGATAAGGCTGGTAGATCTGCTACCAGGAGTGGGGGACGATCCTGTCTCGCTTCGACTTTTGATCGCCGAGTTGGGCCATCACCCCGAGTACGAGGCCATCTCCTATGTGTGGGGTGATCCAGATCAAACCGTCCCTGTCCTGTGTAACGGAAGGCCGTTTGCTATCACCGTCAGTCTCAATGCCGTCTTCAAGAGAGTCAGATACCCAGACCGATCGCGAATACTTTGGGCCGATGCTGTATGTATCAACCAATGGCATGATGACGAGCGAAGTCACCACGTTGCCTTTATGGGTAAAGTCTACAGGTGTGCGAAAAGAGTCCTTGTGCATTTTGGTGACGATTTGGATGGAGATGCAGTAAACGTCTCCTCTCTTGTGAAAGAATATGCTGCTTTGATATCGAATTACAAGTCTGTGCACGATATGCCAATCCTATTAGCCGAAGATCCTACACTTGATGATCCAAGGTGGAAAACACTCTCTAGATTTCATCACTTGCCATGGTGGACCAGAGCATGGGTTATTCAGGAGGTGGGACTGGCACGAGAACCGGTCTGTCTGTATGGGACGGAAGAATTTGATTATCGGGATCTAATGAGGTTGGCCGTTTGGACGACGAGATGTGCACCACACCTTGAATTCAGACATGACGTTTCTTTCGCCACCGTCCACACAGACTGGCTCGATTGGTCGTTAAATTGGCGAGAAACCTCTCCGGATCCTAGCCAGACTTTCTTGGGTCTGATGAACCACTCGCGATGGCTGTCATGCCGTCTGAAGAAGGACCACATTTACGCTCTGTTGGGACACCCCCTGGCTCAGCTTGAGCCAGGTGGGGACTTGATCGTCCAGCCAGCCTACAACAAGACCGACGAAGATGTTTATCTTGAACTTGGAAAGGGTTTGATAAGAAGGCATGGCCTTCGTATCCTGTCCCCCGTTGACCACAATGAAGAGACATGGACAAGTAGTTTGGTGCCTTCCTGGCTGCCCTTCTACCACAATGTCGAGCTCACGGCATGCAACTTTGGCGTCTTCCCGGACTTCTGGTACGACGCCTCTGCGGGTTCTGAGGGACAAGCAGTTACAGTTGCGGAAGAGACGAACCTGCATGTCCGAGGTCTGGTGGTTGACATTGTGAAGCGATCACTTCCATTTACTGAGTCGGACTTAGAGGATCTAGGAAGATTCCCAACAAATAGACTTGCTATCGGCCATCAGAACACGCTATTGGATCATATCATGGCCGAAGCCATGGCTAAGGAAAATGGTCAAGCCTATGGTGCGGGCGACAAAATCCATGCCTTAAGCTTGACACTTTGCGCTGGATTGTCAAGGTACCGTTGCGCCGAGGATCACCTCCATCAGCACTGCGAAGACTTTGCCGCTTATTATAGGCTCCGGAAAGGACTAGACGATGAGAGTGATTTCCCTCGGTGGATGCCACATGACCGAGCCAATGGAGACTATGAGAAGTATCTGACTGACATGAAGCTGGTATGCGAAGGAAGAAGCTTCATTTTCACCGAAAAGGGCCGTTTTGGTTTGGGACCACTGATCGCGGCTCCCGGAGACGTCTGTTGCGTCCTTTTTGGTGCCACTGTACCTTTCATTCTACGCAGGACGCAGCGCGAGGGGTATTTCAAGCTTGTGGGCGAAGCTTACCTACATGGTCTCATGCGTGGAGAGGCGCTGAGCCTGAGCACAGAAAGCAGTCCTGAAGAGCAGACTTTGATCATTTGCTAGGTCTCATGGGATTAGCCTTTATGTGCTGTTGCTAGCATGTCGTTCGTATCATCACCAAGCCAGACTAGATAAATGTCAAATAAAGAGAACATTTCTCTTGATGCAGACTCTGTTTCCCATCAGGGAAGACCCTCTAGCAATTTTTCGACTCTAGAATCCTGAATATCTCCCTCTCTCGCCGTATAACCACCAGCAAGGCTGAGCACAGCCAATCGAAAAGGGGGGCGGCCAAGCCTTGACATGTCTTACAACGCACCACATCAACCCATAACGCAGTGCTAGGTCATGAATCAGTACGGACTTTTGGCATGCTTGGTGAAAGGCTCGGGTCAAATGACCTTGGGCTCAGCTTGGTGACGGCGTGACCCTAGCCTCTGTGCCAACAATGCCAGCAACAGTCTGGCACGCTCAGCGATTTGATGTTGCGATCAAAAGCATTCGAGAGTTCATGGATTGATCTGTCTGCAAAATGACACTGAAATAGGAAGTGCTCTCTTAAATCCTCACGCAGGATCTATGCTGGTGGAACGGCCATTTCTGTCTTGGGAAATGTGTCGGCAGACGGTTAAGGCATAGTAGCAGACGTGTTCCTAACAGGTGGAAATGGAGCAGATCCAACACATCCTCGATTTTCTATTTAGCCTGCCAGACGTTGGTTGGAGTATCACTTCTCATTTTGTAGTCCCTCAACATCTACATCATCTCCGGCGAGGTCCTTCCGTTGTTTTCTCAAGTCTCTCGACTCATCTCAACTCCAACAATTTCTCTATCGCAAGGAGGTTGAGATGTTAAGTAGCTCCCATCTGATCTCCTTGTCAACAATTCAACCCTGCCTCTCCATTCTCAGGCCCTCTTGCAATGTAAATCCCAATTCTCGCATACCATGTTTCTCCTAAGTTCTTGCCATAGCCGAATTGAAGTCATTCGTCAACGTCGTCATCGTTTCCGATGCTTGGAAAACTCCATCCCTCTATTTTTGTTGGGGTATTCGAAATCTTCATTTGCTCGGTCAATCGAATATATGATTCATGAACAGAGGCACAGGCTTCGTTGAAGCAGACTGCCGTTACCGCATTCAGGTGCTTTCGACACAGGATTTGGTCGCCTTTTGTAAGATCGACCGAGTACCACGCATTTCCGGCCATCACGACAACTCGCCGGTGCGAAAGGATTGGGAATGCGCCCTGCCATATCGCTGCCTTTGCTGGATCATTGTTGATCGAGACAGTTCTACCATCTACCAAAAACAGACCCTTGGCCTGCCTGTACTCCAAGAGTAAGTGTGAGCTGTAAATAAAAATTATGAGACTTACACAGTCACGTCTCCGGGTGTGAAAACAGTGATACGCAAGTCCCACAGGCGAAGAATCTCGATTGGTCTAAGAAGAACGTTAGCTTAAGAAATGAGGGAGAGAGGGAGAGAGGACTGACAGGACAATGTTAACGTATGCCTCATCGCCTTCCATTTTCAAGCTGATTCCACACCTAAAACTTGATTTTAGCATTGCCAGTTTAACCTGTCGGTCAACAAACCCTACATGTCAGCTATAGTATGCCAATGAGACGGGATGAACTCGTGGACAGTGATATTTCCTGGCTGCTTGGGCGCGCATTGTTTCTTATTGCTGGTAGTATCGTGGGAATCTATGCAATCAGCTAGTCAGTCATTGATGAAGAAAGAGAACTGTGGTCAAACATATGTTGACTTCACCATACCATCGTTCTCTGAGGCCGGCCGCTTCTTCGAATCCTGAGTGGAGACAAAAGAGTCACTGAGGCCATCCCCCCACCAATTCTACTCATGTTAACAGTGATCTCAGTGGTGATGGCGAACCCAGTACCATAGCTATTGAATCTCTTAGCAATGTTGGCGTCGGACGCAGTAGCCGATTTGTTGGAATTGCTCGCGAAGATGGAGAAGAGAAAAGGCAAGAAATGGAGCGTTAACAAGGAAGAAAGACCAAAATGTGAAACGAGAAAATAGAGAAAAGAGCTGCAAGTCCTTTATCTTTCCAACGACAGCCACGCGAGCATATTCACTGCTCACATCCGACCGCACCCTGAATCGCAGTTTTCGTGAATGTCGCTAACAGGGAAGGCCGCGGGGTGATCGGGTGACTTGACCGTCTCACTCAAACGGACCTCCTCCTTTAATGCACTCAAGCATAATGACTCGATAGGACTTCCTCAGTTGCTCTGCAGTCTTGAACAGCATACAGAGCCTCAATTACAGCATTGCTTTCGGCATATATTTCATTGCCTGCCTCACACCAAGATCGCCCAAAATCTCCTCAGTTCCTCCGAGAATGGCGTCAAACTTATAGGTGCGATGAAACATCTCGACATTCCTGCCCATCCCGGTGGTTGTGATACCCCGGCCTCCGAATATATTGACAGCCTCGTCGGCGATCTCGTGGGCTGCGCGAGTGGCAAACATCTTGAAGAGACCAATGGGGCCCGCCAGGTTTCGGTTTTGCTCTTCCTGAGTCATGTTGCACATCTGATAGGTGATGTTCTCGAGGTAGTTTTGGATGGCTTCGGCGTGAGCGATCATTTTGGCGAGTCTGGGAGGAGGGGAAACTGCACGTCAGCGAGAGCGAAAGGCAAGGAAGGGGAGGAGGACTATACTTCTGTCTGATCACTGGCTCCTCGATCAACCTCTTTCCGAACACCCTTCTCTGGTTTGCCCATTTTATACAATCTTCTACGATCATCCGGCTCGATCGAACGCTGAATGTTGTGATCATCCACCGCTCATGGTTGAAGTTCGTCATTATGACCCTGAAACCTTGGTCTTCAACACCGAGCAGGTTCTCGACGGGCACTTTGACATTGTCGAACTTGATGAACGCTGTCCCAGCGGTTGTGGAATAGCTCGTCTTGATCTGCGTGGTTTCGACTCCTTCTTGTCGTTCGATCAACAATACTGAGAAGCCTTTCTCGGTCTTTACGCCGGTCACGAAATAATCGCAGAAAACTCCGTTGGTGATCCATTTTTTGGTGCCTGAAACAGACTATCAGAGGTGATTTGCAGACGATAAAGGCGCATTTTGGCTTACCGTTCACAATGTAATGCTTGCCGTCTGCGCTCTTGACGGCGGTTGTCTTCATCCCAGCCACATCCGAACCGGCAAATGCCTCCGAAATCGCAAGGCAAATCTTCTTCTTACCCGACAAGCACTCTTCAGCCACTCGCTTCCGAATGTGGTCTTTGGCGTGGTACAGAACAGCCGGCAAGCTGATGATCATGCCACCCAAGTTGCCGTCATTGAAGGATCGAGTAGCCGTTCGACAGAGCTCCTGAGTGATGATCATTTCGTGGAAGTAATCGAATTCTTCTGGAGTCACTGCTCCATTCATCAAAGTGAGCCCCTTGAGGTGAGGCCCAGGTCCCATGCGCATTGCATTCATTCCAAGGCGCCTAGACAACAACGCTATTAGATCAAGCTAGAAGCAGGCAGCAGAGATGCGTATCCAATACCTACCCCATCTCCTCGATAGTCGCATCGGAAATCCTCTTTCCGCTGTTCTCCTTTTCCTGGGCCTCAGGTGTCAATACCGTATCAACCCAAACTCGCATCGCCCGCTGCAGCCGCCGATGGCTCTCCTTGTAGTAGGGACTCTTGAATTGCGGTGTCAACCAAGTAGGCTCTCCATAAGGCACCAAGCTGAGATCTCCTGCCCTTGGATATATGACTTGGGGCTTCTCGCCCTGAACCGTGCCTATGCATAATGACTTCTCATACTTCTGTAGGACCTCCAGTCTGTGGAGATTGAAGAATTCAACTGTTGCATCGAGGCCTGCAACTTGCTGGAGCACAGTCGAGCCACCGGGATGGGCGTCTGCAAAGTCGGTCAAGTCGTAGACCTTGGAGTCGATGATACACCATAAGCTGTCGGCGGTGTTGTTTTGCGACACCTCATCCCGGGAGATTTCTCGGCTCATGGTGGAAAATTGATATCTGCAGCAACCTCTCGATACGGCCTCGTGAGTGCTCGGATACTGAAACGCATGATTCTGGAAAAATGAGGTTCAGCCTGGGCTTACATAGGGGGTCCGCCTCGGCTGTGGTCGAATCTGCATTTTATATATTAGTGATACGCTCGTCACAAAAGGGGCTTAGCCTTTTCAGACGCCAACTTGGTGATGGGCCATGCGGGCATTGTTGCTTGTGGTTTTGATGTCCTTACGCACGAATTCCTGCTGCCGTACCCCCATGTTTGCAATCAGCGCCACCCATTCCAGATTCCTAGGTAAGTACCTCGGACACGATCAGAGTGGGCTTGCCCGGCCTGCTGTCTGATTACTACGCATGGTTCATGATCATGGTTCTGGATATGAAGGCCGGTATGGGCCGAGTGACTTCCCTCTCTCTGCGTGGTCTGTTCCCGCGCACGTCCACGATCTCCTCTCAATCTTCTCTGTGTAGACTGAAATCATGGCTTTCGACACACCACTTACGCGCAAGTTGGGGATCAGGGTTCCCGTTGTCCAGGGTGGTCTCCAATGGGTTGCATATGCCGAGCTTGCAGCTGCTGTTAGTAACGCTGGTGGTCTTGGAATTATCAACGCCCTAACCCAGCCGGATCCAGAGCACCTGCGACAGGAAATCAGAAAGACAAGGTCGTTGACGCGGAACCCCTTTGGAGTCAACATCACCCTATTGCCCGCTATCAACCCTCCCGACTATCCCGCGTTTACCCAGGCAATCATCGATGAGGGTGTCAAGATCGTCGAGACCGCTGGGAATAGTCCAGGTCCCGTTATAAGAAAATTGAAGGAGGCTGGTATCATTGTGATCCACAAAGCTACCACAATTAGACATGCAAAGGCGGCCATCAAACTCGGAGTGGACATTTTGTCAATTGACGGGTTCGAATGCGCCGGTCATGTTGGAGAGTCCGACATTGCATCCCTCATTTTGAACAGCCGCGCTCGTCAAGAATTGGGCGACACTCCCTTCATCGCGTCTGGTGGGTTTGCGGATGGTTACGGCTTGATGGCCGCTCTGAGCCTGGGCGCTTCGGGCATCAACATGGGTACTCGGTTCATGTGCACCGTTGAGGCTCCCATCCACGTGAATGTCAAGGAAGCCATTGTCAAAGGAGACGAACATCACACCACGCTCATTCTGAGGCGGTGGAAGAACACCAGCCGCATGTATAGCAACCAAATGACAGCCAAGACGATCGAAATCGAATCCACAAGCAAGACAGGAGAGTTTGCTGAGGTTGCTCCCGTGGTGAGCGGAGCCAAAGGCAGGGAGGTTCTTACGGGTGGTGACATCCAACATGGAGTAAGTTGTCACCCCCATTGCAGCCCTGAGAGAATTCCTTGTCGCTAATTTATCGTCACAGGTGTGGTACGCCGGGCAAGTGATGGGTTTGATCTATGATATTCCAACGTGTGCGGAACTAATTGCACGCATTGAGCAAGAGGCTGGCGAGGTTTTGTCCAACCTTTCAAGTTCGGTAGCGAGTCAACCACAGCCTCCCAGGAGCAAGTTATAATCTGATCAGTGCATTGCCATTGATAGACACTGTTCAAGAGGAGGCTCGGGCTGCGAATCATCAATTGGCGTGTAGATTGAATAGATCTTTCTCTTCCCTAGATCTGCGCATCAAGAGTGTCGATCTACATATTTCTCCGGAAATCTATTTGAGCAGGCAATTTCGTACTGATGGACTTCTCTGCGTCCTCCCTCGGAGTCTAGGCTGCTATTTCCCTTCACCAAGACCTCGCGCATTGTGGTAGATTCTCATGGCGTGCTCTGCACGGCTCCCAAGCTTCCGTACGTACGCAAAACTGTTGCCCGTGGCTGATGCCCGCCGCTTATTATTCAATTCACCAACTTAGTCAGGGGTATGTGCCCCCACGGGGCGACGCGGTGTTTTTGTATACCGAGGCTCGCCCAGCCGTCGCCTTGGACGGATTACTTATTCTTCCTTCAGAACAAGCGACAATCCTGGCTGCTCACATACCGACGACATGTTTCAAATACTACTCTGTGTTTTTGCTTGATTCAACTTCCAACTAATCTAGTCCCCGGTCATTTCTCGGTTTTTGAGCTCGACGCACTGGTCATAAACCCGCTCTCAGTGGTCCTTGACATTGGGAACCAAAGATACCTTGCAACCACTGGGATTTCTCAGCAGACCATCTCTCAAACATGTCTCTGAACTTACAGAAGAACCCCGTCATCGCAGTTGTGGGCGCTGGCCCCGGCATTGGCGAAGCTGTCGCCCGCCGCTTCGTCGCCGAGGGCTTCTGCGTGGCTCTCCTCGCCCGTACTGAGGACAAACTCCAGAAGATGGCCCAGGGCATCGACGCCGACTACGGCAAGGGCTCAGCGCAGTACTACATCACGGATCTGCGACAGGAGGACTCGGTCCTATCCAGCTTCAAGCGCATCCGCAACGAGCTGGGACCCGTCTCAGTACTTGTCTACAATGCTGGCGCACGCCGCGTCAACGGGAGATCCATCCTCAACACGTCATCGGAGGAGTTCGAGAACTTCACCAAAATCAACCTCTTTGGCGCCTTTTGGTCCACCAAGTGCGTCCTGCCGGATATGCTCGCAGCTGGGAAAGGGACGATTCTCTTCACTGGCGCTACGGGTGCTCTCCGCGGGAATCCGGGCCTGGCCAGCTTCTCGCCCGGCAAATTCGGGCTGCGCTCGCTCTGCCAGATCATCACGCGTGAGTACCAGGCCCAGGGCATTCACGCGGCACACATCATCGTGGACAGCCCTGTCGACGGCAAACTGATCGGCGAGTGGTCGCGGAGACAGTGGCAGCGGACAGGCCAGGGAGACAAACTGGAGGATGTTGACGGGCACCTGGTGGCGCCAGCAGATCTGGCACAGACGTATTGGTTCCTGCACACACAGCCGAGGAGCGCGTGGACGCACGAGCTGGATGCTCGGCCGCAGAAGGAGAACATGTTTTCCAAATTGTAAAAGCAACGGGCTCAGGAGGACTTGTTGGTCAGACATGGTTTATGGTCTCAAAAATTCCAGCCTTTTACATACATGAATGTGTTGAAACAAAATGGATCCCAGTTTCTCTCTGCAAATCAGATACAGGCTGGCAATGGGTACATGTGTAACTGTTCCACAGCTAGGTCCCCAACTCGGTCGATGTAAGGCACTTGGAGGATGTTCAGCTGCTCCACGCTCCTTCGACTAGTCTACTATATCACAGCCTCGCAGTCTCCTTCTTTGCCTGCTCAGCCAGAACCCGGCGGAGCACCTTCCCAGCATTGCTCTTCGGAATCGCATCGACAAATCTGATCCCGCCTCTCAATCGCTTGTGCGGCGCCACCTTCTGGTGCAGCCAGTCACAAATTTCCTTCTCCAGCTCTGGTCCACTTGCGTAACCCTTCGCCGGCACAACGTAAGCTCTGGGGAGTTCAGTCGCTCGCTCCGAACTGTACACCCCGATCACAGCGACGTCGTTAACGGCCGGATGCGCCAACAGCAGACCCTCCAGCTGCGCAGGGGCGACCTGATACCCGTTGTACTTGATAAGCTCCTTGACGCGGTCGGTGATGTAGATGTTGTGATTTTTGTCGACGTATCCAACATCGCCAGTGCGGTACCAGCCGTCGGGAGTGATGGAATCTGCGGTCGCCTTCGGGTTGTTATAGTATCCTTTGCAAATGTTGGGGCCTTTAATCCAAATCTCTCCAGTCTCACCCAGAGGCACTTCTTTGCCATCGTCCATACATTTAAGAGAGATGGAAGGGAGGAGGGTTCCGGCCGAGCCAACAGTCTTTTGCCATGAATCCCAGGACTATTGATAAATATGTTAACAAACGTGTCGACACAAGACTAAATTGGATCCCCACATACCTGCGAAGCCACACCTGGGGATGCCTCTGACAATCCATACCCTTGTTTGATTGGAACATTCAGACGCTTGTAGACCATCTCTACTAGATCATTCGTCAAAGGAGCCGCGGATGAGTGCATCATGCGTAACGAGCTCAGATTGTATTTGGCGACGAGTGGATGCTTTGCGAGCAGCAGGACAACCGGTGGGACGACATATGCCATTGTGATATTTTCGTGTTGAATGATGCGACAGAATGACTCCAACTCGAATCTTTGCATGATATAGACTCTTATTCCTCGATAGATTGGGTTGAGGAGGAGGACTGCGAGGCCTGAAGGAGAGTGTTTAGCATATCCAAACTCAGCGATGCAGCGCGAACATACCATATATGTGGTATAAGGGAAGGAACCCAATCGTCCTATCCCTACTCCAGTGTGTTCGATTCACATCCATCACGATTCCTTGCAGAAGATTTGTCACAATGTTCTCGTGTGTCAGCATGACCCCCTTTGGCAGTCCTGTAGTGCCTGAAGAGTACACCAAGAAAGCTAGATCCTCCTTTGGGTCAATGGAAGTCTTCTCCGTCTCGGTCAAGGAGCCCTGGATGTCCGAAAAATGTTGGAATCGGCCTTTGGGGTCTCGAGGGCCTACCAGAATAATCCGGTCGAGGGGTAATCCGACAAGTAATGCAGCTTCACGAGCGACCTCGAGGCATGCAACATGGGTTGTCAATGCCTTGGCCTGAGACGACTTCAATTGTGACACCAGTTCGCCGACAGTATAGAGGTTGTTTAATGGGCATGCGATGCCACCAGCCCAAAGAGCGCCAAACGTTACAGCCGCGATCTCTGCGCAATTGGGGGTGAAGACAGCCATTACATCGCCCTTCCGCCAGTTCCAGTGTCTTTGGATGCCCTGTCCAAATCGCCGAGCAGTATCCCGAACATCTCGCAGCGTGTGCTGCTTCTTTGCAGCGACATCGACGTATACGACTGTCAGGAGTGTGAGCAGGATGAACGAGGTATTCAAGCGCACGGTCTAAGCCAATACTCAGGGGGCAATTACCATGGTCCTCGGAGAATTCGCGATCAGTCCGATCAAAGAGGAATGTCCAAACGTCAACCGGCGGGATAGAGATGGGTAGATGAGAGGATTCGATAGGCATTGCAATAGGCTGTCAACGGAAGACTTCAGATTTTGCCTGTGGCTATTGCTTCAGCCGCTGTACATGGATGGGATATGTAGTGCTTTAGGGTGAGCTGTCCATGCGGGTAGTGATGCCAGGAACAGCATGGCCGTCATCGCACGTGGAGCAAGGGCCGCCATTTCGATCAAATTCCGTCTTCAAAAGATTAGAAAAGCCTTGCGTGCGTACGAGGCAGACCGAAGTGTGAAAAGGAGACCAAAGAATGCGGGACACGCAGAGGCAGCTAGGTAGGAACCTGGTAAGGGCGAACTCGAATATATATTTATGATTAGTCGTTGTGACGCGCTGGGGAACCTCGGCTTTCCGGCATCGCCGTTGGCGCCTCTTACACGACCTCAGCTTAAATCAGCCCTTCATCTGTTGTGCTTTGTGACATGGACTTGTCATAAATAATCATTGCGATATAATCGAGATAGAGAACGGGTGACCTCGCATCCGTGTCATCTGGAAGGCCTGCAACGAGCCAATCAGCCCGGGTCGAAGGACATCGTCGGAAAGCTTGGATCGACTTCTCCCCATTGGAAAATCCAGTCTGTGCGGCCAATATTTCGGGACAAAGCTTGCAAAGATGCCTCCAGAAGGAGGGAAGCTGACCATATATGTGGATTGTGGTATGTCTATCATACGTCTACTCAAGATCTGTGCGAAACTCACCTCGTCTCTCCAGTATCCCCATACTCCTGGTTTGGGTTTACCAACATCATCCGCTACCGGCCATTGCTAAATGCATACGGTGTATCCGTGGAAATAATACCTTTTTTCTTAGGCGCAGCTCGTGATGGCGTTGGCAATCCCTTCACTCCAACACCCAAAGCCAAAGAGGCCTTTGCAAAGCAAGACTCCGAATTGACTGGGGAATTACTCGGCTTGAAGGTCGTCCGGCCGAAGGAATTTCCTATCTTGTCTCTTTTTGTGAGTGTCCCGGTCGCTAGGATTCAATTAGGATTGACGTCTTGTATAGCCGGTTCGTGTTGCTACGTGGGTCAAAGACCACTACCCGCCAGAGAAGTTTGAAGCAACCTTTCCAGCCTTCAGCACGGCGTATTGGAGTAAAGGCATCAACATCGCGAAACCAGAAGGAATTCTCAAAGCGCTGGAAGGCATCTTCTCCAAAGAGGAAATCAAGGAAATTATGAAGAAGTCTGTGACTTCGGAGAACAAACAGAGGGTAATTGACTTGACCATGGGCGCCGGTGCATTTGGAGCGCCGTGGATTGTTGCCGTGAACTCGGAAGGGCAACGGAGAGCCTGGTTCGGGAATGACCGGTGGGATCAAGTCTTTTATCACCTCGCAGTTCCCTTTACGCCGGTGAGGATCATTCCACCTGAAGAAGCAAAGGCGAAGTTGTGAGTGCGCGTCGTGTTGGTAGCCTGGCGACCAAAAAACTGAAGCATGTGTTCGACGGACTCCTCAAGGCAGAGCATCTAGGAAGAGGCAGTGGAGTGTGATGTGGAAATTGGGATCGATTGAGCACCCACACTCAGGCAGCATGCAAGTAACGTTGGGAGTAATATCCATTCTGTGTTGTATGTCCCAACAGCTTCTGGCTTTTCAGCCTCGTAGCCTCGTCATGCCAGGATAGGCTCAAAGTCATTTCAAAGCTTGGCAGAAATAATGAAGAAACCTACAGTCAGTCCGGTTGCCTGACCTCTCATGCAACTTCTTGATCCTTTCACTTCTACAGAGTATCTTTCTTTGAAATACTTTCTGTGGATCGAAACACAACAATGCAGAAACGCGAAGGAACAAAAAGCCGACGCTGTCTTCAATGCATTGTTCGGAAGAAAAAGTGTGACTGCGCGACACCAAAGTGCAGTCGCTGCAGCAGGTAATTTTGCACAACGAGGGGTTGACCGCGCTGTGCTGATGATAGAAAGAGTCGGATTGAAATGTAGCCTGGAGCATAGCACCGAGGGTTCCGATACTCACAATGGTAACCAGCATTCTTCTGCCTCAGGCTGTCCTCGACAGAATTCGATCGTGGCAGCGCCAATAGAAGACACATCTGCTGTGTATCAGGACACTCTGTCACGGGTTTATCCCGCTGGATTCGGTGGTTTTGGGAATATTGTCGACTTCTTGGACATTCTGCCCTCAGCGGGTCATAATGTTGCTGGGGACGTGGAACCATATTTCCAGAGCTTCAATAAGTGGTTACCAGTGGTTGACGAAAGGTGTTTCTATCAACGCTACGATGATCCTACCAACCCCCCAGACCAGGCATTCAGGACTCTCCAGCTAGCCTGCGTCCTCTTGTCAAGAATATCTCCACCGTTCACAGCTGCCGATCAACCACGGAGCAAAGAGTTGTATGTATTGATCAATTTGTCTGTTATCAGGCTCGTCTCCAACGGAGGTTCAAGTCTTGAAGTGTTGCAGGCAAAGATTTTGCTTGCCTTGTACGAACACTTGACAGCAAATCATATTGCGGCAGTAGGTACAATCGCCTCAGCAGCTGCAGTTGCTAGGGGCCTCGGTCTATTACAGTGGCATTGTGATCCCAAGCCAAGGGGAAGAGCTCTCGCGGATCAAGCATTATATAAGGTCGCATGGTGTCTATACATTCTGGAACGGCAAGTTTTGAACAAGTTGTCATGTTCATTATACTAATCCTTTACAGCATGATCAAATCCATTCATTATGCGGACCACTTGGCGGCCTTCTCCCTTGCTTGTCCCAGGCCTTGCCCCAATGTTGCCCTACCAAACGAGAATGCAGAGTCCTCGACTGTGGGATTTGACCTAGGTATCGAATGCCACAAGCCATTCTGCCGCCACATTAAATCTCTGACCGCAGAGCCTGTCAAAGCTCCCCTGCCACTTTTCAGCAGGCTTTGCCAGGCCGCGTTTCTTCTCGAGTTATCTATAGACGTTTATGTGAATTTAGCGGCGCATGGTACCGCCGCCCGTGAGGAGACGGTATCCAGCCTTGACAAGGCCATAAATATGCTTGCTTCTTCTTTACTTCGAGACCAGGACCAGGGTTTTGATATGAATTGCTCCGTTCTCGGTCTTTGTGTCAGGTCAGTACCCGATCCGTCAACTTGCTCGCAGAGCCCTCGGTTGACTTGCATTGCAGTGCAACGATGATACTTCATGACCGGGATATCGAGCGAGTCTCCCTTCGTACACATTCAAATGCCGACCATCACCAAGCCAACCTGGTAATTGCTACCAGGATGGTGTTCGACAGAGTGAACATTGTCCCTTTGCTCCAGTATCGGTATTCCCAAGTTCTGTCCCTATGGGAGTTGCACTGCTTCTATTTTGCCGCGGAAATTTATTTGCGGCACGATCAAGTTAGACCAGCAGATCAGAAGGCGTGTAGGGCATTGCGGACGATAAAACAAGAACTAGAAGGACATCAGGCCCACTGGGCGCTCACAGGTATGTATGCATCATTGAAAATGACAACAATTCATTCTAAAGCAAAGGGATTTTATTGGGTAGGCCACCTACTATCCAAAGTCCACTGGAGGCCAGACTATCTGACCGACGCAACCTAAATACGGCAGATTCCTATTTGGTATTGTTGGAAATTGGGAAGTCCAGATCCTGATTGTGCTTACGCTGATCTGGCCATGTTTAACAGCTTCGTTGCCCCCTCCACAATATCCTCCCTCTTCTCCTCTTCCCAGAAGCGCAAAGTGTCTTCAGCCACTTTTCCCTTCATGGCCTCAAAGAGTGCCGCACTGGTATTGTTCTTGAGCTCGTCTCGACCGGGGAATTCAAGTTTGGGAGCAATATCCACAAGCTTCATGCCTACCCCTTCGCCCAGAACCTGGTGCAGATGCTGGCTTGCGTGCCCACCACCAAAGATGCCGTAGGTCACGATCATCACGGGCTTGCCGGACCATGCGTGGTACAGGAAGTCAATCGCATTCTTGAGCGCTCCGGGAATGCCTTTGTGATACTCGGGGGAAAGAACGATGTATGCATCGTACTTGGCGATTTCTTGGTTCCAGGCTTTGGTCGCAGGGTTCTCGAACAGCGTCAAGTTCTCCACCAGTGCCGGTGTTACAGGCTCGTTGAAGCTGGTGAGGCCAAATTGGACGAGATCGACGACGGAGAATTGAGCATGCGCCATGCTCGGGTCGGATTGGATGATTTTCAAAAGCCAGCTTGCAACTTCGGGTCCGATTCTAGTTGGTCTGGTGGATCCAGTCAGGATAGCGACTTGGATAGGAGCTGACATTTTGGAGAGACGCGAGGGCCGGCAAAAGTGTCTGCTTGAACTGTGAGAGAGGCGGGAAGTGTTTTGGAAGATGAGTGAATGTATTTATACTTCATTGATTGTCCGGTTGGACCCAAGGAGAATACCTAGTGACGTGCATATCACGGCCACTGCAAAGTCGGCCGCACGGTCGGCCACACGGTCGGCCACAGCCAGGGTCTGTCTGACTGCAAAGTCGGCTGCAGAGTCGGTTCCAAGAACGTACGGCGATCCAGAATGCGCAGGCATTGCTGATGATGAGGTCTTGCCCATTCTACGTCGCTATACCATAAAGGTGTTAATTACACTTTCTGAGCGATAGGATTATAGGTGTATGAGACAGAGACAAATATTCCAATAAATACTTAGGGTCTGACAGGGCTACAATTCCAAGACGGACAATGGAGGATGGACTCTTTACAACGAGCAGCTCAACCCTAAGAAGGCAAACACTAACCACACCCCCTAAACACCGCAACTTGGTCATGTTCGATTCTATCCTTGATTGATGTCGCCAGTCACTGCCCTTTAGTATCGTTACCTAAAGGCTCCTCAGCTATGTGCATTGAAATGCCTCCCAACTTTTGCAGAGGAGGCCTAGTGAGCCAGTACCCAGCCTTGGCAGAGCGGCTCCTTCAGGTACAGCATCACCCAATCGATTTTCAGCATCCCTTGGAAACAAACACGCACCCTCACTACCACTACTAAAATAGATCCCAATGCCATGACTGATGATCCAAATCCATTGGGACCGTAGCCCAATTCAATTACTCCCGCCGACGGCATTCAAGCTACAGCAAATGACGTTAAAAAAAACCTCCAAAATCTTCCCGGCGTCAGAGGTGGCGATAGTATCGTAACTGCGATCCATAACCTCGGCGAACGACTCGACGTACGGTTCAACACTTTCGAAAATCGTCTCAACCAACGACTCGATCAGTTTGAGATTCAGCTTGACACAGTTCAGACGCAGATGTGAGCTAGGTATACGCCGCTATAGATAAATTTAGTTTATTTTCATCTGATTTAGCTCATTTTATAGTGAGATCAACAATTTAGCTCGGAGTCAGAATTCGTACCTTTCAACCCTAAGCTCTTCCATCATATCACTCGTCAATATCTCGACGCTGCTGAAGTTCCGGGCTTCCCTGCTACGTCAAGACACATTACTCGGATGGAGGAGGCCGAATTAGAATGCCGTTCTACAAGGGTTGGGTACAGCACTCACTGCAAACAGTGTGGGGGCCAAGAGAAGACGACTGCGTGGCTTTATTGGTCGGCAGAACGACCAGAAAGTGCATAAATGGAACATGCACTGGTGTGCCCAGGAGACGGACACCAGCAGTGAGATAGGCTCATTCATTTCCATTCTGCGTCTAATGTCGACAGGGCCAGGATACATGTCTCTGCAGGCAGCATGACTTGGTTCCGAGAACAACTCAAAAACCAGGTGAAGGCAGCGAAGCCACCACATCCACCACGACCCGAACCAGGATTACACGAATCACCACCGGGCCCAGCAGACACATCCATCGATTCCAGGGACAAGAAGCATTTGGAGGACGCTGTCGACCAATCCTCGTCGACACGTGACGGGCCTCTCACTCATCACTCATGCTGACTCACCTTCGATTTCCTATTTTCCAAATCCGCCAAACCAACATCTTTATCAGTTACATTTTCACAGAATTGTCAAGCAATTCAGAAAGCCCTTCCTGTCTCTGGTAGTTCAGTGGTAGAATACCGGCTTGTCACGCCGGTGGCCGAGGTTGTAAGTTGTTGAATATCAAACTCACAGGAGCGGAAAACTGACATGTGTAAAGCAATTCCTCGCCAGAGAGTCTAATTCTTTTGTTCCCGGTCTGAGTCCTCCGTACAGGGTTCGAAATGACCATGTGCCTACATCGCCTCTAGTTCCCTTTTTTTGGTGCTTGGTTTCTTTCATGGGCTCTTGTGAGCGTGTACATTTTGCGCCGGGGACTGATCTCATAAGCGTGGCATTTCTCATCGCTATTCTCGTCAGCCTGATAAGAGCAACCGAGCCTTACGCCCAGTGAGCTGGGTAAGGCTACCAGCCGCTCACTTCGTCCTCCCCCTCCAGAGTTTGCTGCTGCAATCTCTTTGCAACCTCGTCCACAGCCTTCCACACTTGAATGAGATTCCCCCCCGCAACCTTTGCGGCGTCCGCATCACTAACACCCAGCCGCAACAGCTCGGCAATCAGATCAGGATATCGATCCACCCCCTCCAGCCCCTTGGGAGTTAGCTCGCCCATCCCGTCAAAATCGCTGCCCAAGCCGACATAATCATACCCGATCTTCTCGCCCACATATATGATATGTCTCGCCACCTGATGCAAGGTGTTGTTTTTCTCGTAAAACTTCGGCAACACACTCTCGTTTGCGGGGGGCAAGCATGAAATGAATCCGGGACTGAAATTGATCATCACTATGGATTTAGTCTCCTTGACCAGGTCGAGAATATCGTCGTGCACGTTTCTGGGGTGTGGACATAACGCGAATGCTGAAGAATGAGAGAAAATGACCGGCGCCGCCGAGGTCTTGTTGCTCAGCACGGCTTTCTGTGTCCAATATGAAGTATGAGAGATGTCGACGAGCATCCCCAGTCGGTTCATCTCGCGTATCACGTCACGGCCTGCCGAGGTCAATCCACCGCGATGGTAAGGAGCTACTCTTGTCCCATTCTGAGATGAAATTAACGCGGCATCCGCAAAAGCATTGTGGCAATTCCAGGTAAGTGTCGCCGCTCTCACGCCCAAGGCATAGTACAACCGCAACGTGGAAAGAGGCGCCGACTGGGGAATCTGATGTAGGCCTTCGATGCTTATTGGCGAAATCAAGCGCTTTGAGGTGTGGAAATTCGCCAATGCAACGTCAAGCGGTGAAGTCGCAGAGGTGAAGTTACCGGCATACACGCCCTGCAATCGACGGATTAAGTCGATCTGGGACAAAGTATGCGACACAGCGGTGGCATACTGCTCATCCGAAAAGTCCTCGCTAGCATTATCCGGACATACCACGAAAGCGCTCCAAAATGCGCCGCCCACTCGACCTTTCCGCAGCCGCGGCAGGTCGACGTTCAGTTCCATGTTTCCGTTTTCAAACTTGTCCCGAAACGCCTTGGTGTGCAGTTTGTTCTTGTATGCGCCGCGGATGAAGATCGCCAGGTCATTGTGACCGTCAATCAAGGGGGTGCGGTCGAGGATGGCCAAGGCTCGTTCTTCGACCGTTCCACGGGGTTCGGGCACGGGCACGGGTCTTGGTGTCGGGACATGTTCTCGGCCTGTTGCGTCGGGGCTGAGGAAGGTCATCACGAGGCCGAAGAAGACCACGACGAAGAAAATCGACGCGACCTTGTTCAGTGCCGATTTGGCGGATTCAAATGAGAAAGATTGGGCATCCGCGTCCTCCTCTTCGGCGTCTCTGTAGCCCTCCACAGCCTGGATTTCTCCGTCCCACTGCTTCGGAGACCCTCCATGACCTTCCGGAGGTTGTATGCCCTCATACCCCCTGTATTTGGAGAAGCCATAGCCTTGGATCTCCGGGGCAGGCTCGTTCTGGGGCAGGAGAGGGTCGAGCTCGGATTTGGAAGACATCGGCGCTCGGGGGGAACCACCTAGCGTTAGGTTTTGGGGGGGAAGGACGGAATTCAGGACAAGACAAGAGAGAGTGGAATATTCTGCAAGGTTTCTCCTTCATCTACATCTCTGCGTCCAAACTAAGAATAGATCTCGGCGTCCCCTGATAGAGATAGTCAGCTGCGATAATAGCTTTTGTTTGAGAGAGTGTTCCTCCGCAATCTGGAAGACGATAACGACATCGGCGACGCAATAAAATTGATCCGAGATCGAGCCGAAGGTCCCGGCGAGGTCGCCTGCTACCGACTACCCGCCTCGCCCAGTACCATGTTACGACTTGTATATTCTAGCTGAAATGATGCCACAGCCCAGCTTCATGAGAGATCTAGGTCGATATTCTTTTGGTTGTATCCACACACCTCCAATCTATTTCTGTCTCAGCCCAGCCATGTCCAACAGCCTGTAGTCATAAATGGGTGTTTGCCAGTCGTCCTGCAACAGACCATACGTTTCAGTAGCATCGCTCTTCGGCTTGCGCGGGTTGATTGCCCAGTATGCAAAATCGGCGTCACACTCTCTCAAATACCTCATGAGATTCCTCCAATAGTGGTAGTCTCGTCGTGATGGTGAATTTGGAGCCCCTATCTCGCCAACCCAAACTGGAGCGGTATCAGTCTGACGGAGGTACTCCCAGTTCTTGTCCATGTCATCAGCGAAAGACTTGTACGTTCGGTACCAGTACGGCACCAGGGATCCCCATCCCGACCATCCGTACACATGAGACGAATATACCAACTTGTTCCCATGTGTCAGATGAACAGGCCGGTGCTGGGCACCTCTGATATCATTGGCAGACTGAACACCCTCCACGATCATTAACCACTTCGGTTGAAGACGATGCAGGCGTTCTGCTGCGTGTTCGGCAGCAGTCGCCCATGAGTCCCACATGAACCTGCCTGCAAATCCACGAACCTCATTACGCAGATCCGCGCCGATGACCAGCGGATCGTTGATATGAGGTTTCATCACCGTTATGAGATCTTGAATCCAATCTTCCTCGGTCTGTCGAACTGGACATAAAGGCCCGAGGTCACTGTTTGACCATCCCATGTCACAGGGATAACCATCACAGCACCATCTCGCTTGGGTGATATGATTGTTGATGATGACGGCCAGGCCGGTCTCGGTCAGGGTGCGAACAACCGCAGCATAGACGTCCAACGCTCGAAAGCCAACGAGATCTTGGTTTGCGGTCAGGAATTCGGGGTCGATCATCGGGTTCTTCCGAACAATCTCGTCGGCATATGGTAGTCGGACGCTATTGAATCCTAGCTCACGGATGACACGGGCGATCTGGGTTCGATTCTGGACATCCAAGCCGCCAGGAACCATATATATGTCACTGGCTCCGTACCAGTTCACGGAGACAAGCTTGATGCGCTTGCCATCTTTGTCGACGATGTTGCGGCCTCGAGTGCTGAGTGGAGGATTGAAAAGGCGATCGTGGGGATCATAGAGGACGGTAACATTGCCTTTGATCAATTCGGCATCAGGATACAGCGACAAATTGGCGGGGATACTTCCTCTTCGCCAAAGTATCCGTACCATGAGCCAGAGGCCGGCGAAGGTGACAAGGATCAAGATGAGTGGCGTTCTGAAAAGCTTCCACAGATTGCGCCTGCGCCTGTGCCTCCCCCCGCTTGCTAGCAGGGCATAGTTGTGACCACGGCGCATTGGCCAAGTTGGCCAGACCATTTCCAACGCCGGCCAAATTGTATCTCAGATGGCCCTGGATCTGGAGATCGAACAATTGCGCCTGCTGGAAGAAGGCACATTTGTCCACAAGCCGTTGCCCGTTGCCCGTTGCCCATTTTGAGAGCCAGGCACAACGAGCCGCGTTGTTCCGGCCATCTGACTGCAATCATTGGCTGCCTGCAAGCGTCCCCCAACCTTGTGCTGACTGTTGCATTGTCAAAAGCAATCGAGGGCGATATGGCTATATTTGAATGCTTTGTGCCTTGGATATCTTTTTCAGACTCTTCCCCCCCTCCTCGCACCCAGCTCGACACTAGAATCACAAGATGCTGCAAATCCCTGAATTGCCCGAGCTCGCGTTGTCTCCGTCTGGAAAGAAATTGCAAGATTGCTTGAGCCTGGAGCGACCGGTCAACGATGCACGTGGAGGGCAGCGGCCGTCCAGCACGGCTTTGATTGGTGGAACCAAAACGACACATGCCAGATGGGTGCCAGAGCTTCAGATGACTGGTTCATTGCCCAGGTGGGTAGGTTTGACGGTATGTAAGCCTATGGTGCTTGGTGCCTGTTGGTGCCCACGAGCCTCGTTGTTTGGTATACACGCCATCGTCAACTGCTCCTGCTGCTCATTGCCCTCCCCAATGCAGATCACCTGGACTCGCCGTTGCTGGCGCTAACATGATAACAATAGCCAAGTGGGCAAATAGATGGATGAATCAATGCTGGCTGTGAATCTGAGGCGGCGGTGTTTGCCCTTGCATCCAGTGGTGATTGAGTGCGACGGTGGTCACACTGCCAGCCAGGGTCTTCTCGTGCGGAAAGAAAAGCCGTGTGACAACAGGGCGAGAAGGGGCCATCAATGGTGTGGAAAGAGGGCGTAAAGAGGGAAGAGAGAAGGAAGAATGGCCGTTGGGCTTGGAATGTCCCAGCCTTTTTCCTAGCTCGAACACTCTTCTCAGTCTCAACCTCGCCGTCACCTGCTGCACCCTCTCTCCTTTCACTGTCCTCTCCCTCCGCTTCGCAGCAAGCTCGAGACAACTGCTGTGCATCACTCAGCACAGACCACGAGGATGGGCGTTCTCAGATGGTCGCTTCGTTGCATCCCTGGCTTGTCAGTCTTTGGCCTACTGATCCTGCTCGAGTCTGCTCTGAAGATCGTCGAGACAGAATGGCTCAGCTTCTTCTATCCTCCCTTCCTCAAACACATCGCGAGTCCTGTCGTCGCCCAGACCATTTTTATTTCTTACTCGCTCTTTCTGCATATCCTTGCCCTCCTCTTTCCTCTGAGACTATGCGCCTCTGCCTACTCTGCAGCCCGGGAAATCAAAGCAGCTCATCGGCCGTCGAAGCTCACTCCTAGTGACACTCTCCAGTGCGATGTTTTCCGAGATGATCCCCGGGAACTCCACCCCCAGCAAGATACGGCCAAGAGATTGGGAACCGTGACGATGGCAGTGGTCTTGCCCAGCTACAAGGAGGACATTGAGATACTCGAGACTTCACTGAGAGTGCTCGCTAGCCACACTCTGGCCAAATCATCATATGATGTAAAGCACAGTCCCTCAAGAACTTGGTGGACCGACCATTGATAGAGATACAGATCTTTTTGGCCATGGAGGAGCGAGATCCAAACGGAGTCAATGTGGCTCAGAACTTGATCCAGCTATTCGCCGGCAAGTTTCGAGAGATGCAATACACTGTACACCCTGCGGGTCTGCCTGGCGAAGCCCCTGGAAAGAGTAGCAATGTGAGTTGGGCAGCGAGGCAGATCGAGCGAAAATATCTGAATGATCTCGACTGGTCAAGCGTGCTCGTAACGGTGATGGACAGTGCGTGATTTGCAAACCTGGAAAGAGAAACACACTGACACGGTTTCAGGCGACACCCACCTGCTCAGTCAATATTTCGAGACCATCCTCGTCCACCACCTCCGCAGCCGCAGAGACCAGGGGTTGACCGATATGACCTTGTACATGCCCCCCATCATCTTTGATCGCAATGCGCACTTGGTTCCTCAAATGGTGCGCATCGCCGATCTGATGTGGTGCGGTGCTGGGCTGTCTTGTTTCACCAGCAAACCAACTGGGTCGACCATCGCAATCCCTACCGCAGTCTACACACTCCCCCTTCCTCTTGTTTGCCTGGCCGGTGGTTGGGACACTGGGTCAGAAGCCATCGGCGAAGACATGCACATGATGTTGAAGTGCTATTTTGCGGCAAACGGCCGCATGAAGATAAGATCGATTCCGAGTCCGGCAAGCCAGTGCAATGTCACGACTGGAAAAGCAGGCGTCCGCGGCTGGCTGGCTAACCATTCTGCCCGGTACGCGCAAGGTCTTCGACACATGTGGGGATGTCTCGACACTGGATATGCTGTTCGGCAGTGGTGCAAGATCGGCGCAGAGCCAAATCCTCATGATCAATCTACTCCATCTAGCGAAACCAGCTCTTCCGATTCTGGACGACCAAATCGTCCTCGCCATGTTGAGATCTGTCTGAAACTCAGCCAGCATGCCCTTCACGGCCCCAGTCTTCGAAGATTTACCTGGCGAAATCTCATCTTGTTCAGTCGACTGTTTGAAGCACACTTCTTGCCGATTCATTTGTTCCTTGTTCTGCTCGCTTCGGCCATCTACACCGCGCTCCCATATCCGATCACCTCGTGTCGACTTTTAACCGCTGCAATGGACCTCACCTCAGTTCTGCGAGGGATCAGTTTCGCCCTGATGACAATCTACTTCGTTATTTTTTATGAAAGATACCACGGTGCTTGCATTGAGGCTAGGGAAAGGGAGATGAGGAGAGCCGGCCTGTATGAAGAGTTGGCTGATGAGTTTTCTTACCGCAGAAGGTTCTCCCTCATCACCATGGCCGACTACGTGCTGTTCCCTATTGCGGGCACAGTATTTGGAAGCGTGCCTCTGCTCCAGGCGATAGTGTCGCATTTCTGGACAGAGAAGCTTGTCTATCTGGTGAGCGCAAAGCCGGTCAAGACGATTACCAAGAATCTCATCAGCGTCACGGTCACTGAGCGAGGCGCAGAGGTGATAGACGTTTGAGTGTAAATGTCGGGCGGGAGGTATCCATTCAACGAACATAGCACAGCGCAAGACATGGGAGTCTCTCAGCGTTATGGGATGTGTAGACTTTATAGAGTACGCGAGTAATGGGAGCCCTAAATAGCTACGTGGATAGGTAATCATAATACCAGTACAAAGTCATTGATTGATAGGGCAACGGCAAGACGAGCTGCACACGAGATGAACTCTCCGTCACGTGTATGACGATTGATGTAGCTCACACCAAGGGGCAGGCGACTTGCACATCTCTGTGGTTCTGCGTCCAATCCACCTTTTTTTTTTCTATTTCGCACTTGTTCCCTCAACATCACATTCCCACCAGAATTGGCAAAGTCGATTGGACACCTCGTGGACCTCATGTGTAAGTGGTCTCCCAGTCGCTGATCTTTCCGAGCCCATCATTTCAGCATCACCAGTTGAGCATCGGCGTCCGGGAGCACCGCGTTGAATGTGAGGCGAAACGCGTCTCGGGTGATGGGCGTAGCATTGGGGAGAGAGCCGAGCCCAAACAGCCCCTGTCCAAAAAACCCCGGATCCACCTGCGTCTTGCTCACCACCATTATTTGTTCCATGCAACCGCCTTTACATCTTGGTCCGAGTTGGGAGACTTCCTTTGTCAACTGAGTCGCTCTTCCCTTCTTCACTTTCCTGCCTTTGGATTCACCTGCTAATCTTGTTATGGAATCCACAGCCATGTCGACCAACTCTGGAAACAGCGGAGTCAAGAACCTTCGGGCTATGTTCGAGAACAAAGCCAGCGATCAATCCACATCCCCTCCAAGTCGAGGCCGGTCTCCAAACCCGTCGGAAATATCCAACCACAGCAGACCCGTCAGTAAAGTCCGTGCAAGCTTCGTCGCCGTTGAAAGACCGAGTGAGAACGGAGGCGCACCCCTGATAGGCCTTCGAAGGGCCAGTGAAGTGAGCAGCATGGGGGAGATCAAAGAGAACGTTATTGAGGACGCGGAGAGTACAGAGAAGTCGCTTGCCGCGGCCGACACTACGAAGAAGGACGATGCAACGTCGGCCCCACAAACGGCACTCTCTGCAAATAATGATATAGATGAAGGTGGATTGGGCAATATTCTGAAGGGATCTGCGTTTGTTGAACAGACCCCTTCCAAGCCGTCTACCGAGGCCAAAAATCTCACTGAGGCAATTGCATCTGGTCGAATACAAGAGAAGATTCCTCGGCCGCTATCAAAATCAGAGAATGAGTCAAACGCTGCAGACATGGTCAAGAAAATGCAGGCAACAGATGGAACCATGCCAGGACCACCCCCGACCACCACTCTCCAGACTACCCAAGATGCACAACCAATCAAGCCGCCGCCTACAAGGCAACAGATCAATATCAAGCCTATCCCTAAATCCCCCACTGTGACAAGGCCTTCTCCTCGAACCCCAACGTCTCCAAAGCTTCATATCAAAGGAGGAGCTGCGAAAATCAAGGGTGTGATGGATTCGGCGAAAGAAGCACAAAAAGCCAGGGAGGCAGCACGAATAAATGCCGAGAAAAAGGAAAAGACACAATCCTCTGCACCAAAGATAGGTATAAGTGCAAAATCGAGAGCTGCGCCAGAAAACCTCAAGAAGGAACAGACGCCTGTTACCCCAAAAGCCGTCAGATCGCCTAATACAGTCAAAACGAAGCCGCCCACCGTACCCGGGAAACTCCCCGCTGCGGCTACGGCCACCACAGCCTCAATAGCTGCCAAACACGACGCACTGCATTCACCGACCGAGCCAGATCGCCAATCTGTTGTGAAGAAATCGTCCACATTGTCGACACGACAACCTCGAGCTAGTAGCTCGGCCAGCACATTTTCATTGGCGAAGAAGGCATCTCGTACGTCACTGACAAACGGCCCCGACAGACCAAAGTCTCGAGTTAGCACCAGTAGACCAGATGAAGGTTTCCTGGCTAGAATGATGAGACCTACGGCAAGCAGTGCACAGAAAGTCCACGAAAAAGTGCAGGTCCATAGTCCGCCGAAGCACAAAACGGTGGCCCAGACCAAAGTCAGACAGTCTGCTAAGGAGAAGACACCGACAAAAGCTCGTGTTGACACACCAACCAAAGCCGAAGAAGAGAACAAGGAGAACTATCCCGATCTTGATGCGAATGCTCTAATCGACGTAGCACAGTCATCACCGCTGGAAGTTGTCAAGGAGGATCCCATGAATGGCAATGCCGAAAAGGAGCCAATTGCTCCTGAGCCAACCGAGCCGGCACAGCAGGTCAATGGTGAAGCTGGCGAGCTGGATTGAAGGGAACAGTCCATTTTGGTCGAATTCATTTCAAAATACCCCAGTTTCATTTGTGATACTTCACTTATCAGCGATTTAGCGATTTCTGGTATTGGCAGCAATTTCTTTTTTTTTTTTTTTTTTTTTTTTTTTCTCTGCTGGCATTCGAATGTCATTGATATTGCATCCCATCTCCCACCTTGAAGTTCGTTGGTTCTTGAAAATTTGCATTTCACTTTGACAGGATGCGACGTCACCAACGGCCACGCTGAAGATGGACAGGCTGGAAGGTCGTGTAAGTGTTCTCAGTTTGCCACCTTTCCCCCACCCAGTTTGGCTCTGACCTAGAGGGATCGAGTACAGCCGGCAACCCAGAGGTGGAAGCGGCACTTTTTTGATCGACCTCAACCATCAGATATTCTTGATTCTATCTGCCGGAACAATTGCGAAGCTGATGGCGACCGGAAGCGGCACTTTTAGATGCCGTGGGTGTTGCGAGCCTCGTACAGGTCCGAAACAGGTATAGCGCTACTGTCCTTATTGATATACACATCCGGCCTCGCATTCGCCCAATCTGACCTGTCCAAGTCAACTTCGGGTCTAGCCTGCCCGCCTTTCTTCTTATTCAAGACGAGATCGAGTCTAGCTGGAGATTGGCATCCTAGGTTCTTTGCATTGCGGCTTTGATGGCCTGCGCTTTTGTGCTTCTTATTCACCTCTCTTTGCGGAGTACCCCTGGTGTATTTCCTTTCTATTACACGATACCTCTCCTGCGTCCGCCCTGCTCCAGTGTTTTCCAATGTCTGTTGTTCTTTATTTCGGATGCTTCAAAGAGCTGTTTGGGGGGTCGTAGCATATTATAAAGGGCCTGTATCGATTCGCAAATGATCCAATCTCCCGTCCAAACCACAACCCCGAACTCCCCGAACACATCCAACAAAAGACTTGCCGCAACGCGACCATACCAATCTATAGTGACATGAAGGTCACAGCAGCCACACCGGCAACCATCCTAGCCTTTATTTTGGCTCAGGCTGGCGCCCTCCCTTCCCCCGAAGCCAACGGCGGTGCAGTTACCGGAAGCCAATTTCCTCCTTCTGATGTTCCCGTTTACTATATCGAAAATGCAGACGTTGAGAAGCGCGACTCACAAGGCCAAAACCACGGTCAACACGGCGGCCGACATGGCGGCAAAGGCCATGGCGAACACAAGTGGAAAGCCATGGGCCAAGGAAAGGGCCAAGGCCAACACGGACCCATGCCCGACGACGATGGGTCTGTCGATCTGACCCCTTTATTCGACCATCCCGATCCAGAAGTCCAAGAAATCGTCCGCCGTGCCATTAAGGCGCCCAAATTCCACTGGTGGGAGCAGCAGGGTAACGGCGGCAAGTTCATGAACATCGTGGTAGGAAATCCGGACGTTCGCCCGCTCGCAAATGTCAAAGAGCAAGATTTGAACCCTAAGGAATTTAAGAAGCGAGATCCCGAGGCCGCTACCAATGCCGATGTCAATGACGACTCTGAGCATGCTAAAGACAAGTGGATGGACAACAAACACGATGATGGGCAAGGTAAAGAGGGTAATAGAGGAAATGCCCAATGGAAGCAATGGAGACAGAGTCGTGGGCATGGACCCATGTCCGATGGCGATGAGGAATAGACCTGTCAGGAGTTCAGCAGGGAGGAGTGAAAATTGCTTGCTGGCGATTGACTAGACAAACGCGACTCTCTTACCCTAGCAGAAGCTTAGCGACCCGGTCGATGACTGGGAGGAAAACGAACGCCAGTCACCCTTTCCCAGGTCGGTAGATGGTCGAACAGCCGTTTCCTCAAGTTTCGAACCCTACCACAGCAGAAAGAAGGCTTTTTCCTCTTGAGACCGTGGAGACTCGTCTCATTTTCCAGTTGCGAAGCCATATCCTTCATCAACAGCGCAATTCAGTCCACTTTCAAGCAGTCCTTTCCAACTCATCACCAAAGATCGTATTGTGGCGAACAGCCTGCTACATAATATATGGCCTCTTCTTTTTGAGGATTACAATCTCAACCCTTCCGTCCTTTATCCCATCCTGACATTGCCTTAGCACCCTTTCACTTCTTTGCCGAGCGGCTATGTCTTCGTCTTCCTCTACACTTAGGCTGCGCTAGATGAAGCCGACGCACTTCATACCACAATGGCACCTTCATGGTCCGCTGCTCGTTTCTAACTTTCTCCTTTCCACCCTTGGTGTGGGAAAGCCGAAAGAGACGGCGGAAAGCCGCGCGAGAGCTCCATCAGTAGTTTCATCCTCTTGGATGATGGATATACCGAACTCTCAGCTTACAAACGACGAAGAGCATCTCCCCTCACGCACATTTCGTTAAACCTGATCTCTGATTCGAAAAATCTGCACCGTCCATGACGCGTCCAATCCGCAAAACTGTCTTCTACCCACGAGAGCCCCTAGTTGGAGCGGCTTTTGACGATAAAAGTCCAGGCACACAGAGATTAATCTATTCAATTTGGATTTTTGGACGGTGTTCCTTGTTGGAAACAATGGATCCTATTCCATCACGTCGATTCTCGTTTCTTGTGCGAACACGGATGAAGGCTACAGACCTACGTAGCGGGAGATAATGTCACGATTCCCCATTCACACACGTCTTTTCCTAGAAGGTTGTTGTTTTCCCAGCATAGCGTGAAAATTCATCATCATTCTACTTTCCAAGCAAGTCCATCCATGTACCAAGAAACAATCATTGATATGTCGCCAAAGCTTTCGTTGATCCCGGTCAATCCCCTTTGAAAGCTTCTACCCGGCGGCGGCGACAGTGGTGGTGCCTATCCGTTCGGTCTCAATCCATGTGGAAAGGATCGTCCGAGTCATTCATGCGTGCTCTTCCCAGAACCTTGCTCGCCTCCCTCGCCTCCCTCGCCTCCTCGTCCTCCCCTACCTTCATTCCCATATTGTTTACAAAATATCACGACAGGTCACAGCCTTGTGCCCACTCCAAAGGGCCTTGGTTGTGTTGCCTCTTGTCCTCCTGTCTCCACTGCTCCCATTCCTTGCGGTCTCACTCTCATTCGCAAGGTCTTCTGTTTGCATGGTGGATGTATAGGGTTAAGCATGGCCGTTCTCGCCATTCTGCTGTACGTCCACGGTTCCGTTGACTACCTTCCTCCCCAGCAACTCTCTCCGCCTTTTGACTGCGTCCGCAAGCGACTCCAGCACGACCTCGGTGTCTTCCCACCCTATGCATGCGTCGGTGATGGAGACGCCGTATTTCAGCCCCGACTTGCCTTCCGGGGGCACCTTTTGGTTGCCTAGGCAAAGAAGAATGAAAGTCAGCCCAGGTATAAACCTTCACGGTGAAGGGTGAAGACAGTCGCGCAGCGGGAAGAGAAAGTAACCCCCTCTTGTAAGTATTCGTCGGGGGCAGACAGGAACCGGTGCTCACCTTCATTGATATGGCTCTCAATCATGACCCCCATAATTCCCTCCTCTCCTGAGGCAATCTGGTCTGCCAGGACCTTTGCAACTTTGGGCTGGTTCTTGTGCTGCTTCTCACTGTTCCCATGACTGCAATCCACCATGACTCGTTCCCTCAAGCCCTTTTTCCGTAACATCTCTTTCGCTTTCTTTATTGACTCGGCGTCGTAGTTCGTTCCTGTAGTGCCGCCCCGCAGAATGACAAAGCAATCTTCGTTGCCCACCGTGCCGACAATCGCCACAACACCAGGTTTGGTCACGGAGAGGAAGTGATGAGGATGTTTCACCGCGCCGATCGCATCGATCGCCACACCGAGCGTGCCGTCCGTGCCGTTCTTGAAGCCCACGGGGAAACTCAGACCAGACGCAAGTTCTCTATGCAACTGACTCTCCGTCGTCCTGGCGCCCACAGCTCCGATAGAGAGTAGATCGGCCAGGAACTGGGGAGATATAGTATCCAGCATCTCACTCGCAATCGGCATCCCTTTCGACGTCAAGTCCACAAACAACTGCCTTGACAATCTCAATCCTTTATTTATCAGGAAACTGCCGTCAATCTCGGGATCGTTAATCAATCCCTTCCACCCCACCGTCGTCCGCGGTTTCTCCAAGTAGGACCTCATCACAACAACTAGTTCGTCTTTGTATTTCTCCTTCATCTTGAGTAGGCGATCGCAATATTCGAGCGCGGAGACCGGGTCATGGATGCTACAAGGGCCGATTATCACAAGGAGACGACGCAGGGGATCCATGTCTTGGACGATGGATTCGCAGTCGGCACGACCTTGAAGGACCGTGGATTTGCTGGAAGGGGTCTGGGGAATCTCATGCTGAAGGAGGTCCGGAGGTGTGAGGGGGTTGTAGCCTCTAACTGTATTGCCTCACAGCCGTGGGTCAGTCAAACTTGAGTTCCTCATCATGTCAAGGATTTGGTGACTAAAAAGTGTAGGCAAGAGTGAAAATGAAGGGAGCATCGATGGATACTCACTTCGCCAATCCTCGGAAGACTCCTTGTTCCCGACGTTTGGGTTGGTGATATAGTAGGACTTAAGAAGCGATCAGACGAGTCAGTCCCCTTTGCGCGAAGCCTCCGCGTATCGATGCTCTGGGGAAGGCAAGGAACTTACAGGCATGGTCTGGAAGCGAGTGCAATAGATTCAGGAAGAGAGTTGTATACCGAGTAGAAAGAAGGAATACTTCTGACCGCAACTCAAGAGCTGGTCAAGAGAAGAGAGTTGTGCAACGAAAACAAGCAGACTGCAGAGGCGGTCTAAAGAAAAAGTCTCGTGGAGAGATCGAGGGGCGAGGACCTCCAAAAGGCCTCGAACTTTTTTCTGTGCCTTGCATGACGCAGGTCAAAGGCGCCGATTGGACGAATTAACTCCACGAGGCTGACACTCCCCTTCCCCTCCAGCCTTGCCAGTCACAATAATCATCTCCCGAGTATGAGGCCCTCGTGTCGTAATTTTCTGCTCATACAAAAGTCATTCGTGGGCAACCTTGCTTCATCTGCTTTGCGTGTCTGTTCGACACTTCTAACAATATAGTTATTTTGTTCGTCGTGCTCTAGGTTTCTCGTGTCATGCAATCTTGGGGTTCAATGTGTAGCCTTTTTTCGACGTCTTAAGATGATGCATCGCGTCGCATCTCTCATCTTTTTACCTCTATCTAGCCGACTGTGTCTCTTTGCCATTGGCATTCTCAATTAAACTCCATTTGTTTCCGGTTCCAAGGACGATGCATCGCGGAACAGATCAATCATGCATCCAGCCGACCATGCTTGAGTAGGTGACTGTAGTCCAAGAATCAGCATATCACTCTCGCCGTGTCCCCAGTAGGTGCTTAGCAGAACTTACCGAGTCCGCACAGAACGACCCGTTTTTGTTCGTTAACTCCGTCAACCCCTTCCAGGGACTATCCTTGATTGCTTGCTTGCATCCTTCGAGCCGTCTCGTGACCTGCTGGAAGGATTCCATTCTTCCTGCAGCGTCGGTCCGCCGCTTCAGGTCAAAATAGAGTAATGCGCGCAAGAAAAATCCCGTTGGCCATAGCCATTCGGGACCCTGATGATAATTTCTCCCCTTGGACGTGGCAAAATCAGTCGAGTCTTCCGTGTTGTTGTAGTACGGCCGGTAGTTCAAGTCGGATGGATCCAGTGTTGCCATTCCGGTGGGTCCACGAAGCACATCATCCGCCACTTTCAACGCGTGAAGGGCTCTTTCCGGGGTAAAGAGATCCGGAGCGACTACCATCGCAACCGGGAAGTTCGGTCGTAGTTGATAGTCCTCGTATTCTTTGCCAGACTTATAGAGATCTTTGTAGATTCCCCTCCGATTGATAATCTTGGGATCCACATCGTCGTCAATGTCGTCCTTGGGATCCACTGGAATCCAATAGCATTTTTCGAAATTGGCTTTGATCCGGTCAGCCCACTCCGTGAATGGGATTATCTCGCCCGAATCGGTTTCAACACCGGACCATCGATAGTTCCCTGCTTTGTGGAGCTGGGCAACCCATCGCAGTGCGCTATAAACGAGCCCTGTGATTTCAACAGCTGCTCCGTCTCGAGGTGTACCAGGGACCCCTTTACTGCCAGCTCGTTCACTTTCACCCATTTTGTCCATCCATGTTCCGCAGTTCCACTGGCTGCCTCCGAAAATGATGCCCGTTTTCCAGTCGACATGGACGTCGATCTGGAATCCTTCCGGTCTCATTTGCATGTCCAATTGGGGACCAGCATTGTGCTCTCGGAAAGACAAGCCGGACGCATGCCGTTGCAGGATCTCTTGAATAATCTCTTGAACAGTAGATACTTTCGAATATGCTCGCGGATCGTCCCAAGGGAACCATGTGTCATCGTACGGCAGGAATCGACGAGGAACCTTTTCCTGTAAAATGGACAGCCCGTCAGGCACAATCTTGGTATAGTCTTGAATGTTTTGCAAAAAGAACCACGGCGAGTCTCGAGAGTTGTACCTCGGGGCGGCACCGCTGCTCAAGAGGTTGGGTATCATGCCATGTTTCAAAACACTTCCAAATGCCTTGATATGCTCCTTGGCTTCTGCAAATCGACCGGTACACAGAAATAGGCCACGCAGAGAGATGAAAACGTCTCGACCCCAACATCTAGCCCACGACACTGAAAAGTGAGGCAACCCAGCAGCGAGTGATGGCACACTCTTGTCTGGCCACAATGATGCAGACTTGACATACCCTGTCTGTTGAATGCTCACCATGGCTAGGCTCTGCAAGAAATTTTGACCATGTTGAATGTTTGGACTCATGAGCTCAATGGCTCTCTTGAACGCGGCGTCGTACGCTGTCTGGAGGATGAGAGCGAAATAACGTGGCAGGAGGAAGCTCGGGATGATTCGCACTGCATCAAATCGTTCTTTGAGCCACTGAGCAGGCTTTTGTAGTTGAGTATATCCCTCTTTTTTAGATATCCTCTCCATCCGTCCAACCAAGAAATCCAGAGCCCACTTGCCTTGGCGGAGATGGTTGCAAAGAGGATGGCCCAGATCGTTTCGACGAACAATGGGCTCCATCACGCTCCACCAGCCCTGAAGGCCTGCATATACTAATGGACCATAGTTGGGAATATTGTAGACCCCGTCTTGACCGTCACTCGTATCTCGTTCCTCGGCCTCACAGCGGTAGAGGACAAAATTGAGATCAATTAAATCGAGCTCGCCAAACGCTTCATCCGTGCCACTGGATATGAAGGCTCCGAGGCCAAGGGAATGCTCGGCCGAAGGGACCCAGGTCTCAAAAAGTGCAATCGAGCCGGGCGGGAAGAATTCAGCAAGGGTGATTGTCGTGTCACCATTTTCAGTATGAATGGTGCCGCCCTTAATATTTCTCACTCGAGATGGTAGACCGACGAGGTATTCCTTCTCGCTCAATGCAGCTCTTTTCGCCTGCTCACTTTGATCGACCTCCAGTACCCATGCCCCGAGTGGACGGACTTTAGTACCAGCGAGGTGCACAGGACTCAAGCCACCATTTCCGTTACCAAACCCAGGAAAAGCGGTATGGGCAATAAGAAAATACCCTTTACGCGAATCCGGATGTACTCGGTGGAGGGTGATGAGCTCACCCTCATGGTGAAGGAAGGTCTCATCGTAGCCATCCTTGCCCATCATGGTATGGATATGGTTCATGAGCTTCTTAACGCCAGCTATTCCCCCCTCGCCGGCCCCAGTATGGACTTCGCCTTCGGAACTGATTGATGTATAGCTGCGGTTCTCGTGTACAAGATCGACGAGCTTTGGGTAGATCTCATCGAAACCCATGACACTGCCTGTTGCACACCCGCACATGTTGACAAGCGCAGCCGTAGGTAATGTGTCCCTGGCGTCCCTCTTTTGAGCGGGCATTTCGTTGTCATGAGTACAATCCATGAACAAAGCATGTACCGGAGATTCTCTGATATGCTTGACGACCTCTCGGGTTTGTGGACCATCACCATTTACAAAGCCATTTTCAGGCTTATTTCCTAATCTCGAAGGGACATTGAGTTCGAAACTGCCAATGGGTCGGCCGCAATGCCGATGCACGATCCGACTTAACTCTTGGGTGCTCCAAGCCTGCATGGCTTCACGGATCAGAGCACTCAGTCCAAGCCTCTTGACAAAGATGTAATCCATCTGTTCGTTGCCAGTGAACAGCTCGGCAAATACTGCCAAATTTGGCTGCACTTTTCGCGCCTCGTCCAGTAGATATTCGGCAACATGAATTGGGGTGGAGTGGCAATTATCGATTCGGAAAGCCGTAAAGTATTTGGCCATCAATCGGACATACTTCGTCATATGTTCCCACAGGTAAGGGTTGTCCTGTGGACCTTTGCCGTACCTCAGCTTGACACAGTCACTCCATGGAATGAGTTCCCTTCTGAGATATGGTCTCCAATCAGGACCCGCATTATCCTTCATGGCATCGGCAGCCCAGATCCATCCATTGACCGCCAGAGATAGCGACTTTGGGTTATGTTTCGCGGTGGTCTTGTTTTGCGGTAGCCGAGCGAAATAAGTCTCGATGAGAGGGTTTTCCTTAGTGATGGGGCCCAGTTTTGGACCATTAGGGTCCATTCTCGTATATTGTAGTCTCCCTCTAGTCTGGTCCAGGATTGAAGCGCAGTCGGCGTCAAACTCTCTGTAAAAGGGAAGGTTGAGTTCATTGATAATCGCTTTCATCTCTTCCTCTGCCGACCGGGTGTCCGCTCCGTCTTCGTAGTGTCCGAACAAAGTCGTCAGAATGGCAGCTCCAACCCCGGGATCGACTTTGCGTGAATATCGGCCATCAATGCGAAGACGCGAACGCTGACCATCAACACGCAGACTGTCCAACATACCCTTGTTAAGGAGGAACGCCGCCTTTTGAGAGAGAGACCACGATTTGAAGGAGTCAAGTCCACCACCAATAGCATCCTCAAAACCCTCAGGAGGTAACTTGACAGCGCCTTTCTTCCATGCATTGAGCACCGCCTGAGTGTCTGACTTGACATCGCAGACAAAATACTCCCAGAGCCGGATCTTGTGTATAACGTGCTCCCTGATGCCCGCGACGACCACCTCCAGATCATTGCCATTGTTGAAAACGGTGGGGAGGCCGAGAGACTCTAGCTTATCACTATATTCTAGGAGAGCATCGTCAACATCGAGGGCACATTCCAACCAGGGGGCAGTTTCGACATTGTAGCCTGCTTCAGGATGTTCCTCAAGCCACTTGCTGTTGTTTGCGGTATGGTTGAAGACAACATCAGTCAATCCCAATAGTTCATGTTCTTCCTCCATGGATTTGACCATCTGCGCGAGATCCTTTTCACCGCCAGGGAACAGCTCCATGTCAAACGCCAGTTGATCATACAGGCTGTAGGGGGAGTTTGACTCCCCTCGCTGTTGCAGTGGTGTAAAGTGGACCATGTTGTAGCCTCTTGCACTAATCCCCCTCAGGTGCTTGTTCCAGTCCTCAGGGTAATTACCCATGAATTTGGACACAACTGAGAAGATACCCAGAGCATCAAGCGGCAAGCAGCTGCCACCAAGTCGCAGTTTTGGCTCAATGTCAACATAGTAAGTGGGAGTACGGGTTGGCTTGGGAGGGTCGACATGTTCGGTAGAAAACTCAGGCAGAGGACTGTAGGTAGTATAGAAGGAGAATGCGCCAGCGGAAGTGATGGGAATGTCGATTTCGAGGGTCCGATTGAAATCCGGACGCAGCTTGAACTCGTGGTACCGGTTACGGTCGAACGGATGGCCCTTCAAGGGGAAATTGACCCAGAGGCTACCTTGACGGCATATTGAGCTGGTCCCTTCAATGGCAAATCTTAGGTAGTAGGAAGGCTCGGTCGGCGCAGGCAGGTAAATGTACTCGTTGGGGACATCCGGAGCTCCAGCGTCGGTGAGTGGTAGAAGATAGACTTGACGGGTGCTTTGATGAGTTCTAGGAGGCATGTTGCCGGCCCGTCGACGGTCTGAAGAGGTCTTTAGAATGGGTGGTCTTGGTTGGCTACCTATATTCTATGGCATTGTCTGGCTGCGATAGCTCGACCCCCACAGCTGAATGCAGCACGAAATGGAGGTGCAGGCTTGTAACGATTCAGGTGGAAATATACGTACTCAAGAGAAGGAATTGTAGGATCGGTGCAAATAAGGATAAGAGAATAAGGAGCTGTGAAGAGAATGATCGCTCACCGAATGACGGGGTAAGGAGGAAGAAATGCTGTGATGTGGTATGTCCCTAAACCTGGTCCTCATTATTATGTATTACACGTTGAGGTAAGTGCCAGCAATGCTGGGAAAGGCAGGTGCAAGAGCAGCTGTCACTCGACCCCACACACCGCCGCCCGCCGCCAAAGGTACGTTTTTCTGCTGTGGTGGTGGAAAGCAGGATCTGGATGGGCTCTGCTGAGTGGATGATTTGAGATGGAAAAGTTCAATTCTCAGGCCTGTTCCTGCATCCCACTCTCAGGTTCAACAGAGAAACTTCCCCGGCTGCCGGGCGAATGGTGGGGGAACAAAGCAGGATTTCCAGGTGGGACTACGCCTAAATGGCCTAAATTACGCCTAGCAGCGGGTGCTTATCGTTAAGCGGGAGGTCCGCCTGGGGGTGAAGACCAAATTCGTTTGCAACATTGCCATTTCAGTGGCGTCAGTGGCTGAGTCCCAGTGCCAATGCTGTGGAACGCGGGCGAGGTTGGTATTCTGAGACGGATCTCACCCCCTCAGTTCAACACAGACAACTCCGTACAGGCAAATCAATCGTGTCAACCCGGCTCTTGACCGCTTCCGCGAAGTCAAAGGGTTCCATTCTGGCTCGAGTCCACTATTGTTGCTGTTTTCGTCTCTGGGATAACGCAAACGTCCACACCAGGGAGCTGAAGAACGAGCAGCACATTCAGAGCACCAGCGTCCTCAATCATTTGTACCATGGTAGTCATCGGCGGAAGGACATGATCACGGCAAGAGGAGCAAAGGCAGGATGGTATGTGCAGTGTCAGCTAGTGAAGGCCCCGTCTGGTGCCGTCTCAGTGTCCATCGTCCTGGCAATAACATCCGGCGACGTTTGCGACCTACGGCCGATACCTTTGGCAGCAACAACGACAGGAACTTGCGGTAAGAATTCCTTGCTAGGCCCAGAAAATTTCAACATTTTCTTCCCCGTGATCATGTGTGGACAGGGGTGGAGCGATTCCAGTCAGAATAAAACGCCTCCAGCACGGTGGACGCCGCAGGTGAGCTGGGTTGGAAGACGGTCGTCCTCTCGGGCAGCTCTCTTGGGGAAGTTCTATTTGGTCTAGTTAGAAGTGATGGACAACCTGACAGATGACTTGACCATAAACACAACGATCACGTTTGAAGAGGGAACAGAGATTCTGACGCATGAAGGAGGCTTTCCCCTTTTCTTCTCTAGCGAGGATACACGCGGAGATATGCTTGTAGGATTAGGGCAAATCAACATCATCCGATGCAGATCGATAAAAATCTGGGGAACATGGTCTTGCAGCCACTTGTTGTCGCTTCGAGATGACTCGAGTTTTGAAGTTTCCGCCACGTTTGAAGCATCTGCAACGGAATTCAAGCTTCCAACCATGTACGCAAGTCCAGAAAGTATTTGAAGCAGTGTTGCGAGCAGGCGGACAGTCTCTTGTAGCTCCCGAATCGCGAAGAGAGAGGACAAGGAGAACAAGAGCAATGAATTCATGCCCAGCCTTCTTAGCCTCGGGCTTCCATTCGATGAGGCTGTTTCTGTTACGTGTAGTTTTGGTTCCCCTTCTTCTCCCAGGGTTTCAACAGTCGAATCTAATGGGCTTGGTTTTTTTTTCTCAGCACGTGTATTATCAAAGGATTTGTGTTCAAATCCAGGGCCGTGATGATGCAAGCCTCGGATCCCCATGAGGATACTACTTATTTCGACGTAAGTTGAAGCAAAGGTGGGAAAGAGGGATTTACTGTTCATTATTTTCTTCACTTCAACCCCTCCATCCCAATTTTCGTCGTTTTCATTAATACCCTCACCTTTACTGACGACTCATTTTCGCTTTCAATTCTACGTTTCCCCTCTGAAAAGTCCTTCCTACCTGTCGCTGGGCTTCTAGCGGTTCCGCGTTGCCTGACTTGCCTCTCTGAGAACCACCTCCCTCTAGCAGGAAACACTGCGCTTTTTTTTCTGCGAAGGTTCAAATATCGCGAACTCCAATTTGCTGTACTAGAAAGTCAGCATGACCAACCCGACCGTCACCTATGGCCGTGGTGGCGCTGGTCAGTACATGTTTCGGCAACTAACAAGGTCGAAGACCATTCTTCTCTGACGTCTCTATCAGGCAACGTCACCACCAAAAATAGACTGTCGCCCGCTTTCGAGCCTCAGACCACTCCCTCGTTGAAGTCCAAGACGTATACCACTGGCCGGGGCGGAACTGGCAACATGGCCAAGAATGACTTTGACCACCCAGAGGAAGCTCGCCGTGCTCAGGACGTCGATGTCCCCGCAATTACAATTCCAGAGGGTGTCCGCCATACCGGCAGAGGTACGCTCGACCAAACTCTTGAGTAGGGCAGCGTAGAAGCTAAAATTGGTTGGCAGGTGGTGCAGCCAACTTGTACAAGCCCACTGAAGAAGAACAGCGCAAGGCTCGAGCACACAATGAGAAGGTGCGATCCGAATCCTTTAATAAGGAACGAAGCAGTATCCGTGTACTAGCGGACAAGACAAAGGACCCCCTGACGGGCAACGACAAGTGAACAGGGAGCGAGCGAGACACACAAATCCCCAGGGGTGGCGAGAATCCGCTCGGTCGAGTCAAGAATTCTAGCTGATTACAGCGTCGGGGTGGAGTCGTTTCGTTTTTTTGTTTTTGCTTGGTGGGCATGGACCGTCATTCGGAACCGCTTTGCTGGCTGTAATGAGGATCCTCAGGATGCGTCCTTGGTCCCTGCCCGTCTGCTTGGTCTGTAAGCACATAAGTCGAAGCCAGCGCCACGCCACGAGGCGAACGGTGGAAGAGGAATGCCGCCCGAAAATTGATTGGTTCTAGCATCGGTAACGGTTCTGTAAGGGCATCATCTGCAGAGGCGAGTGAAGTCTGGAACGCACTGCCATTGGGGAGGCAAGCCTCGAGTTAAGCGTCTTCGGCGCCTTAATACGTAATTGTTTAAAACCAAAAATCGGAGGCTGTTGGCCGTAAATTGTAATGAACATAGCGGGCTGCTGCACTGAAAAGCGCGCACGAGTTCCATGTTGCACAGCGCCAACTGTCAGTGCAGCCATGCCAATCTCGTGGCTGGTCTTTCTGCGCGGCCCTTTGACGCTTCGCTTCGTTCAGGTTTGAAGAATAGGCGACAAAACAAAATGTTGACTTGTCATAACAGGGCATCAGCCACTGACCTCATATCAAAGGGGGAGAGCAGGCAGGGATACGAGAGTACGGAGAACAGCAATCCGTGTGACTGAAAAAACATCTAGAAGAGGTGTAGAAGCCCATTGATCAATTGCTCGAGTTCGCTAGATGGGTGCGGCTGGAGCTGGTGGGGCAAGAGATCACTGGGTTTTCTTCTTTTCTCGATTCTCTTTTTTTGTTTGCCCCCCTTTTGGACTTTTGACAGGCCGTTCTATAATTCTAGTGAAGACTCAAATACGGAGTCTGCGGCCCATAGTATTTAGGAGGAAGAATTTAGTTGGAACTAGATCGCGGCAGATGGCAGGATCGACGACTTCGTCGTTTTGCCGAGAACGCCGAAGGCAAATACATCCTACGGAGGCTACAGTAGAGGCAGCCAGGGGAGTACCTACATACTTATGTACCTAGGTATGTATCTAGTGAGTAGATGGGGGATTAAACCCTACCTAACCTACCTCGTACAAGGTACTGTAGCGTACTGTAGCTAAACTGCGAGGGTACACCTGTCGGATGGCTATCCGAGTGCTGTGCTGGGCTTTTGCTGCGAGGGCGAGGGGTTGGTCAGTGGACAGAGGTCATTCGTGGGGCGCCGTCAACACATTGCAACAAAGTTCTTCCTGGGCGGCAAGCGATAGGCTGATCTCGGTCTGATCTGGGCGCCTGGGCCTGGACGAGCAGCAGAAGCTGTTCGTTCTAAGAGGATAGGGGTCTTTTAGAACCTGAACTCTCTGGTGACAGCAGCTAAGACTCCCTAGGCAGTGGGCTTTGTGGGTGTGCCTGGTGTCGGTGGTGCCGTTGATTCTCGCCCGAAAGACCGAATGCTTGACCTTTTCTTACTAAACCCACAAACACAGCCCACACTTGTAGTTAGTTACAACTTTAGCCCGCTAGCCGAAGGACAGGCTCCTAGCCTCTAGGGACCTGGGGGAAGAATGGTGTCGAGTACGAGGTAGTAGTGAGGTTGCGTTCGTGATCTGATGTGATCCTATCCTCCTGCCTTTTGCTTGCTGGACTCTTTCTTGTATATGGCTGAACCCATTTCATCTACCGTCTGTATTCTCTTCCTAGAGATCTCCAAGGTCAAATGCCCTCCAGTGCTCGTCTTGCCACTGTGATTAGAATGTATTCCTTGTCTCAAACTCTCACTTTAATCTCCCAACTCGCCTCACTTCGCCTCTGACCTCTGGCCTCTCTATCTAGCAGTCCGGCCACAGATTGCTCGAGATTCTGGGTCTCTGTCTGGTTCTCGATCTGTGTCTGGTTCAACAGTCCTTTGGGGTCCTGACTCATGATCCATATCCTTGACTTCAGCCGTCATTTGTACCTTCGGCGACCACATTCCACAACCCAGATACATTCTCGATATCTGCCATAGTTCTGCTGTTGCGCCATGGCATGAACCTTTGCTCCGAGACCCTGTTCGAAAACTTGAATAAAACTCTGATGTCCCGCCTGAACCACAGAACCTCTCTTCTTTGCGTTAGAATAAACCGGCTTAGTCTCTTGACGATCGAAAAATTCTCTTATCGTACCTTGGAGAAGCAAGTCTTATACCAGGATAGCCCGAGTTGGGACTACCACCATCACCACCATCACCACCACCATCACCACCACCACGACGATAATCAACGGAACTTTTACCAGGACCACATTCACCCCTCTACGCAATCCCAGTCAGAGAAATTCTACGCCATTTAACTTTGACAATCACAAAACCACAGATAAAGAACGACTCAAGGCCTCGGATTGGCCGCTGCACTCCACCTCGCGTCGTTCGAGGCCTGATATCTGTTCACCTGATTCTATATTGTCCCTGATCGTCCTCCGGCACTTCTGTGTCACCTCAACACTTTTGTCTGACTAGCGACGCTCCCATCCCCCCGTCCCACCTTGGCCAGACGTTCTGTTTGGGTGCCCCAGTCATTCAGGTACCTGAATGAGTCTTAGTGTTTTGGGGAGTGAGTCGGATGTCAAAGTTTTCGCAGTTCAAGACCAGTTTTTTGTAGCGAGGACCGGGAGAGCTTGAGAGTTTTAGTTGCATTTCGATGCCAGGGTTTGAGTTTGCTTAAGCCTCCATCGGCCCTGTCGTTACTGGAATACCACTGTTGTTTTGGAAGGTTCGGTTTGGAAAGAACCACCCTGCCCACACGAGGACCTCTCTTCCACCATTCCTACGGTCTCGCACATATATATATGTCTCCCTGATTCACCCCTACCGGCATCTTTCAGCAGCTTCATTTGGACTATGTATCCGACAGATCAGCCTCACTTTCCTCCTCCAAGAGCTCATCCCCATCCTCTCCAGCATCCTGCGCCAGCACCTGCGCCTCTGCAGATCCCTCCCATGGCCCCCTATTCTCCATACAACTCGGCGAATCAGATGGCGGCCAACACCAAAATTCCTCTGACGAACAATAACATGAACGCTGTAGCTAACAACATCGGCAATAGCAACAGCATCATGCCGCCTCCAAGCCCCAGTCACAGTAGTACGGCGGATGACGAATCCTTCTACGGCCTACCGGAAATACCACCAATTTCCAGGATTTGGGGGAAGTATGCATTCGCAGTAGAAGTCATTCAACAACCCAAACGTGCTCGCATGTGCGGATTTGGAGACAAGGTAACAGCCAAAGGTCAGGCAGTGTATCAATATGGGCCAAAGTTGACTATTTTCTTCCCAGGATCGCCGTCCTATTACACCACCTCTTATTGTCAAACTCCACATTTTTGATCCAGAAACCCATCAGGAGATCGACTACGTGTGAGTCCTGCCACTTTGTATTCCCCCTCTGCTTGCTGACCCAGAGACAGTAAGGTCGTGGATCTGTCAAAGTTTATCCTCGGCGTTGATTTGTGGGATGTATATGGCAACCACGAGGACAACTGTGTCAGAAACAACACGACATCTCCATCAATATCAACGACCATCACTACTCCTTATCCTCCACTAACCACCACTGGCATGCGCGCGACACAGCCGCTCCGGCCTTACGACGTCACAAATCTCCCCAGTTGGCGTGGAGCCAGAGACGCGTCTACGCCAACAAGCGTGCCCACATCCGCCTCATCTGCCTACAATAATGATTCATTCGAACAACGTAACCCGCCGTACCAGTACAGCAACGACGTGCACTACAATGGTCACCATCAGAATGGCTATGACACGTCTTTACATCATCAAACCTCCACGCATGAACCAATCCCTTCCGCGGCCCCACCGCTTCGTTCCTCTCGATCCTCGCAAGATCTGGGATCGCTAAACCCAGTCAGGGGCGAACCTTCCAAGAATCTCATCGGACAGTGCCATACTAGTGTCCAAAGGTTGGATGACGAGAATAAGGAGGTAGGGCTCTACTTTATCTTTCAGGACTTGAGTGTGCGGACGGAGGGCTGGTTTCGACTAAAGTGCACACTTTTTTCCTTGGCAAAGCTCATCATGGACGATGATGACGACGACAGCGACCCTGCTTCAAATGAGCTTTATCGTGAAGCCCCGTGTCTGGCCTCGACCTTCACACTCCCGTTCAAGGTCTTCAGTGCGAAAAAGTTCCCGGGAGTTGTCGAAACCACGCATCTGAGCAGGATATTTGCGGATCAAGGCATCAAAATACCCATCCGTAGAGATGGGCAGAGAGGGAAGAAAAGGAATGAGGATGACGGAGATGGCGCAAATGGAGACGCAGAATACGAAGGAGACGACGGAATATCTGATGAGTTGCTTTAGGACAGCAGCACTCCTCAATACAGTGACGGCTAGCTAGATAGGTCTGAGATTTAGAGCGATACCTATGCAGATTTCAGGGGGAGGAATCAGGGGGTCAAGGACAGATGGGAAGACTTGGAAAAGAGAATACTTTCGTTATCAGACAACGGCTTCTTTTGCTGGACCGTTCGTGGGAGGCACTTTATGACTCAACAAAAATGGTGCATAGCGTTCGTATAGTTGGCTCATTGCACCATAAATTCCTTTTCCTGCACTGAACGGTGGGAGGATTTCTTCTCATTGACGATGTAAAGCTCTCATAGAACCGGGTGAAGTATTTGATAGATGATGTTGTGTACTGGCGAGGTAGGAGACTTGGGATTTTGAAGTGCCAGCCTTGCAGTCCTCACCAATCGGAGTGTACTCGGCAAACCTCGTCGCGCTCGTATCCTGCGAACCTCCGCAACCTTGCTCGACCTCACCCTTCTCTTCAGGCACGCAGGCATTTTTCGCCCTGGATAATGATGCAACTTAGTTGCAATACCGCTGCATCGTGACCCCCCCTGCCATTGTGGCGGCCCTTTCGACCATTCCACCCCTTCAGAGAGATGGGCCTCCAAAAACAGGTGAAATACTGGGTAAAGGAGTTGTAACCCCTCTCCGCAGCGAATCTCGATCGACCTTTCATAATGTCGAAACCCAGGAAGCCGCCGGCCCTTAACAAGGTGCCACGGAGAGATCCGCTGGCTTCCTTGAAGATGGCCGACATGTTGATATCCAAACCAACGCTTCCCGCGGGTAAATCACCCCCACTCTCAGTTCGCTCTCGGTGTGGGCTAAACTATTCTAGAGGTTTTGGTTGTCGTAATCGACCACCTGACGGTGCCTGATCTGCTTCGGTTCGCCCGAGTATCGCGCCGGATGCACGAGATGATATATGACGATGCACGATGGGTGAAACGACTGAGGATGATGGGGTGTTGGAATGACGCTGAAGCGAGAAGAAGAGCAGAGCCTCCAGGGACACCGACCACTCCAGGTCAGAGACAGGGCACAATAGATCACCACTTGGTCAACGGGAAAGGAAGACCGGAAGTTTTGTTTGACATGGATGCGTCTCCAGTCAATCAAGCCCGGCAACCGAACCTCCTGTCGCCCTTGAGGGTTCGATCGGCAGCAGCGGATGGGTTTGATGTGGCTGAAATGTCAAACCCGCGCACCCCGACCTCTAATGGAGCATATGTCGACCATGATGCCCCATTGTCAGCTCTCTCTCGGGTCAAATCCATTAGAGGTCAGGCCAGACAGGAATACGGCAAGATCTACAAACTGCTGGCCCCATACTATACCAATCTGCTCTCTGTCTCCGATCCGATGCATAGCCGTATATTCAAGGATTTCACCCTTCCAGATCAACGGGCCCAACTGCTAGCGAATGTTCGAGTCTTCTCCGCCAGCGACTTTTCTCCTGGTTCAGGAGAGAGAGACCGACACATATCGGAAGTCGTAGGTACGTTCGACGCCGCAGCCCTCCTAGAGTTCCGGAAAGGGTACGAGTTCAAGGATATCCATGGAAAAATGCGTCAGTCTGCACGGGTTATGCATATCCTTAATGGTGGGAAGAGCGGTATCAACCTCTTCTTGCATGACAACAACATGATCAATCAAAGAGCAGAACTCGGCTCAGTGGATGATTGTATCGACTACTCCCTGGGTTATGGCCAGCTGTCATTAGAAAGGGTCCAAGCATACTTTGAACGATTGGGCAACGCCTTCATACGAGAGAACGGCATTGTTCAAGCCGTATTTCCGAACGCCCAGGAGGTCTCTCTTCTTTTACTTGAAGAAGTAGCCAAGGAGATCCTCTCACCTTTCCTGTCGGCGTTGTTCGAAGATGCGCGGACTCGTGGAACGTCCATATATCTCCGAATCATATCTGGAACGTTTCAGGCAACCAGGCAATTTATTGAGAATGTTGCCCTCCCCGAGGACGTCGATGAGTCGACTATTGCTCGATGCAATGCCATTGGAACCGAGATTTTTGCGCCTCATCTCGAAACCTATCTTGCTGAGGAACTTGCTTTCTTTCGCCACAAAGCAGATTCCGAAGTCAAACAGTGGGATCGAGCCTTGTCTGAACAGGCCGCCTCGGCAGAAAGCTTTCTCATGTCCAATGTTAACCGGCAAGCTGATAAAAAGGATTTCATGTCATCATTCAAACAAGTGCTCATGATGCCAGTAAATATCCTGCCTGTCTTCACAGGTTCCTCAACTCATAAAGCAGGCCCTAAGCACCTCGATGGCGATGTTGCTGCCTTGTCGAGACCAGCTACTCCTAGCCAACCTGGGCCTCAGGCCATGACTCCCTCTCTTCCTCAAGAAGCCCCAACCGACGAACTTGCTGCCAAAGCGGCTCTAATGAATTCCAAGCTCGAGAATATCCGATCTCTATTCTCTATCGAAGTTGCTCTAAACCTCGTACATGCCGCCAAATCTTCACTAGACCGTGCCGCTCAGTTTATCCCCTTGGGAGGTGAAGCCGGCGAATCCGCTCGCACACAATGTTCCGCAATCTTCATTTTGCTTATACAAACCGTGGGGATCCGTCATGTCAAGACGGGCTTTGATAAGGCCATCGATCACCTCTCACATTACTCGGCCCGCGAGACGGGGACCAATTTAGACAGCGACTCGCCCCCAATAGACCAAGTTGCACCCCTCGCGACCTTTCTCGAACTCGTCAACGTCGGTGACCTCATCCAACAAATGCTCGATGTCTTCTATGAATCCGAGTTGGTGCGCTTACGCATCTCCAATCGTGACGACTTTCTCGACATTAACGTGAAAGAGAAGCGCAAGTTCGAAGCTATGCTTGATGAGAGTGTCGCTGCCGGGTTGGGAAAAGGTATTGACGTGCTGATAGATGAAGTCGAGTATATCTGCGCCACTACCCAGCTGGCCACCGATTTCTATCCAGAACTAGCCATACAAGACGGCCATGTCACGCATCACGCCAGCACAATGGCCTCCATATTAAACGGTGGCACGAGCAGACCATCTAGCATGGCAAGTACAATGCCCGTGATGGACTTCTCTGGCAAACCAACGGCGACCGCAGCGCGGGTGATCAAGCTTGTCGCCCACCACACGGGCATGCTCACAGGCGCAACCGAAAAGACTCTCCTGGACGTCTTCACAGCAGAAGTCGGACTACGGCTCTTTACCACTTTAACGAAACACATCAAGCGTCAACGCATCTCGTGCGCTGGCTCCCTCAACTTACTGAGCGACCTTACAGCATACTCACAGTTCATCGCGACGTTCAAGAACCCAGACCTGAACAGTTATTTCACGGCCCTAAGGTCACTGGCCCAGATATACTTGATTGAAGGTACTAGTGATAGGGACGTAAGGGAGATGAGCACGATTATTGCCGATCAAGAGAGGTACAAAGGTGTATTTACTGTTGAGGAGGTGGTCGAGTTTGCAGAGAGGAGGAGCGATTGGTTATTGCTAAGAGCCAGAGTCGAGGGCAAGGTGAAAGGCGATGGCTGCATACTCATGTAGGCTAAATTTTGGCTCCCCCGGCAATTCTTTTTCAATCTTTCGAGAGCTCTCCATCCCTCTTGGGTGTGTATCATGCATGGGCTTTTGTGCAGGTGGCTCTCGTTATCGCTCTGTACGGCGCCCTCAATATCGGCAACTGCTCCCCCCTTCTGTGATATGGAATTCCACCTCCATCATCTCCCTGCCATGCCACCCAAGAAAGGCGATTGTCTTAGGATCCCACCTACAAGTCAAATTGTTCCTCATCTTCCACGTTCTCGAGAAACCCACCTTCCGGCTCTCTAACCGCTTCGTTACCCTTAGGCTGTCCGCCCATCCCAGCACTCAACATCTCCCTGACGACCTCTTCCCACTCAATCCACGGTGGCACCATCTCAAACAGCCGCGCCATCCAATCCCTCCCTTGGACCATCTTCGTCTGCAAAAACAGTCTGCGTTGGTTGTGCCCTGCCAATTTCTTATAAATCACCTCCAACTCAGCCAGAGTGGCACATGGTGGCATCACTTGGTCCGTCAGGGGGCAATGGGCCTTTTGTCGCTCCTCTTCTTGATGTAGAGGCCAGAAACTTGTCCAGAGTGACTTGGCGGATTCGTATTCTTTCTCGAGGAGCTCCAGCCAGTTGAGTTGCTTGAGGGCATTGGCGATAGTTTCGTCGAGTGAGACGGCCCAACTGATCCACGCGCGTTGGTTGTCATTGATAACCTGAGGCATCGTCGAGAAGGGAAATGGGCCTTGCGCCAGGAGATTGCCTCGCTGTATCAGTTCAGGGAGGACGCAATTCTTCAGACAGCTGAGGTAGAGGATTTGAACCATGATATTGTTTTTGTGGAAGCGAGAGTTCCGTCGCGCGGCGGCCGACGCAGTTTTCCAGGTTTCTTCGTTGGGAAACAAAGCGAGGATAGATTCCTTGGGGATCTTCGTCGCGTAAGGGTTCATGAATTCATTCTTAGTGGCTGGCAGATTCTGTTCTTGGGCAGTTTCAGGAGCGCGAATGGGAGGCACCATGATTCGGCCTTTTTCATCGACTGCTTCCCTGGTTGCAACTGCTGATCAATTATCAGCATCTGGGTTGTACCCCATTGATATTCGCTCAAACCCACGGGAGCTGGTGTTTTCCTGATCAGGCGCCATTTTCTCTGACGGTCAACCGATGTCCTCAACCGCTTTCCTTGGGGACTCTTCTACCACGGCAGGACAGGACGGTAAACCCGGGCTCGGGGCAGCTCGACTTGATCATACGAGAATTGAGGTTGCGAACAGGAATCGACAACGACGTTTGAGTTTCGATGCTTCAGGACAACGATATGAGGAACTGGTAAGTGGTGTTCAATCTTGTTTGGGGGTCAATAAATAAGCAAAGACGAGCGGTATCAGTTTGCTATCGCTGTCGGACCCGGGAGCTTGCAGGTCGATAGCGGCATCGATATGAGGGGAGTCCTCCCAAGTGACAACAGCTCGTCTCGGTCGGTTCTGCTTTCTTGTTCATACCTGGGGCCTTGCGGGCCATTGTTTTGCGGCAGCGGCAACCTCTTTGTAGCCGGTACCTCTCGACTGGACGGTTTCATGCTATTCGAGCTCTCCACGAGATAATCCATAGACATGAGAGGTGGGCAGACGGGCAGAGCCTGTCCCCAAGCTGATTGTCATGGTTGTCATCTTGAGCCTGAGGTACGGAGAACATACATGCGCACAGAGGAAGAGGTTTCAGGTCCCCCGTTGTCCCCAGTCTACTAATATTATGTACATGTATTGAGGCCCGGGCATTGGCCGTTTGGAGCTCAGCCAGGTGCAGTCTCTGGGCTATTAGCCGGCGAGCCGGCGAGTTAGCCCCTTGCTATGTAAGCCCCAGCCTCCACATGGGCTGCTAGGCTCCTCAGGGCTGCAGCTTGGTGGCAGGGCCAACAGAGCCTGGAGACTCGGGGCACCCCCAGGCCTCTAAGCCCTTATACGCGCCTATCGGCTCGCTGGGAGGCCGGTTAAGCACAAGATGACGTCACCGCTGACCACCGATGAGTGCCAGGCCCATCCACCACCACAGCCTCCATCACCCCCATCTGCTTCCCAAACACTGCGAGCCACCATTACCCGAGCACCACGAGTAGACTTCCTGCGTACCAGCAAGGCGACTCCGCCTCATCTCTTACATATACACACTACCAACCTCGCTATCTAGCACTGTCTAAACCATGGTGTGTGTTATTTTGCTCTCAGGCCCTTAACCAACTTGTCCTTGTTCTGCGTCTTTGCTTTTGCTTGTGCATCTTCTTTCTATCTCTCTCATTCCGTCTATCGTTCAGCCTCTTAGCATATACAGATTGAAGACCAACATCGTCCAGCGCAAACATACTGAACATATTCTACATCGCCATACCATGTTGTAGTAGCACGGGCTTGCTCTATATCGCATACGAAAGAGGAGGGCAGAAGGGGAAACATACAATCCAAGCTGCAAAATACAGCCATCCGCATGCCTCCGATCATGGTTCTGCTTCTCTCCCTCCCGGCGATCACCATCCTCCTCGCCCTCCTCCCTGTCCATGTACTGTGCCAAGAACCCGCGACGGTCACAGTAATTGGTACAACCATTACTCAAACTTTCACCGCGGCCGCGTCCACAACGCCTCTCTCGCCCCAGTACACCAACTCCCTCACCTTCCGGGAATCCATCCTCAACTCTACGAACTTCTACCGTTACGAGCATTCAGCCGGGTACATATACTGGAACGATACTCTTGCATCTTACGCTCAAAGCTACTCGGAAAATTGTGTATGGGAACATTCGCACGGTCCCTATGGGGAGAACCTCGCCAGAGGATATCCCGACGTTATCTCGGCAGTTGATGCCTGGGGAAATGAACGGGCCCTGTATAACTTTTCCAGCACAGATCCGACCGGCTTTACTGAGAGCACGGGTCATTTCACCCAATTAGTATGGCAAAGCACACAGGCTACAGGATGCGGCTGGTCAAATTGCAACGGCCAGAACGGGCTGGACGGCATATACTTGGTGTGCGAGTATTGGCCGCCGGGGAACATCGTCGGAGAAAACAATTTGTTCTTCAAAGCAAATGTTGACCGTCAACGGAGTGGTGGAGATACGGGATTTGACGAACTGAGTGCAACAATGGGCGCCACGGGCGGGACACCGACCTCGACAAGTTCACTTTTGAATCCACCGGCCGCGACGGCGAGCAGTACGGGTGAGTCGATTGGGGCTCCAACAGTGGAGATGGATAGACGGGGGCTGCTCGTTACTGTGTGCGTGACACTGGCCGCCGTGTTGTTCGGGTTGGGGATGTCGTGACGATGTACGGCCTGTTTCGTCGGCTGTTCGTCAAGATAGGAGATCACAGCTTTGGTCCGGGAAAGAACCACCTCCGAGACAGCCGAACTACCACGCCATATAGACCGCGCACATCGAGTCACGATTGAATGACAAAGATAAATGACCTGTGGATTTATGTATATATAAGAGATCAACATTCACTCCATCTTGAAACAAATCAACTGTCTCCATGCTGGCCTGCTCCTGTCCTTGCGTGTTTCTTCTATTTCCACCATCCCTGCCCTCTTCCTAACATCCTCAACCTCTTATTTCCCAACATCCGCCCTTCTCCTTCTTTGTCCACACCGTCCCCGACCTCAAATGGCCCTCGTTGCTCCCCTACCGCCATCTCCACCAGCACCCTCCCTAGCTCGTCGGTCGGACTATGCATCGCCTCTCCAAAGAACCCCCATCGAATCGGCGCTATAAAGGTTTTTAAGTAAAAGCGCTGGAACGCCGTTCGCTTCTCCTTCAGGATATGGTCCCACAGCCAGGGCTGGTAGCTGCCATCCACGGCAGCGGGGCGGATCGAGTAGACCGAGAGGAGATTGGAGTAAGGCGGCGTCTTGGAGAGTTTGAGGAGAGAGTGTTCTGTTTCGCCTTTGATGCGTCCATACAGGGGTGTCCAGGGGCGCGGGTGCAGAGTGGCGCCCTCGCCCGAGACGTAGATGAATTTGAATTCCTTGTCATGGGGTTTGCTTTCAGGAGAGGCCGACGCAGACTCTCGCAACGAGGAGAATGCCTTGGCCGCCGCCAAGGTATAGTCCCTGGTAATTTTCACATACTGCTCCTTGGAGACGTCGTTCTGACTCACGCCCAAGGCCCATATACAAGCATCGGCGCCTTTCAGCTTCTCTAACAGCTCGGGCGGATACGAGTCGAAGTCTTTGTGCTCGATGACTTCGATCTTGGTGTGCCTGTTCACGTTTGGCGTTCCAGGAGGGGGAGTGGTGGACAGCCAGGGGATTGAGCTGGAGCGACTGATGATTGACAGCTTGTGTATGACAGGTGTACTAGTTGACGGCAGGGAGAGAATGTGTGAGAGAACAGACGACCCAACCAGACCTGTAGCCCCTGTCAAGATCAAATGGACCATGTTGACTGTCTGGATGGAAAAGCTCCTCGGTGCGACGAGTCAAGACGAGAATCCTAATACAGAGTGACGTTTAGTTCGAAAGGGTGATATTCTCTTTCCCGCGGTAGAATGTTGGACGGCCAGGCGACAGCGGACATGGTTCCCGTTAAATACGAAATCAATCCAGGGGTCCTCTCGTCTCCACGGTCCGTACATGGCAAACAGAACGCATTGCTACCTACGTAGGTCACTTTGCAGCTCAAAGAGCAGCGACCGGAGATATAGGCGACAGTGTCAGCCGAAGTTTAGACCGTGGTGATGCTGCAAAGACGAAGCTAAGGGCAAGAGGAAAAGGGGGCGCTGAAGAGGCTGGTGAGGCACAAGGCCACCACCGTAACACCCATTGCAACTTAGTTGGTCGAGTGCGGAGATAAAGCGAGGCGCCTGCATGCAGCCTGCTGACCCCAAGATCACAAGGCGCCGTCGAAATGGGTGGGGGAAATGAAATGGGCGAGAATGGGCCACCAGTTAGTCGAAAACAACATGGGCATGAATGAGATGATGCAATATATTTCATCATCGACTTTACTTCTGTGGGCTGGATGGACCATCTCCATCACCATCACCTTCGCCTTCACCTTTTCTTCCCCTGCAGAATCGGTGCAGATGCGACAATCTAAGCAACCGAGTGGCTCAGGACCGGATCTGGGAATCATTGAACACACATGGTGACACGCCATTATTTTGTATGGCAAGACGCGACGTTCGAGACAGACGTCGATGCGGCTATTGTCTCAACCTTGCGCGGAGCCAACATTCACCTCAGCGATTAGCTGTGATATATGTTGGGTATGATTCTACTTTTTACTTCCAATCATCATTACCTATTCATTTTCATGACTGCGGAGGAGAGTTTCTTGATCGGCTCCACTTCAAGTCCAAACTTCCTTCACTTTCTCAGGAACGTCGCTTCGTAGAGTTGATGGTCGACATGATTCTCTTCCTTGCAGCTATAGATTCCTGAAATTCCTCTGCCAACTCCTTTTCCTAATCAGAACTCAAGAACGGCATACAAGACACCGAGAGGGCACCGTGGTGTCGACGCCCAATGCGTTCTGGCGGCAGCATGGGCGCAACAGCTCTGGGTCTCATCCTTTGAGCTAGCGTCAGCGGCTCTCTCAGCCCCTCGCCATTGTCTCTACGTATGCCTCATCGATTCCCAGGCGAATGCGAGAGCTGTCCGGCGAAAGCAACAGACCAAAAGCATGTTCTTCTCCTCGAAGAGAAGACGATATACCATTTGCCACCGACTTTCCACCATGCTGAGCGGCGCAAGGGCCGAGCTTCGAAGGACATGGCTTGTCATATAAGTAGAGGATTTGGAATGCCAGAGCTGACGGTAACCGGGGAAGTCAGCCGCTCAGACAGGGCATGGTCCATGGAGTTGCCATGGTGTAAACAACCAAGATGATCCAACAGACAAAGAAGGCTTGCCGGTCAACTGACACGAATACACCTCTCCCGTCTGGCTTAGAACTCGGCTGGAACACGGTGATGGCAAGATAGCAAAACCCTGCTGAGAAAGCGGCATCACAGCGACTCCAGCCACTCGCCAGTGCGTTGCCAGCAAGGCTTGAATCGTTACCGACCCGGGCAAATGGCCGAGGTAATCCAAGAGGAGATTCTCCGAAGCCACCTGCGGCCGCAGCAAGCCCATGAAGGGTTGAATCATGCCGTAATGAATCTCCGTGCTTGTCCACCGGTCATTGAACATCGTCGGAATCACCCCTCCAGGAATTGTGCGGAACACAAATTCCCTTCGACGGATTCTCAGCAAACATCAAAGCCAGTGGCATGAGGTCGGGTGACTAGGAACAACAGTCCCAAAATCGACAGAATCAGACTTACAACAAGCACGACATATGTCGTCGGAACAAGCCCGGCAACTCCAAAGCCAAATCTCAAGACTCGCTTGGGTGAGCGCAGTAGCGCATCGTACCTGCTCAGCCAACCTTCTTGGGCTTCCATAATCCAACTGGTGTGAGAAGATGTGATGGGTACGGAGGTCTCGCTTTGCTGGTTATGTGGCTCAGTCACCTGAGCTCCCTTGGATGCATGTCTCGAAGAAGAGGGGAAGCTTGTCCCCACAAGTCAACATTTTGAGATCAAGATCTAGATACGAAGGAAGGGGGAGTTTACCGTCGTCAAATCAGTCTGGCAGATGCCGTGCCAATAGGCGCCCATCTCTTTCTGCAGCCAGAACCCAATCGAGGCCGCTCCTTCGATATGCTCTGCCACCCAGGAAGATTCTGTGCCTCACTGGATGGTGCCTTTTTCAAAGTCCAACGAATGCGCTCGATCTCAAGGGTATCCAAACTGTCGAGTGAATCCGATGCCGCGAACAGCATCAGCATGTCTGCTAGCGAAACCGGATCCCACTCTAATCCAGTTCGCTTGTCCCAGAGTGAAACCGCCACACAGCATCACATGCAGACCAAAGGCAAACAGTCGAGACCAGGGCTACACCTGTCGATTTTGACGTGGTGACGAAATAGATGTCGAGGGCGCCGGAAATTGATTGTTTGATAAGCAGTGAGCCTTTCAGCCGTCCAATTAACAAAAATGCAAACAGGTAAGTCAGTACACTGACACATAAGCAGAAGGCACTCTCGATTGCTGCCGATCCGCCTCAATGGTAGACCAGGGAAACATGCAGCAAAGATCGTCTGAGCTGCTTTCGGTCTGTGTGACGATGGTTCTGTCGATGATTCTGCCATTCTGATGAAAGGAGTCATCCTTGCAAGACTACTGCCAACAGTTTTGCAACATTGCTGTTGATACTGTGCCAACAATGGCAGGTTAAATAACACACGGTAAATCAACTCGAGGTTGCTATGACACAAAAGATCCGAGCTTTTTTTTTTTTTTTTTTTTTTTTTTTTTGAAATGAACCAAAGCTCCCAGGGCTCCAATGATTGCCGGGTGAATTGCGACGATGAAGACCAAGACATATTTCTGTAAATGGACCTGGAGGACGTCCAGGGGAGGAAGACCGGGAAGGTCTGCCACAGGCTCAAAAGCTGAAAGCTCAGCACACGGAATATTAGCATCCTCGAAACAAGCGGTGCTCGCGAGGAATTATCTTTTCCCTCCGAGGACGGCTGTGGTGACAGAGCCTTTCGGACGACATCTACTCCAGCAATGTTGTTAGGAGAGTCGTTCGACGCTTGTCCTGAATCATGGGGAAGACGTGGTGGGTTGGGTGCGATGAGGCGCTCAGCCAGGAGAGGATTTCCTGACTCGGTGCGGCCACCAATGCCAGCATTTTGGACATGGGTGTGTAGGTCGTCTGTATCCAAAGCAAAGGTCATTCCTCTGGTGGGAGCTCGTCGAGGCGTAGCATTGGCTAGGTTGGCCGAGACGTACTATCCGGCTTCCAAGTGCGAAGTACGCGAGCGTCGAATGGTATTGATGCCATCTTCGATGATGGGAAGTGTGAGGTTTTTTGGCCTCAAACGAAACTGCAAATATAGAATCACCCAAGGCCACGGTTTCTGTGCTAGTAGGAGTTTTTGGTGTCAGGCTGCCTTGCATATTTTAGGCCCCGCAATCTTTCGAAGCGCGGACAGAAGAACCCATTGTACGGTACCTCGTATGTGTCCCGGACGGCCGAAGAGTCGGGGGTCGTAGTCCTTGTAAGTTGCAACTTCTCCAAAGCGTGAGGCTGCAAAGGAGGCCGCTTGCTGGTTGCAGACTGCAGTTGACTCGCCGAGCGGGCGTATTCGATGTCATACTGCAACGGTCTTTTCCACACCACAACAAACAGGCAAAGTCAAGCAGCAAGAGAGTTTGGAATGAGCGACGTCCATGTATCTCTTCCACCCTTCCCTTTCAATGCCACAACTCTCCGATCTTCCCTGAAGGATACATGTATGGCCGGGGTATCGAGGACCTGAAGTGATCAAGTGGACAGCGAATGGGAGGCAGATCAACTTCTCCCCTTCTGGTGGTGACCCCCTTACCCCTCAGCCTCGAGCACTGGTATCCTATCCAGTGTAACACAATATTCACGGCATTCTCTTCGCTGCTCGATGCGGGGAAGGGCGGAAGATTTTGGATTGCCAGGCTACCATTGCCTCGGTCTGGGGCGCCAGAGCCGTCAGGAATCCAGCCCACTACCCTATTAGGCCAAGGCCCAACAGCCCCAGCCGGGATTTTGTCCGGCGCCCATATCCGACCGACCCTGATGCGTGCAGGCGACCGGCGACTTGATAAACCTGTGCATCTTTCCCCGATTTACGAAATAATATCACTCCATCTCCTGACGGTCTGTCAATCATCAGGTCAGGTTCTGCGTGTGCTGCCGTGGGTCTGTGTGTCTGTGTGGAAAACCTGCAGCGCAGCAAACAATGTCCAAAACGCTCAACGGCAACGAAGTCGCGCAGCACGCCTCACGAGAGTCGTGCTGGATCATCGTCTCGGGCAAAGTCTACGATGTCACCGGCTACCTAGACAAACACCCCGGCGGCCCACAGATACTGTTGCAGTATGGCGGGAAGGATGCCACGGCCATGTACGAACCCATCCATCCCCCGGGCACAATCGAACGCAATCTACCCAAAGACAAGCACTTGGGCTCTGTAGATCCAGCCACGATGTCGAGTCCGTCTTCATCCCAAGTCACTCGGGATCCCGACAAGGCAGCCAAAATCCCACTCGCCCACTGCATGAACCTGGACGACGTCGAAAAGGCCGCCACGCGCATCATCCCTCACAGCGCCTACGTCTACTTTAGCTCTGCAGCCGACAGCCTCGGGTCTCTGACGAACAACCGGCAAGACTGGAAGAAAGTCACCCTGCGCCCGCGGGTAATGCGCAATGTCCGGCGGGTCGACATGACCCGGGTCATGCTGGGGACCAAATTTCGGCTGCCCTTTTTCATCGCCCCGGCTGCACGGGCGAGGCTGGTGCACGAGGATGGCGAGCTGTGTCTGGCGAGGGGTGCGGCGAGACGAGGGATCCCTTATTGTCCGAGCACGTATTCGACCGTGCCGCACGACGAACTCATGCAGTGCTTGACCGAGGAAAAGAAGAAGGTGCGCTTTCGCAACTTTTCGCCCGAGGACGGCGGCACGCTGTGGTTCCAGCTGTACGTCGCGCACGAGAAGAGTCGCACGATCGAGTTGATCGCCATGGCACGAGATCTGGGTTACAAGGCGTTGGTCATCACGGTTGACACGCCTGTGGTTGGCAAGCGCGAGGAGGACGAACGCTACCGCGCCGAGCTAGCGACCGCGAGCGGAGATAATTCCGTCTTGACGGAATGGTACAAACCGGCCAACGAAGACGACGAAAACGGCCCTCCACTCCGGGGCCATCATTCCTCGACGTTGAACTGGGATGATTTGCCCTGGATCCGCGAGGCGTGGTGCAAGGGCAGGGCTGATGCCGGGCCGATTGGGATCAAGGGCATCCAAACCGCGGAAGACGCCGCGCTCGCGGTCGAATATGGCGTCGATGCCATCTATCTGAGCAATCACGGCGGCCGACAGTGCGATGACGCGCCCTCGTCCATCCGCACTCTGCTCGAGATCAGGAAGTTCTACCCCGAGTTGATGAAGAAGACCGAGGTATACTTGGACGGAGGAGTTAGGAGGGGCGCGGATGTGATCAAAGCCTTGTGTCTCGGGGCTAGGGGCGTCGCTCTAGGGCGGCCGTTTATGTACTCTGTTGCCATGGGGGATGAGGGCGTGGCCAAGGTCATTCAATGTGAGTGTCTGATCCTTTTCATTTTCTCAAAGAAAGAGGGGGCACTTTTCGTGTCTTTACCAAAAAAAAACCCCCCTTCTTCGTCGGCGACGCATATCCGAGACGATGATTCGAAAGACGAACGATTTAAGGCTGACCGTCTACTTTCTACACAGTATTGTCCGAAGAGATCGAGACAACCATGCGCTGCATGGGTGTGACGTCCCTCGACCAATTGAATCCCTCGTATGTGAACACGAAGCTCTTGGAGTTGGAGATTCCAGATCGATTGGTTACAGGGCATGACGATTCGGAATATAGCGAGGCCTGGGTGAGAAGCTTGAAGGCCAGGCTTTAGATCGGATGCGGCCCGCACACGGCAGAAACGGTCAATTGTTTACGCTATAAGGGCTGCAGAGGGTGCAAGAAGGAATGGGACGGTGTTGGAGACTTCTCCCTTATGGAAGGCCAGGCCTGAAGGGCAACATATTAGAGCTCAGAAAATGCTTAAAGTGGACTCGGGGCCAGATATTAGAAGAGATAGATCGGACTCATGATTGCAGCAGTCTATTCAGCTCGTCTACGTGCCGGACATGGGCACATTCCTCCTTTGCCAGGGAACGAGGCTGCCTTCTCTCCCCAAGAGTACTAAAAAGGTGAAACAGAATGGTGGTGGGAATGGTGTTTCAAAAAAGGTTGCCAGTTGACAAATTCATTCCAAATGAACAAGACGAATCAGCAAAGGGTGAATACGTATTGCTCGTAACGTCCGCGGTCATCAAAGGCCAGTCCTGTATTCTCCGCCCAATCGATAAGAGCCAACAGCAACAGTGGTGTCAATCCAAAGATACCAATGTGTCCAAAAGTTCTTCCACCCTCCGATAAAAAAAATCGTCATGGTCAGGCCGTCATTGATTAAAAAGCAACACCCAAAAGCCAAAGCGCTTCTTGCTGTCGAAAGACACTTGTGAATGTTCGTCTACACAAACTTGTGTGCACTGTTGTCATTAGTATTTATTTGCCGGTGTAGTCGAGCATTCCTGCAAGTCGCACTTCTTCCACAAATTTGTCTTCGTCACCAACGGACTGGAGATTCCAATGTCCTGACTGAGGTAGACGGTTGAAGGGACCCCATCCCAACATTTCCTGAATGTTTCGTCTTTTCAGATCGGCATCACCTTGTACGTCGAAGAGTTGTTGTTGAAGACTGCCCATGATAGCCACCGCCGCATTGACCAAGGTCCGATCACCCTCAAAGATCCATATGTCCCAGATGCGACAAAGACGGTCGACATCTAGTCCATTGGAAAAGATTGTCCGGAGCATTGGTTCGAAAACTTCCTCTCCGCGGAAGCCAAGGCAACCCTGTTCCAGTGACCCAAAGAGGTAATCATATAGACGCGGGAATTTGATACCCAAGATCGACACAGCGTGATTATAAGTGCGATTTGTAGTAGTCGTATCATCGGTTTGGAATGCCAACGGCACAGCCCTGTTGAGGCAATTGGCTAAAAGGATAAAGGCCTCTGCGGGGGTCGACAGTTGCAATAAAAGTAACGCGGCGATAAGTTGGATCCCATAGATGTACCCCACGTCACTGCGGTAACATGCATAAGCTTCGCAAACGTCTATGAGATCTTGCCACAGGGGTGCCTGCCGCTGAAACAGGTTGAGCTCAGGGAAAGCCGTTTCGGCATCTCGTTCGATATCGACAAACCACCGTTCCATGCTCTTTTCATCTCGGCCAAGCTGATCGCCGGTCCGCTTCTTGATTTCTTTTGCTCGTTGCAAAGCTCTCTCGTAGCTCTGAACGGTAAGTCCCAGAGGATTTCCTACTGCTCTTTGCCAAACTTTCCCGCGAAGATTCGGACTGACGCCGCGCCAGCAAAGATTATTGACGCGTTTGTCAATGGTCGTGATATCCGTAGTCTCGTCAACATAGTAATGCCAGATCCGATTCAAGGACTCTCTGGTGTCATCCTTTTCGCATTGCTGAACCTGCAGCTTCGTGCGACGCTTCTTATCAGCTTCAATTGAGGCCGCCATCATCCGTTGGTACTCTTTCAAATGCCGCCTTTCCTCTTTCGGATCTTTCGGTGGTAACCACGATGGTCTCGTCCGTGAGAGGATGGCCTCTTTTTCCTTGGAGATCGGCATGAAATCTAACGTGCTCTTTTGAATTGGAGGAAGCTGAATGGACGAGGACCTCGACCCGCGATCCATCGAGGTTTCGAGGCTGTCTCGTGATAATTCACCACGGACTCTTTCAAGTCGTTCTTGTTCCTTTGCCTCAGCATGATACTCCAACGCCTCCGATATGATCCTTGCTTCCTCACTCAGATCAGCCATAGCAAGGTTCCACGACTTTGTTCTGCCGCTAAGACTGTGGCCAGTTTTGTGGGGGGACGAGGGATTTGACGTCGTAGGGGTGAGCGAGACGGATCTTGGAGGGAGTCTGGTCTTTGGCAGACTTTGTGAATGGCGACCTGGTCGTGGAGGTACTTCCGGAACTGTTTTTGCATGTTCTAGAGGTATCGGGCGTGGGCTTGGTGTTGGTTGATACCTTTCCGGGCTTCCACGAAAGCTGGAACGATGTGACCTTTGTCCTGCTGCATGAGGGGAAACAGGGACGTTCCACAAACTCGCATCCTCAGGGAGCTCATCGTCAGAGTCGTGATATTCTGCCTCTAATTCTTTGACCGTTTTTCTGTGGGGCTGCCATGAGGCACGCCTAGCTTGCAGTCCTAAAGCATTTGCCGGTGACTGAGGGATCGGCTGAAGACCGCCAGCACTGAGCGAGGGGGTTGAGAAGGATGCTGGGTTTCTTCGGTTTGGAGGGGAAGAAGACCTAGTTCTCATGCTGCTGGAGTCATAAAACGTCTCTGGGCGAGTGAATCCACGCTTGAAAGTCGCCAGTCTCGAGCCAGCCACTCTTGGTGGTGACGAGTCGTGCCTAGATCCTGATACCGAAACTTGAGTCTGTATTTGTGGGAGCGTAGGCCTCTTCTCCCCGAGACAAGAGTCTTTCGTCTTCATCAGTTCGTGTTGAGAGCCCACCGACTGCATTGAGACGTCGCGCGAGTGACAAAATCTCGGCGTTGCATGTTTATCATCTTCCAAGCCAATCTCTTCAAAGTTGATTATGTCTGCCTCCAAGCCATCCGGACTTGAAAAGGTCGAGGAATAGGAGGAGGATTTTGAGGATCGAGAGCCCGATAGGTCGGGAGGTGAACCCGGAGCGCTGGTAACGGTCGTCGACATCGCATCAAGGATATTATGTGTGTTCGATAAGGTAGTAAGCGAGCGGATTTCAAGGTCTGAGCCTTGCGCTGAGTTTAGAGAGAAATCATTGATGTGGTAGCAACTGTGGGCGTTTCGTGAATAGGTCTCGAGGAGTTGTGCAGTTAGCGGGGCGAAGCTAATTTCCGAGGAACGAGAGGTGTCGATGACGAGGTGTTCTTGCTCAAACAATGTTATATCTGCATGTCGATGCTGTACTGGTTTTGAAGAAACGAGTGTCGGTGCATACCAGAGGCCATACTCACGGTCGAGTTCGACAATTCCAAGGTCCGCCAACTCGAGAGTCGAAGCTTGATCGCGACCAACTGGAATACCTGCCAATGGTGCTTTTAGCCCAGCCCCTGGTAAGGGTGTTTGGGTGATTGGTGGAATTGCGCAAGGTGCTGACATTGTGGAGGATGGGCATGCTGGTGGCAGGGCTCCAGCCAGGAGACTATGCCAGACATGGGGTAGAGCTGGCCGAGTTAGGGGCTCCTCCATCTGAATTGACTGGCTGACAGGAGTCCGACCAGGGGGGCGGCCTTGCCGGAGAACTGTAGCACCGATACTGCGACCGCCACCAAGAGTGGGAAAGTTGGTGAATGGCGAGGGTGGCTGGCAGGATTTCGTCGTAGGTTGGCGGACATCGATTGGGGAGGTTCCAGGGATAAAATCAAGTGTCCGTCATGGTCCACCGCTGGTTGGATGGTCCGTCGCAGCTGTGGGTGCCTGTGGTGCTCGTCAGGAAATCCTGATGCAAGCGAGACGATCTCTAGCAGGGCAATCCGGGACGTCGAGAATATATGTTTTCCAAATGCCCGTCGTCGAGATGCGGTTTGAAGGTCTGTTTCACGCCCCAGGAGATGCGTCGCAGGTTGGACAGGCGTCACGCTGAGACTCGTGGCTTTTGGCAAGGTAGCGCAGCGACATGCGGCCGTCACAGGATTGGGCAAATCGGAGGGTGGAGCGGAGTCTGAGGCGGTATGGCTGTTTCACGACAGTCAATGCGGGTGTCTGAGATCTGAATCTGATCTGCCAGGCGTGGCCGTGTCTGGGGTTATCCTACTGTAGGCATGTAACTCGTGGCGTCGTTATACGAAATGAGCGAGAGGACAGGTCGCGGGGTGCAGTACGAGGTAAGAAGTCCCGAGTACGGAAGATGAATGAGACAATGAATAGTGTTGTTGACTGCGGCAGGTGGGTGAGTCGTTGTGTGAATGTGAGGTGGCTGGTGCTGGCAAGACCAAATCCACGAGTTCAATCCCCAGTCATCAAGATGCCACTCGCAATCCAGAATCCAGCCTACTCCATGCATTTCATTTGCCGTGGCCATGGGCCATGGTAGCGTAGCCCCATTCCATTGCCTATGAACTCCGTAACTACCTCGTACTCGGTATGTGTTCATCTTCCGCGCAACTTGCGGTCGACGTCTCAAAAAACATAATTGCGAAACGCGCTCTCGTTTTCTTGGAGAAGCCCTGCAATAGTCGCTTGTTCCATGTTCATCCTGGCCTGTGTGCTTTCTCGCAACGACCTCAGCCAAATGAGCAGATCCTTGTACTGACTCTGTTTGCGCTGGAGAACGCTTTCAAATGCCGCCGCCGCAATCCAGCACATTTGCCTCCAGCTGATATGCTTGACGTCTGGATTGTCGCCATTCTTCGCACAACAGATCTTGTTTGCTGCCGACACGAGATCTTCAATCAGGCTTCGAAGTAACTTCTGCGACGGTGGTTTTCTTGCTGCCATTCTTGTTACATATTGATGCATCTTCATTGCTGATTCGGTGAAGTTCCCAAGCAATGTCGAGACAACTTGGGTTCGGCTGTTCAGCGACATGTCTAGCAACATCGAATGCATCTGCAGCTTGAGAGACGTCAATATTTTCCTTCTGAAGGTCATTCCTGGTCTCGAACAGCTCTCCACTGTCAGAGCATTGCTAACAAATGCATCCTTCTTCGCTCTGTCCTTTTTCAACTCTAACGTCTCCATATTGATGCCAATTCCACAGTATGGGAAGAAGGTGTTGCTGTGTACTCGTGGCACTTTCTGACCGTTAATGGTCACATCGAAATTGACTAGCGACTTTTCGGCGTTGACCTGGATCCCGTAGTCCTGACCACCACAAGCCATGACTTCCAGAAATCGTCGAGCAAGCTTGTCATCTGTCGTGACCAACAAGAAATCGTCAATGAGCCGCAATAGCAAGCACGACTCCGGCGCCAGAAAGCTTAATTTATTCTGCTCGAACGCACCGTAAAAATAGCTGCACAGAAGACCGCTGAGAACTGAACCTTGAGGGATGCCGTCAATCTGCTTCATGTACTTTTGGCCAATCTTGACCATGCTGTCTCTCACATGAATTCGAAGAAGTTTCAGCAACGACTCCCGACTCCATACTCTGCTATTCCCGGTGTCCGCAAACACAACATGACCCTTCTTGGATGCTATACTGGACACTGATCTTTCCGAGAGCACAGCGCGATTATCAGCTGGGCGGGCTATAGTAGCGAATCGTCGCGTTAGACCTTCTTGACCCATTCGCTGTCCAGCATCCCTCAATTTGACTTCAAGATGCTTCGTTGTCCGGTACGATGTTTCCATAAACAGGGAGTTGACCATTTGCAGCAGAGGCTCTTGTGGGATGGTGTCAAAGCACGATTTGATATCCACCTTGGCGAAAAAAAGGGGAGCTCCCAAGCGGACCGTCTTCTTGAATCCTGCCACCTTTGCATGAATATCGCCAACTGATAACAAGGCAGAGCCTAATGGCGCAGAATTGCGTCCTCGTTCAAAGTTGAGCACACTAAAGACAGGAGCAAGCAGAGTGTTGATACTGTCTCCTAGAAGTCTTTTCCCAGAATCCAGCTTCGGTTGCCGCCGCCTCAAATTCATAATGGGTCTGACACCTTGGTCCTTAGGCAGGAGTCGAAGGTGGCTGTATCCCAATGCACGAGATCGTAGCTTGAGCCGAGCTTCGCCGGGGCTGATGGGAGCATACATGGTCAACTTCAACGTTGCAAGGCTAGGCTCGGAGAGTTTACGCCATACATCCTGCCGAAAGTAGAATAACCGATGGCGGTGCGTAGAACTCTCCGTAACGTAAAAGTGCGCTCGAATGACCGGTATGAGCAAAGAGTCGAAAAGATAGTAGATAAACTCGTGAAAGATCTCGAGTCGCTTTGTGAATTCGGACCGGGACATTTTCCTATCGAAGCTTTTCGGTCCTGAAAGCCATGCAATCGATGTTATGTGGATTCCTTGGACAGCCTGATGCAAGCTCATGCTCTCGAATCGGCGCATTCGAATAAATTCGTCGATTTTCTTCATCACCACGCCATGATTCACTTCACCTTCCATCCCGCTTCCAAGTGCGTGGCGAGGGAGCAGATGGGAGATGACAGAGCGACAAAATGCCGATACTCTAGCCACAGGAGTTGAATGCGGCAGGAATGAAGAATCACCATTATTGCCGTTGGAAACCAAGTCCGTATCCTTTTGCGGCTCCTCAGATGGTACGATCTGTGTCGCGAACAATTCCGAGCTCTGCATTAACGAAGATGTTTCGTCGCTTTGAACAGCAGGATCTTCACAGACAGTAGAACCGAGAGGGCAGTAATGTCTCAGAAGCTGGCTGTAGGAGCATGATCTGTGATTTTGATGAATCTTCTGCACAAGCTGCATGGGCTGGCCACGAAGGCGACGCGGCGCCCATGTCAAGGATTTCTTTCTGAGCCTGATGATTTCTTGTTCGCGGACTGTGTAGTCCTTGAACTGATGTGCGGTCTCGCTTGAATGAACCATTGAGGTGAAAGCATTGTGTAGATTGAATTGACGTGGGAAGACGTACTTCAAAAGATGGACCGCCAGATGCTGTTGCCTTGCATCCGGCAATCTTTGCAGAATATGAGTATGGTGAAGTCCGAACTTGACCTTGCCGACGGCGTTAGACAACGGTCTAGCATATAACATGCGGTTTCTCACGAAACGAATATTCCCGGGATTCAAGATTTGGGTATCTCGTCTATTTGCCAAAACAGCTTCCCTTGGACAATCGGTTTGAATCCGAGGCAGCTCGGAGATTGGAATACCGCTCAATTGGAAATAGTTGTCTCTTCCACTCTCTATCCGTGTGAAGAGGCCACAATCTAGGAGCAAACTTGAGAAAATCACCTCACCATCTACCCCTAGCAAAGATAGGATATCAGACCAAGGGAGGGATTTCAAAGCCATCAGATTCTCGTTGGGATGTTTTCGGACAATTCCAGGCAATAGAGTTGCCGATTCCCCACGCTGATACTCATGATCAGGAGAAGGTCTGCCTCTTTGGAGACCATGGCAAAGAATGTGGTGAGGCCGAACCCTTTGCGCAAAGTTATCTTTGAAGAGCGACCAAATGACGAAGTCGACTATCTGGAACAATCAATCAGGATATGGTTTGACAATGAATCACCGATCGAGTGTGTATCCTACCTCGTCTATGCAACAAGGCTGCGCTCGGCCTGTGCAAGCGCCAGTTGCGCGGGATTGGCTTTGGGTGAAGGTAGCAAAGTCGATTTTCCGCGATTCGTTAACAGACGCCGAAGTACTTTTGAGAACGCCAACCAGACAGGTGTCAAGAAAGGCAGGAGCATTGTTCTTTCCATACAGCCACAGCTTTTGTCTTCGAACACGAGACGTGACAGGCAAGGCTGCCAGAAGGTACCTCCTCAGCGTGCAAACTCTTGGATAGTAGGAAGACAGCACAGCATGGTGGACGGAGGGCAAAAGATCCTGCTGACGGCCGGAGTCATGATCGGCCGGTTTCTGTTGCTTGGCAGGACGATTGGACGCGGTGTCAGCACCTTTTCGCTTTCTCGCCATGAGCGCGACTGTTTACATAGGTAAGCCGCGACTGTCGCAGAACACTGAGAGGGATGGAGGAATGGACGCGTTTCCAAGGATGAGCAATCTTTCTCGGCGAGTAAATCCAACCTACTTTCTCAACAACACGAATCACCCTGGTCGCTGCAAGAGTCAATATCGATCCTCAAGGAAATTAAATATGCACATATGAGTTGGAGGTGTGGAGGCCCGGTGTGTTTCTCGTTCAGATCAGACGCGACAAGGACCAGGCATATATCTACGTGTCGGGATAACGTGATCCGTGAAGCAGCTACCGTGTATCAGTCAAGCAGTCTCTTGAGCCTAAACAACCTAAGACCGACGCGTACCATGATTGTAAGATTCTTGGGTGTTGAAGGCGGCATGATATTGTGCTAGGACGAGAAAGCCGTGCCGCAGATTGCGCTTCGTCAGTTGGTGTGGGTTTCGACTTCTGCCGAGGAAATGCTTGCACGGGAGATGGCCGCTGAGAACGTATCGAACAACGTCTTGCCGATGGTGGTGGTGGTGGTGATGGTTGTATTGGCGAGTTGGTACTCCTCTTTTACAGTTTGACAATATTTCCGGCTGAATGGGGCAAGCCACACCCGAAAATAAGTGGCATAGTCTGACGAGGATATGGTTAAAAGAGAGCTCGACAACGATAAAGTGGCCGCGATATGAAAGATAGCCAACAATATTGCACTACTATCTCTACACTGTGGAGGGAAACTACATACTCGTTGTTTGCAAATGAAGCTCACCTTCGATCTAATAGGCATAGTGGGTGGCATTTACTCGGTCCAGAGCAAAAATGGTGAATCGGGAAAGAACTGAGGTTTAGTGACGGGCCCGCCTAGAAGGATGAACCCCGAGAACCACCCCAGGGAGAGGTCTTACTTGATGGAGGTCAGAGACGTGCTCGGAAGATACAAGATAAAACGGCATTGTGGTGGATGTACCAGTGATGCATGGATCAATGAGTGCCTCGTTTTGTTGTCAGTTGATCTGGGTTTCCTTGTCCGGTCATTTTGGAAAACAATGGAAATAGGTAGTTACGATGTTCAGGTACTCCGTAGCCTGCTATCGCTAAACTCTCGCCTACTTATGCCATTGACCAATGCTTGGATCTTCCTCCCTGCAACCTGAAATCCCCGTATCCGTCAAGCCCGTCGAACCCGCCTAGTTCTTCTGGGCCGCCCGCGACTAGTGAGCAGAGGGACATTAGCGTCCCGCCCACGCCGCTATTCACTCTGTGCCGCGCTTGCTGGACGGATGTTAGCTGCCAAATTCACATCCACCACCACCTACCGACACCACAATATCTCTCGATGACCGTGAACCGCAGCCTGACCGCGCCATCCTGCATCACCGACATTCGCTCCAACGTAGACTTTCCTCTTGTATCAATTCTGATCATATCTCTAAGCGGTCGACCTGCGTTATCACATCCCTCAGATCTTGTTGGAGCAGCAATCACGACGTCAAATGTCCCTGCGCACCCAGACCCCATTTCCGGCCAGCAACTGAACCAGAACAAACCAAACACCTACAGCGACTTCTCGTCAACTCCTCGTCTCCTCGTCTATTAGCGTTCTCTTCCCATTGAGCCAGACCACAGTGTCTTTGGCCAACGTTTGGCAGCACGGGGGCTGCTCTCCTGTGTCCACCGCCCTGGACTCCGGGGTGACGGTATTTCGTTGACTCGTGTCCGTTGATGAGGCTTTGTACAAGAGGAGGAACAATTGGAACACATCTTGCCGGCAGAGAGAAGAACAAAAGAGGACGTTCTGTTAAACTGATCATGTCTGGCCTGGGCCATGCATCTGCGCCGTAGCATATATCATCACCGTCCAAGAAGGAAGGTCTCTCTCTCACTTGGGCCATCTCAACATGCCTTCGGCGGTATCAAATCAGAAAAACTACTATACTGCCCACCATCGGCGTCAATCCTCCCAGTCGCAAACAAACTTGCCGGATCAGATCAGGACTCCTGACTCACAGGCCCAGTCGCCTAACCGATCACTGGTCTTTCTCCCATCCTCGGCCTACTCTCTATCTCAGCCTGTTACCCAGCGTTCTCGAACGTCATCACTGTCCAACCCTTCAAGGTCAACCTCGAGACTAGATACTGCCCCAAATGAGGATATCCAAAATGACCCGCACGATTTCTACCGCCAGTATCAAGACCCCTTCGCGAACGCATCACTCGTGGCCCTACATCAAGAAGCAATACGGACAGACCCCATTAAACGCGCGGAAGAGCCGCCTGTGACAGCTCGAAAATCAAGCTTCACCGCCGACGACAGGATGGCTAAGGGAGCAAAAGGCTCAACTGGTGCTCGGAAACTATCGTTGAATACCCAGACCTTGCCCAATGGTACGTACGATGGCGGACATGCAAGATCTTCTGGAGCAATGCCCAACTCTTTGAAGTCGAGGAAGGCTTCTTTCAAAGATCTGGTAGCTCGGTTCGATGCTTCCCCCGACGATGTCCCTCCTTTGCCCACTCAGCAAGTATCACGACCTGCTTCAAGAACCGCAAGCCCCATGCCATACGCCTCGGTGGAGACGTCTCACTCTTATCACCCACAAGTCAAGCGACCACCATCCAGAGTCTTGGACGCTTCAAGGAGGACGGGGAGTGCGTTGGGATTCAGAGCCGCTGCAAATGACAAGTTTACTCACTCTAGAGATCCATCCTCCGCGGGCGGGCTAAGTCAAGTAGCCAGCAATCCCGAAGTCCCCCCTGCTGGTCGGCAGTTGTTGTTTGGTGAGGTCCCTTCTTCTGCAACCAATCTTCCTGCTGCACCAGGATACGGCATATATAATGCTCGTCGGCGGCGAGGATCGGAAGGGTCCCCAATGCATAGTCCCAACCCGATGTTTTCGACGAAACGTGGCCATCCTCAGTCGTCTGGGCCCCCGATCTCGCCTTCAGCCATGCATTCTCAGACTTTTAATTCTGGTTATAACGGCTTTCCACAATCCCGACCTCCACATCGCCGAGCAAATAGTGATGTCTCTGGACCACCTTCGAAAGCCTTCTTGCGAGAAGGCCAAACTCCTTCGCCGACCGCTGAGGAGAGCAGCCATAAACACATGGCAGAATCATTACTGAAGTCGAACGCTCAATCCCGAATACCAGTAAGTACAAGACATCAGCGAATGGCTTCAGATTCTGCGGCAATGTCTCCTAGCAGTCGTCCTGCCATTGTCCCACACCAGCAGCTCCCTTTCCGGGCTGTAGAATCGGGGCTGAAAGCATCGAATCCTTCTCCACCAGGAGAACGAAGGCAGCACAGTTCCAAGCGGCAGTCACGATCTCCGGTGCAAATCAAAAGTCCAAACAATCGTGGGCGCCCTTCTACCACAGCAAATGGCGAAAAGAGTCCTTCACTTCGGGCAAATATCATCGCCCCTCCGCCGAAGGTCTCCCCCCCACTCAGAAGCTCGAGACCCCGACTTCCCGTGTCTTCTGCTACCACAGCCGCGTCCCGTGCGAAGATGGCTGAAAAGTTCCAGACAATGGCGAAGCAACAAAGTGACCGAAAAGCTTTAAGACGACAGAAACCGCCGGAACTTAGTGATATCGATCTGAAGGCTCGCAGATTGAAGATCACTCAAGCTCTGAGCCGATCGCGGGAAGGACAGGATTTGAAAGGTGGCAGCACAGAGACTCGCGCCAATTCAACCAACCGGACAGACAGCATGACACCATCCCTCGAAGAGTCCGATGAATCAGACCCACGTCAAGAAACGTTCGAGATTCCAGCTGTCGTCGTGAATGAGGCCCCCACGGATGCCTCTGAGGAACGCGCTTTTTACACCGGCAATGGAGAGAGCCCGCAAGATCAACGGGCATTCACCCAAACAGCCTTGAGGATTGTTGAAGGAAATATCCTGCATCCGGGGGATGACATGGACTCGCCCACGCTTGGGCATGCTGAGGCTGGCTTCAACAACATCCCGTTCACCCTGAACACCCATCTACAACCAGTGCGTGACGAGCAAGAGCCTCAATCAGCGGTGACCGAGGACACTGTGGCGACCGACGCCACTATGATCGACGTCGAGCCGCAAACGGACACCTCACGTCTCCAGACTCCTGGGCAATCACTTTGCAACCAAATTAATGCGCTTCGAAGTCAGGACTCAACTTCACCCTTATCCTCCGCTTCTCAAGCATCTGGCGAGAATTCTGATCACGCCGATCAGGTATCTGTTCATCTCATACTTCGCGAGACGGCCTATCTTGACGACGACGAAGCTGTAGAGAAAGGTTATCGCCATTTGGTGTCGCTGGATCAGCCTGAACATTCACGCTCGCAGAGCGACGGAAGAACCTCGTGGACGTCATCAATACAAGATCTACCTGAATCTGAAATGGGTGGCAATCCTGCTTCTGTCGTTGAATCACCTCAGGTGCTGCAGCATGAAATGGAGGATCCTCATGCAGAGTCCGATTCACAGTCCGAGTCAGGTCACTCAAGTGTTGAGGATGACTCGAATAGAGAGCACCATGCAAGTGACGCCTATACGATAGTGAATAAGGTTCTCCAGCAACAGACCCAATCGGGGGTTGTTGATCAGCAACTGGTTGATGATATCTATCACCGAATCATCCAATCTTCGCCAGACCTGGCCGATGTGGAAAACGTGGATGAGGAGACAGTGCAACGGTTGTGTTTGGAGGAACTGGAAGAGTACACCCGTCAATGGGAGCTCGAATCTTCACGCCCGCGATCAAGCAAGTCCTTTCAATCTGAAGCAGGACCGTATCCAGAGCATGACGTAGCCGAAGAGCGATACCATAACGCCGCCAAATCTACAGAAATTCACACTTCAAGTCAGGTGACTCCAACGCTTCCACCACCACCACCACCACCACCATCGAGCTATCGAACACATCATAGATACAAATCCAGCTTGGACAGTGCGGAAGACTGGGCTGAGACGTCGCCATCGGTCGGTGATTGGATGCAGTTTGCTCTCAAATCACCGACAGAAGAAAGACAACCATCAACTTTGGCTCAAGAAACATTTGCTGAGGCAGGGTCCAGAACGTCGACCTCAGAAACCTATCAAGCTAATGAGCAAAACGAAGTTGAGCAGCAGATGGACGATTTTGTACCGGTCGGGGCTGAGAGCAACATTCCACGCCCCCCATCCCACTCACCGCCACCTCCTCCGGTCTCGAAACTACCAATCGTTGACCAGACGTCCTGGTCTGCCCCGATTAGCACAAGACCAGCCATGCCACAAACAGCTCCACTGGCTAGAGCACTTACAACATTGTCTCAGATGTCTACCAGATCAAGCATGGATCAACAGATGATACCCTCCGGCTCGCCTGATACTAGGTCATCTATAGATGAGCAAAGTCCCGAGCATCGCCGTCTGAAACAAAGAAGACACGTTCTCAAGGAGTTGGTAGACACCGAATATACATATGAAAGAGATATGAGAGTCCTGTGCGATATCTATAAGCAAACTGCAACCGCCGCCATAAATGACGAGGATATCAAGATTATATTTGGCAATGTGGACCTTGTACAACAGTTTTCCAAGGATTTCCTGGCATATTTGAGGCAGGTTGTCAAGCCAGCTTACGTAATGGAAAGATCTGATCGACGAAAAGACGGCAATCGGACATCCACAATACAGAGCTCTGCGGCCTCTATTGACGGCATTGGTGAGCTGACTGACTTTGAGAGAGACGAACTTACAAGAGTGGGCACCGCGTTTGAAGCGTCAATGGTTGACATGGAGAAGGTGTATACCGATTATATTCGAACCCGACATGCTGCCAACAAGAGACTGGAGGCGCTGCAGTCATCGGCCGCTGTACGAGAGTGGCTTAAAGAATGCAGCGAAAATTCAAGTGACATTACTAATGCCTGGAGTTTGGATGCTCTCCTTGTCAAGCCAATACAACGCATCACCAAATATCCTCTCTTGCTCAATCAGCTTCTGGAGGCGACTCCGAATACTCATCCTGACGTCGAATTTATCCGAAGAGCAGCAGTTGAGGTGACTGAGGTCAATGTACGGATCAACGAAGTAAAGAAGCACACCGAGCTTGTTGATCAGGTACTGAACCGAAAACGGAAGGAGTCTGATGTTCGAAATGGCTTGACGAAGGCGATTGGTCGGCGTGCAGAGAAACTACGGCAACATGTGGGCATCAATGGTGTACACGAAGATCCAGAGTATACCAAGCTCAAGATCAGTTATGATAACAACATTGCGCATCTATTCTTGGTAACTAAGGATTGTCAAGGATATATTGAAGAGATCACCAAGTGGGTCAATCGCTTGTGCGAGCTAGCAGCCGCTGCTGAGGCCTGGGTTGACGTTGGCCACACGAACTACGCACAGGCAGAGAGCAAACTTCGACAATTTGCCATTGTTGTTCGAGGGGTCAACTCGATTGCGCTCCCCGACCACAACGAGCAAGTCACAAGACGTGTCGTCCAACCCATGGAAAAGACAGCAACAATGCTAGAGAGGTTCAGATCAGATTCCAAAGGACTGATCCAAAAGCGAGAAAAGCGGCTTCTGGATTACAACCAATTCAAACATAAGAAGGACAGAGGTGAAAAGATTGACAAGAAGATGACCGAGCGCATGGAACAATGGGAAGCTCTGAATCTCGAAGCCAAAGAAAGAATGAAGCGACTTCTCCGATCAACAGCCGATCTCATCCATACTTGTCAGGCAAATCTTATTCAATTGCATCTCAACTGGTTGGCTATGTGCCGGCAAAAGTTCTCGGCCGCCATGGAAATACCCTTGGACAAGCTGGACAAAGCTGATATTGTCAAAGACTGGCAGGAAGATTTTGATTTCCAAGAAGCGACTGCATTGTCCCTGAGCATCTGCAATGGATCATTGTTAGCAGAGGCAGTGAACATGGTTTCGTTCTTAACTCCTGGTTCGACATTGACTGGCGACGAGTCACCCCGTCAGCCCTCATGGAACAGCGCAATGAAGCGATCTGTGTCAACATATGAAGAGATACCCCAGTTGCCATTAAAGGACCACTATCACCGGAACAGCGGAGGTCCAATGAGTTCTCAAAGTGATGATCACACCGAATGGAGTTCATCCACGTTCGCCAACGGGCGGATCCGGACCGGCTCAGCTGCATCTGGACGCATTCCCAAGACTCCAGAGACTGGAAGTCGAGGCGTTTCTGCATCTCTTCATACTGTGAACAGTACAAGTGCGTCTCGGCCAGGGACTAGTCCAGGTCTCTCAGCAGACAGCACCCAGCCAGCTCCTCGGTTGAGCTTCGAAGCCCCATCTCCATCATTAGGTGAATTGTTAACCGAATCTCCCATGGCAGTCCGACATGCTTCGTCGTCTACATTCTACTCGGCAGCTCCAGGACCAAGTCAGTCACAATCTCACCTACCGGTCACAGGTCGTGCCAGTGTTTTCTCTTCCGCAATGCCTATGGAAGAGAACCCCGAGCCGGAAATAGCACCGGCGAATCCAGAGCCACGGAGAGAACCTGGTGTTCTGTTCACTGCGGCCAGTGTCTATGAATTTAACATCGACCGATCGCGGCAGCAAGGTGGATTCCGCTACCTCACATATGTGATTGGGGAGATCTTCGACGTTATCGCTGAGCATGGAGAACTGTGGTTGGCGATCAATCAAGACGATCCGACAAGAGAAATTGGCTGGATCTGGAACAAGCATTTCGCCAAATTGGCGGAATGAGCTGGTGATGAAGACTTCAAATATGATGGTTTCTCATGGCAGGATCTTGGATATACCAGTTCTGGACACACATGATCCACTCCATACGCTGAGGAGGACATTTCTCTTTCGTACACTACAAGGAGTTAAGGCCGACCATTATATGGTTACTTTCGATCGAGACGGGGTGTGGCCTGACGAGTGCGCGGCTTACCAGGCTTCAACAATGATTTTTCTCTTAGTTTTCTTTGTCGTTCAAGCGTTCAAGCGGATGCAGGGTGAGGGCCGGCGTTGGTCATGTATCACAAAAAGGAAAAGAGGGAGCATATGTACAGTACTAGCAGACCATGACTTGATGGAAGGCAGCCTAAAATACCACTAGCTGAAGGAATCTTGTAGTTGGACATGCTCTTCACTGCAGAGTGAATGAAAAGCACATTTAGAGGAATTGGGCGATCTGCTGCTTTAGCCCTGAGACGGAGTTCGTAGAGGTGCCTATTTGTAGATGCACGTCGTGTACGAGAGTGTAGGCACATGACAAGGCGAGGACTTAGGCTTGAAATCCGATGAGGCTGTGGCTAGTGGCTCATTCAAGCGCGGGTGACGTACGGCGGAAAGTCCATCACACAGAAGATGGGAGAACAGAGCAAATCCCTTCTCGCTCAACCACATTTGACGACGTTTGACCGTGAGAGGCGCTCAACACACATTGCCTGGGCGTTACTGTATTCGCATTCTTAACTATCTCTGCCATGGATTCAGTATGAAACCTCATCCCCCTGCAAGCGACTGGTGAGCCGTGAAGCTATCACCCGTCTGGCACCCGCAGCCTCACACTTGACGTCTTGATGACATCTTCCTTCCTACTCTGTGGCCCTTGAGCGGACATTTCACAACTCGAAAGAAATGCCAGATCTTCATCCATTTGGAGGGCGAATGAGCCGAGCATTTGGAAGATCAGTAGGTGCACACATCATGAAGACGGACATCTCTTCCCCTGTCTGCGGTCCCCTCCCCCACCATGGCCGCACCTTGCATATCACTGCCGCACCTTATATTCGATTACAAACAACCTTCTGGGCTAACTGACACCACGTGAACATGAAGCTTGCACCAGAAGATGCATACTTGAGCTGTGAGTATATTCGCTCCCACACTCACGTTGTCGTGCTGACCAAGCCCGTGCAGACTACGATGTCCGATGTCCGTATTCCTTCGCACCCTTGCCTGATGGTTTTCCCCTGCAACACAGACTATTTACTGAGAAGGAGAGGCCGTACAGTGACAAGAGAAGACATATCAGTACTGAAGAATGATTGGTTGACAGACAATGTATGATTGTGTCCCTTGTCGGGAATATGAAGGCTGTTTGAGGCTGACATTTTGGTGCCTGTACAGGTCATCTCATTCTGGGAAGAGTAGGCGCATCGCTCGCCTTATCAAGGAGAGACGCAAGATCTGACGAGTATTGCTACAAGGTATCTGGAGCGAGAATACCTGACCAACTACAAACACTCTCACATTGTGCTCCTCCGCCCTACCATGTCGTTTATGCTCATGCAGACCCCCGATCCTCGGACGATAAAGGTATTTCTGCTACCAAACACAATCCCTCTGCGATCCCTTCCCTCATCTTGATTTGCTTTCTAGGACGCTCTTCCTGACTTCACCAACGTCTCACATATCTTCCTCCCCATCAACGACAACCACTCTGCCTCCATCGCTGAAGGTGGCACGCACTGGTCTCTGCTCTTAGTTTCCATCGTTGACGGCGTCGCATTCCATTATGACAGCATGCCACCCGGAAATCAAAACGAAGCACACTACGTCACCCAAAAACTCTCCAGACTGATCAACAAGCCTCTGCGGTTCATCCAATTGACCGACTCGCCGTTGCAGGATAACTCAAGTGATTGCGGGGTATTTGTCTGTCTTAACATGAGGCACTTACTCCTAAAGAGACTCTTGATGGTCAGAACGGATGCGAAGGTTAGCATGAGTCTGGGTGGGAGGGTAGTGGATGCCTCGGCGGGCAGGAAGGAGATGCTACGCATCATTGAGGAGTTTCGCAGAGAGGGTGAGAGAAGGAGATCGTAAGTACCAGATTCGTTCTTCCTTGTGCCATCTCAGTGGCATTTCTTTCCGTTTCAGAGCACGATTCAGATGACGCTTGTGGCTGATGGTTCAATTTGTGGCAGAATTAGCAATTCCCCTCATCCGGGCCGAAAGTCAAAATCACCACCGCGGATAGACGCGCCGAACTCGAGAGCAAAGAGCAACGAGCCAATCAACTGAGCTTGACGGTATTCGTTACGACACGAAAAAACAACTTGAAAGCATGTAATGATTGAGTGATGAAGCACAGATATGACACACGTCGGGACCTGAGAGAGTGGCTGCTACAAGCATACACATGAAGGGGAAGGATACGCTGTCATGAAAAAACGCACAAAATAGAGTGAGTGCCTCATATTGTGATATGTTATGGGCTCGGTCGAGAGACTCAGCACAGGTTGCGCTTCCTGCGGATGGTACGGATACGATATTTTGCGCCCAAGTAGCAACAGCCAGGCTAGGGCTTGATGACAAGGCTGGATGATCCGCCTCTCCCCTTCCCCCCTGTACTCGGGCAGGCAGGAATTCGGTTTGCCGCGATATCGATTTCGGTTCGCCTTGGCAAGGCCTTTCTATCTAGTGATCTCCTCATTATATCCTGGGGTCCGAATCCCAATCGTGCTTAGACGCCTCTGTGCGCCTTCAGGTCTCGTGTTGCCAGATCTCTGCTTCATAAGCCACATGTTCCCAGCCTCTTCCCTCCCTCCACCTAGCAGATGGCTGCAATTCACTCCCCTTTCTCTGCCTCCAAAAAAACCACCTTCAAGTCTCTGTTCCCTCTACCAGATTTCTCTTACAACATCAAAGGGTGTACATGAAATCGGGCCTCTGATCCCCTAACTTCTCAATCTCGTCCTCGGTCTTGCCCTCCACCCACACATCCCTCTCGCCCGCCCGACGCTTGGCATTCTCTCTTCTCAGCAGGACGTGCTGCAGGATACTGCCACCTAGAAGAAAGACAGCTTCGTAGCCGAGAACCACGGCGTGGCCGGGCCGGAATCGAGGCTTGTCTTGTGCGCGGTAGATGTTACTAGACATGATTCCTATCTCACAGAGTCAGAACTTGTTGTTTGTGTTTTTCGGCCGCCTTTGTTGTGCCAGAGCAGATTCGAAACAGTTCTCGAAACACCCCACGGGAAGATGCTTCTGACTTGACGAGATATAGAACCGAAGGCATAAGAGAGTAGACAGGGAAAACTGTTCCATACCATTCAGGTTGCCCCATCCAATGACGAATCCCAAGGCGATGCCTCGCTTGTAGACACCCTCGACATTATTCGCTGTCCAAGTAATCGTGTTTGGGATGCATGGGTATATTCCCATGGCACCCAAGAATGTGCCTGCATATTGGACGTGCGGTTCTCCCGAGCCTAGAAGCATACCAAAACCAGCTATGCCAAACAAGGCCATGACCATATTGCAGTAGCCTATTTCATTCCGTCAGCGAAAGAGGCATCTGAAGAGGGAGAGGAAGAAAGAGGTGGGAAAGAGAGATATACCTCTCATTCTAGTTCTATCAGCAATAAACCCAACGAAAATCGTTACCGCCGCAGCCACAGCATAAGGCGGCACGCTAAGCAGCTGAGCGTGTATGCTCTTATAACCCATTTGCTGAATGATCGTGGGAATGAAGAGAGAAAACGCATAAAGAGCACCATCACAGCCCATGTAAATCATGGCGCCTGTCCAGGTCTTCCAGTCCGTGGCGGCGGCCCAGAAATACTGCAGTTTGAATGCTTCGTGCTCAGCGCTAGATTGTTTGTCTAGTTTAAGGCGCCGAATCACACGACGCCGGTCATCTTCGCTGAGAAATTTGGCTTCGTCCGGGAAGTCGTGGACCTGTGTTCCCTGTTAGCCTGCGAGCGTTCTATCCACGGTAATGGCATGAAGCTTGCCATGAAATACGACAGCCCAGCTATGATGATCGTAGCAAGGCCTTCGAGGATGAAGATCCATGCCCAGCCTGGCTTACCTCCCACCCCATCCATCTGGACGATAGCAGCGGCGAGCAAGCCACCAAAAGATCCAGCAAGAGCCGCCGCAGAAAAAAAGATGGCCGCTCGAATACCGAACTCAGATCGTCTGTACCAACAAGATAGGTAGTAATTGACGCCTACGGCAATGTCAGAAGGAACCTGGAGAGACTCGAAGATTTAACGCACCAGGGAAAAGACCCGCTTCAGTCAACCCAAGGAACCATCGTGCGGCCATGAGGCCGGAAAAATTGTGGACAAGACCCATTGTGGTCATGCAGATACCTAGGAAAGTAGGACTCCGGTTAGCAAGGCTGGTACATAAATGAAGCTCCGAACCAAGACGCAGGAAATTACCACCGTGGTGGTTCCGGACCTGACGCCAGCTTACTCACCCCATAAAATCATGATTGTGGGAAGAAAGATGGACGGCTTAAACCGTTTCAACAAAATCTGGGTGAGAGGCTCGAACAGCGAATACGAAATGAAAAAGATTGTCAAAGTATCATTGTATTCGTTGTTGGTCAGGTTCAAGTCTTCTTGAAGACCGTCGATTTTGGCGTTTCCAATATTGGTCCGGTCCAAGAAAGAAATCAGGTAGAGCAAGCAAAGCCATGGGATCAGCTGAATGTCAAGTTTCCAGAGCAATTTGCGGTCCTAAAGGACAATCAGTCATTCACCTCCTTGAGACAAGAATGAGTTCTTGCCTACAATATGCTTTCGCTCTTCTTCACTCAGACCTTCATCTGGGTCTGGGGTAGTGACAACATCGACAGGTACACCGCCTTCGACGTGCTTCTCATTCTCGGAAGGAGAACGAGCATCGTCAGAGTCCGAAATTTTGGGATTAGTCTTTTCCATAACAGTGGGCGACGGCAGGTGTTCAGTGTGGAGTAAAGAGGAGAGAACGGGGAAGACTGCATATATAGACGATGCGTCCAAATCGTCGAAATGGGGACGGAGGGTCGTACCGAGTACAGACTTGACTGAAGGATATTTTTAATCTGGAACAACGGAGGACGATCGCTTACCGGAAGACGGTCTGCAGGATGTCCTTCGGGGTTTCGACAGACATTCTGGTCCAGCACGACAGAAGACGTCAGGCTGGAAGCGCATCCTTGCATGGTCATGCTGTCCTTCCTCATGGGGCAAGTGACTTGAGGGTGAAGAGAACGTGGATGATGGACATGCGTCGATCGTCGTGTGGGAACCATCGATGGAACGCATTTCAGCCATTGACGTCGATGCCAAAGATACAGGCACCAACCGCAGCCAAGTCACACTAAGCTTCCCGTACCCAAGATGCGCTAGAAGATACTGGACAAAGCTCTCACTGGCCTCCAGAGTTCGTCGCTGCTAACAACTGGGCTGATCATTGTCAGCTAAGGCAAGGCGGGGATACCAGGGGCCTGCGGTCATTTGCCGAGTGGACCATCATGATGCTATAGGCGTGTCAGCGCCCACGATGTTGCCACAGCCGTTGCAATGAAGTATGGCGTTGCCCTTCTGATGCCTGCCACTTATTGCTCCGCTTAAGAATTTAAGCGGCGATGGTGGAAGAGAGACATTCGCTGCACAGATGATTCGGGTTGTTGGTTATTTCGTGTGCTTCAGCGACTTTGGTTTGATTGGAGGGTGATTTCAGTGTCACCTCGCTTGCTGTTTCATGCATATCCCGTGAAGCATTCGGCATATCTGGGAAACGGGCCATCGGTGCCATTCACCGTAAGTCGCAGGCAAAGCATCTGGGCGTCGGCCATTCTGGGGAACTCTCCGATTCTCCCTGTCCACAGCACATTTCTTGTTTACGCCCTCGCGTCCAAGGACCGCCTCATAAGTGCTCGGAGGGAGTATTGGGGCGTAGGCTTCTTACACCTCTGACATCTTTGGTGAGGGTATATATTGGTAAAAAAAAAAAAAAAGGCTCGGCTCAGGCAACAAGGACCATGCCGGCCGAGGCTTGATTTTCGTCACGTACGAATATTCGGGTAAACAGCAATCCAAGCAGCCGAGATCAGTGCATTTTTGAATGCTTGGAAGGGTTATTTTGGTGCTTTGAAGCTCTTTGAAGATACCCTCGTTTGCGTGTCTCTGATTAGGAGACATGAATAACCGTGAAAGCCATGGCCATGATGGAGCAATCGGAAGGAAGATGATTCTGTGATGAGGGGTCAATATTGAGAGTCTCGACCACCTGGATACCTAGGTATGTTCTGGTAAGTGAGTCCTCACTGTCGACATCGATAGGGCAGCTGCGATTGCGAGGCTGTGAGGGTGAGGCTGGTCCTTTCCTTTTCCTCTCTGCTCTCTCACACGTCCTGAAGCCCTTCCTCTCCTCAACTCTCGCCGTCCTGTGTCTATATCTTCTCCATTCCGTTTCTCACATCATCGGGTCGCACTTTATCCGTTGGTTCTGTTCATCTCTTCCTATGTGCATCATCTCCTCACTCTCTTCAGCGGCTTGCCATGACTTCGAACAAGGCGACTGGGCGGCTGTTCAAATACCCTCCCATGGAGCGCCAGGATCTCAATCAGTCGCAACTTGGCAGCTTCAAGTTTACTCCCGTTGACCCTGTCATTAACATTCAGTCCCTCACTCAATCAGCGAAACTCTATCTTGAAAAACAGATTTCTCAGAGGTTCCCTCAAGGAGCAGCACTCCCCTTGGCCGCACCTTCACAGAACAAGCTTCTCCCTGTCAGTGATATGCCATATGAAAACCTTGCACTGTATCCAAACCCTTCCTCGACTGATGCGGACTTCTTCAACAAACACATCAAGCCTGATCTTGGAGACTCTCGACTGCGACTGGGTCCAGCAGCTCTCCGTTCCGCCGTTGAAGGTGCCGCAAGCCCAACCAAAAAAGCGGTTGCGATTCATGTTCAACGGGAATCTGAAGGCGCCGCTGTGAGCCAGCACGGAAGAAATAACTCTTTCATTGTAAGTGTGGATTCAGAATTTCACTTCTCCCTGCCCGTCACTTTGTCTGTCTTATTAATAAGATGCGTAGGCACCAGAACCCGTTTCATCCCATACTCAAATCCCAATCATGGATGTCACGCCCACCACGTTCTTATTAGAAGGAGGCTTCCCCGGTCAAAATCTATCTGACTCAACATCTTTCAGTGAAACGCTATGTGTGGCTTTGGAGAACGAACAACGAGCTCACAAAGCCACCAGAGCAGCCTTGGCTCAACAAATCATGCGACGCGCCGAGGTTGAAGACCAACTCAGAAAGAGCAGACAACAGATTGCGAGCATGACAACCACAATTAACAACCTGGGTGCCATCATCAAATATAATGCCAACAAGAGCGACGCTGATACTACTGGTGGGCATAAAAAGACTGACCTATCGGAAGAGGATGAAGAGGCAGCTTTGAAAGAGTTTTATCGTGAGTACCAGAAAGTCAAAGACGCCGCCAAGGAGAAAGCTCAACCCAAGGGAAGGGAACAGTCTACAGGAAAAGAATATTCCGAACCTGATATATCAGCCCAGAAGGACGTGGCTGGTGTGGTAGCCGCAGCAGCATGTGATATCGCCGATGATGCGCAGCTCTACAACCTTGATCTGCTGAAGAAGCCTACGTTTGATGATTCTGCCGATTCTGCCTTGCGGCGGACTCTTCGCAAGCACTTCTCTATCGACGAGACTGCCGATGACGACAAATTCCCTGTAACTCCTGCTAAAATCCGTCCAAGCATCAACAGGCTTATCGACATCTCTCCTGAGTCACTCGGTGGAGCAAAAGTGAAGGACGAAGCTGAACACGAGAACGACATGTGTGTCTCACAGGACCAATCCCGGTCCAACAACCCCTCAAATGGTAGCCAACAGCGACTGAAGGCTTCACCAAAGATTCCAAGTCAAGTTCGTCTTTTGGTAAGCAAGTGGAATGCCTCTCGGTGAACGGCCTCTGACAAGAGTAGACTACGCAAAATCCTGTCCTTGAACTGGTGAATGCCCTTTGTTTGTCACTATCCCGATGATTGCACTAACCACCACATAGCCTGCAGCAATCGTCGCTAAATACGGACAAGAACCTGTCGCTTCACACGAGCAAGCCTTGCAGGGAAAGGTCGGTTTGTTTCCCCCATGGCCAAGATTTACTAACGTGGTTGGATAGTCAAACGGAGTAAACCTGCATCTGTCAAATTTTGAGGTATTGTTGCTTGAAAACAGACCAGGCAAGCCTCCAAACGATGAACACCATGGCAGACTCACCCCGTCTTCGTCCCTCACTAGTTGTGATACCGGCCAATCACCTACCACTATGGTCTTCTCTGCCGCTCGGCCAAAGTCTCGCATCACTATTCAGATCGGCGACGATCTCCATGGGATGCCTAAATGGTTGATCAACAAAGACAACCCAGTTTTTGAGAGTGACCAAGAAAAGTGGCAAGCCCTCGGAGAGAACGGGATTGCCTGGCGCCAAAACAGCCCATTCATTGACCATCCAGTGCGCTACCTCCCTGAGGACGCAGCTGGCAATGCTGACGCGTATCGGACTGTTATGATCGACGCCATTCCAGTCGGAAGCACTTTGGCGGATGTTCTCAGCGTTGTCAGGGGTGGTTCTTTAGAGTCCATCCAGCTCTTTCCACCAATCGGTGGAGCGACTTCCTTCATGACCGCTCGAGTCGTCTTCAACTACGAAGAATCTGCGCACAACATGATGAAAAATCAAGAAGTCAAAGGAGGGAAAGCCGGTGATGCGAACCGATTCAAGATCAAGGGTGTTGCTGTTCGTTGCTGGATGCCCACGGATCCAACCTATCCCCGAAATGATGAGCTTGAGCGCAAAGTTTTGGGCAGGTCCCATGCCTCCCGAATCATCCTCATCAGCAACATAGACGAATACATCTTTAACATGATCCCTTACAAGATCAAAAACCCTCATGCTCATCACGTCATTGAGTATAGCTACACACCTGACGGCTGCGCATCGATCGAATTCACCAACATTAAAACGGCCATCAAGGTAATGGATCTGTTGGAGAGAGATGGGCAACTCTGGAATGGTAATCTCCAGTACGACACTGATTACACCTGTACTCCGTACGTCAAAGGGGAGGCGATGGGCAATTGAAATGGCGTGGAGTGGACGGAGAAAGGAGAAATTAGGATAAATCCGCTTCCAATCAAGTATCGAAATTGTACGGAAGCTGAAAATGAGCCACGCAAGTAGCCATACATGGGTTACCACTAGAGATAGGAAAAGAGGCAAAATTGATCAATGCATATCCTTGAATCTGTTGTCTGGTGGCATTTGGTTTGTTTGCTTCTGTCCAGCCTGGCACGGACTCGCTGTCTCTTTAAAAGGACCGGTTGAGACCTCCGCCAATCCTTTACCATGTTGTCCAGGCCAACATCCGCTTGAATATCAATAGCAATGAGGCAGGCTAGAGCCTAGCGTAAGGTCTTATCATAGCATTTGACGTTGTACACCATTGATACCTCCATTTAGGACCATAGGCTGCAAAAAAGCCGCCTTACCTCTGTCCGGTGATTTCGTTAGCCCATGTTACCGTCTGTGCTGCTCAAATTATGTACTAGGCACTTGGGCATACTGGGTCATATCGTATCTTGTTCTGGCGCCTACGGTTCCTCTAGCCTTCAAGGTTCAAGAGAAAGCCACCAATGAGCAAAAATCAAACTGCTATTGAGCTCGAGCTCCGCTCATACTAGACCCGCCAACGAGTATCGATTCCTTGAATGCTGCATGCCAATTTACTGTTTGCCGTTGAAATATCTGGTCTATTTCTCATTCCTGTCCGTGGCAATGGCTGGGGCAAGATATCTTTATCTCTGCACATATCCAATGCCATCAAGTTCTGCCGCCGGCTGGGTTGATGCTGATCAGCTTGTCTTTGACATCATGTATGCCATAGTAGCGGATAGTCACTCTACCCAAAGTGGAATAAGGTCTCTCCCTTCTTTCCTTTCTTCCCTTTCCTTCTCCCTGCTGAAATCACCTCACTATCATCAGGGTTGTCACCAACTCCTCCCGCGCGGCTCGCACTGGCAGCTCCAGTTGTCTGTGCCTGTGCCGGTGTGGGTGCCAGGCCCCCGTTTCCCCATGGATTTACTGGCGTAGTGGTTCCCGAGCCGGAAGGTGAGCTGAGCCATCTCACTGAGCCCCGCGTGTTGAAGCCAGCCATCATAGTGTTTGGCTTCGGCGCAGCTGGCAACGAGGGAAAGGCATCTTCTGTCGGGCGCGGGGGTGCAGTATTACGGGAGCTAATTTTCTGACGTATAGTGGATGCAGTCGTGGGCGCTGGGCGTATGGCGCTGAGAGTTGCAGTGGTGCTCGTGGGAGCGGATGTATTGCCCCATGCAGGCGGGATTGCTATGTTTGAAAATGGGCGCGAAGAGCTCTTATTTGCAACTGACAATGCAGGAAACGGTTCTTGACTTGTTCCACTAGCAATTGCGTTGCCCCAGGAGCCCTGTCTTGACACCGCCGAGCGAGATGACTGCGCTGTGCTCTTCTTGAGCGTCAATACCCGCCGGCCAGAACTTGCTGGACCAGTCGACACGGATGGGAGTGTGCCACTGGGACCAGGGAGGCTGGGATAATCCTCGTTAATACTGCGCCAGTTGTTCCACGCCTGCAGCAATGCCTGCTGCTTCGTCTCGTCTTCGTACAGATCTGCCAGTTCGCGGACGAGCTTGCCCAATTCAGAACTCGGACAGTCGAAAAGAGAAAAGAACGAATCAATCAAGTCATTTGCAGAGCTAGTCCCGCTACGGTAAGCGGAGACATGGGTGCGAAACTGGGAAAGTTTAGTCTTGTCGTTCTTTAGGAGCGACGTGGCGCGGTTAGTTACTGCTTGGTGGCGTAGTGTTCGAGCTTGCTCTTGAGGAGTCATGCCTGCAGCTGGAGTATCTCTGTCTTCAACCGTGAGGCTTTCAACAGTGGGTAATGACGGAGGTGGTTGCAGAGACGAGAGCTGAGGACGAGCGACGGGAGTGCTTTGGGTCAATTGTCCGCCAAAATTCCTGCTCGACACTGATTGAGAACTTTGGATCGCAAGTTGACGTTGATAAGCCAGTTCTGCCCGTCCAAGTGGTTGGGCACTTGAAATGGGCAATGGTTCAGTATTTGGATCTCGCCCTCTTCCAGTGCCCCGGTTTGCTCGATCTCCTCTCCGAGGTGGTTGGTAGGGCTCTCGAATAGCAAAACCGGACAAGTCGACAAGACGAGCATCTCTTCGGGCATCTTTGGAGAGTCCATTCGGATGGTCGGAAAGCTGATGTGCTTTGAGATCCATTTCTGACTCGAAGACATTCGTCTTGTTTGCTTGGCATTCGGCGTCCAAGCAGACAAAATGCTGCGCCGCGAAATGTTTCTCTAGTTCCTGATAGTTGAGGTAGTACTGTGGATTCCTGCCGTCGTTTCGTCTATCGCAAATATGGCATCTCTCATGTTTGTCTCGGCAGTGAGCATAAAGCTCGTCGTCTCCGTAAAATCGTTGCTTGCAAAAGCCACATTCAGGATGTCCTTTAAAGCCAGACTGGTCGACCGCCCCTGGGTTGTCGTCGCCAAATTTCTCGTGCTTCCGTAACTCGCCAAACATGAACAAGTCATGTTCATGCGTGAAGACCTTCTTGTTTCTCGTGCATAGATCGCACATCACTTTCCCATGCTTGCTTTTGACATGACGGTGTAGATCTGGCCAACCCAGACATGCCACATCACAATCTTTGTCTGGACAGTTATATCGAAGTAGGAGGATGGTATCTTCTAAGATGATGTCTTTTTCGTACTTGATTCCCAGGTTCTCGTCGATCTTAACAAATTCATCATCCTTAAAGTCGTCGTACCGTTTCTCTGCATTGTCGGTAAAGATCACGAAAGGTGCTTCCGTCTGTACTTTGATTAATTTGCTGCTCGTAGGGATTGCGGAGAAAGGACTTACCCTGCAGTGTGCGCAAGCTCGTGTCTTATAAAGCGCCCTCAGCCTCAAGGAGCAAATATGGCAGTTTTGATGATTGCAAGGTGCAATGGAGACGTGCTCGATGGGACTGGCACAGATGAAGCACAATTCCACTTCTTCTGCAGGCGCAGGCTCGTTGCCATTCTCCCGATGTTGAGGATCACTTGGGTCGCCTTCAGATTTTGAGGCAGCTCCGGTCAGGCGGGCACCGAAGCCGCCCCCGGGTGGTCTTCCAGAGGTGGTTTCTGCCGCAGATTGCGGAGACAATGGTGTTGAAGACGTGGCGTCTCTCCCATGTCTCGTAGATCTCGCTCTCGCTCTCCCTCCTTTTGAGCCTCGTGTCCCTCTACTTCCACCGCTTCTGCTCCGATTGTCAGGCGAGTCTCGGTCGTAGGATCCAGCGCGGTTGTGTTGATTTGACCGACTGCCTCGGCCGCTGTGTGCTCCCCGTGGCGAAGAGGTTGCTTCAGTGGCGGTCGCTGAATCCGACATCTTCCCGTGTGCGACAGTCGAGGAGTTGTAATGCGTCGCCGTGCTGGATTCTGGTGGCAGTGGTGGTTAAGTTGCGTTCAACGTTGTCTTCAGTACGAACTCCGACTTGAAGCTGCCAAAAAGAATTGAAGGAATAGTGGGGTAATATTGAGAGAGTGATATTATTCAGGAACCCAACGAATAAAGCTTAGTTGGCCTTACCAGCCCAAAGCTTCCGGCCGCTTTCAGTGGACTTGTAGGTTCCCCACAGCGGCTCCTGGGGATTAGGGGGATCCTTAGAAGCTTGCTTGGAAATTGAAGGCCAATCTCCTCGTCTCGCACTTTGTGGCTCACGGTTGAGTCACAGTGACTCATGACGCAACGCTCTTCGAGTCAAGATACTACGGAAAAAGCAGCAAGTTGTTTCTGGACTGTTCTTAGTCAGCGAGGCTGGGCACTCCTGACTGTCGGTTCATGGACAGGAGAGCCGGACTAGTCCGCACCCAGCGAAATGATTCTATTTGGTATTTCCCTGTCTGCTTTGATCTGTCTGCCGTGGAGATTCAAAGCCATGTCTTAATGCATGCTAGCCAAAGTGAAGCTCGTCCAAAGATTTTGACCGAATCCCAGCGCCATTTGTCCTTTACGGACCGAACGCCCAACTTTGCTTCGGATCCCGTGCCGCTCAAACTGGCTCATCAAGTCACTGTCGAATAATGCAAAATGGAAATTTTCGATGCCGTCAACCTAGCCCAAACATTGTTTTCCGAGCGTGCCATCAAGTCTTCATTCGTCAGGGTTATACATTTGCTGCGAGATCAACTTCGTCATGGTGAACATGTGGACCTTGTCTTGCTTAAAGACGTCTCGCATCTTCGCATCGCAAATGATGTACCTTTTGTCGCTGGGATCTTGGAGATCATTGGCTTTGATGTACGCCCATATGCGTTTGGTAGTTTCCGGCCGTGACAGCTATTTGGCGCTTTTAGCGAAAGCATAACCGAAATGGAATTAGCCCCTCACCTGTGTTGCCCCATCAAAGAGATTTGACAATGCATGCGATAGATTGAGTGGTTTCTGCATCTTGTTAGTACCGGTAAATGCAATATGTCACCTCCACCTACATGAAATCCGGTTTCTCGCTTGGGTTTCTGCTTGCGCTCCTCTCCCTCGATCTCCGAGTCATCCGAACCAGTGACACGCTCTTTCTTTGCCCTCTTCTTCTTCTTGATAGGAGCTGCCTTTCGGCTCGCTCCACCACGGGTGGGCCGAGCCAGCTTGTCTTCTTCGGCTTGTAAACGAGCAGCGTATGCAGCGTCTGCGTCGATTGCAGCCTTCTTTTTTTTCTTCGGAGGGGGTGTATCTATAACATCAGAAATATCTTCACTTTCTGCCTCACGTTTGGCGGGGGAGCTTGAGGATGGTGCGGAAGAATGATAAACGCCATTAGTCAAAGGAGGGGGTTCGATCGGCTCGGCTGTTTCCACCGAAGGAACCACAGTAGTCTCGCCATTTCTCTTCGCGTTCATGAGATCGAACCTCTCACCGATCAAATCTCTAATGGCATTCTACACTCAGTCAGTCCCTAGTGCTCCCCGCGAAACTCAGTGCTGCACCCACCTTCTGCGGCGTGATGTCATATTCAACTTGATCCTGTATGCCTTGACGAATTTTCTTGGTCGTGATAGTTGTGAGATCAGCACTCTCGAGGATCGAGTCAATGATAGCGATATACCGCGCGCGGACCTCGGGCGGCACTGGCAAGGGTGAGTAAAACCAAGGTCAAGATATGCGATTGCAGAGCGACTCACACGACATGGTGACTGAACGGACCAAGAACCGGGATCAAATGAGACAGAACAGGCAAAATCAAGTTGGCGAATGCAGAGCGGTTGTTTGCGGTCAGGCCACGGTCAGAGTAAAGTCATGCGCCATCCGCTCCCTCCACCTCGACCAAAGCGCATCAATGCTGCCAGAGTTGCACCGAGCAACCGCAAAGGGGCCGAAAGGGAGAGAATGTGACTCTAGACCAAGGATTAGGTGAGGAGCATCAATTAATATTGAACAAAGAAGATCAAGCACGGTGATGCGCCAAATGAAACATGCAAGATGTGTTTGGGTGTGGGCAGTGTTGGTGGTTTGTACTTGGTAGGTAAGAGTGCAGAGAGAAGATGCGGGATTGCTTGTGCATGGGTGCATGACTAAGCTCTTTTCTATCCACGTGACCATGAAATCTTGGCATTATCCACAATTCGACAACTCCCACTTGAAGTTTCATGTCCGTCGTTCGCCTGCGTCTTGACATTGCTGTACGTCGACGATATATCAGCAGCAGATAAGCGCTATCGCAATCATGGCTCCAGGATTCGACCAACTCTCCGACCACGACTTCGAAGATGAAGCAGACAATATCGATTTCAGTGACCTCAAAGAACGATATGATGTGCGCATGGAAGAGGGTCTCGATACCTTCGTCGTATGTATGGATCTAAAAGTAGTTTCGAACAGTTGTGCTGACTGCCTAGGTTATCGATGGCCTCCCAATCGTCAACCAAGACCAAAAGTCAAAACTCATCAAATTCTTGCTCAAGAGGCTGAACTCTGTCGGGCGTATAAAAGATGGTGAGGAGTCAGTCTTTATGCCCATGAACGAGCAGGGATTTTCCGAGGGGTACGTCTAGTCTTCCCCCTTTTTTCATCGCCTCCTAATTCTTCCACAGTTTTGCTTTTGTCGAATATCAAACACCAGAACAGGCCGTCGCAGCCACTAAACAGCTCCACGGAACAGCTCTGGACAAAAAACACACTCTGGCAGTTAATAAGCTTACAGACATTGAAAAGTATGGCAGAGAGGGAAGGATTGATGAAGAATATGTTCCCCCCGAGATCGAACCATTTGCTGATCGGGAACACCTCAAGTCATGGCTCTTTGATCCTCAAGCTCGAGACCAATTTGTCATGTTTCGAGGAGACAATGTGGGAGTCTTCTGGAACAACAAGAAAGAACCGCCTGAGCCAATTGTCGATCGCAAACACTGGACACAACTTTTCGTTTCGTGGTCACCTCACGGAACATATCTTGCTTCGATTCATCAGCAAGGTGTCCAGTTGTGGGGGGGCCCCTCTTTCAAAAGAATCAGACAATTCCCGCATCCCTTTGTCAGCCTGATCGAGTTCTCACCGGGAGAGTCATACCTGACCACATGGTCCAACCAACCCATCACCGTGGAAGAAGGCAAAGGGCCTCTCACTATCGACGAAGAAGGCAAGCACATCGTCGTCTGGGACATTACCACAGGCAAACCGCTACGATCGTTCGTCGCCCACGATCTTACGCCTCCCCCAGGTGCCGAAGCGGCTGTCATCCCGCCAAAAGCCAAAGTCCAGTGGCCAGCGTTCAAATGGTCCGCTGATGAAAAGTATGTAGCAAGAATGAAGCCCCATGAGAGTATCTCCATCTACGAACTACCTAGAATGAATCTGCTGGACAAAACGTCTGTCAAAGTCGAAGGAATCATGGATTTTGAATGGGCACCCTCAACGACCCAGCGCGAAGGGATCAAAACCTACGAATCCCTTCTCTGCTTTTGGACCCCTGAGATCGGATCTAACCCTGCGAAGGTTGCCTTGATGTCCATTCCTTCAAAGGAGATTGTGCGAACTCGAAATCTTTTCAATGTCACCGACGCAAAACTTCACTGGCAGTCCGAAGGGAAGTTCATCTGCGTCAAAGTGGACCGCCACTCAAAATCCAAGAAATCAAATGCCACAAACCTTGAAATATTCCGTATCCGGGAAAAGGGCGTTCCCGTTGAAGTCGTCGACTCTCTCAAGGACACTGTCATTAATTTCGCGTGGGAACCAAAGGGTGATCGGTTCGTACTGATCACAGCAGGGGAAGCGGTGGCCGGAAGCAACGTCCTTCCTAAGACAGCCGTCTCATTCTTCGCTCCTGAGAAAATCAAGGGCCCTGGAACAGGAGCGTTCAAACTTGTGCGCACCTACGATAAAAAAAACTCCAACGGAATTTACTGGTCTCCGAAAGGTCGATTCGTGGTCGTTGCCACAGTCAGTGTGCAACAACATTCAGACATTGACTTCTATGATCTGGACTACGAGGGCGAAAAGCCGGAGCATGATGTTGCCGCCAATCTGAATGCGAACCTGATGTTGATGAATAGTGAGGATCACTATGGAATGACAGATGTGGATTGGGACCCAACAGGGAGATATGTTACGACTAGTGCGAGTGTGTGGACTCATCAGGTAAGAAATCTGTGCCACCTGCTGTGTTCGGGACAAGTTCCAAAAAGAAAACAATTTTTGAACGCTAATGTGATAATGTCTAGATGGAAAATGGCTGGCGACTGTGGACCTTTTACGGAGCTCTCCTTTCCGAGCACCCCACTGAAAAATTCAAGCAACTCATCTGGCGACCCCGGCCGCCAACACTCCTCAGCAAAGAAGAACAGCGCACCATCCGTCGCAACCTGCGAGAATACTCCAAGGAATTCGATGAGTTGGACAAAGAGATGGAAGAAGGCGCTAACCAGGCCGTGATTGACGCGAGGAGGAGGCTATACATGGAGTGGTACAGCTGGGTGGCGAGGGAGAAGGAATTATTGAGACAAGAGAGAGAAGAGCTTGGGTTGAAAGATCCCGACGAGGAGTTGGCGCTCCAGAGAACCAGAAGTGTAGAAGAGGAGGGGGAGAAGGTTGTGGAGGAAGTGGTTGAGGAGGTCATTGAAGAGACAGAGGAGGTTATGCAGTAGAAGAAATGCTTGTCGGGTTATGAAGATGATGGTAGGCCTCCTGTGGAACTGACTTCATATCAAACCCGAGGCACAGAGATTACCTGCGTTGAAGGCTTTCGTTTCAGTGAAAGTGGACAGGAATAGCAATCCGCGAACAATAGATTTTTAGTGAGAGTGTCCATGAGGGATACATACTGTTGCAAACCATGGCGCGAGAGTTCGCGAAAGGAGGGACTAAAGTACGGCAAACAGAATTTCCAATTGACATTTCTCCCAATCCAATATCCTCTGCGTCAGGGTCTCGCAGTGCATCGTTTCCCCGGTCAATTTGTTAAGTGAATCTTTGGGTACGGTGCTTTGAGGACTTCTATTCGTCGAAATGAAGATTTGCACAGTCTAGGCTTTTCCAATCCCAGCAAGTAACGATGGAAGCAGAACAACGATCCTTAAACACATTCGCACAGCATAGTCTTGCAAGACATGGCTTTCTCATCATCAGTCTCATGTGCAATACATCCGCAAACCCCCCTCTGTACCGCCGTCAATATCGGGAGCACGACGCTCATACCCCACTCTCTTGCTCCTTCATTCCCTCTTCTACATCTCTCAGCTGATCCAGATTGACCCGACACTCTTCCATCTTCTTGGACCAGTTGAACAAGTCCTGGCTCGCAGCGGAATGTTTCTTGCTGTTCGAGGGCGCCTCAATGGCATCGTACTTCTCCCAGGCCTGGGCATGCTTGCGTTTTGCCTCTTCGAATTGGTCCATCAAAAGTTTCTTGACATTAGCAAGGGCATGCCAGGGGTTGATCTTGGGGCGTAAGGTGGGTTCCTCTAGCATTGCATCCTTCATGAGCTGAGTGATTTGAGCTGTGAAATCGGTCTTCTCAGCAGCAAGGGCGGAGGTGGAGCGTGTGGCGTACTTAATTTGTCTGGGTTTTCTTTCTGTGAGACGCTGACAGACAGTACAATTGTCAATGTGCTCGGGGTCGCCGTGACGATGCAGAACGCTTTGAGCCTCTTGTGACACTTGGATTCTTGCTGATCTCGGGGGCTGGCTCACCGTAATATCGGGCAGGATGTACGCTGAGGTCATATTTTCATCATGAGACGGGCGGCGCCGACGGCGTGAGGTGTTTGACGCTGCGGTAGTCTCTTCAATGACACTGTTTTCGGTGTCATTAACAGTCGGTCGTTGGTAGGATTGAGTCTTGCTCTTAGCAGTGGCGTCCGACTTGCTCGGCCGCATTTCGGACACCGGGGACATTGGTCTGTTAATAACCCCGGACAGAACTCGGGCGTCGTCGGAGTTTGTGGTCTTTGGGGCTTCTTTCGTGTCCGCCGACGTTTCTTTCGTCGAAGTTCTTCGGATAGGAGATCTTTGGGGAGATGACATGGATCTGCTGATGTCGAACAACTCTTCCTCGACGCGTGACGCCGCCCTACTCTTCTTTGCTGGGGTGTTTTGCTTCTTGGAAGCAGCACGGAGCAATCTAAGCTCAAGCAGCGCATCGTCGCGCTCGCGAGTAAGGGAGTTGATGGTCTGCATAGCTTCGTTGAGATCGCGTTGGAGAGTGCGCAAGGACGCGACAATCTGTTTCTCGTCGGCGGGGACAGTGTAGTGAATTTGGACATTTGGTAGAGAACCATGGTCTGCCACGATCTGAGAAGTATTGGGGATATTTAGCATGAAAGACTGGCTGGGGTTCTGGGACTTGGACGACACAGCTCTACTGAAGCGAGTCGACTTCTTGACACGGTCGAACTGTGGAGAGGTTGAACCGGGAGTGTACATGACCTGAACAATGATCAGTTTGTGCCGAGGAAGTGTCGTGGAGATCATCTACCTGGTAGTCGCCAATGAAAGCCTCACGAGAATGGATGCTACTGTAATTTGTATTCATTGTGCCGTGGTCGAACCTCGAAGGAGCCATGGCCGGTTCCGTAGGATGGTTGACGGTATGATATCGGGGGCAATCGAAGATAGTGTTGAGGGAATCAAAGTCATAGAGAGCAAACAAGCCATGTGCCTCAAGGTTTGTGTTTGTTATGGTATTTCTGGAAAGGGAAAGGACGGAGCAGCCAAAACAGGCAACAAATCCGTTGCATTAGCGCTTGGCATTCGCAAGGCTGACTCACAGACTTCGAGCCTCTCAGCCTTGCCACTACTGCTGCCGAGTTGACTGCACTCTGATACCTCGCCATCTTTCTTTGTTGACATGTGCTCCTGAGTAGATATTCCCCATGCGCTCTCCGTTGTGGATTTTGCTCTCCCTAAAACCCGCGCCCTTTCTGTACGCATACGAGGCACTCAGTATGCGATTGCGGGGAAGGTGGCCTCGGAGTGAGATGATCCATTCAGGCTGACTCAATCTCGAATCATTTAAGCGAGACTCGGTACGAGACTGACCTTCAGATCCACGAAGCAGCCTCGGACGTCTTGAAGAAGGTTCCCGGGAGCAACAACTCTGGTCTCTCATCATGCGGGACTATGTGCAGGCGTTCTATGTATAAATTTCTTTTGCACGCGAGCCAAACCCAAATGGATGGCGGATTACGCGAACAGACGAAGCGGGCACACTAGGGCGGGTCCTGGCTGAGTGTCTCAGCATCTTTTAGCCCTCAGAGGCCCTGGCGAGCCACCGCCAACCGCCTATCGCACCTACCACAACCTACCACAGACCCTGCTTGGAAGCCTAGCCAATCCGCCGCTCCCTACCGAGTATGCCCTGCCACTTTGTGTCCGCCGCTGGCGGCTGACGGCATGCACTCCCTGCACCATAGCACCTGTTTCTGCAAACTCGAAAGGTTCCTCGAGGCCAACCACTGCCCGTGCTGAGAAACGCCAATCCATCTTACCACACTTTGTATGGTGCATACGTATGCTCAAGACTACTGTCTCTGTTCTAAAGTACTTGCCGTGCATTGTTACCTCCCGCGTATCACTACTCAAGAGCCTGCCTATGGGAACATTCTCCGTTTGACAGCTTGTACGAAGCTATTGTATCTCCCGAACCTGTCTCATCTTTTTCGCATTCCAACCTTCACCAACTTGATCAAATGTTCTGGTAGCGAAGCCTCAACGCTTACGTCCGCGAGATCCAACTTTTCCCCCATCGATAATCAGGGCCATGGCGGTCAGTTCACCTATACAGCCACTAGAGAAACGCAGCATACATGTAAATCGATTATCTTCGAGGCAAGGGCCGCCGAAAGATGGCGATGGCGGCAATGGCGGAGGGGGGGGGATGGGTGGTAGTGCTGTGATCGTTGGTGTAAGTATTCTACAAGTTCTTACCGCAGGAACACTTTCTGACGGCTTCAGGTCATTGCCGGCGTCGTACTCTTCATCACCGCTTGCGTGGTCTTTTACACAATGCTGCGGAGATGGAGGGTTCAAGGCAAGAAGCCCAAATATATTCCCACAAAATTTTTGAAGAGCAAATGGCAGACCTGGCAACCCGGTGGAAAATACAAGGCCGTCCGCAACCGAGACCTTTCGTCCACGAGCACAGCGTACAACGGGAACGAGATTGACGCTGGAGCGGGAACTGGTGCAGGAGTCGACCGCAACACCAGTGTGCGCAGTGTTATCACACTTCCGGCGTACTCAAGGACACCAAAGGACACAGAACAAGTAATTGGACGAGAAGGCGAAAGAGGTGGCATGGACACGGTAGTGGAGTTCCCGGAGACAGCGGAAGAGGAAGAAACCCGTCGCGAAGACCAAATGGAGTCCTTATATCAGATTCGATTGGCACGCCGCCGTGAGATTGCAGAACGAGAAGAACGGCGGCGGGAGCGAAGGGAAGCTCGTGAGAGAGGAGATACGGCTCGATTAGAGCAGCTGAGGCGGGAATCACGCCAACGTGCAAACGAGAGTACTACTTCCCTCAACGGCGGCGTGAGTGTATCTGCAGCTACCTTGATTGCCGAGCATCAGTCTCGCGGACGAGAACGAAGAGTATCGAGTGTTGCATATGCTTCACTGGGGGAGGTCCGACATGACGGTACAAGGATTCGAGCAAATAGCAATGACTCGGAGCGAGGTGGCCTCTTGAGTGGAGCAGCCCCCATGGGCGAAAATGATGGACGGCCCCGTCTCCTATCGGATGCTACATCGACGCACAGCCGCGGGCGTTCAATCAGCGCAGTGAGTGTATCAACTATGGGCTCCGATGTGGAACCTCAACCGACCCCAGGCTCAACCATTCCTGACGACAGCAATCGACGGCAAAGTGACGAGCCCCAAAGCGGTGGCACATCCAATTCTTCTCCTACTGCCAACAGATTTACGCCCGATGAAAGTACTGGATCAGAAGACATTGGGGAATCACGGATGCCACAACCTCCAGACATTGATGATACCAGTCGACCACCCGACTACGAGTTCTTGGACTGGGGCGATGCTCCCTCGTATGAGGCGGCGATCGCTCGTCGCGCAGCAAGCAATGCCAGTCGTGCTGCGGGCATCCCGACTAGAGCTCCCACGGACGCGAGCGTTCCTCCTCAGTTGCCACAGCTCAATCTTCCTAGGATTAGTGTTTCTGGGGCTACAGAGCCTAATACGCCTGTGTCGCCAGTAGTGCAGCCGGCTTCTGCTTCCGATACTGGGGACATGCCAGTCTCGCCTGTGGCAACGACGAGCATTAATACAGTGGTCGAAAGCACGACGACAGAAACCAACTCCAACCCTACGACTCATACAAATTGAGTTTTCTATACACGATACTGAAGGTGATTTGTGATTTGGTGTCCTCGGACGGATGTGGGTATGGAGCTGGTCCTGGAAAACGTGAGCATGAAATTTATGACGGGGATGTCTCAGTCGGAATATGTAACGCAATGCATCAAAGCACGGCGCTGGGGTATGTCTTAACTATTTGAGTCGGAGACGTCGGAGAGCCACAATTCAGCCGTTGTGATCCGTTTTGAACAATATTACTCCTACAGTCTTGTGACTTGATATAGCACTAAATCTCTTTTCCTCCTTCACCTAAGACCTGCCCAATAAGCTTCTGTCTCTGCTCGTTCATAGCAGCAACCATGTACTACAGCCTGATAATCATAAGCCATGCTAAGTTGATAAGGACATCGTGTTTGCCGAAGGAAACGGCATCATCGTGTGAGGTTAGCTATACCACTTGAGGCGCGGTTTAAAGTAGACAGAGGTAGTTACAACGGTGTTGAAGTACAGTTAAGGCGAAGATGAAATTGGTGAATTCTCTTTCTATTCCGGTGATGCTATGGGTAAGGTCAAATGAACCACCATAGTGTAAAAAGTGGTTCGGAGTCTCGTCTCTGCCGCTGACTTGATCTGGTTTGGATTTTACTGATTCAACTTTTTGTTCGAATCAGTTTCTCGAAGCGAGACGACAAGAAGAGTCGCCCCCGACCCCGTGCTCTCTTGTGGGAAAGTGTCGATGACGACACAGACGATGCTATCCTCGCTGGCGAAAGCGACAGCTCCGCCTCGTTTGACTGTTCTTCTGGTCTTTTGTCGGCGCCCAACATCCATTCCTCCGGCTTCATCTATCGCACAATGCCCTCAAATCTCGTCTTGAACCACTTGATCGCATCATCCTTAGAGACTTGATGGCTGCGTCCCACCTTGCTCTTGCAGCGTCTTCTTCTGGCAACTCTCGCTCCGGGTCTGCCCATGCAGCAGTAGAAGTCCATCCCGTAAATCCCAATTGCCGGATCATACTTGATCCCCAAATCGATGTGCTCAGAGATACCGAACCCGAAGTTTCCGGTCTCGCTAAAGTTCTTCTTCCGTAGTTCGTATTCCTTGACTTTCAAGCCGCGTTCGAGGATTTCCTCGGCTTTGGGGCCACGGACGGTGACATGGACTGCTATCTTTTCGTTGCGACGGATGCCAAAAGAGCGGACAGTGTAACGAGCTTTGCCTGTACAAACTTGTCAGAACAAGGAGAACAGTTCAAGCGAGAATTTTGGGCGTACTGTAGACGGGAGTTTGACCCGACAGTTGTTCCAACACCTTTGCTGCACGAGTGAGACGATCACCAGACTCGCCAACCGAAATGTTCAGCACCAGCTTGTCGATGCGCAGCTCCCGCATGGGGTTTGAGCTCTTGTCGTTGCCTTCCGCCATTTTGTCAGAAAATGGAGGTGTTAACGATTGCGACAGAGTACAAGTTTGGAGAGGTTTTGTGGTGCTGGAAATTGAGAAAAAGCCAATTGACGGACTATTCGAAATTCTGGTGGTGCGTCCGGAATGTGGCTTGGCGCTGCCAAGAAGTTGAAAATCTAACTAGACTAGATTCGGAGCTTCCGCAACCACTTTTCTATGAGTATGCTAAAGTCTCGCGACCAGATCAGTTACAGGAACCACACCAGGAACACTACCAGTTCGGGCCTGCCTCGCTTCCTCCTTTCAATAAGCGCTGCAGCCATCGTCTGGCAGGCGCAGTTGAGCCGCGGCTCTAAACTTCGCACGAACCTATTTTTTGGGCACAAGCAAACCAGCATTTTACATCGGTGGTGGGAAGAAGGTTAAGTCGCATTCGTGCGCACATTCGGGCAAGATGGCGAACAAGCAGGGGAAGATGGTAAAGTTTGATAATATTATCTCTGCTTTCAGCCATAGGGCTAACTCGTCTCTAGCAAAACCTGGTATTCTTGGACCATTCCGCCTGCGACGTTCAATGACAACACTTTCTGACTAGAGTGAACCAGATCAACTACCGCATGCGCGTAACTATGAACGATGGTCGTCAAATGACCGGCCAAATGCTTGCATTCGACAAAGTCAGTTCTGCCATGACCCCTCCATCAGCCTTCGTTGAATCCCCTAGCAAAACTGATCCTATCGCTAACCTCCCTTCTTGTGTGACAGCACATGAACCTCGTACTCGCCGACACCGAAGAATTCCGCAAGGTCAAACGCAAGCAGGCCAAATCTTCTGCGCCAGCAGCCCCAGGCTCTGCAGCTGCAGCTACCTCCGTCGAGACCGAAGAGAAACGAACCTTGGGCCTTGTGATTCTTAGGGGAACGAATATTGTGAGCTGTTCGGTTGAAGGGCCTCCCCCATCCGATCCGAGTGCCAGGTTAGGACAATCTATTCCAGGAGGGGCACCCACAACTCTCCAGGCTGGTACAGGTATCTCCAGACCAGCTGGCAGGGGTCTTCCTGTCGGCCTAGGCGGTCCTGTTGCAGGCGTTGGTATGGGTGGTCCGCCTCCCTTGGGAGGGCCACCAGGAGGTTTCGGATTCCCTCCTCAACCGCCGGGAGGATTCCCGGGCGGAGTGCCACCACCTGGGTTCTCTGGGGCTGGAAGAGGAGGGCCACCTGGACCACCTGGAGGACCATTCCCGGGTTTTGGAGGACCACCTCCTGGATTTGGAGGGCCACCTGGAGGACCCCCAGGAGGTATGCCCCCAGGATTTCAAGGCGGACCACCGGGCCAGGGACGAGGGTTCCCGCCTCCTGGGTTTGGAGGAAGGTAAAGGTGGGTATGCAACTGAGCGTAGGAGGCGACCAATTTCAATTTCGTACCTGTGCATGGGCAGACCGAAATGGGAAAATATGATCACAATGCTGGGTCAAGGAACATGGACAGAAAATATGAAGAGCGGTGAAGATTACCTCTGCTCTGGCGCATTCTACAACAAAGGCAGCAAATTCAGAATTATCGACGGCTGCCTGGTTTCGTTTACCACACATGTTGCTTTTGGCAGCACGTTCGGGTAGACTGTTGTTGGGATTAAGCGAGTGGACCCTTGACATGGCGACCGAACTCGAAACCAGAAGACCAAAGGCCACAGTCAACAAAGGATAGTTGACGGTAACCGTCAACTGGAAAGGAGACGAGGCGAATCCTGTGGCGAAACACTCGATCTGCAATCACAACTATGCCTCGGGCTCTACAGCAGCAAACAGGCCGCAATGAAGGGGAGAAGGGCAAATGTCCCGTTGTAGCCCCCAAGAAAGGAAAGTCAGACGCTTCACAGATGAAGCAGTGAAATGACAAACAAAAACAAAAACATCTTCAGCCCTGATTATGTTAGGTTTGTCTAAGCTGTATCCTTCACCAGGCAAACGAATGATACTTTGAGAGACATAATCATGTAGTCTTGGCCTCCTCTTCCATCCAATGGCGTGCGCATATTGCACCGTCTAGTTACCGGTTGAATTCCCAGTCCCTTGCTTTCTGCAAGTTCGGCTCCCACCAACCTCTTGAATTTTCCCCTTCAACTCTCTGACGGCCTTTTGCTCGTCGTCCGCTGTCTCTGTCGTATCTTGATCCCTGACATCTGTCACCCCGTGCTTCGTAGCCTTTCAAAGCCTTTTCATACAAACTCACGGCATCTTCCTTCCTCTCCATGGCTCAATATATGTCCGCTAGATCCAATGTCGCTTTCAAAGTGGAAGGATGCTGTGCTCCAAGCACCTTCTCAAACCCCTCAACGGCTTCCTTTTGCACTTCAATGGCGTCCTGGAAACGGCCAAGGGGGAGGTATACACAAGATAGGAAATCCAGTGTGTTGTAGCCCTCGACTTCCCCGTCGATGCCCAGTCTTCCAAACCCTGAAATGGCTTTACTCGCTCATGTTAACGCCTCCTGATAGCGACTTGCGCGATAAAATAGTGAAGTAATCCTCCAGACATTCATGAGAGGATCAAGGTGATTGGAGCCGAGATTTGCTGTCTGCATTTCTAGAACCCGCTTATAGGTTTCAATGGCGGGGAGCAACCTGCCTTGCATCTCTTGCACGTTGCAGATACACATAAGGGCACCGAGTTGCTGTTCATCATCGCCGCAGTGGAGAAGCTCCTCAAGGAAAGAGAGCGCCAGTTCGTTATTGTAGAGTTTCGTGTAACAGGCTGCAACCTGAGAGATGCAGAAGCGGCGCAGGTTCCAAAAGTCCTCCTCTTTGCGAGATGTGTTGTCAATAGCTTCAAGGACGGCCATGTAGAGGTTGAGTGCTTCCTGGTACCAGTGCTGTTCTAGATGCACGTCGGCAAATTTGCACAGAATTGACAACGACTTCAGGTTGTCCTTGTTGAGACGTCGCTGTAGCAAGTCAAGTGTTTTCTGATACTCTCGAGCGGAGTCTAAATGACGATTACTCTGCAGGTACAAGTCGCTCATTTCGTCAAACACCCTCTCCATGAGCCAACGGTCGTCTCCCAGCCTGGCTTTGCATTCGTCCATCTTCTTCTGATAGAGCTCCAAGGACTCATCCAGCTAGCTTGTCGAGAATAAATCAGTGCCATCCTTCTCATCGTCGCAAGGCGTTCTTCGGGAGTTGCCTTATCCTCCATGGCTAGGATGATGGGGGCCAAACACTTTAGTATGTCCGGCGACCACCTCTTGAAACCAACCTATAGCATTTTGGTGCTGGTCATTGTTCGCAAATGCCATGGCAAGCTCGCACATCTTTACGAGTGCGTCTGGGTGTGTCCTTCCCAGTGCTGCACTCAAGTCTTCCAGCTGTTTGCGACATCTCCTGATCAACTCGACATCGCTCTTGCCTAGAAGAAAGCTATCCTCATCTTCAAACTCCAGTTGGTTGTCTAGAGGGGTTTCCGCTTCAGCGACAATTAGACCCCGCTGCTCTCTACGAATCGCTTGAACTGCAGCATATGCTTGTTTCACGAGGCCCTCACCTCCTCTTACCGTTGCTGCCTAATCTATAACAGCATTATATTCGGACAAAGCGTCATCGATGTCTCTCTGAGACCATTTCACCTTTGCAATGTGCAGGCGAATAGAAAGAGCAGGAAGTGACTGAGCACTGTTCAGCGATTCATACGCTGAGAGGACAGCGTAACATTCTTTTGCAGCTCCGTCATGTTGACCCAATGGTTGTTGCATTCTTGCCACTTTTGTTGCGGCTGCGAGAGTTGATGGATGGCGATGACCGAAGGTGGAATTTCGCATTCGACCTTCAAGGGAAGTCAGATAGCAAGCCAGCGCCTCTGACCATTCGAATTGGATCTCGTGCACCTGGGCAATGATCTCCAAAATATTGAGTGAGGTCGGATGGGTAAGGCCTAAATCTGTTTCTCGTGCTGTCAGCGCCTCAAGGAAATGTTGAAGAGCATCTTCAAAGAGACCAGCATCTCGATAAGCTTTGCCCAAAGCAAGAGCGGCTGCATCTATTTCAAGACTGGTAAGACCCCTGGCGGCAGTCTCTGCTATCGACAATGACGCTATGAGAGAGTTTAGATTCTGATCCTGAGCTTGTGTAAGACCTTAAGCAACTTGAGATGTCTTTGACGAAGCGTACCGTTTGTATGCCGGTTGAATGCTTTACCCGGAAGATGCTTTCAGGAGCAAAGGAATCCTCTTTTCTTGCAGCGGAGGAGGTGGTAGAACTGAGGAAGGGTTTGTTGCTATAGATCCATTTCTTGAGTGACTTGGGTTGGTCCGCGCGTCGATGGCGGAATCCGTAACAGACAAAGCATCAGCGTCTGGAGCAATTGACTGCTTTCCACACTCTACAGATTCGTCTGTTATATTGATTGTATCTGTGATTGGAGATAAGCTGGCCTCCCGCAGCTTGGTCAAGGCTTCTTCAAGCTGAGAATTGATATTGTATATCTGTGCTTTGATTTCTGCAGTCTCTGCTCTGATCTCATCGGTGACGGTCCTTATATTTGCAATCTCTGACCTGATTGCAGTAGCTTCGGCTCTGATTACGGCGGAAGCATATTATACAGAACTGCGAAACATAACGGACCTAATGAATGAATCAAACACTGAGGACAATGCATCGCGTCGAGCCTGCAGACGGAGCAAGAGGATTTGAGTGGATTTCTCGTTCCACTGATACCGTGTGTGAAGACGCAGCGTACGCCATCCCCCCTGGGGGTTGGAATCCCTCGATTCTCTGATGTAATTCTTTCAACGTTTTATGCGTATCTGCAACAACATCAAGTGCCTGCTGGCATAGGTGTTCCTTCCCTTCAAACCGGTCTGGCTGAGAGGCGAGCGCTTTTCAACCGCTCGATGGCATCGAATGTATGTCTGAACTCTGTTGATAAATTCTCAATGCCCGCAGGGACGTCCGAAGAGGAAATAGACGAGACTGCACGTGTTATTAAAACCGCAGTCTTTGCTATAGTAGAAGATGTCATGAGGCTGAAAAGTTGCACAATCCTAAGGCAAAGATCGAAACGGTCAGAGACACTGGATCCATGACTCAGTTGATGCCATTTGTCACAGGGCAACGAGAGAATTGTGTATGCTAGGCACCAGAATTGAACTTTTGCCAAGGGGGGGGCAAAGCGAGTAAACAGACGGCAGAGCTTCAAAACCAGTTCTCGAGCGTGGTCTCCGTCAGCTGAGGGACCTACCAGTCAGGATCATGTTAGACTTTCATGGGCGCTCCCCTTGTCCGCCCCATGCAGTCTCAGCTTAGTTGGCTGTGTTCTTGAACGAGGAAAGCCTAGTGAGCCTCCATAACCGCCTGCATGCAGAAGAGCCAAGGGGGAAGTGGCGTGTGGAGCCGCACAGCCTCTCCACGACGGCTCTTGCTCAAAAGGTCTTATTCTCACAGGGCTGCATTGGGTTATTGGGCATGACATCCCATTTACGAGTCGAGGCAGACTCAACTGATAAGCGCAACGGCGTCAGTCGGCCCTTGTATTGCTATCGAACTAATGAGAGACCATCAAACCACGCGGCCTGGAGGGGGCGAGGTGTCAATATTGACTTCGGCATCTCGTAGAGGGTCTGGGCAACGGCGACGGGAATACCTCGTAGCAAATGCCCGTTCAGATTTTCGTGGTCGAAAAGTTTTTCGTACTCTTGTTGCAGCCGCTGGTACACTGAGTCCTTGTATGGCAGGAACTGGGAGCTTAGAAGTCGAAGCGCGACCAGAAATGCACTTCGATATGTATGCGTTGCCGTACAACTCACCCTTGGCAAGTTTGACTGACCGCAAACTATTTCTCCTCGACACGGCGAGGCTGCGACTTTGCGCAGATAGGAGAGGGCGAAACGTACTCCGTATTGAGCGACTTCTTCGTAATACACGCGAAATGCCTCCCCCAATGAAGCGCCGGCGAACAGAGCCCACTGTTGTTGAAGAAATTACCTTTGACCCGACAGCGCGTCGTGAATTTCTAACCGGGTTCCACAAACGCAAGTTGCAGAAGGCGAAGCAGGCACAAGAGGCTGCTGAACGGAGAGCAAGAGTGGAAAGAGTCGAGCAGCGGAAGAGAGTAAGGATCCCCTAATCAAGCTGTACAAAATTTGTTGGCGCTGACAATCCTACCAGCTGCGGGAACAGAGAATGGCAGAGCTCGAAAGACACGTCCAGGAAGTTAACGCCATATTGAGGTCGCTGTCTGATTCAGATGAGGGGGAGGGGAAAGAGGATGGTGTGGAAGAGAACTCAGAAGAAGAATGGAGCGGGATCTCGGACTCGGAGCCCACTCCCCTCAATCAAGAGACAGAATATATCGACGAAGAGAAGTACACAACAGTGACAGTCGAGGCGATGAATATTTCGAGAGAAGGTCTGTTCAAGGCAGAGCAGGAGCCGAACAAGGATGGCGAGGAAGAGAGAGGAGAGATCGGCACAGGGTTAGAAGATGGTCTGTCAGGGAAGCAAAAGCGCCGATGGACAAGAGACCGTCCAAAGGACACAAAAAGGCGCAAGAAGAGGAATTTCAGATACGAGAGTAAGGCAGAAAGGAAAGAGGCACGCGGAAAAGAGAAAGCCAAAAACCGAAAACAGGCTCAAGAACGACGGGGTGATGGACGATAATGCTATTCTGGATTCTCATTCAAGACTTTCAACGCTCGCCTTTGGGTGTGCCCTTTATCAAATGCCCATGGTATCGTAGGTATGGTCGTGGTCTATGCAGTGTGCTTAACTGTGCACTTGCCAAACACAATGGCCAACACCAGGTATCTCGTCCAATTTAGATATTGCCCATGCTTTGCTCCAACTCCTGCAGTTCCTTCTGCAGATCCGCATGCTTCTTGGCCATTTCCTCGTACTTGTTTTCCCACTCATCGCGCGCCTGCTCCAGCGCTTGAACTTTGCGCTCGAAGTGACCAGCTTTGACATCAGTCTGACGAAGCCTGGCACGGAACTGTTAGCAGGAATCATCTGTCAAACCAGGTCACGCATACTTCTCGTTGGTCTCTCTCAAGGTCTTGTCAGCCTGCTCAGCTTCTTCCTCGAGAACTTGGAGTTTTCGCTGAAGAGACTCAGTCTCGCTGCTATGTTGTGCAGACTCGCCGGCAAGAGCCTTTGCCTCTTTGATGCCTTGCTCGAGTTTCTCAACTTCAGCCTCGAGGAGTTGGTTGCGGTGGTTGAGGGACGTGATCTCTTGTTCTTTCTGGAGGTTATCTTGTTCGAGAGCCTTGACTTTCTGCTTGAGCTCCTCTGCTTTGGCCGCGTTCTCATCTGCCTCGATGCGGAGAGAGTTCATTTTCTGCTGGAAATTAGCGAATACCGTCGCCATGATGGGCGGGTCGAGGATGGTGATTGACGAGTGAGGAGGATGCGGGATTAATTAGGTACGGGAGTGAGGAATGAAGAATGGTTCGCCTTATTGGGAACACGAGTGCAATAGCCAAGTAGAAGTGTGATTGATCGACTGTGTTCTGGGAGAACGCAGTTCCGAGTGAATTGTTTGGTGCCTGGCAGGAGGACGAGGGGAAGGTTGCAGGTGCAGACGTGATAGGGACGTACCTCCTTGATTCGGTCCATGGTGAATCTTTCCAAAGGCTAGGGGTTGCCGATGTCGACTTCTGGTAGAAAATTAGATAGAAAATTAAATAGGAGCGAGTAATTACGAGTTGGCTGATGGTATAGATAAATGATACTTGTTCATAGGAAGGCTCAACTGGCGGTCACTGCTGCATTCGCTAGGAGTCAGCTGCGGGATAGAGGGGAAGTCATCGGTGATCAAGCCAATGGCATTCGGTGCCTAATGGCGAGGCTTCGTGAGCTTGGGGCATCGCCGTTTGCGTTTTAGGCCGGTTTCAGGTTCTAACGGCTCAATTGAGCAGCGTTGGCACCGCCAGGAGCATCCCGGAACACGTTGCTGGGGGCAACCGCGTCAACAATTCGACCCCTGTGTCTGCGCTTCTGGCAACTCAGGCAATCTCCAACAACTCGACAGCACTAGAGTGTGACCACAAATGATCTTCAAGACTACCTGGACTATTCGATAAACATTCCGTGCCAGCAATGGCAAACATATTAGTCGCACGAGACCAAGAGAACCTCATCCACGCCCAGCAGACCACAGCAGCAGGGAAGTCAATGAACCAAAGCGCGCGGCCCCTGCATCCAAAGACACCCGGAAACTTGAAGACTCCTTTTCGACCAGCCAAAAATGATGAAAATCTACCCGTCATTTTCACCGGACAGAAGGCTGTGGGTAGAGAGGGACCGAGCAAATTAGACAGGAGTACATTTGTTACACCCTTGGTTCCGCGCAATCGAGCACCTCTTGGAATAAAGACAACCAACGTGAAGGCTTTCCAGACACCTGCACCCCTCCCTCTGACAACAAAGGGGCCTGGAACCATCCCAAAGCACTTCACAGCTCGTCGATCGGGCAGGTCTAAGATCGCAAGTGCTCCTTCTAAACCAGTCGATGGCGACTTTCTGGTAAAGAGAGCCGCGGAGGAACAAGAACCAGATTTTGGATATGCACCTCCTCCACCAACTGAGCTACCAGATCCTCCGATTGAGTTCAACGAAGATTCACTACTTACCGAAGAGCTGCAAGCCAGCTATGGAGTGGTCTATCCGTATAACTCGCCCAAAGACGAGAACGGAATGTCACTGCGTCTCAAAAAGGAAGAGGAAGAGTGGCAGCGTTTCGATACAGAACGTGTTAAAAAAAGTCTCGAGAACATGGGCGAGCTTGTATTTCCAACACTCGCTAAGCTCAACGCACAGGTCGACAAGATGATCGCAGCAGGACCAAAGAAGAAACGGCCTGAACTCTCAAGGGTCGACACCATGCAAGCGAAGTCAGCCGTTGCTGCTCTCTCTGATTCGCAGGTGTATCTGCCTGCAGCTACAAGAAAAACTACTCAAGCGTCGGAGCAGAAGAAGAAAGGAATTCTTCTTGTCACGAAACCCAAACCGTCGACTCTCCCGCAGCGCTCGTCATTATCCCGTCCAGCTCATGCCGCCGTGTCCAAAAACACAATTGGGTTTCCCAAAGCAAAGAAGGCTCCTTCTATCATCCCTAGAAGTGCGGAAACCGAGAGAAGCGGAATTGCCACAGCTTCCAAGCCCATCAAGATCGCCCAAGCGTCGATCCACCCACGCGACTTTCGTGATTTGTATGGCTCACCGCCCGAAGACAGTGATATGTGGTTCAGACTCAAGCAATACGAGTTGCTAGAGCAGGACATTGCGCAGGAGAGGGCCGATGATCTCTCCGATGACCTGTTCGAAACTGACTTCTTCCCTTTTGGAAACGCAAAGCTGGACGATGAAGATTTTCAGTTACCTACGCCTGAATGAATTAGATGCTCTATTGGTCCTTGTTGTGGGAGTAGGGTTTCCTTTGCGCAGAATGTTTTATGATATTCGACGATTCATGATATTGATACCCACCCTGGAATAGACATTTTCAAGGCGTTGGAATGGTCAGCGTGCAGGAGTCTACTTGTGGACAGCGCCAGCCCAGCAGGATGGAACAACCCTTTGACATTATGGATGAAGACTGCATGAGCCCCATTCTGTACAGGGAGCGCCTTTAGAGCTATTTAATGTTTTGGGGCAGGCTTTTGTTGCTTAGGCAAACGCAGTTCTACTGCGCCTCATTCCTCTATCTGTCCGAATCTCTCGGTTCCCTTGACATTGTGGTTCATAATCACCCTTGAGCACCAGCCAGAGACGCTCTCACCGTGTCTCGCCTCACGGTAAGTCATCCACACCGCCGTGAACGCCGCCATTCGTGGCCGAATGAGCAAACTCCTTGGACGGCTCCGTAACTTTCATATTCCACGCGAACTGATCCTTTACCTTGCCCATTTGGATACCCTTCAACGTGCTCAACAGCTGCGCGCAGACCGGCCCCGGATCAAGCTTCTCGTTGACCGGATATTCGAACCTATCTCCCTTGGATTTCATTGTGATGCTTTTGATGGGCACCAAACTTGCCGCGGTACCGGCGGCCATGATTTCGATAAACTGAGGAAGTTCGCTGTAGTCAATCCGGCGTTTCTCGACGCTGTAGCCGAGGATGTCTTTGGCGATTTGGCAGGCAGATTCCGACGTTACGGACTTGATGACATTCTTGGAGTCGGGCACCACAATCGTCGTCTTGTCGCCGTCTTTCCGCACGCCCAAGAATCCCGAGGTGGAGAACTCGTCGATCTCGGAGCGTGTCTTGCTGTCCAAATGCAAGGTGATGCCATACCCTTGAGATCGTGCCTTTTCGCTGTGCCGCAACACGGGCGCGTAGTTACCGCCCACTTTTGCACTGCCCGTTCCCTCCGGCGCCGCACGGTCAAAGTCTTCCAAGATCAAGGCGTCCACGGCATGCACACCGTGGTAGACGCCTGTCGGCATCACAAATACGACAAAAGTATATTCGTCTGGTGGATTCAGTCCCAGTTGCGCACTAGAGCCGAACAATAATGGACGGATATACATGGCAGCACCGGTCTCATGAGGGGGGACAAATTCGGCGTTCATGCTCACAGCCAAATTCACACATTCCAGGAAATGTTCCACGGGCACAGGGGGGATAGAGATGAACTCGGCAGAACGTTGCATGCGTAGAGCATTCTGATCTGGACGGAAGATGGTGATGGATCCATCTGGTTGTCGGAAGGCCTTCATGCCCTCATAGCACTGGACACCGTAGTTGAGGCCGGGGGCCATGCCATGGATTGAAAGGTGAGGAGAAGTCACGAAACGTGGTTTACTCCATTGTGGTGTAGGAGAGGAATAGCGGAAGGTGGATTCAACATGTCCGTTAACTTCGCGAACTTTGAAGCCGACGTTGCTCCAGTCTAAACCATATCGTTAGTAGCAGAGTCTCTACATAGAAGTTCTTGAACTGATTCGTGCCCAGGAAAGGAGGGAGTGAAAGAAACATACCAATTGTGCTCACTGGTGGAGGAGGGAAGGGAGCCATTTGATGCTCTGGGTGCTCTTTTGTCCCTTTTGCGCTTGTGGCTCGCTCAATTGCAATCTAAGTCAACTAGAACTCACTGTATCAGTTCTAGAATGTGCACAAATGCTAATACCCCGTATTGGAGGTGGGAAGTGTGTAGATTTCGGAGGGCAGAGTCACAAATATGAGTCGGCACGAGGCTCTCTTGAATAAAAGTAAGAGAAAAAAAATCTTTTCCCACCCGGTAGGATCCCGAACTTGGGGTCACAAATTCCAAGACCGTAAGCAGATGTCCGTAAGTCTTTCTGTCTGGTGTTGTGGCAATTGAATAGCGGAGTACTATTGTATTGTGCCAGCTCAAGCAGGAGTGGTGCCGTGGGACGAGCGTTGCACTCTTCTAACTTCTTTTCCACTGTCAGGCGAGCGAGATCGGAGCACGTCTTGCAATAATACTGTGTACCTCGTACATGATAATCGATGCTGCTTTAAACTGCGGCGCAAGGTGGCTGAACCCTGAACCCCGGATTTTCCGAGCTTCTCAAGGAATGAGGCCAAATATCGGGTACCAAGTGCGTGTTGCTCCTCCGTACACTGGGCTTCCAATCTGGCTAGTTGGCTTTGCTGGTCCACGCTCGTCCGAGACATCACCTGAGTTCATGTACCAACTCCTCTAATACGAGTGACTCGCTTCTATCCCTTTTCATACGTATCTGCTGTCGTCGTCACATATCGGCATTGCTCTGTTTCTTTGGTCTCTTGTGTTCCCTATCGTGGTGTTTTGAGCAAAAGTCGTCTCTGATATTTACAATCAGCATTTCCTAACATGCCTCGAGGCCCGCCTCCCTTTATGGTGCTCCTGTCTGCCATTGCTCTCTTCGTATGGTATGTCGTCTGGACTCGCGATCACGAGCGCCCCATGACCGCTCTCTCCCACGCCGACCGCTTCCAACATTCGTTTCCCCCACCAGACGTTGCAGAAATTCCAAACGTAACAGCCACTCCCGAGACCTTACACGGTGACCACGTCATGAGCAAACTCGGAAACGAAACCCTCAAGGCAGAACTCGGCCGCGCAGCCTGGAAAGTCCTGCACACTACCATGGCACGGTTTCCGGACAAGCCGACGCAAGACGAGAGCGATGCCCTCAAGAGCTACATTTACCTCTTCGCCCGCCTGTACCCGTGCGGTGAATGTGCAGAGCATTTCCAACAGATTCTCCAAAAGTATCCTCCACAGACGTCTTCGCGTTCGAGCGCGGCGGCCTGGGCTTGTTTCGTGCATAACGTGGTGAATGAACGTAAAGGCAAACCTATTTTTGATTGCGCCAACATCGGAGATTTCTATGACTGCGGCTGTGCAGATGATGAAAAGGAAGAGATGGCCAAGGCTGGAGCAAACAGTGAGGTTATTGCTGCCCAAGGGAAGAGCGCAAAGCAAGAACCCGTGGAGATTGAAGTTGAGGGAGAAACAAGGGGCGGTTGAAAACAGTGCTTTGTACATTGGGCGGACCAAGCCATGGACACCCTATTTTCTGGGTACATCACTACACAATCAAGGTGGAAAATCTGCCCGCTCATCCTGCATTCCTGCGGCCGATGTCAAAGCGGCGATTCACAGCGACTATCCCTAATGACCCCATCAATGCGATAATCTCTCCCTTCAACCCTTGTGGCTGCATATGCTCCGCGCTGACTTTCCGGAGCACAACATGGACTGGGTTTCCGTATCGTCAATTGACGAAGCAGCCTCCTGCAAATGTCTGGGTCGCAGGTTTTGATTTTGGTCGGAGTCAGCGGTTGCGTCAAATGATCTTCATCGACCGAATGTCTGGTGAACGGTGAAGGTGGGGTCGGCGGTTCTGACAAGTGTCTCTTGCTGAAGGGGTCCAGTGTTTGAAATCCGACGTCGATAAAGCATCTGCTGGGGATGTGCCATGAGTCGTCGGATGCAAACTCATGGTCTCGGCAGAAGCCCAGATGGTTGAGGCTCTGCCGCTGTTACTGCATTTTTTACACGGGTATCGGAGGAAAACATTGTAATCTCGGAGTTGACAGCCACGAATGCTGGGTGAGTTGCATATGGTATCACGAAACCGATGTGTAGCGGGATGGGAGCAGAGGAATAGGTACCGTTTCGTCGTACACAATTTTGCTAAGTGGGAAAGCTTGGGAAGACCGTGGGCTCGATGGAAAGTCTAGTCCGGTCGGACCTCTCTCAACTATTTGTACCCGACTCCCAGCAAGCCTTGCGTGGGTTCTCCAGCACGATCAGTGAGACCTGGACCGCGAGAAAGCACTGAACTGTGCCGTTGTCTCAGCGCAAAAGTTGCGCAGAACATTCATAAGGCAGTGTGTCTCGTTTTGATCAGCCTTCATGTCGACGTGACGAAGAAAGAAGTAAAAGTGTGGATTCAAAATTAGCAGCAACGTTTGACAATGCCTTTGTCCGTTCTTTTGTTTGACGCATGGCTATACTATACATGCTCTGCGAGTTTCTCGAAGGAGCGCCTGACAAAAGCAACCATCAAACCACTGAGACAAAGAACGGCGGCAGAGAACAAAGACTGGTTCCGTGATTCGAGGCCAGACAACATCTCGTGTTTGTACCATAGGGAGTGTTAAAAGGTCGCTCGGTTTGTACCAGCTTGAAGATGGCAGCGCCACTGTTGTTAAGAGCCTGGTGGTGCTTCTTCATTGAGCCAAGATTCACAAAACCTTTTTATATCTCGGTCTCAGTCATTGAATTAGGGAGCGGAGGGAGCCTTCCAACTCAGTATCAGCTTATGCCGAATCAGATTATCGACCGCTGCGTTCTCCGACGCCTTCGACTGGGTGAAGGGTATGTCTACAGATTCTGCGTTGTGCAATACTAAAGGCTTGCGCTCTGGGATGAGTACGACTATTTTCGACGTAAAGGTATCCGACACCATCCCAATCAGCTCATGGTGGCTGAGGTTGAAGAAAGGGGTCCTCTAGCCATATGTCAGGAAATCTCCGTTCGGTGCTTTAGAGCTACGAAGAGGGTGTTCAGCCAGGAGGGACCCAACCTTACCAAAAGAAGCCGCCCTTATTACTAGAGTCTGTGCTCTCTTTCTCTCTCACACACTCTCTCGACTATTGTCGATGGTGCTCAAAGATAGTAACAGCCTCACTTGTCGACATTGCCGGTCAGATCTTGAAAGCTGCCGAAACACTCCAACAGCAACTGGACGAAAAGTCCCTACCTCAGCTATCGTTTGAAGTCACTGGCCCACGAGATTACCATGGTGCTGCAGAGTACCTAGAGATTCTCTAGGCTCGAGCTTGGCTATTCACGCAAGCCAGTCAATTTTTCACCCTCGCGTGTGGACCGACCAAGACGCTTCGAGAACTGGTCAGCACTGACCGAACCAAAATCCCGTAATGCTAGGAGCAATCAATCAACTGAAACTTGCCGAAGCAGTACCCCTGGGTGGGCCCATCACTGTGAAGATGTTGGCATCAGACCTTCAGCTCCCTACTGCGCTTTAGCAACGGATCCTGAGGTATGCCTACACCATGCACATATTCTACGAGCCGAAACCAAGGGTTCTTGCCCATACGACGCTATCTGCTGCCATTCCGTCTTTCTCTCCAAACATCCAACAAATCCTTTTGACGGCCGTGATATTAGATGGTATGATAGTGGAAGAGAGTCTTAGAGTTAGTCCAGGAGAGAGCGAGGCCAATACGCCTCCTGTCCCGGTTCATCTGGCTATCTAAAATTACAAGAACTATGGCATATAGTTCAAGAGCAGCCAGACGGTACGGCCAAGTTCAGCACTGCTGTGCGAATCGCTGGGCAGGCCATCATGGGTCCAAAATACACGCTATACATCTGAGGCTTTGGCCGGGGAGGCCTGGGCAAGGCCGTCGTTGTTGACCTTGGCAGCAGTTGCGGCCACATCAGTGTCCCCATTGCCCGGGCGCATCCGAACCTGGAAATGTTTGTTCAGGCCTTGGAGACCAATGCAGAGCCAGCAAAAGCGGCAATACCAGATGAACTGCGAAACAGGGTGACATTCCATACCAAAAACTTTTTCCAACCACAGGCTGCGGATTTGGTGCGGCCGTCTCCAACAGCTTACTCGTCAGCAGAGTCCTGCACGACTGGCCGGACAGAGATTACGTGAAAATCCTCGAGGACTTGATCCCTGTCATAGCCAAAGGGAATACGAAACTGTTCATCATCGACCGGGTGCTGCCAGAGAAACCCAGGGAGATGTTTTTGCATCAAGAGGCGCTGATGCAAAGCTTGGGCCTTCTTATGTGCAAGGAACGAAGCTTGGGTGAATGGAAGACTTTGTTCAAGGACGCCGATGGGAGATTGAAGATCGAGAGAGTGGACATGCTGGTCAATTCAGACCTGGGCATGTTGGAGGTTGTAATGGAATGAAGGGCAGAAGGAGGCATCAGCCCCGGCTGTGCTATGAAGAACGCAGGAGTGCCAGATCTACATGTGTTCAGAGAAGAAAGGACATATGTTTGCGGTCTTTCCTTGATCATCCTCCTCTCGTCCAATATTCTCGTCTCAAAAGTGGCACTAACGCCGAAATTCCTGCATCATGACCAGCGCCGATTTGAAGCCAACTATGAAATCTAGCCTTGGTTGAAAGATATGTTCAATGCAACCATTGCCAGAACCATACACTTCGCTCAGAGAGCTGAGCGGGAGTGCAAAGCTATCAATTCGCCCTTGATTGAATGAACGATCCGCCCGAGAACACGATAAACTGCAACATCAAACAAAGAAGAGCGACGTTCACATGTTTGGATACTTGTTGAATTGCTATTTTCACCGCTTTTTTGACCTCTTCCAGCAACCTCTCTGAGGATCTTGCCTTTTTGCCCCAGAATGGACCGCAGCAGCAACTATTTCCTCGTCCCTTCTCTTGCATCTTCATCTATTTCTCCTATCTAACACCTCTACTTCCACCCTCTCCTGTTCTTCCGCCTTCGCTTTCCCCCTCCTAATTCCCTACAGGTTTCTCCGGCGTCGGCCACGCCATTTGCGCACTTATCGACAACATCCATGTATTCTTTCCTGTCGCCCTCGGTGACTCTCCTACAAACGAGGAAGGAAACCCGGGGGAGAATTCTGACTGGCTTTCCAGAAATCGAATCTGCTCGTCTGTCAATCTGATCGAGAGCGCTTTGATGTTGGCCTGTAGATGCTCGACTTTCCGGCCGCCAACTATTGGGAACACGTTTGGTGTCTTTTGCAGGACGTAGGCGAGGGCGATGGCGCTGAGCGATTCGATCCCGTGCTCCTGAGCCACTTTCTCCAGCGCTGCCGACATCTTTTCTTGTTGAGGCGTCTGCTCGCCCGAGCTGAACATGCTGCGCAGCCCTTCACCCCGTTTCTTGCGCTCTTCGATTTCTTTCTTACTTTGGAATTTGCCGCCGGCGATCACGTCCCACGGCGCCAATGCCATCCCGAAGTGACGAGCCATGGGGATGATTTCGCGCTCAAAGTCTCGTTGCATCACGTTCCACTGACCTTGGTACACGCAGAAGGGAGTTTTGCCGTGGGCGCGAGCGTAGGTATTTGCCGCCGAGACAATCCATGCTGGCGTATCGGAGATTCCCAAGTAGAGGACTTTGCCGGATTGAACAAGGAGATGCAGGCTATCCATCACCTCTTCAATGGAAGTTGTCCAATCCTAGTCATTTTAGCATCACCGTATTCTAGGAAGGAAAAGAGGCACGAAGGAGAGGTCGAACAGAACTCAGATAAATGTTCCGAGAGACTTACCCACCAATGGACATATAGTATGTCGATGTAGTCGGTCTGGAGCTTTTCAAGGGAATCTCTGACTGAGAGGTGCAGACATTTCTTGGAGTTGCCGGCGTAGTTGACCGTCTTGCCTTTGCCGAGCTCCCAGTTTCGGTAGGGTGTGCTGTACCTAGATGGCACTGTCTCAGCAACCTGATCTTTGGGGATGGCATGGCCAAAAGTGACAGACTTGGTGGCAATGACCATCAGATCCCGGTTCTTCCTTGCCTTCATCCATTCACCAATCCACTTTTCCGATTGTTCGTCTTGATAGTTGCTCTGAAGGGGCGCAAACATTGAGCCAGTCGATCAGTCACAGTCGGCAAACACAAACTTGGGCAGTTTCAGTCTCATTGAGAAAGTGGGCGCGACGTACAGCGGTATCGATGAAGTTCCCACCGGCCTCAACGAAGGCATCTAGGAGCTTGAAGGATTGTTCTTTGCTCATGCTGCCCATGTACTAGAAGACAGCAAGATGGATGGTTAGCCGCGGAGGGAATCCAAACCATCGCCGCAAACTCACCTCACTCCAGGCGTCGCCAATGGACATAGCACCTAGACATAAGGGCGAGACTCTGACGCCGGCATTGAGAGAGAGGACTCGATACCGACCCAGCTCCGTAGGCGGTTCTGGAGCGGGAGCGAAACGATCACCCATGGTTGCCGGAGCTGCTTGTCTTGATTGTTGCGAGCGAGAGATTTTGTGATTTGGAGTTGATTGAGGAATCACAGATAAGAGGGCATTGGAGCTGTTCTTATACCACCAACCAGCGTTCTCTCCGTTCTCAGAATAACAAAGTGAGAGACAAGACACGTCCAATAAAAGGGCTTGACCATACGTGACGTCTGTGCGCCATCTTCCTCGACGTTTTGCTCCCTTGGATGCGGAGACGGAAGCTCTCCTCAAGGCAATAGTAATATGCAAGGAACTGACCTTCCTGGACTTATCTCCATGCTGCCCAAGCAGGTGTGGTGCATTAGCGAATGCTAGAGTCGTGCTCGGCTCTTGTGTGAGGCAAGGGTTGCTGGGTGGTTGTAGGGCTCTCTGCCGAGTCACTGGCGGGTGCCCATATCCTCATCCGGCACTGCGTTCTTCGCTTGACCCGTCCAGGGTCCTTCCCGAAGTCCGCTTTTTGGGTGTGGGTGTGGGTTTAGCTATTGATCTGGGTTTGCTCCATCGTCGGCCGAACGCGGTCAAATAGTCAATGGGTGGCCTCTAGTTTTGGCATCAGGGATGTGGAAACAGACCAAAATTGGTGAAACGGTGGAATTAATGGAGATAAGGCCAAGTATGTACATGCACGATGATCCCAATATCAAACTCCTGACACCGGCACTTGGATCACACAGCAGAGTCGGCAAAGGAAGACGTGCTTCCACGGACGAAAATCGTGACAATGTCTCGGCCTGAAAGGAGGAAAAAGAAAAAACACGAAACACGTCGATCGATCATGGTTCCCTTTGGATTCTTAATTTCATTTTTGCTAGCAAAGTGCAATGGTGGCCTGGCGAGCCTGATCTAACAACAGCCAGCGAAGACCTTTTCCCTCTGGGTCTCGTATGAAGAAAGCTCAGTCATCATCAAAGCACAAGCTCTCGAGTGTGGATCGAGTCCTGGGCAGCAAAACTCCGGGAAGATGCACAGATGGTCTTTCGCAATATTATTCTTCTTCATTTTCCGTGGTAGAATATCCCCATCCATTTATTTCCCGTTGATTCCCAGTCTTCTGCCGTTGGCCTCCCATAAAAGCTCGTGATTGATTTTTGTGTCATGTCCATGTCGAAAAAGTCTATTGAATTCATCATGTCCCACAGGATGTCGAAAGAGAGAGAAACCCGCAAATAACTTTTGGTTCTTTTGGTGAAAAACGAATCTCGTCAAAGGCCGGAAGATTCTGTCCTTCCAGCCCCGCGGCCCCCATACATTTCAGAGCCTTCTGATGAGTCTCATCATCCCATTGTTTCAAGGTTCGAGTTTGCGCCGTCACTCTCTTTCGTTCCAAACCGACGCCGTGGTGTGAGTCTGATGTTCGTCTGCACGTATCGTCCGTTCCCTCTGTTCACATGAGGCAGTTCGACATGCTGAGGGGTATCTGGGAATCGATCCGGAAAAAAAGCCAACGCTATCTATCAGTGTATCATGCTGTGCCCGATAATAAACAGTCGTCTCGAAAAATATGCCGTTGGCGTCGTCGTCGTCACCGAAGCAGAAAGTCCATGCTGGAGAAGCCTGCCCATTGGCTTCGAGGGCAACGCCCGGTCACTGTTCGAGAGTGCAAATGTTGAAGTAGAAAAGAGAACCCCATGTCGACAAGAGGCGGAAATGTCGATCCACCAGAAAACGCCGTTAACCGTTTACCACCAGGATGAAGGCCCTGTGGCACCCCCCGGATTGCCATATCCTCCGCCACTGCCACCACCGTATCCTCCGCCATAGGCCCCACCGCCATAAGAGGCCCCACCGCCATAGCCTGATTGTGTCAGTGTATGATTTGGGAAAATGGAACTTGGTCGGGACTCACCGCCACTGCCGCCGTAGCTGCCACCGCCGTATCCGCCGCTGTAGGAAGGAGGACCACCACCCATGCCGCCGCCCACACGACGCATATCACGAGTGGCGGAAGCACCACGGCCAGCACCACCGCGACCACGTCCGCCGCGACCACCTCCAAAACCAGAACTTTCACGAGCGATGTTCTCCAAGAAGCTTGGAACTTCCTGGTTTGCTTCCTTGAGAAGCTCAATGAGATCACGAACAATGCCACGGTTGCCGCGGTTGAAGAAAGCGGTCGACAGACCGGTGTTGCCAGCACGACCGGTACGACCAATTCGGTGAACATAGTCGTCGATATCGGTGGGCAGGTCGTAGTTGATGACATGAGTGACGTTGGGAATATCGAGACCTCCTGAAAAATGAAAGATTGTGGTTAGTAAATGTTCACAGGGATAAACGTGACAGAAACGAAATCCATGGGATCCAAATGTCGTCAGGATTGTGCGAGCTTCTGCTTCGCGGCGATGTCTCAAAGTTTCTTTGCATGGCGAGGACCATTCAGATGGGTTCTCATCCTGGCAGCTGAAGGAGCGGCATTCTGCCAGACCTGGCACCAGTGCATCTTCTTAGCTATAGCGAGCTGTGAGCCGCCACGACCTGTTGTACGAGGCCCAATTCCGGCAGCTTTATTCTTGTGAAGCTGAGTATCCAGATGGGCTAGAAACTTTTGCATTGGAACGAAGTGTGAGATCGCAGATATCACATCGATACCTCTGTTCCACAAGGGCTGCTTTCTCCGTACGCTTTTGTTTTGGCAGCAGGGACTCCAGGACCTTTGTTGGCGATGTACAGTGCTTGCATTTCCTTTCTTCTTTCCTCAGCAAGCGCGTTGATCTCCTCCGGCGTGCCGCTCGCAGGGGTTCCTGGAATGGATTTGTTGATTGAGAAATGGGTGCATAGACCATCGTAGGTGAAATTTTTGTGAACCCATGGACAGAGACTAGGCATGTTGTAATCCGTATCCCGAGATTTCATGGTCCAGAAACACATGCTGAATGTTGCTTCCATCACGCGGACAAGACAGTGCAGTCTGAAGACATCGCAAGGTAGGGGAATTGACGTCCATGCCAGAAGGCCTTTGGAAGTGATCTCGAATCCTTCTTTCAAGCTCTCCTCAACATAGTGAGGAATGCACTTGTAGCTGCTGGATCCTCTGGTCATACTGACCCATCCGCTGTTGACGCCGCGCATCTGCACAGGTTCCACTGCTAATGTACACTCTTGCTCTTTTGCCAGCTTTTTCTAACATGATAACATAGACAGCCCACGTAGCAGAGTGCATGGGTAGATCCTTGAAGGAGATTGGGGGGTTCGTCAGACTTGATGGTCACCAACAAACCGGGGGCCCAGTCGAAAGTAATAGAATCCATGAAAGACTGCAGGTCATCTTGAGGAGGAAATTCGCGGTCGAGGGTGAGGTTCTTGAGGGCTCTATCAGTCTGAGAGGAGAGCCCACGTGTACAACTTCATGTACTCTGAAGTGTCTTCTGTGTCTGGCCCATGAAGTCGGCGAAAGTGATGAGAGGTTGAGCAATGAAAGTTCCAGAAAGCCCTTTCAGGAAGATCCAAAAAGTGGTGTTCTGAGGCCAGGAATCCAGGTTGGAAGAAGATGACAATCCATGATGATTGTGTGAGACATGCCGTGTAGCTCCTGCGGCATCCAGGAATCCAATTTGGGAAGAAAGAAGGAAAGGAGGGAAGGAAAGAGAGAAGGAGGGAAAGAGAATATAAGGAAGCTGGGGATTACTCACGTGCGGCAACAGCTGTAGCAACCATGATTGGGCATCTGCCATTGCGAAAGAACTCCAGAGCTCGCTCACGCTCGCGTTGAGTGCGGTCACCGTGGATTGCAGTAGCTGGAAAGCCCTGGTTGATCAAGAAGTCGGACAAGGTATCGGCCATGCGTTTGGTCTCTACGAAGATGAGAGTGAGACCGTTGCGGTGGGTATGGAGGATGTCGAGCAAGACAGAGCGCTTGTCGTGATCTTCCACGTATTCAACCTTCTGGGTGATGTTCTCGGATGTGGAACCCACTCGACCGACTGACAAGAAGACGTAGTCCTTGAGGAAGTCCCTTGCCAACATCTGAATGTCGCGTGGGAAAGTAGCGGAGAACATGAGGGTTTGGCGGTTCTGGACTGAAGGCATATCTTCACCCTCGACAATACGGCGAATCTGCGGTTCGAAACCCATGTCGAGCATACGATCGGCCTCGTCAAGAACTAAGTACTTGATGTTCGCCAGGGAGATACGGCCTCGCTCTATGAGGTCAACGAGACGCCCTGGGGTAGCAACGAGCAAGTCACAACCTCGTTCAATAGAGCGAAGTTGAGTACCAATGTCGGCACCACCGTAAACCACACAGGGTCGAACCCATGAACGGTAGGAGAATTTTCGTGCTTCATCATAGATTTGGGAGACCAGTTCACGTGTCGGGGCCAATATCAAGGATGTTGGAAAAGCCTTGCGCTGACGGAAACCACCTCCACTTGCAGGTGTGGCAGATGGACCATTCTGAAAGGCCTGTGACAGGATGGGGAACAAGAAACCACCAGTCTTGCCAGAACCAGTCTGGGCACAAGCCATAAGGTCTCGCCCTCCCATGACGATCGGGATAGAGTACTTCTGTACAGGCGTCGGCGTAGTGTATCGTGCAAGTTTGATATTGCTTAGAAGGTGGTCATCGAGAGGAGGGTTTGTGAACGCATTGACAGGTTCCGGGACATCGTGGCCACTAGCCTCAACAGGGATGTCGTCATAGTTGGCGAAGTTGATTCCAGTGTGAGCTTTTGTCGGGTCGTTTGGAGTGCCGAACAGTTCACGCTCGAGTTTTGGGTTGGGCGGTCCCGCAATGTGTTGACCGTCTCTCCATTGGCCGTCTCCTGAACCACGAGCAGTGTTACCACCGTAACCCCCACCGTATCCGCTCCCATGACTACCGCCATGGCCCCCACCGGGAGCACCGTATGCGTTCGGGTTGAAAGGACGAGGAGTATGACCAGCACCCCAGCCGTTGGCTTGGGGACCAGGAGCGCCAGGGCCAGGTTTGAAATCAGGGGCCGCTGCCCAGCTGCCGTTGCTTTGACTGTGGTTTGTAAGTAAGAATTTGAGGGTTTTAGGTTTTTGTCTCACATACGTGTTAGTGGCCCAGGCACTTCCATTCAACCCTTGGTTTCCAGCATTGGGCGCAGGCGCAGCTGCAGGTGCAGGTGCAGCACCTGCTCCGTCCATGCCCATCACTGGAGGACCACGAGCACTCTGGCCGCGAAGATGAGGAGGGATGTACGCACGAGCGGGCATCGGGTTGCCTGGAGCGTGTTTGGATTCGTTTAGAGAGAGACCGTTCATGTTCAAAGAATCAGCCATTTTTGGGCGGATACCGAAATCTGTTTCTGAAGATAAAACGGTCAGTTGAGGCTGAAAATGACACCAATTAATAAAGGTAGTCGAAGGACGATCTTTGAGGGAAATTTCCAGAAGACCTCACACTCGGACAGCGAGTAGGAATTGCAGAGTGTGGCAAGAAACCGGACGCAGGAGCCGATGAACAGGTGGGAGACTCACGGATTGAATGGGATCAAACAGGCAACCGGCGTCTGGAATATTTTGACTGGGTGAAGAAAAGAGGTAGTTGTGATAGTCGCTGCTTGAAAGGTGAAGTGAGACTGTCGTGGCGTCTAATGAATCAATCGCTGACGATTGCTTGGTCTTTCGTGTCCGGCAGATAGAATGAGAGACACAGAACGCCTCTCCAAGTCTATCCGAAAGTGAAAACGAAAGACAGAAACAAGAAGGACTGTAGAATTGTCGGTTGTGGTTGTTGTGTAGATAGGAGGAGGTTGATGGAAATGTGGTTTGAGAAGATGAAAAAGTCTTTGAAAGCGCAGCCTAAAATTTTTAGGGAGTGGCGAGCAGGTGATCATTACATGCGCCGATCGGCCAGGCTAGAAGCAACTGGACAATCAAATAAAAGCGCAGTTTGCCAAGAGCCAGCCCATGCCCTATTGGTGCAGTACTTTGCCACCAAGGGGCAAAAGACTTGGCCAAGATTGCATCAATAGGCACTCCGTACGAGGTACATGTAATGTTGGGAAAAGGGATCCTTGCAGGCCAACTCATAATGAGACCAAGGTCCCAATCCATCTTTATGGCATCTACTCATGCCATGCTTTTATCGTCCAGCTTTTGGGACTGCGATCTGCGTCTGCGAACTACGTACAAAACGACCGCCATGATCAGAAGAAAGAGCACTGCCTTCTGCACGTATGCTTGGGTAGCTAGACCTTCAGTAGGGCCAGATACTTCCCCAATTGTGGGCAATCCCTCGGGTGGTGCCTCCGTCTCGTCGTCTGCTATAGGCAGTTTTGTCCCAGAATCATCCTCTTGATCGTCGTCATCCCCATATTCGGGATGTACGGTCGAATAGATCGGTTGTTCTGTCAAACGTGTCTTAGTCCTTCTTCACACATGTGTAGCAATCCGAGAGCAGTACCTGCCCTCAAATCCTAAAGTTCGTTATGAATACCTTCGGGTGGCACAGGCAGCTCTCCGCTCTTGACTATCTTGACAGGTTTGGCTGGACGGTCACCCGATCCCTTGGGTACGTTTTCGATCTTCTCGACAACATCGTAGCCCTCCAGCACTTCGCCAAAGACAACATGACGCCCATCAAGCCAGCTATGCTTGTATTGTTAGCCAAGAATGTCCACCGCGGAGGACGTAGCTCCGGGGGGTGGCGGGGGGGGGGGGGGGGTCTGGGGGGGGGGGGGGGGTGTGGGGGTCGATGGCCGGCGGGGGGCTCCGGGGGGGGGGGGGGGGGGGGGGTGCGTACTTTGTAACAATGGTGGTAATGAAGAACTGTGACCCGTTTGTGTCCTTTCCCGCATTGGCCATGCTCAATAGGCCCTTCTTCGTGTGCTTCAACTTGAAGTTCTCATCTTCAAACCTGTCACCATAGATCGACTTGCCGCCAGTGCCGTCGCCTTTTGTGAAGTCACCACCCTGAATCATGAACTGTTTGATGACGCGGTGGAAGGTCGATCCTTCGTAGCCGAAGCCCTTCTCGCCTGTGGCGAGTGCTCGAAAGTTCTCTGCGGTCTGGGGTGGTGAGAGAGCTGTTAGTTGGAAGCCCTCGAACAAAAGTAGCTGCATTAAAGGTATCTTACCTTTGGCACGGTCTTACCGTAGAGACCCATAACAATCCGGCCTAGCGGTTGGCCATCGTGCTCAATATCAAAGAAGATCTTGTGGGTAATCTTGGGACCTTTCGCTGCCTGCGCTGTCTGTCCCATGAACAAGAAGGCAGCGGTCAAGATGACTATCAGCGAGATAACGACCCGCTGGATATTAGCCATCTCGAACCACATTGAACAGCAAGGGTTGACTGATAGGATGACTGAGAAGGAGAAAGGAACAGACAGAAAGGTTGTAGCTGACAGATGACAGATTGGATGCTCCAAGGATGTTTCAGACAACTATTTCGATGGGGGCTTGGAAGGGCTGAGATGTGGCACCCCAAGTTTAAAGCGGCGGCAAGGCTGAATTAGGCGGTACTATCGCAACTTTTGTAGACAAATCTGTTTCAATAATAGAGCCTAGGAAGATCAAGTCGCCGGCACCCCCAACACCATAAGCGAACAGAGAGAGAGGTGCAGCAAATGGTAAGTATTGAACATCGCTTTACCTACCAGCCGTATTGACGACACATTCATCAGGTCTTCATTCTAGGGGTCAACTTCCCCGAACACCGTTTCGTATGGGTATGTAACTACATCTCACCATTTGGAAGTCTTGCGCCCGATGTCCAATGCGCCTAATCATCTCTCCAGAGGTCGCTCGAAACATTTTTCGGCATCGGCCCTGCCACTCGAGCCCGGATCATGTCGCGTTTCCACCTACACAACACCATCAAAGTCGGCGAACTCACGCAGAACCAAGTCCTCGACCTGACTGCTCACTTGGATTCCATGAAGATTGAAAACCACCTGAGACGGCAAGTGCAACAAGATATCACAAGACTGAGAGATACGGGGACATATAGAGGACGCAGACATGCTATGAATTTGCCTGTCAGGGGACAGAATACGAGGAGCCAGATCAAAACGGCTAGGAAACTTAACAAGGCGGAGCGGTATTAGGTGGCCTCTTTTTGGTTTTCATGAGTCTGTCCGACCGAAGAATACACATGGGCGAAAATGCTCACGCACCACATCGCTTTGAAGGCACCGAAGACCAGATATACCAGGGACAACATGAAAACTGTGATGTCGAACGCTTCGGGGTCTGTTTAGCTTTGAAGCTTGAATACATATGTCTTCCGGGGGGATTGAAGATTTGTTTGGTCTACGTTGGCTCTTGCGTCAGATGAGCAGAACCTAGGAAGGAATGTAAACAGCCCTGGGATATTATTGCATGGAACGTTAGATTACGGATGGAGCGAAACAAGGCGAGAGAAAAATATCTCAAAATCCTAAAAATTAAAGTATTAATTTTCTCTGAGCCTTCAGACAAACGTTAGGGAGTCTAAAAGGTCTTCTTTGGGCCTAGAATAGAGCGCTGGACCGTCTCATAAATTCGTGGTAACAGTCATGCTGTTACTATGCACTAGTAACGTCGGCGGCAGTCCACCGGCCAACACCTCCAAATCACTGATATATCCAAGGCTATCCGTCTCGCTGCGATATGTTCCTTCTACCGGTGCTGGTAGTGTGGTGAAGATGACGGCCGTATCGTCGCTATTCTGTGATATGAGTTCGTTCAAGATCAGATGCTGTGCTCGACTCGGTAAGTCGTTGAAGGACAATGGAATCGAGGCAGCCATTGGAAAGCCAGAAGCGGGCGGTTGAGGAGCAGCATGGTCATCTTTTATCCGTTGGTAGATTGATCGTCCTGCAATGGGGACATTAACTTCAGCCTTTTGTCGCCGCGGGTGCGGGCGGTCGGCGAACATGATTGAGGGACCAGCGGCTTCGTTGCTGGCCACTTTGACGAGAGGGACAGGCTCGGATGTGAAATTAGGCGAAGCTGGACAAGACTTTTGCGACGAGGCGGTAACCTCAAGACTTCCCCTCAGCGATGGTACGCCAGAGTCCGATGCGGCTCGACTGCGGCTTCGGTCGACATCCTCGTCAGCTGAACGTGGAACCTCTTCATCCAACTGCGATTCTGACTCGACCAACGCAGAGCGTCCCATCCCCAAAGCTTCCTCTTTTTGCCTCTTGCGGCAGGACTTTTTGGAGCTTGCTCGACTACTCTTTTTGGACGACGAAGATTTGGTTTTGAGTACGGACCTCAGACTTGCGGACGACTCCTGGATCTGATCTCCGTCATCTTCTGATAAGCTTGCATCGGACTCTTCCTCGTCCTCGTCCTGGGAATCGGATTCGAAATCGGAGCGCTCAGAGTCGCTTGGATGAGATGCGTGTCGGCTAAGCATGTCGTCATCTATGCGCGAAGTTCTCATAGAAAGACTCACACCAAGGCTGGACAAATTGCCAAACGACGATCTCTTTCTTGGATGAACCAGGATCCTGCGCAGACCATCCATCCGAACGAAGGCACTGTCTCTTCTGCCTGGAAGAGACGAGTTTGGCCAAGCAAAGTCGTCTGTCATGGAAAGGGCATCCATAGCACTAACATCACCAGATCTAGACTTTCCCCGGAGCTTAAGAAGTTCTTGCCACCAGAACTCATCTTCCAGGACTTTATTGACTTGATCTTGGGTCTCCTCGTCCACCTCTTGCCCGTTTACAATACATTTGTATGTTTTAACGGTACCGCAAGCCAGCCAGAATACAAGAACTTGGGCCCTGATTCGAAGATTTGCCAAGAGTGAAGTGACTCGAGCTCTTTCCTCTTCCACATCAGTCTCATATTCAACAAAGACTGCGACTCGGAGGTTATAAGATCGCTTCCACGACGGTACAGTGTTGAGAATGCACCCAAGCTGTAGGATGAGGGTATATGTGTCGAAGTTGGTGGTTGTGACATTCTGGGGTTGACCATCCGTTTCAGATGTGAGCTCGGCGGACATTTGGATAGGCCAGAGATCTATATATTTCTTTGTGACACTTGCTTTGGCCTTAGGAAGCTCCAGATCGGCAAAACCTATTGCAACTGCAACATTGGTCCGCAGTTTGAGGATCATATCTTCCAATACCATAACGTAGCTCTGGATGTCCGTCCGTTTTTCGACATAGCACACGTCGGTAGGTAATGCGCCTCGCACTTGGCTCATACTGGTACGACGCCGTTTGATTGATCCGGCTTTTCGTTCTGGAGGCGGGCTGGGCACGTCGACCAGCGGTTGCTCTGATCTGAACTGTTGCAAGTTGTAGAAGCCGAGGACAACAATGTTCGGGCGCATGCCCCCCAACCCAGCGGAGAGGAAGACATTTCTGGCTCCCCATTCAATGGAAGGTGAAATTGCCACATTCACAAAAGCCTTGATTTTGGAGATGTCGATGAACTTGTTCCATGCTGCTTGCTGACGCCGTGCTTCAGGTACAGAGGCGCCAAAATTTTGCGTGACAATGACGTGGCCAATGATGAACAAGGCACCTTTCTTGAGCGAGTTGCAGAAGTGAATGAGTTTGTAACTCCTTCTAGGGTCATTAACAAAGAGAAGGATTTGCGGCCGCCAAAATTTGACATGCTCAGTCTTGAGTCTCAGGAGATACTTTCGAACTTGGTGATAAATGAGTACCTCTGAAATCGAGCCCCAGGGTTTTGGCGGAGTGGTGTAGTGAATCATCATGATAAGAATGAGGAGAAGGCAAACCGAACCAGACGCCGAAACACCATCGACAAAGAACATGCTGCCGACGCTGAGGAGTGCCCCAGAGGCCGCCGTCCACCAGTTGAAGTACGAGAATGAAGGCCGAAAGTTCGGGGCAGAACCGATCTTCAAAAGGAAGGTGGCTACGTTCAGCGCAACAAAGGTCCTGCAAAAGCTATCAGTGCCATTCCGCAAACAGTCTGCAGCAACACTCACATTAGATAAGTCATTGTTATTAGCGAAGCAATCTGATTTATATCGAGAAGAAGCACTAGTTGAGTGACAGCGAAAGTGCAGAGGATGGCATAAATGGGCTCGTCCTTTTTCTTTGTCCCCTGTCCAAATATTGAGAGACCTGGAACCACCCTGTCTCTCGCAATAGCTTGCAGTTGCTTGGCTGGTCCAATAATACCCATCAAAACGGAGAAGAACGTCGATGCCAACTCTCCAGCTAGAATCAATATCCCCGATATGCTGGCATCCTGGACGACATTGACGTTTCTGTAGAAGGATTCCCTGGTAATGCTTGCAGCCATAGCTAGAATCACTAGCGTGTATGCGACGAAGGTCAAAGCCAGTCCGCCAAGTGTACCCCGGGGAATGGACACGCTAGGATTCTTCAGGTCGCCTGACATGCTCGCACCCGCGAGGATGCCCCCGGTTGCCGGAAACAAAATACCAAAAAGATCTTGATAGTTCTCTTTGCCCCTTAGTTCGCTGCCAGCAGCTCCTCGGGTGAAGTGAGGTAGCAGATTCTGCTTCAAAGTGTCAAGACGAAGTCCTGTGAATTGGAGAAACTGCTTCGTGGTCTGAAAGGGTGATCGAATAATGGCTGAAAATGGGACGCTAAATGTTGCCAGAAGCAGGATCAAAAGGAGGCCATTGCTTGCACGCGCAAAAATGGCACTTCCAGCCATACAAATAGTGACACATAGGACCACGACCAAGGTGCTCCAGAGGTACTCCCACCACTGACCTTCAGGGATAGCATTGGCCCAGTTTCCAGACTCAGCACCGAAGTTGTAAGCCAGGCAGTCGACCAGAGCAACTGCATTCATGCCAGTGTTGAAAACGAAGCCGAGATACGAGACCAACCCGATAGCTCCACCGAATTCGGGACCCAATGATCTAGAGATCAAGTAGTAAGCTCCACCTCCTCTGACCGTGCCGTTAGAAGCCACGGCCGAAAGAGACATAGTGGTGACCAGGTTGATGGCGTAGGCTGCTACCAACATGGCAAGCATGCCTATTACACCGCTTTGGCCAAGTATAAACCCGAAGCGGATAAACATAAGGATACTCAAGACATTCAGACTCGTAGGGACAAAAACCCCTGAGAATGTGCCAAGTTTTTCTGAGCCTCCAACCAGGCGTGGAGGCGTGCCATTCTTGTGCACGACCGATTTTTCAACCTTGCCCGGTGCCGCGCTGACATACGATGGTAATGAATTTTCTTGAGCACTCTGATTTACGGTTGTCGGCTCTGCCGGCTGAGGGACTTCCGGTGAATCTTGAGGGCCATCAAAAGTCCCATAGGCTATTGAAGAGGTCGATTTGTCTAACGGATCAAGTGGTGGAACAGACGCAGAAGACTGGGCGGTAGCAGATCTTGAAAGATTTTGGACCGAGCCATCGTGGGCTGACGCAGGACGGTGTTCTTCTGGAGTGCTTGGGAATGATGATCGCCGCAGCAGTTGAGCAGCCTCATCAGTAGCTGTTCGTGTCAAGAAGGTGGGACCGCGTCGGGTTACAGAACCTCGCCCTAATCCAAATTCCGGCCAGCCTTTTTTTCCTCCTGTGCTGGCCATGATTATTCAAAGTTGCCTCTGGATGTCGATCCATAATCAACGCATCTTCCCGCCCAGGCTGATGGGAGCAGGCGATCGAAGTAGTGACCTTGAGAGGGAGTGAACTGAAGATCGTCAGATGTCTGCCGAAACCTCTATGATTTCCATCAAACACCAACCACAGGGTAGAGAGCCTCAGTGAGTTGTGTTTCTTTGCCTTGTTACTTGCGTGGACTTGGTATCACCTAGACTGAAACTTGCTTACTAAATTAATCGAGCTTGACAGGAAGGAAAGAGAGGTGCGGGAATCAAGTATTATATAGTGGAATACTCGGTAGGAGAGCGTTGGTTCGAGCGTGGCACAAAGACATTAGGCAAAAGAACAAGAGGAGATACCAGAGACGAAGGGGAACATTTGTGCCTATGGATGAAGGACCTCGCAAGGGATTTTCCACGTACGAGTGAAGCTTCGCTAGCGGACAAGGTGGGGAGTCACATGTGAAGCATCAGTGGCGTACTTGTACGGGAATGATATGTGCAGAGAATTTCCCCCACCATGCTCGTGGGTTAGGCGGTATAGCAAGTACTGGGTAGTTAAAACAGTCTTGAGCGGTCAACGCGGATTATTGGTCCAGCGCCTACTCCCGGGCCCTCACCGCAGAAGCAACCATGCCGAGGCCTACAAAGTGCCTGCTCCATACAGCTATTTGTGCCAAGTCCAAGCCAAAGGGAACTCGCCGCTGCATCATGCTGGGCAAAACAGCCAAAACCATTCCCAAGATTTCTTTTGCCACGGGCGCACCACGCAAGCACAGGACTTGTTCCTTGGTCATTCGTACCGATCACATGCTATCTCTGCTATCTTGTTTTTGGACAACTGCGTCTCGCCGTTTCATCCTATGTATGTCGTCGGGTCTGCCCCTTCATGCATAGCACTCCCCCGAACTCAGGAACATCTCAATGTCGTCAACAGCATCCCGAATCCGTCCTGTGGACATACGACCAAGTAGTCCCACGGGAAGCAGTCCGCACTCCCGAAATGCATCGATAGCACGGTTATGCTCCCCTGTGCCCTCGCAGCGCCTTAGTACACCTCCTGTGCAGCAAGTCCCGACGCCCCAGCAGATTGCAGCTGACAACAATGATTCCACTCTGCCCAAACTTGATCAGTCAGGGTCACTGCCGGGTCCAGGTCGATCTGCACTATCTACAGCTCTGGCTGATACAATGAACCGAACTCCTCCTCGAATTCGTACACCCCCAGTTCCTGCAAACGACTCTTCACCGAGACAATCATTATTGATCGCCACCGGAGGCGTGGGGGCTCACGACAGATTACCGAGAAGCAATTATGGCTCTTTCAACCCTCGCGAGGTGGCAGGAAGTCCAGCACCAACAGAGGACCCGGAAGTGGTGAAAAGACATTTGGTGCAGCCAGACCAAGGCTCGTCGAGAGGGAGAACGCTTCGCTTAGATTTGAACGAGCCGGGACCCGGTTTGGACTCGGACGAATTTTCCAGCCTCCGGTTACAAGGTGGGGATATAACCCGTGCCGTCTATCGGTGGGCAGAAGAGCAGGAAGGAAATCAGCCAGGCAAGGCTCAAAGGAGCAAAAGTTTTTCTATGCCGAGACCAGAGCCTGAAAGTGACACCTTGGACATACAAAACATCCGAGTGCCAGGTGGATTTCGCAGAAACTTTTTGCGTAGAGCCGCTGAGAGTCCCGCCCCTACCGGTCGAGCCTGGAAAAGCTATTCTGCAGCAGAAGGACAGGACGGAATGCCCTCTGGAAGCGATGTTCAACCTCGCCTTTTTACCAACAATTTTCTAGAGTTCCTTACGCTCTACGGACACTTTGCCGGTGAAGACCTAGAGGAGGATGACGAGGTTCTTGAACCAGACGAATATTTCTCAGCCGACGCCTACGACGAGGCGAGCGACCGAGAACCTCTGGAGGACAGTGCCCTACTTACACCAGGCGGACTCCGAAGGAGACGACACAAGGAGCGCGGGCCGACTGGAACGGGAAGCAGTTTCAATGCAGCCTTATTGCTCTTGAAATCTTTCGTTGGTACGGGAGTCCTCTTCTTGCCACGAGCTTTTTTAAATGGCGGCATGCTCTTCTCATCCCTTGTCTTACTCGGTGTGGCTCTCCTTAGCTACTATTGCTTTATCTTGCTCATCAGCACACGGAATAAGGTCGAGGCTTCATTTGGTGATATTGGTGGCATTCTCTACGGGAAGTGGATGAGAGCAATGATCCTGTTCTCCATCGTTCTCAGCCAGATTGGCTTTGTTTCGGCCTACACTGTCTTCACATCGGAGAATCTACAGGCATTTGTTCTGGCGGTTTCCAAGTGCAGAACTTTTATCGACATCAAGTTCATGGTCCTGATGCAACTTGTCATATTTTTGCCACTGAGCTTGATCAGGGATATCGGAAAACTCGGATTCACAGCTCTTATCGCTGACGCCTTCATCCTCGTTGGCCTCATTTACCTGTACTACTACGACATCGCCACTATCGTTGAAAACAGAGGTCCTTCAGATATCACCTTGTTCAGCCCTTCAACCTGGACGCTTTTCATCGGCACGGCTATCTTCACCTTTGAGGGCGTGGGGTTGATCATCCCAATCCAAGAATCAATGAAGAGACCGAAAGATTTTCCCGGCGTCCTGGCTACTGTCATGGTCATCATCACGATTCTGTTCTCCTCGATCGGCGCTCTCTCCTATGCCGCGTATGGATCGAAAACCAAAACCGTCGTCATCCTCAATCTCCCTCAGGACAGCAAGATAGTTAACTCTGTGCAGTTCCTGTACTCCCTGGCTATTCTCCTCAGCACCCCGCTCCAACTATTCCCTGCCATCCGTATCATGGAAAACGAACTATTCAGTCGCTCTGGCAAATACAATCCTTATATCAAGTGGCAGAAGAATGTATTTCGCTTCTTCCTCGTTTGTGTGTGTGCGCTTATTGCATGGGGTGGTGCCGGCGACTTGGACAAGTTTGTCGCCCTGGTTGGTAGCTTCGCATGCATACCATTGGTATACTGCTACCCTCCTTTGTTGCACCTTAGGGCTGTGGCAAAGACCAATCTGCAGAGATGGTTGGATTATTTGATGTTTGCCTTTGGATTGGCAAGTTGTATGTATACAACCGTCTTAACAATTCAGCAGTGGGCGGGGAGCAGTGGTGGCAAATCCCCCAGGTATTGTGACTCTTGAAGTGTTGATGGAGGTCGAAGCTCGTCCAAGGATTGGGAGTCGCCATATGGTTCGGGCATGAGTGAAGGGCAAGAGTGTGTTCAATCTGAGCAGAAGGCTGTAGATGGAACGATGGAAGGCAACGTGGTTAGACATTGCGAGCCCAACGTTCTTTGGCTCTCAATAAGAAACCCTGAGCTCGACTCCCAGATATCTGGGCATGATTCTGCGATGCCCTGGCTGTTCATGGCCATTCAGACCCTCATCTGACCGGCTACGTGAGTCCCGTCTTCGACATTGTCAAAATGTTGAGAATACCCTTCGGGCAGGTGCGGCTTGCAATCAACAAAATGCAGGCCTCCACAGGAAAGCCAGGAAATCACCCTGGCTCGTCTCAGTATGTAGTCAACTAGTAGTCAACTAGATGGGCTGGCTACCAGTACCTATCATCCTCAAACCCAATCATCATCAGTTTGTTGCTATACCCAGATCATCGCACCTGAGATAACGAGACAGAACGCACTGCAAGATGCCCACCCAAATCTCGCCCAATTCCCTCGCTCTCTCCACGTATTGTTCCCAGTACTTAACCAGTATGTCCAGATTGGTCTTTCCCCCCCCCCCCCCCCCCCCCTGTACACGGCAACCACGACCTTTCTGGTGTTGTTTACTGACCTACGCGAAAAGCTTCAAAGTCTTCCGTCGTACGTGAGTGCTACACTCACGCCGCAGGCTGGCTCAACGATTATTAGCTCGTCATCCAGTAAGCGTCAATTCACACAGCAGCTTCTGCATCCTCGAGCGCGAGACAGGGCACATTCGGGTCACGTTCTTGCGTGACAAGAGCTCGAACACTCGTTTGCATACGCGGACTACTTCAAGGGGTGTTGCGATCGAAGTGAGGCCAGGTATAATGATGTGCTCTACAACCTGTGACAACTGGTACAGATTCCGCCTCCTTTGTTCCACGGCTAATATCTGGACGTCGGAGCCCCAGACCACGCGTGCCATAACCTGTACAATGCCCGCTAGGAGGCCGCCGCCGCCTACAGAGCAGATGATTGCGTCGGACGGTTCGCCGTTGGGCATTTGGTGGTGGATCTGTTTGATCATGGTTAAAGGACCTTCCCGGATGTTTTCGTTGTTGAACGGTGGAATATAGACAGCGATTTCGCCTCTCGTTTCGGCTAAAGGCATAACCACTTCCCTGACCTAGCCATCTGCCTCGAAAAGGGCCGCGTCGTGGACAATGACTTCGCTAGCGCCGTTGAGCTTTACCTTCTCGGCGATGGAGTTTTCTGTGCTTTTGCGAATAACCACTGTCGACGGATAACCGAGCGCGCAAGTTGCAGAGACAGCGCGAGGCCTGCATTGCCACCAGAAGGCGCAAAGAAATGCGGAGAACATGTGGTGGCAACCGCTTTGTGGTATGCTTCCTCCGACAAAAGGGCTTGCCAATGCCTCGTGACTTGAATGATGCCGATGGTTGGAGATTCTCAAATTCCAGGAAGATCCGGCTGTAGATTTTAGTATGGAGACAATCGGCGTGGGAGACAAAGTATCTTGTACCAGCCAGCAGCACGTGAAAGAGTTGGGGATTCACGAAGGTGGTTTCTCCGATCCATGGCTTCGTGCTGTTTAGGTTGCACAAGGAACCCATCATTGCAGTTTGGAAGGTCGAATGATGTGAAGCAGGTATCCAAGAAACGCCATATAAGCGCTGTGGCTGTCAAAATTCCGAAAATACAAGGGTATCTTGGACAGATTGATAAAACACTGACGAAACACATCTCGAATCCTTTTCGTAGGATTGACGGCGCTAATGCAGGTACACGATCAAATTTAGTTATGAACCCGCGCCATTGTCCGACGGGACTTCAGGCGAAGGAGCATTGATAACCCGGATTATGAGATTTGGTTCGAATCTTTTCAAGCTTTCCGCGTTATCAATATAAATTGCCAAGATTATCCGCTCATAAAAGGCTCGTTCTCTTGATGCGCCACCGATGTGAGCCCTGGTTGAATGAAGTTAAGAAGGGTCCAATTCTGAGAGACATGGGAAGACAAGAATTGGTCTGGGCTCTCATGATCGAATCGGACAATAAGCAAGCTCATCACTGTACTTGATCCGGTGGCTCCCAACGTCGCTTTCAATGAGATGACAATAGCAAAGGAAAGACGACTTCAGCCGACACCTTTGCATTAGCTTCTAGAGCCGGAGGACCATAGGCAAAATCTGCACCAAACAGAGCATCATCGAACGTCCTTCTTGATTCGTGGACTTCCATCAAATCTAGGGCGGCTTTCATTCTTTCAGGCATAAAAGGCTGTAGCAGAATGGCCATGATTCGGACAGATTCTGCACTCGTGAAGAGGACATATTTTGCCATACGGCTTGTTTCGGGATCTCCACTCTTAATAATTTTCCAGACTCCAGTGTTATGAAAGAACTTGTTTGTCTGTAAATTGGTCAGCTGTGCAACTTCAACAAATGCTCAACACTTCATACCTCTCCGATCAGCTCACAAATTGACTGGACAGCCTTTCGCGGGTCTGGTTCTTTCATGTGGTTGTCTGCAATTTCTCTTACAGAGCATAATTTGGAATAATGAGCTCTGAGACTCTCACGGATAGCTTTCAGCTCCGGGTTACCGGCATTCCATTGATCTTGAGTAATGAATTTCGAAAAACTATCGTCTTCATTGGCCAACTCGACCGCTTCGCGAACATCGAAATATTTGCTCTTGAAAACACGATGGATCAGATTTCCGAGGCCACCTCTCAGCAGGTGGTTATACGTTTCTTCAATGAAGGAGTTGTCGTATGTAGCATCGTCAACAATGCCCCCATTATGTGCCATATAGAACCGAATGCAATCCACCCCGAATCGGTCCATAGCATAGAATGGATTGACTCCATTTCCGGCTGATTTTGACATTTTCTCATTGTTCATCGTCCAGTGAGCATGGGTCAGAATTCGTTCGGTCACAGGAAGCTTCAGAGCCATGAGAAAAGCAGGCCAGTAAATGGTGTGAAAGCGAATAATGTCTTTACCGATGACTTGGCAATTCGGAGGCCAGACCATGTTGGGATCATTTCTGTTGACGAAAGGATACCCGGTCATCGTCAGATAATTGAATAAGGCATCGAGCCAGACGTAGATAGTCTGGCTGTCATCACCTGGAACCCGAATGCCCCATGTCAACCGTGATGAAGGTCTAGAAATAGAGAGATCCTTGAGCCCACTTCGAATCTCGTCAATTATGAAGGCCATGCGTTGCTTTGGCACAACGGCACCCGTCTGTTCCCCGTAGTGCTTCAGCAGCGGAGCCTGAAAGGCGGACAACCTGAAATGATAATTCGTTTCCGAAGTCCATTCCACATCTTTCCCAGTCTCGATAGACACGATCTTCGTTAGACCTGTCGACGGATCGAGAACTTTGTGGACTTGGGTCGAGGGATAGAAGGTCTCGTCGCTGACCGAGTACCACCCCTCGTGTTTGGCTTCGTAGATGTATCCGCTGTGATTTAACTCTTGCCAGACATATCGGACAACCTCCTTATGGTCTTCGTCGGTGGTACGGATGAAACGGTCATAGTCAATATGGGCAGCGTCACACAAGGCCTTGAACTGCTCAGCGTGGTGATCGCAGAACAATTTTATATCGGTATTCGCTTTTTGAGCAGCTTTTTGCACTTTCATTCCATGTTCGTCGGTCCCTGTAAGTAGAGTCGCCCTCTCATCGCCGCGAAGCTTTGCCCATCGCTTGAGGACATCCGCGAGGACTAATGTATAGAGGTGGCCAACATGGGGTGCTGCAGCATCCATGGTCAGTCAGTCACGAGAGAGAATGGGGGATGAGCACACATGCCTGAGTTGACATAGAAGATGGGAGTTGTCACGTAGTAAGGCTTTCTCACAGCGGCCTTTGGAGGTCGTTCTGGCTCAATCGCTGTTGCCAGGCCGCGTCGCTGGGAATTTCCACGAGGAAGGATTGGTCGCGAAGGACGGCATCGTGCCGAAGCTCGACGCTGGAGGAAGAAACCACGAGCATGACGCTCGAGAGTGCGCATGCTAGAAGGGGGAGACTTCAAGAACTGCAAGAGCGCACGAGAGTAGAGTTAACATACTCATTTATTCCAATTATTTCCAGCACTACCTTAGTACGTACAGCAGGTTTCTCCGCATGGGTTTGGGTTCTCCGATTTGCGGCGAGGCTACGAGGCTGAGCTCGTGAGGTGGCAAGAACCCCTCTAGTTACAAGACCAAGCACACATTGCCGCTCGCTTGAAAATTCAACCCAATATCTAGCCCCAGAAACGTACGCTCCTCTACGTTACCATAGCAGACCAGAATTGCCCGCGCAAAGACCGCTGGGGGATCCCCAAAACGCGCCTGTGCAGTCGCTTTGGAATACTTGCTAACCCATTCTGTTACCATAGTTCATGTGCATGTTCGCAACTCGCTCAAGCTTCGTCGTTCCTGCAATAGTACGCGTCTACTTGTAATGGAGGGAAGATAGCAACAGCTGATTTCGTCCTGATACTTCTCGAGCTCCGCGCATAGATTCAAGAAGTCGTTCGGGGTTTCATGCTCGCCTTAACTCGTTCCAAGAGCTCAGCTCTAGTCATTCTGGTGTTGGGCGCTAGATTCCTCTATAATCTGCGTCAATTTTGCATGCTTAGATTCCGCACCTGAGCGGCGGGAGAACACGAGACACAACCGCAGACTCACCAGCTTCAGCCACCGCTTCAATTCTGTTTCCGTCCAGTATTCCGGATCTGTAGACATTAGCTTCGTGTTTGCTGCGGTGTCCAGAGCCACCGAGGACATTGTTGGGTATCAGGATAAATCGTACCGCCGGTGGGATCACTCTCAGCAGGGAACATATCCCCTCCCAACATATTCCACAGCGACGCGATAGTCACCAAACCCGCAAAACCTAATAAGAGAGAGAAAAAGTCAGGTGCCATGCTCAGGTTTGGACTTTATCGGGTGCCCTATTCGTTTAGAGATTGCAAAGCGCCAACGAAAAATCGATAGCGGTGCCGTCAAGTATGTGGGTGCTCATCCGAGGATACAGAATACACAAAGATCGTCCGAGACAAAAGTCCAGAAAGTAGATTCGAGAAAGACAAACCAAAGAGAAGATTCTAGTGGCCATGTCAGCTTGAGCAATCTGGTGCCTCTGGGGCTGAAGTGATGAAATAAAGTATAGAGCCAGTGAGCTATGGACAGGCTCAGGATAAGAAGAGGCCACATACACGAGATTGCATCGCCTTATCTAACGGCGTAGGCATTTTAGATGCCTTCCTTGAGGTGGTGCAGCCGGTGCCGAAAAGGAGGCGTATGCTTCGTGCAACGGAAGTTTGTTCAGGCGCGATATTGAGGATATAGGCTTCAGAGTTTTACTGAAAAGAGATATCCACGAGTCGTTGGAAGCGCATGTGCATAGCAGAGAAAAGCAAAGCAGGAAGACTCGAGAGAACAGATTGAACGGATGAGGAACGAATGTATGTAATGGACAGTGCCTTGCGAGGCGGAGAAATGGAAGCAGCCAAGGAGGTAGTAGAAGTCTCGTGATTGGCCAGACACAGAAAAGGGGACACTGTCACCAACTTCTTCCAAATCCTACATTATCTACCATTCCATGCGGTCGTCGCAAACGAGTTTGACATCGAATCTCTCATTCCATTCCATACCTTCCTCCCCCCAAGTTGAGCCCTGAGATGATACGGCGCAGCTCTGTGATCATGCCTGCTGGTCCACTGGCGAAGACGATCTCAGGTCCCTGGGTGGTCGTATCCACGAAATCGCTGACGAGAAGGCCAAAGTCAGGACGGTTTGGGTCTGACGCCGAGCCAACAGAGGTGCTTGTATGCATCGAGAAGCATACATTGCAAATCTTAGTGCCCCTTTCCTTGTTAAACTCGTCCGCTCTCGTCGATTCTAGTGTAGAGAACTCCTCAACAATGTCGGCCGCCGATCGATCTTCCGAGAAACTGCCCAGACTGAAGTCATATCCACAGAGCTCCAGCACATGCCCCCATGTAATGGAGACGACGATCTGTAGATGGTGGAAGGCTGCAGCTCGATGTAGTTGGTCAAGCTCCTCCTCGATCCAAGAGATGTGCTCCCCCCGAATGACTCAAATCAACTCGACTTTCCGATCTGGGACAGGCGACGGATTCAATAGACTTAGCAGCACGGGAAGAACAAATGTCACCCGTGTCCCGCCAGCGATGCAGAGTACATTAGCGTCTGAAGGCAACTGGTTCACGATCGATTGGCCATTTGGTTCTGTCAGGATGGCTGGAGTTGTCGAGGGAGGGCCGTCGCGTATTATCGCAATATCCGGAATAGTGACACACTTCTCATGGCCCAAGTCTGCGAGAATCCTCATATCTCTCATCCTCGCCCGCACGAAATACGAGTGCACCGACCCACTTCCATAGTCCCTTGGAAGGCTTAATGGAGTGAACGGATGCGATTGCCAAATGGTGGTCTCCGGCAAGCAGAGGTAGAGATGCTGTCCAATATTCCATCTCTTCTTTGGATGAATGAAATCCAAGCGGATAACATCTCCATTGAGAGCATCACGAAAGCGGGTGATGGTGGCAGTTGCTGGACCGGCACTCTTCCAACAAGACATGCATCACAATCGATGAAACAAATGGCTAACGATGGGATCAGATAGCAATCAAGCCTCTACAAGTGACCCCAGCAGGCTCCGATGTAGAGCATGGCCATCACATAATGACACTTTCAGAAGAATTCATACCTTGTCCTGCGAATTGCCCTCGGTATGCTGAGTACCACCAAAAATCGCAAGGAAACTCATTGCGAGAACGTCCTAAATGATTTATATGTGTTGAACCCACTTCAATCCAACATTCTGGTGAAGTTGATACATTCTCGATTAACCCACACACCAGCTGATTGCGTGCATTGTTGCCTGTATGAAAATTATGTATCTTAGCCACCGATGCAAGAAACTGAAGTGTTGATGGGGCACACCAGTGATTGCTGAGAGGGGCGATTTCCGAGTTGAGAGCATGACTGATAAAGGAGTCAGCGCGATGGCAAAGACACCGCTTCGGCTCAGCCAGAGAGCAAAACTCGTGCGATTGCTGTAACCTGCGGGTCTTTCCTCCTCAGATGCCATGCAACCAGAAAATTCGAAGCCCGCAAATGAAAAGATGACAAGATAGGCGACTAATGCCAACAAGATCAACATCTGATATCGGCTGGTCCCTCCAAAGATGGGTCGGAAGGCCTCCGGGAGGAGATATCGACGGGTGTATGATGCGATCCAGTGCTTGAGGCGGTGGGTGGCACTGGTTGGGCTTGAAGTCTGGCTCTCTGTGCTCGGGGGGAGACGTCGAATCGATCTGACTGACACAAAGAAACATCTTCCAAACCCCCAAATACAGAGCACGCCTCCAACTGTAACCCACAAGATCCCGCGATGCAGGGTTCCCAGTGAATGTGATCGGTACACGAGCTCGAGGCACGCACAAGAGCCCAGGTGCTCGGCGCAAGGGACTGCCCGATCTGCGTAAACCCAGGGAGGCTCGAGATATTTCATCTCAGTCTTGTTCTTCATGTAACTAGGAGACAGCGTATGGGCATGTGAAGCCGCATTGCTGAGACAATTCCATTAGCCAGTACTGAAGCTGATATACATGTAGCGAAACCGCTGGGATCACTGGCGGGTGTAATATAATTCTGGGAGGTCCTCACTGTGACATTCCCTATTTGTTGAATATGTAGGTCTTCTCTGTTTGGTTCTTTTTCTGGTCGAGGCTTCGAATTTGTATTACCGATATTACCCCCAGCTGGTGCGAGTGATCGGTACAGCTGATGCCTCTGTGGACTGTCGTACGGGGACGCTACTGACTGTTGGCGTTTTCGAGTTGGACTGTCGAAGTCGAGGCACATTCTCTTAAACAGTGAGAATAGGTAATAGACCTTAGCCCGACGTAGTGGTTTTGCGTAGGTATACCCTGGACCGCGAGCAATTTTCTCTGAAACCGGATTTTTTTGCCAGTGCCCAACCATGCTGTAGATTGTTAGCAACCCGACCATCGTCCACTCTTGCCGCTGGTGGCTTGGCCAATTATTAGGGCCAACCGGCTGACTTTGTTCCTCGGAGGCCAAAATATAGTTTGAGGTCATGGATTGAAGATGAGGCAAGCCATCGAGCTGCAAAATCCAGCTTACAAGGAAATATTCAGTCCGTTGGTGGTGGGCAAATACGGGAATTCTTATTGAGGGACCTCGAGTACTAGAGATCGACTTCTTTTGGGCAAATCTATGAATAGGACGGACGTATCAAGGAAGGGATTTTCATCTGGATCCGTTAGTGCTGAACTTCCGCCTGGCAAGATATTCGTAGGTTGGCAAACTAGCATTGAGCTCTCGCAGAGTCGGGTTGGAATATTCAACACAAACGCCGCGACTCGCGTCCCGAGGTGGGATAACGCATTTGCAATATTGATCTTTCGACACTTGAGAATCTAGTCACAGGGAGTGCGTTCGACTTGCAGGTATTATGTAGAAATACCTCATGGTCCGGGGACGACAGGGTCTGTATAAAGGTGGTACATAGCTGCGTCTCTGGGAAGCTGAAGCTAGACTTAGGTGGCTAATATTCAGCTCGCCAGGCTGACGTACGCAGGGACCTTTCGAGGCTTCGTCCTCGGTACACACCGAGTACATCCTACGTCGTTTCGAACACAATAGTTCTGCATTCGTCCTGAATGGGTATCATATTGCTTCTAACCATCTCGTCATGTGTATCGTGACATACAAAGCATCTTACAAGTATATACAAGATAATCGAAGGAACGAATCCCCCAATGGCTGGGGAGGATCCAGTTTTCTCTCTTTTGAAATCTTGCCGTATCAATCTGGGCCAGCAACCACGCCATCGCTTCGGACGCAAAATTCAACAATCAATTTCTGTAAGTCTGCCAGTTTGTAAGGTTTCGTCATGAATCCTTCCATTCCCGTCTTTGTCGCCCGGTCGATGGCCTCGTCTGTGACATCAGCGCTGACAGCCAGGACAATGGGTGGCGTCATGCGGCCACAGTCGGCTCCATTGTCGTCTTGAGGATGTTGGAACATCTCCAATATATGCTCGGTTGCCTCATAACCATCCATTTCGGGCATCCAGAGGTCCATCAAGACGACGTCTACCCTTTTTCCGGCTCGTTTCCCGTTTAATTTGCCGCAACTTCTTCCCCTATTGTGGATTTCCCGCATGATTCTGACTGCTTCCTTCCCATCGAAAGCCTCGTGCACGTCCTTGTATCCCAGCTTTCCGAGCATGCTTACGAGTAATTTTCGGTTGATTTTGTTATCTTCCGCAACCAAGAAGGTAAGAGGATGCTTCTGCGCTAGTTGTCGATCGTACGTATCCTTCTTCAGCGGGGTTGTCCGAGCCGGAGTATGCGGTCCACGAGTGCAATGCTCTCCCATAGATGGCATGGATATCTTCGATGGTCTCGGATGCTTGTGGCCGTTTGGTGATACCTCTGGAGGTGCTAACGTGGCAGTCGGCTGGGACCCGCTTTTCGAAATCTCCGGGGTTCTACTATGAGGAGTACCAGAACGACTTGTCGCACTATCGTTAGGTTCAAAAGGCACCTTGATCTCGAATTCAGAACCCTTGTTTGGGCCAGAAACATCTGAAGCTACGAGGATGATATCCCCCCCAAGACGACGCGCCAGTCCTTTGGCAACCAGAAGACCGAGACCGAGACCTTCCTTTGACCGGGTCAACGAGTCATCCTCCCGAGAGAATGGTTTGAACAACTCGGGCTGAAAATCTTCCGGGATCCCATCACCAGTGTCTTTGCAGTTGATGACCAGAAATCTTTGGCTCTTTGAGAGGCGGGCATTTAAAGTAATGCTGCCCTCTTCTGTGAACTTGATGGCGTTCAGCAACACAGCTGACACCAATTTGGTCAGGTCTCGTTCATCTGCAAAAAGAGTCTCGGGGACATTATCAGCCACCGACCATTCAATGATCTTCTGGGAAATGTGCCCATTCGATGAGCGTGATCTGACCACAATTCTCTCACCCAAGTCGGTGGGTTCCCCAATGGCGGAATCAGGTCTACCTCCGACACGTAGAGACTCGTAGATCACCATGGGTATCAGCTCTCGAATCCGGCAGTGTTTCAATCCTGGGGTTGGGAACGCGTCACTTTCTGTTGGAGACAGCTTGGAAGGATTTAGATTGCCAGGTGTGACACAATCTTGCATTGGAGTGACGATCGTGGGAACGCGGTCGTCAGATGGGTTCGTTTGCAGTGATGAGGCTTGCGGAGCTAGAATCTTGCTTGTGTTGCTCTTGGGAGAGACATTGACGCGAGTCGATGGTCCAACCTGTCGCATCTTAGTGGCGTTACCAAAGTTCCAGGTTGTTGGACTACTTCGGCGGCGCTTGTATGAGTTGAAATGAATATCACTCCCTTCAATCAATCTGGCAGGTTTGTGATCGAAGTAGCCAGTGGACGTTGTTGCTGGTGATTCGTTCTCATTTGAGGGTGTGTCAGGGATTTGCATGTTCATGTCGTAGGCATGGACGACGTTATCGGCAGCTTCGACAGCCCTTTTGGCGCTGTCTTGGATGATCTCGATGTTGTCTCTGAGGCTGCGAAAAACCAGGCGAAGAGAGGCATCTGAGACAGCCTCAATCTGTTCTTGTACCGTCGCATGCATGACATCCAGCATTCCTACCACACCCTGCATTGGTGTTCTTAGTTCATGCGACAGACTTTTGGCGTATGGCTTCAGAGATTGGGTTCCAGGTGTAATTGCTTCACGCGGGATAACATGGGTCAGTCGAGCTGTGCTGGTGTTTCGGCTGCGAGGCTTTACGAATCCTTGGCCGCTTAGGAGACGCTCAACAATCATGTCTTCCAACGAATGTAACAAAAGTTCGGTGTAACTCCAAGTAGTCTCTCGTCGGTCCAAGCCTTCTTGAGTCCACATCATGCCAAAATGGGCAAAACACTTCCCGTCTGCAAATAAGGGAATCCCGATATAGCCTTCTGCTGGGAAGGGAAGAGCATTGGGGTTGTGAGTGATGAACGAACTCATGTGCTCAGGGATTAGGAAGACTTTGTCGTGCTTCATATAGGCGCAGGGCGAGCCCCAAGCAAGATATTTGTAGTCGCGGTGCATGGCTTTCTGCTTGTCGCCATCGTTATAATAGAAAGCGACGCCCAGAAGACATGAACCTGACTCGCCAAACGGAGGCATTTCTACCGCTGAATGGTGGTCGTCGGACAATATCCTCTTTGCGACGAAGCCGTATTGCGCATGACAAATCTCCGTCATGCCCTCCATGAGCTTTTTCCAAAACGATTCGGTGTCCGATATCTTGAGTTCCCGCTTCAGCTGCACCAGCTTCTCGAGAGCATTGTTCTCCCGGGAAGGGAAATGCCTCGCAAGGTTCTGAAGGAAACCATCCTCTCCGTATTGTGCGGGCACGCCGGGCTCGATGCTGGGGAGACATAATGATTGTCGTTCGATGAGCGGCAGGGACGGCCTAGTATCCGGTGGTTCGGCCATCACTGCCATTTGGTGTTACCTCCCACCCTCAAACACCAGGCTCTGACGGATTGGGGAAGTATCTGTTCTCATAGACATTCGCAGGGTCCGGCCGCAGACGTTCTATTGCGAATCCAAATTGAGGCCACAAAGGCCTTCATTTGTCGTAGGCCCGAAGTGTGATACAAATCAAGCTCGGGGATGTGGATTTGTCGGGAGGGGATTTCCGGTCGAAATATGAGGCCCAGGGCTAGGTGCGAACTGGGTTGGCCACAGGAAATGGATCGGAGGGAGCGGACAGTCGCAAGGTAAGATTGGTTTATGTCTAGGAGGGCGAGCAGAGCGTGAGAGGGGGCGGAGGGAATATGGTGAGGGAAGGGTACTCGTGGAAGAGAGTTCGAATTGTGGTACGGAGTACTAGTCAAGGACCATAAAACGGAGCCAGGCAAGGGCTCCAGAGTACGGAGTACCTAGGTTGGTAGGTGCGTGCGCACACAAGGTGAGACCCGTGCGGCGGGATTAGCTATTGATTAAGGCAGAGTGGTATTTGGGTCTGGAGGAGCTAAGCCCTGACTGCTCACCTCGCTCGCACATTGAGCAGACAGCGTTCTGAAGAGTTCCTACAGCCAACTACATGCCACCACTCTTCATCTCGGGGAATCGTACAAAATCTTTTTTGACTTTTCCCCCTTTCAACTTTATGGACCTATCTAGTTTTGTGCACGCCGCGCCGAAATCCACATTTGTACCTCGTACATCCAGCTGGCTGAGGCGGCGAGAGCGGACTTGGGCAAACTTAATGGCCGCCCCCAACAGCGCCGGAAGCTGGGCCTTCATCTCACAGGCGGCACCGACGGAGCCAGATGCAGTAGTAGAGGCGACCTGTCAACAAATATATACCCCGTATCCTCATGTCCAAGAGCCGAATGGAAACATGGAGCACTTATTCGCACAAGCCACCGTTTTTCCTTGCCAGGCCTGGTCGAGCCATCTTGCCGCCATTGTTCGAAATGTGGAAGTTGTTTTAATAATACAAGCCAAAATCTAATACTTGTAGGCTGCATGTGGCATGACGCCAGTGGCATCGATCCCTCGGAAAGACCCTTTTGCGGCCGTCAGCAGAGGCCCTCACTGAGCGTTTTGTCGGGGTGTGAGCAACAGAAAAGAAAAGAGATGGAGACATGTCGTTGGACGACCGCAGCCATGACCGGGTCTAGACCTTGATGGACTCTACTCCAGCTACCCACTACCCTGCAATGGCCCATCACTCCTATCTCATTGGACCCTTTTGCAATCGGTGCTGGTTACGTACAGGTCCTCTGTACTCCGGTACTCGCAACTGTCCTTGCCGTATCTCAACCCCCGCGTCGTGTCAGGGATTCTGTGGCAGAGAGAAAAACGATCTGCTCAACGTAAGGGGTGAGGGACAGATTCCCTCTCTCCACCCACTCTGATTCGAACGTGCAGAATGAGATCACGGACCCAGAACCCCCTTGACCAAAATCAGATCTGGGAAAGTCCGAAGGGGAGTGAATGGTGAGATGCTTAAAGATGCCACCTTTTGTGAATGCGGTATATCTCATGTCCATCAAAAGTTCTAGGCCGCCCACCGACCTTCGATCCCGCGTAGATTGACATCATCAGGGCTTTGCGCTCCGGCTAAGTCGGCAGCTTTCACACTGGTTCGCTTCTCAACCGGCCATCATGGATAACCGCCAATCATAGAGCCATGGCGACATCAAGAAATTCTCCGGCAGATCAGGGAAAAATCCACCCAGGACCCTGACTGGGCCCCTTTCTGCGCCCTCGTTATTGGCAAATGAGCAATTGCAGTTTGCATCTTCCAGCCTACTGGGTGCATAGGTATTACATACTCGTAAGAATCATGAAGCTGGCGAGGCTGGGTCACAATACCTAAAGAGAACAGGGTTGCAAAAGATCGACAGATCCAAGTGGAAAGCATCGACGCTGGAGTTCCTTACGATGCCAGGAGTACAGTCCCTTCAGAGTGATGAATACAAGTAGTGTCGCGCGTCGGATCTGATGGTCAGCACGAGCGGGAAAATCGAGTCTGGCATGTGGTTACAAGCGATGCGGAAATGACAAGGAGGCCCCTGCTTCAGGGTGTTGGATTTGTCGATCAATGCTCTACTCTTCCTCTTAGGAATGTCTGAGACAAATTGATGCCCTCACTGGGCTCGCCACCGAGCTTGTTGGTCTGCGGGAGTGCTTTGCACAATAAATTGGTTTGCCGAAGCGCCAATAATCTGACTCCGAACGTTCACAGCTAAGTTACAATATGCACTCTGCACTGGAGCGCAATGCTCGGAGAATCGCCGAGAGGTGTCCGGCGGAGAGGAAAGGTGGAGGCAGAAAGCTGAGCTGGAACCGCAACACAGCAAACACGTGTCTGTCATCTGCTTGACCCTTCTGAGATCTATCTGGCGGATGTTGTGGTAGGAGCTAAGATTTTACACCTCGAACCACGATATGGCTCACCGATCTTCGGCTTTGCAGAACCGATTGCCTGAAAGTCGTACAGTGTGAGCATCTCAACTCATGGACTATTATTGTCTCCAGACGCCGAGTACTGAGGGCAGCCACACAGCTAGCAGTGGCAAGAACCGAGGTTTGCATGAGGGGTTTAATCTTGCGGGGCCCCGGCTTTTGACGGTCAATGGGCACAAACAGGATTTCCGAGGCATTCGGTGGGAAATCTTGCGAAGCAACCATCAACGCCTCCGTACACGTCAACTCAAACCGTTGACTCGTCTTCATAGATGAGTTAGAGAGGGCTTGGAGCCTAACACCTTCCTGACACTAAACTTCTGCCACGAGAAACAAAATTGGTGATACAGAAAAATGAAGATATATAGATCCGGAGATCCAGATATTGCTATTCCGGAAGACCTCAACCTTACAGAGCTCCTCCATAGCAGCGCACGCTCCCCAGCTCTGCAATCCGGCCATGTCATCGCTCAGGATGATGTCGAAGACCGCACCCTAACTATAGGTCAGCTTCGCTCGAATGCCGGGAAACTTGCAACAGGCCTGACGCAGCAGTACAGCCCCAAGGACCAAAGTCGATGGGCCGTTATCCTCCCGAACAGCGTTGCCTACATCGAAGCTGTCCACGCGGTTCTCTGGCTGGGTGGTGTATTTTGTCCCATCAATCACCAGCTGAAGGTGGGGGAGATTGCTCACGCCCTAACAGTGTCAAAGCCGGCATTCATAATAGTGTACTCGAAAGTTTTGGAGAAGGTGATAGAGGCGATCGAACTTGCGAAACAAAACTGTCCAGATTTGAAGAATGCAGAAGTTTTGACTGCCATCGGCTCGACCACTAAAGGACTCCGAAACCTCTATGAGGATTTCATTTCCCCGGAGCAACTACCTATACCTCACTATCGAGACACCAGGAACAGGCTGGCATCGATCCATCTCTCATCAGGCACCACCGGTAACCCCAAAGGGGTCGGGCTCTCGCAATATAACTATGTCGCAAATGTATTACAAATGTGGGCGCATGATCCGGATCATTGGTCACCAGAGGAGAGGATTGTTTCCTATACGCCCTTTGTGCACATCGCCAATAGTGAGTTTGCTTTTCACTAAACAGGCACCCTCTGTTGTTGACCATTGGCAACTCCGACCGATGCTGACGACGACATCCCAGCCACCATACCCCTATTCCTTGGACCGTGGACTGGCATGGTGCACATCATCATGGGAGCATTTGACCTCGAGACATACGCGAAAACCATCCATCGGACGAGAGCGACGGCGGCACAAGTATCGCCAATGACCGCGTTAACTATAGCAACCACAGATCTAGTCTCAAAGTACGACTTCTCGACCATCAGGCACATGACTTGCGGCCCTTTGCCCCTTAGGCAGGATGATTATCGCGAGTTTCTACGGCGCGGGAAATGGAAGACAGTGACTCTTTACGGGATGACGGAGGCCGCTCCATACGTGACATGGCAGAAGATCCGAGATCCCATGCCATTGGGCAAGAGTGGGACGTTACTGCCCAATATACTTGGATCGTTGAGGCTTGAAGATGGTACTGATGCCCCAGAAGGCGGACCCGGTGAGCTGTGGTTGAAAGGCCCCAACATGACGGCAGGTTATGTCGACAACCCTGCTGCGAACCGCACTGCCTTTGACCGAGACGGGTGGTACAATACGTACGTTACTTTCTCCCTGAACCCAATATTTTAATTTGAGAAGAGTTACTCTGGGAAGACTCCATCAGTTGCGTCAGGGGCTAATGGCAATTTTCAGGGGTGACGTATGTACCATTTCTCCCGAAGGTCATCTGCAGGTCGTAGGCAGGACGAAGGAGCTGATCAAGTACAATGGCTTCCAGGTCTCGCCGACTGAACTAGAAGCATACATCGTCTCCCACCCTGCGGTTTTGGATGCAGCGGTTGGAGGGGTCTGGGACGCCACCAAGATGACCGAGTTGCCCACGGCGTACGTGGTGCTCAAAGACCACGTAAAGGAGCGAAGACAAAAGGTTCAGGCGCTGAAGGACATCCAGATCACCGTCGACGAGCAAGTGGCTGGATACAAGAAATTGCGGGGAAATGTCTGGGAGGTGACATCCTTGCCGAGAAACGCAACCTTCAAGCTCCTGAGGAAGCAGTTGGGAATGCATAAGACAGGGGTATCCTCGTGTGAAGGCGAAGCTAGATCTTCCAAAATGTAGCATCACTGGGAGACATCAGACGAGGCTGCGCGAAACGCAGAGGAACTGTCTCGAAGCCGGTGTTATTACCAGCACCGACATGGAATTCTTGGCATGACCTCCTCTCACAATCTTTCAAAATCATGCAAAGGGGATAAAAGGAGGGAGTTCCATTATTACTCTGCACACCAGCCTCCCCAATGTGGTACAAGTCATTTCTTCAGGATAAGACGGATAAATCCGCCGGGCATCGGGATCGGCCCTCGGTCCATGTTAGCGATATCGTTTATCTTGCTCAACAAACTCTTCTCTTTGGTGAACACGGATGATTACTATGTACTCGATATAGCGGGAAATGGGACTGGACAGTTACTCTCCGTCATGGATGCTTGGTGGGCACAGGCCCACCTGTGCTCTTTGACCTCTTGTCTTCTGCTTTTAAACAGGCCCCCATTTCGGTGCCATTCTCTGGTTCATCTTGCATCAAATACACCCATTCTTTCTCGTTCTTGCGCAGCTTTTCGCCTTCGGCGGCATTGGTCACATTTTCATCCCAGTTTGACGAGCTTGTCCGTCGATCCCTCGGGCTGTCATGCAGTGCAACGGTAACTGAAGCTGGTGACTGGAGGAGTACAAGTTTCCTTGCGTCATTCAGGGGACTACGATTGTCCTGCTGGTGCTATTGGAGTCACGGGTCTTGTGAGGGCTCGCGTGCCTCCATCGTCTTCTGACCGGCACAGAAGCCGCAATTCAAATTGCATCTACCTTCTCCTGGATCAACGTGTAAAACTGCCGGCTTGGGCTTCCAGCTGCAGCGGGGCTGCTGTCCCAAAACATGGCTTCGTCACTCTTTATCGGTGCGTTCAATCCTTCGCACTCGCCAAGGTCATTCAAGGTTTCGATATACCTGGCCATCATGTTGTCATTATTGCAGCTGGTGTGTACTTTGGTCGTCCCACCGTTGGTGCAACAGGCTGGCGCAAATCCCCTCCCTCAGATTCGACAACAGTATGCGCCGGATTCGATGGGCGCCGTAGCAAGCGAGAGCAGTGTTTGTAGCGAGATTGGAATCGACCTGCTCCGGCAGGGTGGAAATGCTGCAGATGCGGTAAGTCAGCCTCCCTAGAGTCCATGGAAATAGCCCAAAGTGACGGTCTTAAAGCTCGTCGGCACCGTCTTTTGCACCGGAGTTATTGGCATGTATCACAGCGGCATTGGTGGTGGAGGTTTCATGATTGTCCGTACATCAAATGGGAGCTACGAAGTTATAGATTTTCGAGAAACAGCCCCTGCGGCTGCCTTTCAAGACATGTACAACAATAACACTAAGGCCAGCATTTTTGGGGGGTTGGCGAGGTACGTGATTGAGTTACAGGACATGTTCACAAGCTCATGCTCGACAGCGGAGTTCCAGGAGAAGTCCGAGGCCTGGCTTACTTGCACCAGAATTATGGCAAACTCCCTTGGAAGCAGGTGATGCAAGGAGCCATCAGGACTGCGAGATATGGCTGGACAGTGAGTGAGGACTTGGTGCGTTATATGCAATCTGGCATGGCTTCAGCTGCAGTGCCAATGTTCCTCGTGAATGACCTAAACTGGGCAATCGATTTCGCGCCAAATGGAACCTTGCTAGGAGCGGGAGACACAATAACACGGAAGAGGTATGCCGACACGCTCGAAACCATCGCCGAGGAAGGACCTGATGCGTTCTATAACGGGCCGATTGCAGAGGCTACAATTGCAGCGGTGCAAGCGGCCAATGGAACCATGACACTCGAAGATCTGCATAATTACACTGTCGCCATTCGACCAACAGCAAACATCACCTATCGAGGCTACCGCCTATTCAGTTGTAGTGCCCCGAGCTCTGGTGAGGTCGCTCTCTCCGTGCTGAAGACCTTGGAATTATATCCCGATTTCTTTCAACCAGGGACTGTCAATCTGAGCACTCACCGATTAGACGAAGCGATTAGGTTTGGATATGGGGAGAGAACCAATCTCGGTGACCCGTCGTTTGTGCACAACCTGTCGGTGTATCAAGATGAAATGCTCTCAGACACGTCGGCGCGTTATATCCGGAGCAAGATTTCTGACCTGAGAACCCTGAACGTCTCGGCGTACGATCCGGCGGGCATCGAGTCCTTGGAAACACCGGGTACATCGCACATTGTTACGGCAGATGGCTCGGGGATGGCCGTCTCCTTGACCACGACGATCAATTTGTTGTTCGGATCGCAAGTTCTGGTTCCAGAAACGGGCGTCATCATGAACAACGAGATGAACGACTTCTCCATCCCCGGATCATCGAATGCCTTTGGATACCTCCCGAGTCCGGCCAACTATGTACGACCAGGGAAGAGACCATTATCATCCATCGCACCCACCATAGTTGAGTACGAGAACGGAACGCTGTACTATGTGACTGGTGCTGCAGGAGGATCGCGGATCATCACCGCGACAATTCAGAGTCTGGTCCATGTACTTGACCAGAATATGACAGCGCCACAAGCACTGGCACAGCCACGTCTCCACGATCAGCTCATTCCCAACCAGGTGTCGTTTGAGTACGCGTATAACAACGAGACAGTGGAGTTCATGAGATCGAGAGGCCATAATATTACCTTTGTGAGTTCCCACCCCGGCTCAGAAAGACTGTATTTTCCTCACGCGAGGGTGAGGAGGTTGATCTAGATGTAGGCTAACATTAATTCTTTTTGTAGATCGCGCCTGGTCAGAGCTCAGCCCAAGTAGGTTCCCTGTCAAATAATGATTTGGCTGTCCCCGTACAACAGTACCATGCTAACACCATCGAAGAGTATCCGCCGTTTACCAAATGGGACGTTTGAGGCGGCAGGCGGTAAGTGTCCCCAGCAGCTTGCACCAGTGGTTGAAGGAGCTTTCTTGCTCGTGCACCTTCTCCGTCCTAACCAATGCAGTGTTTTGATACTGACACCATACAGAACCCCGGCAGAAAAACAGTGCAGGGTTAGCGATATAATCAACTTCTCGAAGGATGGGGTTTGAGGTGTCCTATAGCATGGCCGTGGGACCTACATGTAGTCTTGCAGGCGAAAGCTTGCGGCGCATCGATAGAGAGCCATGTCGCCGCGATGTCTAGTCATTATCATTAATGAACTGTCCTGTTGTCAACGTGAAACGGACCCTAGAGGTCCTTTTGCCGCGATCGACTCCATTTTGAAGAGCCCTTCCCATCTGTGACGACTACGCGGTCCCTCCGTGGACGTTCCACGACTGTTATTTTAGTCCGGGCAATTTGGAGAAGTGGAGGGCATCCCCAGACTGTAATTTGCCGCATTGGTGCTTGAGCACACAACTATTATTCGGCATAACAATTTTGTGCCGGCTGCACAAAGGACCTCCCACATTTGGCTTGGGACTTGTGCTGCAAGTATACCGCCGAGACTTGTCGTCTTCCGCCCATCCTCCGAGTAAAGCAGCAGATCCCTTGGGCTGTCAAAGAGCATGTCTACCCTGACGCTCGACAACCCTTCGTCACGCACGAACTGGACTGTATACAACTGATACTGCTGCTTATGGCGGGCGGCGGAGTTAAGGACGAACCATAGCACTATGGCCGGCCCATCTCACGGATATCCTCTTTGCCGAAAGGTGGAGAGAAATCAACAGCGCAACAGCCAGTTGCCTTTGATATGGCTTGACGGGCCCGTTGAAAGGGTCCGGCATGCCATCAGAGGAGAGTTTATGAACCTCTAAATAAATAGCTAGGTGAGGACGTCCGCCGAGATCGCAGAAGACCCGTCTCTGGGGGACAAGTCAATCTGCCTGCCTTTTGTTTGATATCCCCATTCTCTCCCACTGTCCTAGTATTTATTTCAACTGACTACCATTGAATCGTTCTTCTAAGCCTCATCCTTCCATTTACATACAGTCTTGTAACGATCCATCCTCCCGCGTGGCACGAGACACTCAGTTACGCGAGCTTACTTGCTGACTCCGGGGGCCGGGCCCCACAAGGTAGATATACCACACAACGTTCAGCGACAGAAGGTACGTTTTGCGAACGATAAAGCGCTTTCTAATCCTCCAGGGGCTCGCGTTGCAACATGTATGCATTATGTACCTATACTGACGAGGGCAAAATGGCGTTCCAGATCGCATGGCGGCCGATTTCAAGTCACCAAATCCTGTTGATTTTCACGACAAGGACCTAGAATGCGACAAAGCAATCGCCTCCAGTCATTCATCTTCCCTCTCCGAGAAAGAGCAAGAACGCAGCCAAAGACCGTTCGATCCAGATGTAGAACATGGCATTCCGGTTGTCGATACTAGTCAGGATGCGGAAGAGAAGACGCCGCCCGTCACAACCGTCAACCACGACCCGAATGTCGTCGATTGGGATGGGCCAAATGACCCTGAGAAGGCCATCAACTGGACCAACAGGAAGAAATGGTCAAACGTGGCTATCATCTCCACCGTCACCTTCCTGACACCACTGGCTTCGTCGATGGTAGCGCCGGCCACACCCTTGATCATGAATGAATTCCATTCTTCCAACGAGACGATCGCCAGTTTCATTGTCTCCATTTATATCCTGGGTTACGCCCTCGGCCCTCTATTTCTCGCGCCTTGCAGCGAAATATGGGGCAGACTGCCTGTTTACCACATTTGTAACTTTATGTTCGTTATCTGGACGATGGCTTGCGCTTTGGCTCCAGGGATGGGCTCCTTGTTGGTTTTTCGTCTTCTGGCGGGTATTGCTGGCAGTTGCCCGCTCACCATTGGTGGTGGTTCGATCGCAGACCTCATTGTCCAAGAGAAGAGGGGTGGAGCCATGGCCTTGTTTGCGTTGGGACCACTGATGGGCCCGGTCATCGGCCCGGTAGCGGGTGGCTATCTGGGAGAAGGCGCAGGCTGGCGCTGGATCTTTTGGGTTATCACGATTGCTGGTGGTGTCGCCTTGTGCTTCTCAGTCATCTTCATGCGCGAGACTTTCGAGCCGGTTCTCCTGCAGCGGCGGACAAAACGGGTTCAAAAGGAAACGGGCAATCCCAACCTTCGCTCCAAGCTCGACCAGGGTATTCCCACGCGCGACTTCTTCATCCGCGCCCTCGTTCGACCCACCAAAATGCTCATCTTCTCCCCGATCGTACTGTTGCTATCTGTCTACATGGCAGTCATCTACGGCTACCTCTACCTCCTGTTCACCACGCTCACCATAGTCTTCGAAGGACAATACCATTTCAGTCAAGGCACAGTGGGCTTGAGCTTTCTCGGGATCGGAATTGGTTCCATGACTGGCCTAGTCATCTTTGGAGCGCTGTCAGACAAAGTGGTGAAGAAGATGTCCGCCAAGGGAGAAATGAAGCCAGAATACAGGCTACCGCCGCTTATTCCCGGCAGTTTAGTCATTCCGATTGGCTTGTTCTGGTACGGATGGTCCGCGGACAAAGCCATTCATTGGATTATGCCCATCATTGGCACTCTCTTCGTGGGGCTGGGCTTGCTTGCCACGTTCATGCCTGTGCAAACGTATCTCGTCGATGCCTATCATATTCATGCGGCCTCGGCAATTGCTGCCAACACGGTTTTGAGGAGTTTGATGGGTGCTTTCCTCCCATTGGCAGGGCCTGATATGTACGCGGCTCTGGGCCTGGGTTGGGGCAATTCTCTGCTCGCATTTATTGCGCTTGCTATGGCGCCAATGAGTTGGATCTTCTTCCGATATGGAGAGAATATTCGGAAGAAATATCCGGTCAAATTGTGACCACGGGCCTCAGAAAAGCATGGGAAGAACGGCTGTTTTGAATATGGCATTGTATATAGATTGGGCATTGGCAGGCTTCACATCCTAGATAAATCTGACAACGGCAGAGAACACTAGAAGTTAAGGTTAATAAAACAAATCCACGGTTCTTCAATTCTCACAGGCGATTGTCCAACATTCGCACCTGTAGCTAAATTGATCAAGTCTGTGGTAAACGGGTTTGAGGGAGAGATCGACGGAAGCGAAGTGAGAAAAGTACTCAACTCGACAGAGACGACTGTTCAGTGTCACCAGACACGTCTGCCTCCGACGCCATCTAGAGGCTCGTCTGATCCCAAGACACATGCAAGCACATGGCTCAGCCTCGTGATATGACACACCCTGACGATGGAGAAAGAATCGAGCAGGCGCACCTTGGAAATTTTAAGAGTGAGCGGTCCAATTGTAAGTGCCCGCTGCGGGTGGATACTTGGAGGGCGAGGGGCACCAGCCAAAATGTATAAAACCTGCAACTCGACCAAACGCCCCTCCATCAATCTCACATCGCCACTGTCCCTTCACTCGCCTCCAGACCAGCAGCATTCCAAAACTATTCTCGGCCGCGCCTTGCGTACTTGTACATTTGCTAGGACATTTGCCGTTGTGCTAGCCTAGATACCCATTACCTCTACTCCACCTCGGCCTAAATACATATTCAATCGAATCCCACCCTCACCTTCAGACCGCTGCACCATGTCTCATTCGGGTTGTCCTAAATGTGGAGCGACTATTTCTTCTGGGAGCAAGACTTGTGGATCTTGTGGAGCGGTACGTCTTCCTTCTGCTGTCCCATTTTTTCTTTTCAAGACTGTTATTATGTTATGGTTTCACAGGCCGTGGTGGTAGTGAGGGCGAATGGTCGCAGCAGTCTTTTTTCTTTTTCCACTTTGCTACGCTTGAGGCAGTCAGAGGAAGTGGGGGTGATCGAAGGTCGCGCAACGGCGCTGCCCAGGCCCAAGCAAACATGATTCTTTACCTGCATGAAGCTATTTTCAACCACAATCATTCTTGCGGCTCGTACAAAACAGCACGTTCGTCGGAAGTTACTTGACAAGGAAGGCACTCGCTAACGAAATCGATTGAATCTCGCAGACTTGCCCACGATGAAACAACGGCTCATTGTGACCATGTGTCGCATTTGCCAGGACTGAAGAAGAATGAACTTCGAAAGGAGATCGGACGAAATCCGTTCTGTTGGGTTGGAATGTACTGGCCCTGTCTGATTCGAAAGGTCGCTCTTTTGTGCTACACGTTGCGCAGCTAAATAACCAACATCGAATTCTTGCGTCTGGTATTTTCATGACCTCTTTTGTGAAATGGAACAGCCTGGAGAGTAATTACGGACGCTTTCACTCGGGGATGACCTTTTCGAAAAATGCCAACATGTCTCTCAACTCGGCAGAATTCGTAGAATGGCCCATGCCCTGGTACAGGTGCTCCTCGATATCCTCCTTGTCTACCCATTTTGCCAGTTCGTCTTTGCCTTGTACAAAGAGTCTTGTGGGAACCAACATGTCCATGGTCCCATGAACGTAGAACCATCTTTTGGGATCTTTGTCGTCGTTCCTGATTCCCCTCTCATTTCTCAACTGTTGTATCCGGTCCCGGAGGGGCATGTATCCAGACAAGCAGAGCACTCCCGCGACTTGATTTTTGAGCCTCCCGGTCAAACCCCAAACCAGGCTCACCGCACAACCTTGACTGAATCCACCGACGACGATTCTCTCCGAGGGCGTCCCATTCTTGATCTCCTGTTCGACAAGCCGATCCAACATTTCCACGCTCTGCATGATCCCGGCCTCATCATCTGGAGCATCTTCCTCGTCTTCATGCCCCGGCACTCGAGGCTTTACGGCATTGGACAAGGCCTTGGGGACATACCATGCTCGGGCCATGGCCTCGTGATTGTGCGGTGCATTAGGTAGAACCCATTTCAGATATTGCATTTTGTTGTAGAACTGGAACTGTTGAGCCAGCCCTAGCGGGAGGCCTTCGGCATCATCTCCATAGCCATGAAGAAAAATGAACGTGGCAGGGCGGGCGGTAGAAGATGGGTCGGCTGTAGGGGAGACAACGTACGGTGGCTTCTCGGACATGTTGCTGATTTGTGCTCACTATCGTTTCACGGTCTGTTGCGAGCAAAGAGCCGTCTGAAAATAGGGACCGGGCATAGAGAAACAAGATGGTAGTGGAAAGAGGATGGGAGGAACGAATATCAGCACCTTCAAGGTGGGATTTTCAGCTGAAGTGGCCTCCAATGAGGCAACCAAGTGGATCGTATCACATCGTGAAGACAGGTCTCACGATGGGAATGCACCACGGCCCAGAACGTCCCAAGAAATCAATCCAGCGAACGAGATCCATATTATCGGACAAACGTAAGTACCATTTGGAATCAGCTCCGACGTGCTCGGTACAAGCCCACTGCGCGGGGAACCGGCGGCATGGAATTGATAATCCCCTCTCCTTGGATTTGCTTTTGGACCCAAGACTTTTAGGGGCGACAAGGGGCGAGTACTGTTGGCGTATATACTCCCCCGTAGTTGAGAGTCCTGCGGAGGGTTTATTTTCGCACAGCATTCTCCGCACTGCTGTGTGATGTGTGGGGGAATTTCGACAATTTCTAGCAGCCCTCAGTGTCCTGACAGTTCGCACTTAATAGACCCGTACGCACAGAGAAGATGAAAAGCCTCAAACGAGGTCTCGCCGCCGACTCGAAGGTCGCCAATATTTCCAGTAAAGTCTTTATTCGGTCCACCAAAAGCGGCCGGGTCCAGAAAGTGGTGAGAGAACAATATTTGCGGAAAGACGTTCCCTGCTCCTCACAACTGTGCACATCTTGTGCTTCCACAGCCGCGCCCAATGCCAATGGAGTTGGTATGTGTTCCTGCTCATTTCTAGTACTTCTTCATGTTCTAACAATATCACCAGTCCCCAAGTTTGTCCTGTCAAAGCAACCGATCACCACCAAAACCTTTCCCAATGGGCACTACCTCATCCCCGACACCAATGTCTTGCTTAGCGCAATGGACCTCTTGGAAGAGCCAGCTCACTTCCGTGATGTCATCATACTCCAGACAGTTCTGGAAGAGTTGAAGAATAGGAGTCTTCCTCTCTACAACAGACTGATGGCACTAGCCCAAAGCGAGGACAAGCGTTTCTATCTGTTCTTCAACGAGTTTCGATTCGAGACTGCGGTGCGACGAGAAAGCGGCGAGTCAATCAATGACAGAAACGACAGATCAGTGAGAAAAGCGGCTGAATGGTATACCAATCATCTACAAAAAGTGACAAAGAAACCTCCCACAATCGTGGTTCTCACCAATGATCAAGAGAATCAAAAAAAGTCAAAAAAAGAGAACGTGATCGCCCTATCATTGCGGGAATACGTGGGCGAATTGGATGATGCTGATAGATTACTCGACATGGTAAGCCAAGGAGCTGAAGCTCAAGAAGTCCGTGCAGCCCAAGTGCAGCTCTTCTACCCTGAATATTATTCTATGTCTAGGATGATGACCGGAATCAGAGCTGGAATGCTGCACCAGGGAGTCTTTAATGTTTCTCCATACAACTACTTGGAGGGGACGGTCAAAGTCCCCGCCTTTGACAAGCCATTACTGGTCCTTGGGAGGGAAAGCAGCAATCGATCCATATCTGGCGATGTCGTGGTTGTTGAGATTCTACCAAAAGACCAGTGGAAAGTTCCCTCGGCTCAGATCCTTGACGAGGAAATAGTCAACAAGAACGACAACCCGGAAGACGAGGAACAAGAGCAGACAGTGGTTACGGAAACTGAGAGACGGGCTCTCCAGGAAGAGGTTCGACGCACACATATTGCCGGTGCAGAAACAAAAGCTCAACCTACCTGCAAAGTGGTTGGAGTTATCAAGAGGAACTGGAGACAGCTGGTTGGAACGATTGATGCCGCGTCTGGGAGCACGCCTGGAAACAGACAGAGCACTGTCTTTTTGGTTCCAATGGACAAGCGCATTCCAAAGATTCGGATTCGAACACGTCAGGTCGATGAGTTGATTGGCAAGCGGATTCTTGCGACAATCGACTCATGGGAGCGAGACGCCAGATATCCAGCTGGCCACTATATTCGTTCGCTTGGGAAACTGGAGACTAAGGATGCCGAAACTGAAGCGTTACTTCTCGAATATGACGTCCAGTATCGACCGTTTCCAAAAGCAGTTTTAGACTGCTTACCTTCGGAGGGCCACTTTTGGAAGGTCCCAGTTGCTTCGTCGGACCCTGGTTGGAAAGGTCGGCGAGATCTCCGACATCTATTTGTTTGCTCGATCGATCCTCCCGGATGTCAAGACATTGACGATGCCCTCCACGCAAGAAAGCTCTCAAATGGAAACTTTGAGGTGGGTGTTCATATTGCAGATGTGTCTCATTTTGTCAAACCTAATAATGCCATGGACAAAGAGGCCTCCGCTCGAGGCACGACTGTCTATCTGGTTGACAAGCGAATTGACATGCTGCCCATGCTGCTTGGAACAGACCTTTGCTCCCTCAAACCCCATGTCGAAAGATATGCATTCTCTACCATATGGGAGATCACTCCAGACGCAGAGGTTGTGTCATCTTCTTTCACCAAGTCTGTGATTTTGTCTAAGGAAGGCTTCTCATATGAACAAGCCCAGAAACGCATTGACGACCCAAGTGCAACGGATGAACTCACTCAAGGCATGCGGGCCTTGCTCTCACTCTCCCAAAAGCTTCGCCAAAAGCGGATGGACGCCGGAGCGTTGAATTTGTCGAGCCCAGAAGTCAGAGTTGAAGCAGATAATGAATCTTCTGATTCTCTGGCTGATGTGAGGATGAAGGCGAGTTTGGCTACCAACTCACTCGTTGAGGAATTTATGCTTCTCGCCAACATCACGGTTGCTAGGAAGATTCAGTCGGCCTTCCCTCAAACTGCTTTGCTACGACGACATGCTACACCCCCGGCATCGAACTTTTCAGAACTCGGTGACCAGTTGAAGAGAATGCGTGGTTTGGAGCTCGACGTTTCGAGCTCAAAGGCACTAGCAGATTCATTGGATCTCTGTGTAGATCCTAAGCATCCATTCTTCAACACCCTGATCCGAATCATGGCAACACGTTGTATGACGTCGGCCGAATACTTCTGCAGCGGCTCGCACGCAGAACCAGAATTTAGACATTATGGTCTCGCCAGTGAGATCTATACACATTTTACGAGTCCCATTCGTCGGTATGCAGATCTGCTCGTCCATCGCCAATTGGCCTACGCGATTGGATATGATGGCCAGGGAAGCGAAGTTGTGGACTATGATCTTCGAAACAAGGGCAAGTTGGAACGAGTCTGCCAGAATCTCAATTTTCGACACCGAAATGCCCAACTGGCTGGTCGTGCCAGCATCGAGTACTATGTGGGGCAAGCCCTCAAAGGACGGTCCGAGAAAGCCCCAGACGCCGCCATCGATGTTGATGGGTATGTGATGCGAGTGTTCGAAAACGGCATCGTGGTCTTTGTACCACAGTTTGGCATTGAAGGACTAGTCCGACTCGAGGATTTCCATTTAAAACCTGGTGAGGCCTTGAAGCGAGAGGGCAAGTTTGATGCCGAGGCATATCGGCTTACAGTCTTTGAGAAAGGTCATGAACAAGAGGAGGTCACGGTTGAGCTGTTTCAGCAGCTGAAAGTTAGAGTGGGCTCGGAAGAGAAGAGCGGTGCAAGAGAGAAAGGCAAGAGAAGAGTTCGAATCGTGGTGTTATCTGCGTGATGCGAAGCCTGATGGATCTCTATCTATGGTCACCAAGAGTAACAGTGCTGACGGTGCAACTGCTCGTGCCCTCATACCTTCATAGATGAACTCTTCAGCAACTGCGTAAACAATATTACTATGCCTGATCGATGGACATTGGTTCATTTGATCACCCGTTTCGGTCCATCCGATCCATTGCACGTGCCTACGTGCTAGGCAGCCAGGATCGCAATAAAGACTCTAGTGGGAAGTAAGTCGAGAGGGATGGCCGGGGCGTGCGTTTACTACTCGAATAAGCTTTTAAGGCTGTCGACTCTGGGGTATTGCCAAGCCCAGTCAGCTACCTGTACGGCGTGCTCGTACAATGTAGGCTGAAGCGCTGATGTCGAACTTTGCGCCTTCGTTTGTCGATAGAACCGAAGCTCCTTCGCTTCCAAACCGGAAATATGCCGGGACCCTCGAATAAACGACAGAAACGAGAAGATTACAAGAAGGTTCAAGAGAACCTCAAAGCTAGAAGGGATGGCAGTGGTAGCGGTAAGATCGAGTTGCCCAAGAAAAAGTTCTATCGACAACGGGCCCATGCAAATCCTTTCTCGGACCATGCTTTGACCTAGTATGTTGTATGGCCTCGTTCAAATGGCAGATCTGACTTGTCTTTATACAGCCCCGCCAGTCCTGCTGACATGGACTGGACATACCATTACCCAGCTTTCGCAAACAGCGAAGCCGAGAATGGCCAACGACACGGCGTATACAGAGAAGTTGAGATCGCAGATATCGGCTGTGGGTTCGGTGGTCTTCTAGTGGCTTTGGCGCCGTTGCTCCCAGAGACTTTGATGCTTGGTCTGCGCCAGTGGCTTCCCTTCGCCTTTTTCATGTTGCTGATTTAAGGGCTAGGGATGGAGCTGCGAGCTCAAGTCACTGACTATGTCGTCGACCGAATAGTCGCTCTCCGCGCCCAAAACCAATCTACGTCCGTCACTAATGAAGACAAGGCCATGCTCTACCAGAACATCTCGGCGCTCCGCACGAATACGATGAAATTTCTACCCAACTACTTTCGCCGTGCTCAGCTGTCCAAGATATTCCTCTGCTTTCCGGATCCACATTTCAAGCAGCGAAAGCACAAGGCCCGCATCGTCTCTGCGCAGCTGAACGCTGAATACGCATTTGTGACAAAGCCTGGCGGCTTGGTTTATACCATCACGGACGTCGAAGAGCTGCATCAGTGGATGGTCAAGCACTTTGAAGGTGAAGAAGCGGGCGGCGCGAAGGAATTGTGGAAGAGAGTAGCGCAGGAGGAGCTGGAGGCTGATCCATGCGTCAAGGTCATGAGCGAGGAAACGGAGGAGTCCAAGAAAGTCACGAGAAATGGCGGAAAGAAGTATATTGCTGTGTTCCAAAGAAAGGAGGACCCTGAATGGCCTGGTTGATCCAGACAGGCTGAGCTTGAGCTGCAGTACGAATCAGGCTTCCGGCACCACCTTCTTTTCCTGACCTCCGAACAATGTATCGTCGCTCGCTCTAGCTTGGTTACTCTCATCCGGAGCCATACCCACGATTTCCCCAGCCTTCAACGCGCCAAGATCAATCTGCGGCCCTACATAGTTCTTTCTGCCGTCAACAAACCACTGGATCGTGGAGACCATTAGGACAATTGCGAATGCTGCAACGCAGTAGTTCATATTGCTGCCGGTTACGGGCAACACTGGCGGGAACATGAAAAGAACGGTGGTGAGTATCACGTAGGCAATTCCAATCTGTTATTTGTCAATATCTGGTGCTCTGGTTTTCTGAACAAGCTTACCAAATTGCATGTCCACCCAAGCCAATTTGGCAGAATAAACGGACGAGATGCTGGCAGCATTTTGCGACCCCGAAGGCAATTGATCGTGGGAGGGATGGCGTAAGTGATTCCCAAGGCCACAACCGAAGCCGACACAATGGCGTTAAAGGCACTGCTGGACCCGAGGAATATGCAGCCGAAGATAATGACCAGAATCAGAGTCAGCCAAAGTGCATTCAGGGGGACCTGGAGTCGTCCATGAACTTTGGCGAAGAAGGGCGAGGCTGGCAATCCCCCATCTCTGGCAAAGGCGTACACCATCCGGCTGCTGGTGGTCATGATGCTTACCGCAGCAAACTTTGACGAACGTTAGTCATGTCGCTGCTCGTGCAGGATCGGCTATTGACGCACTCACCAGCAAGCAGACGAGGGGAAACATCAACAAACACACAGAACCGGCCTTGTTCGCAGTCGCGTCGTAGAAGATCTGCAACATCGGACCCGCAGAAGAACTGATAACATCTTGCACGTTCTTGGAGACGAACAAAAGAACACTGAGGTAAATGAAGCCCGTCATGACGCCAATCAAGACACAGCCGATCATGATCCTAGGACCCAGAACCGTAGGATTTCCTACCTCTTCAATGCAATGAGCGACTGCATCAAATCCAGTCAATCCTAGACCGCCCTGCAAGAGACCCAACAGCCAAGCAAGTCCGTTCGGCCAGCCAGTTTCATTGATGAATGTACGGTACACGAAGTCTCCGCCCTGGTAATTCGGAGAAGAGCAGGCGAGAACGGTGATGGAAATCACAAGCCATCCTGTGATGGACCAGATCAACGCAGCCTTGTTGACGAGGGGAAGCAGCCGAGTTATGAATGCATTCACCATGAAGGCAAAAATGTTGTATCCAATATAGATCAAGAACTGGTGCCAACGGTGGGACTGGTAGGATGGCGATGTGAGCGAAATGATGCCAAGGACGAGTTGACTTCCCAACAGTCCAGCAGTTGCTGTCAAAGCAACCCAACCAGCGGTGTTGACCCAGCCGGTGATCCAAGAGAGAAGTGGCACCCAGCGTTTCCAACTGATGACGGCGACCCAATGGTACTGGCCTCCGGCGGTTGGATAGGCCGAGAGGAATTCAGCAAGAGACGCGGCCAGGCACAGATTACAGATACCAGCAACAACAAGACCCCAGATGACCGAGTCGGGACCTCCACTGGGCAAAGCCAACGACATACTCGCACCCAGAGCGGTCCACGAGTTGAGAATGGCAAAGGCTAGTCCTAGCATGGACAGAAAGGAGAAATTGCGCTGTAATTCCTGTTTTACCCCCATTCCCGCCAGCATGGCAGCGTCCTCATGGGCACTGGTCCTCCGCCGCGGAGTCCTTGATGGTCGACGTGTTTCGGCCATATTGATGTTCGGTGCAGAGATTTCGAGGTTAGTATTAAGTGCGCTGAGGAGCGCTGCAAGGTTAGGAGCAGGGAGAGGAGTGAGGGAGTTTTAATCGGAGAGGAAGGCGAAAAGGGCGTGCATGATTTCAATCGACTTCATAAGCAGGCTACGTCAGCGGGAGTAGATCAAATCATCCATGCAGGTTCACGACGAGCCGGGAGGCGTTCAAGGGTCTTCCGACTATCGACTGAACAGGCAAGCTAACAAGATAGGAAACAGACATGATCGACTTCGTGGCTGGAAAGAGAAAGTCGAAGCACGAGTGGAGGTTTGATGACCCGCACAAACTAGGAGCAGTGTGTACGTACAGTAGAGAGTAGTAGGCATGAAGTAAAAGTAATTGCTGAGAAGAAAAAAGCTTGACTCCACTAAGCACTAGCCTAGGAGCCCTACTGGCCCTAGAAAGGTGCGATGCTAGGCATATACTGTACAAGTACAACTGGAGGCCAAGCCCTAGCTGGTGCCAATGGTGCCAACAGCCAGATCCCAGTGCCAAGTCCAACCCCAGATTCGCCCCAACGCCACCCCGTTGAGCCTTGCCACAGCCTAAAACATTAACCATATCGCCCCCTTGACCGCCCCGTGTATCCCTACATTAAAAACCCAGGGGCTGCTGGCAAGAAAAGCGAGAAGAAGGCCTGTCTTCCCGAATGAACTTCGATCAACAACAAAGGGCGGCGCGGAGCAGATAGGCAACTCGGCTTCCGAACTGCAGAGCCCAATAATGAACATTGTTCACTCACTTATCGTCGGCCACTCAACGCCAGCCTGATCCTTGGCCACGTCTTGCATACGCTGCTCTCATGATTATTTGATTACACACCTCGATCATAAAGAACCCGAACAAAGAATCAGCCCTTATCATGAAGCATAGAGTGATACTAAAATTGGGCTCTTCCGACAAAGGAGCTCAAACTGGGTATTCATTGTCCAGAATGTCCCTTTTCTGGTTCCTCAGGGTACAAGATGGCGGTAGACCTCGTAGAATGACGAGTAACACCAGCCACGATTCCCATCAAGACTCTCTTTTCCTGTAAAAATCCGAAATATTCTTTCTCTCCCACAGACGCCTCTGCAAGATGTGTGAATCATGCACCATATACCACCTTTGCGGACATGTCAAAATCACGACCATCGTGCAGTGCGCTAACATCGTGGACAAACTATTAACCTCTAATTTGCCGATCACAATCACTCACCAAGTCTGCGAGGACGGTGTCAACGAAAACCTACACGTATTTCCTGACATTTGTGAGAAATGCAAGACGACAGCCGTCGTTGGCGACTTCATGGAGCAACCGGGCGTCAAGCTGGAAGTGGTGCAGTCATGGGCTCACGGCAACCGCAAGCATCCTAGCCCCGAGTTCGGGGCAAGAGTATCCGCTGGTAACAACGATGTCGTCGAGAAACAGAATGAATCCGATGGGATCATAAAATTGCAGACCCAAAAAGCCATCTCACCCATAGATAATGCTAGCATTTCAGCAAGTCTGTCAGATTCGGCGACCACGAGAAGCCGAGCTTCAAGTTCAACCACGAATAGGACAATTCCTGATCTGGCTCAGATACAAATGCGGGGTGACGTCCTTAAGGACCAGGACAGAACGCTTACTCACTAAGATACGTGGCCAGAAAAACCTCCGGGACTGAGCCAGTTGTTCAGTTGAATCCATGGGAATTTGTGCTCTTGAAAGTTTCGGATTTGACAGAGCCTTAGGAACAATGCCAACTTACCACTGTACATATCTCTGTCCCTCGAACTATTCCAACAAACCCGGGCGTATGATGTCTTCGCACACTGTTTCTACAATATCCCCCGATGCGCCGATTTCGACAGTACGATCGGCAGCCAACATACCCTGCTTGGTCTTCCACCGTATGACTGTGGGCGCTGTTCTTGTCTTAAGAGACCGAACCCCAGCGTGTCAATCCGCAATGATCATGTTTCTGTGGGATAGCCATGTAGCTGCCTAAGCTAGCTTTCTGCACTTGTCATTGATGTCATGGAAGGAGGTTTTGAAGGAGGGAACTGCGCGCGTAGGCTTCGGAGGCATCTTACTTGTCGCTTCGTATGGACATTCGCCCGCTCTAATTCTTATACATTGCGTACTGTGGTATTAACTGAGGGGACCCAGGCCAATTATCAGTCTGATGAAGAAGGCTCGCTGCCGTGAGGACGAGCGTAGGGCTTGTGGGCATGTGAAGCCGAGGGCCACAAAAAGGTTGCTCAGTGTCGCTTGCGCGAGGCATCCTGCCCCTAACTAGGCCTTGACTCGAGATTCGCTTGACGACCAAGCTTCCTTGGACGGGAAAGGTTGTTGCTTCTGTGCTGCTTTGGAGAGCGAAACAGGGAAACGGTTGGTTCAATGTCGTCATCGAAGCAGGGGGGCCGCGCCACGGCGTTGATGAGATCTGCTCCTTATATCAACAATGGCATCTGGCCATATGCCCTTCGCGAGAGCAATATATTTGCGACCTCATGCTGGAAAGATTTCAACTCTGACGCTTATCCCTAAAATTTGACCCTGTCAGATCGACCCACAGAGCCTCAGAGCAGCTATACCATGGTCGGTAAACGAACTCTCCATCCACCCAAGAATCAGGCAGATGACAATTAGAGGAAGCCGGATCTGGAAGCGGGAAACCATAAGAGACACTTTCCTGGCTTCAAGGATGCCGTCGAATATGCTTTGGATTGCCGAACCACGGCTGTTTTGAAGGAACAGCTGCGAAATGGCGTGGATAGAGGAGCATTCGAAAAGGCCAGGAAAAGCGATGAAGAGGTAAGAGCACGCGCCAATGGACGACTATCCTGCTGACACGTGGCATTCATCTGAAGCGAATTGAAGAGGAAAATGTCCGGAAATTCTACGGGAAGCAAAACGCTACGTTGAACAATTGGGCCGAGGTGGATACCATAGTGTTGGCCATGGCCGACGAGGTTATGGAGGGTATGAACACCGACGCTGATCACGACGGGATTCGAGAAAGGCAGACTGCAGCATGTTGAAGAGCACATTCACTACTTGCTGCCGGAGGAGGTGCGAAAAAGTAGGCAAAAGAAAGATCGAAACGCCCGATGGGCCATCAACATCAATGTCATTGCCAACATCATTCTCGTCGTTGCCAAGGGAATAGCCGCGCTCAAGTCCTCGTCCTTGTCGTTGATTGCATCTCTCGTCGATTCGGCGCAGGATCTGCTGTGCACAGCGACCGTGTGGGCGACTAACAAACTGGTCTCTTGGAGGTTGTCAGCGCTTGTGACGAACTTCCCAGTCGGTCGGCGGAGGCTGGAACCCATCGGGATACTTCTGTTTTCCATCATCATGGTTATATCTTTCCTTCAAGTACTGCAAGAATCCATTGCGAAACTGCTTCCGAATGGCAACCACGACATTGCTTCGTTGCCTCCACTGGCAATCGCTTCTATGGTTGAGACCGTCGAGATCAAGGTCTGATCGGCGTGGGATGTATGAGGATCAAGACCACACAAGTGCAAGCGCTGGCGCAGGATTGCAAGACGGATGTCTACTTCAATACGCTCTCGTTGCTCTTTCCGCTGATCGGAAAGCAGGCGGGCATTTGGTGGCTGGATCCTTTGGGGGCGGCACTGCTTTCCTTGTACATTATTTACGACCGGGCGGGATACCTGCGTCGAAAATGTCAGCAGGCTTTGCGGTCTCGCGGTGGATGAGATGCTCCAGAAGAAATTGATATATCTCGCTTATCGATTCAGCAACCTGGTGTCTGGATTCAAGTCGGTTATTGCGTACCATGCAGGGGATGGCGTGTGGGCAGAGTTCGATATTTTGCTAGCTTGAAAGACACCATTGAGGCGCACACATGATATTTCCGAGACGTTGCAATACTGTTGCGAGGCATTGACCGAGGCTGACAGAGCGTTTGTGACCACTGACTGTGAGTATATCATCCTAATGGTCCGAGAGTTGCACAAGACTCACAGCTATAGATTCTGTGAAAAACCCCGGTGGACATTCTCAAGACCTGGTGTAAATCGGAATGGATGAACGAAAGGGCGCCTATGCCGCACTGAAGCATATTCATCGCGAGCGAAACCGCGTGACTATGAAACCGTATTGGAGCGCCATGGAACTCGGTAGAGCGCAGTTGGTTCTCAATCAAATGAGCTTCGCTTTAGTGAATGCAGGGATCTCGGTAGCAGGAGGGCGTAGCCTTGAGGGGAACGGAACAGATCGTGACCACCTTGCTCTTCCCCTTGCGCACTCTGGTTAAAGTTCACTTGGTGTGAGACGGTCAATGATGGCGGCGGCATGTACTGCAGAGGAGCTTGAGATGTGCGGGATGTCTCGCCAACAGTGTAGGCGCAGAGAATTATAGGGGGCATCGAATCGTTGACACCTTGGGTCAGTTCGTATCTCTTCAACCTCTGACGAAATGTTTGGTTGGTTAGAGACAGGGACCCGAGGACCTTACTGTGTCTGTCAAAGTTCTGTCAGCCGCGATTTTAAAGGAGGGAGCTTAATTACCCCGTTCTTTCTACCTTTTCCCCGCCATCCAGAACAGAGGCAACCTACTGACCACTATTAGATACTTGATTCAATCACAAGGCACCAAATTTCATCGCTTAAAATGCCTCCCACGACGCTGTCCCGTGTTTCCAGCGGCGGAGGAGTCGTGAAAATTACCCCAATGAAACCTAGATCTCCATCACGATTTAAACTGCCGCTCCATCAACCAGCCGGAATGTGTGCATCAACGAGGGTACTGGATCTCAAGAAAGACAAAACACTAAGCACTGCTAGAGATGAAAGTTATCCGACCAAAGCGGACGGAGCAAAATGCAGAACCAAAAGGAGAAGCACCACCACTACGCCCAAGAAAGAGACAAGAGAAGTAGTTGAGGAGAAGCGAATGCGCAGATACAGAAGCAAGCCTCCAGCGTCTTTCCTCGTTAAGCTCGAGCGAGCCCAGACTCAACGCATGATTGTGCTAGGTCGCAAAAGGAATATGACAGCAGGAGCCCCGTCTGAAGACATTGACATTGTGGGTTCGACAGGGAACATCTACACCGTCACCATCAGTCGTTCGCCGACCTGCACATGTCCTGACTCGCTTAGAGGCAACGAGTGCAAACACAAAGTCTACGCTCTTCACACTGTCCTTAAAGCGCCTTCGCATCTTCAGTACCAACTTGCCCTCCTGACCTCGGAGCTCGAAGAAATCTTTGCCCGTGCGCCTCCAATCCCTACCGATCTTTCCGAAGACTCAAAGGGGGGCCGCAAGCCTACCGATGGAGAATGTCCAATCTGCTACATGGACCTTGATGAGGAGCACAACGAGCTGGTCTGGTGCAAAGCGCAATGTGGACACAACATACACAGGTCATGTTTTAACCAGTGGGCGAAGAGCCAAGCAGGAAAGCGAGTGCGTTGCGTCTACTGTCGAACGCCTTGGGAGACGGATATCGCGGACGCCGAAGCGCTCAAAAGGGCTGGCGAACATACCGAAGACGGCTACGTCAATGTTGCTAGCTACTTTGGCATCTCTAGGACGAGAGAATACTCAGGCTATTATCAACCCTGGGTGCGAAGCCGGTTTGGACAGCGTTGGTGATCCGCATTCTCGGGGGGTTGCCATTACGAGGAAGTGCCGGCCTTGTTACTTCCTCCTAAAGCTTGCTGCGCTGGTTTGGATACTGCTCCTCTCATACAAGTCTCTATTAGGCATAGAGCCGATTATCTAGAAGCGTCTTGCCGATATGACCAAGATCTCCAGTTCGACTTAGCGTAATGAGGGCCATGCTCCCACATTGATGCATGCCAATATAGTAAAGAGAACATTATACATTACAAAGTTGATGAATCTCGAAAAGCCAGCTTCGCGAGACGTCGAGTGTTTAATCAACTCCTGTCGTCAATTTGGCGCGTTTATGTACATCACGCGGTAGAGTTGTCGAGAAACTTATGCAATCATGGCCCTTGTCTGCTTTGCATTTTGGAAAGCTGTCCCGAACCACTAGATCTTCAGAGCTTGTTTCCCTACCCCGGTAGCCATAGCCGCACTACCAGCATCAGAACCCATTATTGTTTAGAGGAGACAAAACCCCGCTTCATCCATAATGCATACATATTGCTTTCCAAGCTTCCCCATTATGGCCCTGTCCTCGGTAAACAACGACGCATGTGATAAGTTACACCCACAGCAAGTGCATGAATGCCTGGCTCAAACCTCCCACCATTGAGCCAAACCCCGAGAAGCCAGGAATCAAGCAAAAGACAGCAAAATACTGATATCGTATCCCCAACCCAACGCCTCGCAAGCAAAACCTATATCCCATGCTAGTAGGCGACATAGCAAAATGACAAGAAACACAGACGTCCGTGGGGTATCATAAGCTCATAACGATCCTGGGAAGAATGAAAAGAGGAAAATCATAAAAACGTCGCTTCTGAAGCCCGAGTCCTGTGTCAACCTGAAGGTCTCTGATCAACTAGACACTGAAACTGACTTCTCTTTTGGGCCCAGGTGTGCCCATGTAAAGAAGTCGAATTTCTCCTTATCTTTTCCCGTTGCTGATTCAGGATTTGGACTCCTGCTAGGTTCTCTGGGCTCTAAAATCAAGGATCGTCGGTAATGAAGTTGGAAACTTTTATCTCCTGCAGACCTGACTCGGATGAGTTGGTCTTGCATCCAAGTCTGGAGCTCGGAGACTTCGGCGAAGCGATAGGGGATCTGGAACTTTTGCAATTCGGAGATGATCTTCGCCGTCTTCATGTGCTTGTCTAGGTTGATGACTGGGGCCCCGCCGCCTTCCGTTGAAAGTGGCCTTGTAGAAGGGTTCGCTGAATCGACCATAGTAAGATCTGTCAAATAGACGCCGATGAAAGGGAGGCAAGGCGGGAGTTGGGACTGAATACGTTGACGCAAAACAGCATAGTTTCGAGCCACGTCGACAATCTTACACATCTCGTCAAATATGGTCTTAGCCTTCTGAGGTACGCATTCCCATGTCTTCTTCATTCGCTTGATGTTGGTCGAGTCCAAAGCGCAGACGATTGCCATGACCGTGTCAAAGTTGCGCAAGTCCAAGCATTTGTTGGCAATCTTGACCCACTGTTTGATGATGGCGGCTCGCTTCTTTGGCTCTTCGAGTTGGAGAATGGAATCGGAGACGAGGTTCGATATGTCGGTGGACAGAGTCGACATAGAGCGGACATTGACGGCAAGGGAACTGCTTCTCTTTGTCCATTCCGTGCCTAGGAGCTCTTCGGGAAGAATCGAGCAAAAGATCTTGGAAGTCTTCAACGTGATCTGACGAGCAAGTTCCAAAGGGTCGAAGTCAAGGATGGAGACGGATGGTCCACCCATTTTCCAAGCCCTCAATGCGGTGAGCTGGCTCTTCGAAATGACGGGATTTGGCAGTGGGGTATTCGGATCAATATAGGCCGCGGTGGATGTGCTCGTCTTTCCGATGGCGGATACTACTCTAGGAACAATAGGCGCATGGCTTGTGGCCACCTTCTCGGCCAGTTCAAGAATTCTCTTGCCGGCCATTGGGAGTACACCAATGAGTGACTCTCTTGCGAAGCCGACAATGACAGGAAGTGCTGTGTCGTCACAGTCATGACGCCAGTGAGATTCCATCCAGCCTTTGAAGACATTATAAACGCGTAGTCTGACAGGGCTTGCGATGCTCGCATTTTCACCCACGTACTCGAAGCGATATATCAAGGCACGAGCGAAGCTCACCGGAGTTGCGAATAAGCGGAAAGTGAGGTAGATTGTGGTGACAAAAGACACATCAGGGGCTGAGTCGGGAGCGGTCAGTCGCTCCACCAAGGCGTTCAGCGTACCCCCAACAATTATGCCTTCTCGATTAAAGACAAGCTCTTGGGAAAAGGTGTGAACGAGGATTTCTGCTTCAGCATCTTCGTCATCGTCAAGGGACTCTCGGCCACCGCCATCATGTGACGGTCTTGAGCCAAGGGGCTTTAGCGAGTGGCCAAGATCTTCCTGAACCGAGGTGACTCGCGTCGACGCGGAGGATATGTTGCTGGGATTCGACCGTCGTTCAATGCGTTCGAAACTGCTGTCACTGCTCGTACTCCCTCCAACTGCGCGGGCTCCGGACTTGCGGTGGTGTCTGATATCCGCGGACTGATTGGAGACTGGAGAGCTTGCAGAGATCTTCTGATGAGTCAGAGACGCGGATGGCAATGGCGACGAGCGAATGATCTCCGCCACCACGTCGTCTTTCGGTGTTGGGGGAACACTACCGGAGCTGGTGGAAGGAGATTCGACAGTGTTGAGGGAAAGAGGAGGGGTCAGCAGGCCCTGATTGATGACGATGCGAGGGCGCTCCTCCAATTGATCTGTACCCTTGTCTGCGGGTGACCTCAATGCCGAAGAGGATTGAAGGCGTTCCGGAGGCGTGGGTTCGAAGTTCGTCGGCTCGGGTGTACTAGAGCCACCTGAGTTACGTCCTAAAAGATAACTCAGATTCTCAATCTCAAAATCTCCTATCTCTTCTAGCGTCGCTTTGGTTCTGGTCACGCATCGACCTGCAGCACTGACACAGGCTGTGGCAGCCTGTACTAGACTGTGCGCCTCGTCAGGAGAGTAAATCAGATCGTCATCCATCGAGCGAATGGGCTTGAAAACTTGGCGAGCAGCATGAACCAGTTCAGTGATCGCGTCGTACATGGAATCTTTGGCCTGAACTAATGGCCGGGAAGTGCTATAGTCTCGGTCAATGACCGTTTCGACGACAGCAAACAGCTGTCGACAAGCCCGAACGGCGTTTTGAGTGGTGAGTAACAACTCGGACGATGACCTAGATTGCATGTGAGATCCCAGGAACGAGGCCAGTACCGTCAGAAATTCGTCGTAAGAGCGATTGAGGAATTCGGAGATGAGGTTGGAGTTCTTCTGGCCCGTGCCACGACTGTACGACATGCGATGTGTGAGGGACGAGTGTCGCCGCATGTGTGCAGGATTACCTGTGGAACTGTGACTGCTATGCTTTGACAGGATGGTTGTGCCTGAAGGTTTTGCTTTGACAGATGTTGAGCCTTGACGTCGGACAGCAACTTGCGATTTGCTTGACTGCTGAGATTGCATGATGGCGACAGATTCTGAAGAAGAGTCGGGCGGCTTTGTAGCAGCTCCCGGCGATGCATCAGCTTGCTCGGTCCAGACGTCGTAGAACAAGACGGCACGGGTGACGATTCGGAAGGCCTTCAACAGCATGTCGTCCAGCCGGATGTCGAGTGTGTCTTTGCTAGCCGTGTGGCCCACGACTACTTGCTGCAGTTCTTTTGCCGCACGGACAAGAAGAGCGAGATCAGAGAGGAGGTTTTTACGTGTCCTCCGTATGGGATCGTGCTTCTTGACCAAAGAACAATCCCGGGTCAGACAGTCGGAGCGTTCCAGCAATGCGCGGACTCCCGCAACTAGGCCTCTCATATAGTCCTGATTGCGGAAAAGACTCAGGTTTGAATCGCCTGCGCAGCGCACGAGATCCCAGAATTCGGTTAATGCCTTGAGCAGAGGTCGCATGGCAGCATAGTCGTAACCTTCGCAGTAATTGGTCGGCAGCCATCCACGAGCTCCTGTCTCCAATAGTGTGCCATCGGCCCAGCCATTGACGTGCACTGAGTGTACCAAAATAATATCTCCGGCATTGAGAGGGAGTGTGACCGTGGTGGAGGAGTGGGGAGAGGAGGGCTGAAAGGGATAGAGGGCTCGTAGATAGTTGTGGAATCTTCCGTGAGTGGAGGCCATGCCGTCGAGGGATTCTATAGACGTTGGTCGTGGATTCGTGGTGGCCAGCCCCGAGTCCTCCATTTTGGTGGACGGCCCGTGGTTGTCATGGTCGTCGTCATGGTCATCATCATCGCTATTCTTGCGGATTCGTAGAGGTGCAACGTAGATAGCAGGAGGTTGAGGCTCGCGCATTTTGCTGCAGGGTCCGTGAAGAGTCGATGTTCATATCGTTCAGTGTCGAAGCTCTTGCGCCTCGCAGAAGGCCATTTCCCTGACAATCAAGAGCGGATAATGAAACCGGGATCCCAATGTTGTGATCAGAAAGCCGGAGATGTAGAGATAGCCACTGCAGAATATGTGTCCAAGGAGAAGCAAGGGAGGCACGAGAGCAAGGCGCCGAGACAAGGCGAGGGGGCTTCGACCCGTCTGCAAGGGCCAGGAGGAGGTTGGAGCTTGGCCTCACAGAGACTGGACGGCCAAGTGAGGTAGAGATCAGGATTGCTGTACACTGGCGACGATAATGAACCAAATGACACAAAATTGACTGAAGAATTAACTGTACAAAATGGTGGGCACGGTAAAGACTGACCGAAGGTGAAAAGGTCGTGGTTAATGGAGGAAGGAAGTTACTAGCACAACAGAGCAAGGGCACCCAGAGTGGACTACCAAGTTGCCTACCTACCAAGTACAAGTACGAGTAGATGCTCCGTACTCCGTACTGCTCTTGTGCTGGAGAGCCCACCCAACGGGCCGACAAAAGGCGTCAGAACCAGCCGGCCTGCAAGCCACCAAGCCACCCCAAAAAGACTTCCCAAACTCGTGGTAGTGCCCTTTGCATCGCCGGGACTGGGTGAGTTCTAGGCCTCTAGAGGCTTGGACCGGAGTAACTTTGGCCACCTGTTATGAATTGTTTGATATTTCTGGAAGTGATGCTATGCAAGGCCTAGGTGTTGTGTACTTGTAGATATGATGCGTGTCTTTTAGGCATATCAGCGAAGTCGTCGATGGCATATCCAGACCTTTAGCCGGATGCAATCTTGCCTGTGCGCTTCCATACCCAATCTGAGGCCAAAGTGAGTGACCTGGGCCCCTCTTCTCTCCACGCCTAGCGACAAAGAACGTTAATCGAGTAGATCATTTGACAGGGTCGGCCTTAGCCAGGGGGAGACATTCGTCAAGTTGGCGGGTCCATGGCCCAAGCTACTCATCCTTGTCTTCTCTAACTGATTTTTATGAGAAACAGGGAGCCGCATGCGGCCGTTTGGGATGAAATAGGTACTACTCGGTACTCTCAGGGCCTCATGATACTCCGTACACTGAGGAATCTAAAAGCGCAGACTTTGTTAGCTTCCATTTTTGAAGCCGCCAACTAGCCCCTGAACAAGCGGAGGTTAAGATGCTAGGATATGTAACGTCTATTGATCCATGACATTCCCGGGTGATGTGAATCGCTGCCCATCTCTTCATCACACTTATCTTGGACGCGCATATGCAAGTCAATCGGAATTGAAGAGCTACATCGACTAATGACATATGTGCGACTTAGAAACAATTTCCAGATTGGGGCTGCGCCAAGATGAGCCTTCACCCTGCTGGCGCATAAAGTAATAGTTTGTTGTAACAAGTAGTATTACCCGGTATGCCTGAAAGGCAATGCTGCCTCGACCGTTGCCCCGCACAGCCAAAGTGAGCATAATGAAATTAAATACCCGGCCGGTCCACCGAGGGGTAACCTCTACCAGGACGTAGGTGCGGAACCTTTAACCAGACTGCTGGGACCGAAGACTGGCAAGGACTCATCGCATATCAAATGTTCGAATTATTGAAGACTTATGCGCCAATCCTCATACCTAAATTTTATACATGCCGCGTTTTCTTCGTTTATTAAAGCCAAGTCTTGCTGGTTACGGGTCTCCTGAAGCGACTCGACAATGGTGGAAGTTTTATCCAGCACTCAATTCAACCTCTGCAGTACCTAAAAATACGAGTTGACCACCGAAAACCTTTTCTCGAGGCTTGGTGACGTACTCACGACATCCAGCAGACAGATTAGCTTTGCTCATTTGCCTAGTATTTGTGTAGGTATATATTTGCAGTCTTGCCGTGCAAAATACAACAATTGCTAAATGCTGCCGGTAAACTCGAGCGCAGGATTTGAAACTGAGATCAGAGCCCGTAAGTTTGTACACCGTCTCGATTCTATGCTTCGAAGAAAGCCCCTCAAACCGCTAGGTCACGGGCGAAGTCCACTGCCTTCCCGCCATTTGCCAGTCCAGCAATCTATCGTCTAGTGTGGATCAATGAGTAGAGCCGGCGCAGCCCGAAGTATCTGATTCGCTTTTAATGACTCGCGAACCAACACACCCGGTTCTACCGTCGCATTTTCTCCGATCCTGACGCCTGGATAGATAATAGCATTGGCGCCGATAATCACTCCCGCAGCAATGATCACTTCCTTTGCTATCCATTCAGCTCTGGTGCCCTTGCGATTGACGAGATCCTTGTTTTGGTCGCTTGTCAAGATAGTGACGCCAGCGCCGATTATTGAGCGAGGCCCAATCTCAATCTTCGCAGCATCATCAAATGTGCAACCTCTGTCCACATAGACATCGTCGAAAATCTGGAGATTGTACCCATATGTGCAAGTAAAAGGCACCTCGACCATCACCCCGATACCAAGATGGGCTTGAGAAACTGCTTGCGAAGACGAATTGCCCGTCGTGTCTTGCAAAGGATCAAGCACTTTCATCAACAGTTTGCGAATTTCTTCCTCCCCAAGGCCACTGTCTAGCTGGCGAGCTGCCTGATATCGCGCGAGAGCCCGCGCGCACCGTTGACGGTCATAGATCAACGTGGGATCAGTGTGGATGTAGAGACCTCGCCTTAACATCCTGGATTTGTTGATGTCTTTATTGTCTGCGACCATGAAATTCGAGCTCGAAGAGGTGTTCCTGCCATGAGTTGGGGGCGCTGGATTGGGTGTCGGTCCTGGTGGGTGCCCAGGCGGAGGAGGGCCATATGCATGCCCATACGGCTGCTGCTGGGGCTGTTGTGGCTGATGCCACTGTAATTGCTGTGGCGGGGGAACTGCTGGGGGCTGGTGGGCGACGTTAGGGCCCGCCGCATGCTGAGGAGCAAAGTGGTGTTGAGGATGGGGTAGGGGAGCTTGATTTGGAGGCTGAGGCGGCGGAGGAGGGGGCGGGGGCGGAGGGTAGGCTTGACCTTGGGCTGGTGACCGTGACATATTTTGGGAATTTGTACTTGGATGTGGTTCTGATCGATTCAGATCAGAAAGAGGAGGGAGATGCTCTGAGGTATAAGAACCATTATTTTGTGGCGGCTGCCACGCGGGATGCTGGTTGGGCCGAAGTGGTCGGGTTTGTGGCTCATTGCGTTGTGGACTCAGCTCATACGGCGGTGGGTGTTGTCCTTCACTACTGCCAACGGGAATTGGTCGCGGTTGAACGCTATCCTGACGTTTGATGGTGGTTTCCATGCGAGGCCCTTGATAAGTCGAGGATTCAGACACGTCACCCGGACGATCCCTGGACTGTAGCGGAACCGGGCCTCTAATCGGTGTGGGCTTGGTCGGCGCCGCACGCCTGTTCACACTGTAGCCTTTGCAGTTGAAACCCCCCCGAACACAGTTGTTACCTGGGAAAAGACAGAGTATTAGCATGCACAGAAAATTACATTCCACTTTCAGTCGCTAATGAGACTCACACCATGGCTGGGCTTCGTCGCACTTCTTCTTCCGTTGGCGGCATGTCATGCAACCGGTCTTTGTTCTATTGCTAAAATTGCGTTTGCGTTTAGGCGCGACCGTCGGAGCGCCCGTTGCTGACTCGGGATGGCCATACTGGTCGTGAATGAGTTGGCCATTAAGCCTGGGCTGATAATCCGGGCCCCAAGGCGGTTGTGGCGGTGGCTCTGATGTATTTGCCTCTTGCTGCAATATTTCTCCATGCTGCGTTTCGGAGCAGCTCGGTTGAAGGCCATTGAGGGAACTAGCTGGCTGTACAGGCTTCTCGGTGTGCCACGTATGGCCGTTTTGGCTGGCGCCATTTTGATAGTACGCTGTTGTGGCATTGTGGTCGGCGCTCCCAAGGACGCTCAGTGCTCGGTTGGCCATGTGTTGTGGTTCGGGGCCGCCACGCGGACTATACTCATATGAATGACGATCACTATAATGTTCGTCTTCCTCTAGCCCAGATCGTTTCCGTTTATGACCAGCACGTTCCTGCCCCTGGGGGAGCGAATACGTGCCACCTTGAGCTTGAGCTGCCATCTCGCTTTCCCTAGGAGCGTGATCTAGCGGAGATGAGTGTCTGCTAGAGGCACCGCTTTCTGGAGCATGGTCAATAGGGACATGCATGCTTGGGGGGGTTGACGACGGACCGTTGCTGGAAGCGTTATTGACTGCGACAAACCCTCGCGAACTGGCATCTGGGCTTGAAGTCACGTCATTCTCCGATGCGTTCTGACTCGATGGTGGAGGCATTGTCGCAGGCCAAATGCTGGAGTTGATCTTTCAGTCAGGCGAGTTGGTTGCTCCCAGCGTGGCCGCGGAGTATAAGTCTTCCTGAAAGATTCTGATCTTCTTTTCCATCCAACTCCTGAATACAATGACGGCAAGAGCTGCAAGCGCGGATATGAGTGTCCAACGGAAGAGGGCGCTTGCAATGACTACCCCTTCTGGCGGGATATGGAGAGCAGCTCTTTGGAAGCGCGGATTCGCTAGAGGGAGGTCTGATACTTCTGGTAGAGCGAGACGGCGACACGCGCGGCGAGAACCAGAGGCCTGTACGGAGTATGGGCGCTTATGATCCGTCACAACCTGAGGACAGGTAAGCGCCCAGGAGGCTCACGATTCTGAACCAGGGGAATCACGCGCTTAATTGTAGTCGTGGGTGTTTGGGGAGGGCCAAGAACCCTAAGAGAAGTGGTAGAGGTGTTTGTCGAGTCAAAGGGAACGGGGCTCAAAAAAAGAGCAGTAGGCTCTTAAGTTGTCCTCTGTAAATTGTGAACATTGTTTGCTTGCTGGGAGTTTGTCGGAGGGCAGGTAAGCGGCAGCCGCGAGAAGCGCACGTGGAGCCGGGACCGGCAACGAAAAAAGGAATTGACTGCTGATTGCTTGCTTCGGCCCAAGTAAGCGGAGTGCGCCGCAACCTATCGTGGAAGCAAATCCGAGGTTCTGCAGAGGTGAAGACGAAGGCAAACAATCCTGCAAAGAGGTTGGAAAGGCGCCCCAAAGGCCCGACTTAAAGCTGTATGCAAGGAGAGGAAAAGCCAGAGGCAAAGAGGCCTAAGCACATCTTTCCCACTTTTTTTTTTGCAAGTGATACTAACACCTGGTGAGAAACGAGAGACAACAGAGGCAAGAGAGCGAGGCAGGGCAAGGTCGTGAGGAGCGTGTTTGGTCGGGGAAACTTCCACAACGCCAGTCAAGGGGCTTTCTAAAGTCACCGGGCGCTTGGAAAAGGCGCTTGCCGGCTGGCACCAAAGCTGCCGCATCCTTCTTGCAGCTCCGTTCTCGCCGCTGACTGGCCACCCAAAGAATTGCCTGAGCCTTTAGCTTTCCCCCAAGGGGCCGCGGGCCACCGGAAACCTAGGCGGCAGTTGTCTGAGAAGGATCTTCCTGTGGTGTGTCGTGACATGGGGAGCCATCCTTGGTACTAGGTATTTCATTCTTCGTCAGCGATCATACCCAATTTTCAGCGAACGAGATCGAAAGGTGTCATTCTCAAGAAGCAACAGGAGGGAGCACTTTAACAGGTGCAACACTGCATAAATAAATCACCTGGCTGACCAAGTATGCAGCTGTGTGTGCCTTGCTTGCCTCTCGGCCTGGCTTCTGCTCGTCCCCTTCCCTCCTGGCTCCTTCTCCTGTCAGTCCTGGCGAAACCTCGTAATCGACAGTCCTTTGTGCCGTTCCAAGAACGAGCTAGTACCACATCCTTTGTGCTAGAGTTGCGCGCCCGTCACAGCTGCAGAGTTCCAAAAGCGAGGCAAGGGCTGACCTTGAATCACCAAGGGCCAAAAGGGGCCTCGAGCTTGAAGTTGGATGTGTGTGATGGAGGTCCGTCGCGAACGACGATTGGGCGCTTGATGTCAAATCTGAGCTCAACTTACGCCCGCCAGCAAAGTCCACCAGCCGCTCGTCAAAAATGCTGTCTAGGCCAGCTCCCTGCCCCTGCACAGTCACCTAGGATGCCGCCTGTTCTGTTGTCCCATTGGATACGGCCTTGTGACGACGATCACGCACGCGTCTTGCCCCCGCCCCACCGTGCATTTGCGACTCTTACGAAATTGTTTCCGAAGTCACTTTCGCGCTTGCGTTTGGTCTAGCCGACCTAGCCGCTCGTCATTGGGACAACGAGCGGCGACAGAGCGGACAGAGCGGACAGAGCGAGAAGAACGAGGGAGATGGGTGAGACAAAGGCAGGAAGCCTCCTATTGTAATGTGTACTCGTGAATGTCGAGTACTCTGTATAGAATAACGAGTACTACTTCTATCCAAAGCGGTTACTTGACCCAAGCTTTCCATGCATCTCCAAATCCAAGTGCGCCGATGCTGGGATCAATATTTGCACCCATGCTGGAGCCACAATGATCCCCACCATCAAGGTCTGCCAGCACTGTAAACGTGGGTCGTCCGTGAGCACATTGGAAAGGGAAGGTGCATTGAGATAGTCTTTGCACAAGTTCGCGGCATTGCTTTGAGTCCAAAGGATCGTTGAACATCACCGCGGTACGGCATGATCTAGACCTAAGCATCTCGATCATTCCTCTCGGGCAGTCCCCAATGTCAGACCACCAAGACAGTGCATATGACTCAGGGAGATGGGATAGCGGAGAGCGTCGCCGCGCGCCACCTAACCATATCTCGCTTCTCATGATATGAACCAAGAGCTTCGGCTCGGCGCGACAACGTTCAACGATGAGATCCGGCAATCCCGTGACCTCTACTCTCCAGGTATGAAGGCCGCGCGAACATGCTGGGGTTTGCTCTGCTTGTGGATTTTCAACCATGTAATAGCTGACACACCATCCCCGAAAATAATCCTTTTGCTCTTCCAGAAGTTTGGCCTCCGTTTCGTCAACCTCGAAGACTAGGGGTTTGGTGAGGCTTGTTGAGGTGCGCTTGCAGAAGTCGCCACATAGCTTCTCAAATTTAGCTCTTTCGTCAGCGGCATGTTGGTCGATCAGGACGAGAAGTCTCCTCTCTCCCCTCTCCGCCGAATATGGGTCGTGCTCATCTCGAATAGCGAGAAGGACGAGTATGAATTTTCGGTCGACTTGCTGGATAACGATTGCGTTGGAAAGAGAGCCTTTCGTGACGGACTGTGAGTGAAGAATAGTGTTACTCTGTCGTCCGGCGCCGGCACGTCTGCGAGATACACCCAGAACCTCCTCTGACATGATGCAAGCGATTGGTGCCTCAGGTCGATTGAGGGAGCTCCTTCGCAGATATCTGTGTAAGTTGAGTACCGATTTCGCTCGCGGCCTTTTGCCATCAATGTCATTAGAAGAAGTGGAGGTCTGGTTCTGTAGTAGCGGAGAACGTCCGCGACTTCGATCTAAATGTGCAAGGTCTAGACTAGACATAGGCATGACTAGTCCAGTGCGAGGGTGGAGGTAAACGACCTGACCATTGCGTGAGTTAATCCAAGGGAAGACGGCGACAGTTTCATTTTCATTCTCAAATTGGGTCTCGCTGGTTGTAGCACCAAGGTCCAGATCATCAACACGGAGGGTGCCGGACGACGGACCTCCACTGGACGCTTGCATGGATATCCAAGAAAGATTGTCCGACTTCCTCAAGCCCAAGCCATAGCGAAAATCTTCTCTTAAAGGTCGAGCGCTCTTCACGCGGTGCCAGTGACTCAGATACCGAGCCTCAGTTGCAAGTTGCGAGTTTTCAGAAGCGGACTCCCCAACAAGCAGTTGGCGGCAAGAATCCTCTTCATGTTTAGTTCGATCGCGTCCCATTCTCGACCTTCTTCTTTCCGCACCGGCCGAGTTTCCATATATTGCCAGGAAATTGGAGACCAATGACTCGACTGCCTTGGTCAAATGATCAATGACGGGGAGCATTTCTGCCGAAGACTGTTCGAACCAGAGCGATTGTGAAAATTCCCCAGATCTTGGGTCGATTTGAATGTGGAACATGAGCCATCTATCCACGCCCTTCTGCAGATTAGCGCACTTCGTAGTCTTGTCGTGGAATATCCCATCTCGGGTTTCGTCACAAGAGATACTAGGCTCGAGATCCAAATACCCAAAGCTCGAATCTTGACAAAGCCTATCAATGGTGTCAAACAAACAGTTAATTCCATGCCCCCTCCGGACTGGGAACTTTCCGACAGAGATGAACTGCGTTGTCTTGGACGGGGATGGTTCGATTGAGATAGCGGCACGAATGCAGAAGTGGCTCGTGCGGACAGATGCTGAGCGCCACTTCTTGGTGTCAAGAGATGTCACGAGCTTAGCTTGGAATAGTGTTGATATAGTCGACTCGAGTGAGAAATGGCATCCACTCGACGTAGGAGAGCAGCAATAGAGACTGTGCTGTCTTTTACCTTTCGCGGAAAATCGTACTTCAACTGCGCGAGGCTGTGCAAGCACATACCCAACAAGCATTTCCTTTATTCGGCTAAAAGCTCTTTCATTCTCGGCCGAAGAAGAATAGCGCAGCGACAACTGTTTGGACCGGACTGGCACATCCCCGAATAGATTGTGGACTGTAACAACTGTACCTTGTCGCACAATCCCCAACTCCTCTTTGTTGAGTCCCAGCTGGCGACAGATCACATCACCACGGTGCAGGATCAATCGATTTGCAAATGGTTCAGATCGATGCTGAGAGGCTATAGACAACAAAGACAGGAAGGAGAGATTTGACAAGAAACGACCATAGCGACCGTACGTAGGATCCGATCCGTTGAGTTTGGAAGAGCCTGGAAAACATCGGTCAGATTCGTGATCAAGAACCATATTAAGCTGTTTCATACAGTGGAGTTTGGCTAGGTGGCCTTGCTCTGAGAACTCCACCTTGTTGATCCCGCTTCCATTATCGCAGACTGAGAGATAGCCCTTTGAGAGTTCTGCTTCGATAACAATTGAGGATGCATCGGCGTCCAAAGCATTTCTCATCAGACCCTCGACGACATGCTCTGGAGACGTAATTTCGCAGGAAGATGAGACCTTTGCCCAGACTTCGTCAGGAAGCGGACTGATTCGGAAACGACCTTCGGCCATCGCTGACAATTTGGGTTAAAGAATGGTTAGCTAGTGATGCAGCGCAGGGGCTCGAGGCTTCATGGGGGTTGCCACTGCGCAAGGTATAGTTGGACTGGATGGCCTATTAGGAGCAACATCGCCTTGGAGGCGCCTGCACTCCTGACCGGAAGCCGTCACAAAGAGGGAAGAGTAATCTGTCTGAAAGGTCAGGTACTGGTCAAGATTAAAGTAAAACATTGCTAACGTCCAACACCCAAGGCAATCCGTTACAATCTACGGTGTTTACAGTGTTTACAGTGTTTGCATTGTTTGCGTTGGTTGCATTGTTTGCAGTGTTTACAGTATATGTAGAGTTTATAGTAAGCTCGGCGCTGTATGACTAATAACATTTACGCATATTTCGTTTCCGCCCTCTCGACCTTCGGTGAGTTAGTTTGGTATGTGGAAGGTTACGCACGTACAACTCCTAAGCCAAGGGCGTCTAATATTATAATCTTTCTTGCACATGAGGGATAACTAACTCCGCTACAGCGTATCCCTCCAGCCCTGTTAAATGAAAGCGACCATGATATCATGACGGTCTCAAGGTGGATGACTCTAGCTCGCCAGTGTCTCCTTCGTCGAATCTCTGTCCAACAATTTAGCGACTTATTGCGGTCCTATGTCAATGAGATTGATGGCAAGCGATTATTTATTGGCCTTCTTGAATGCCGAGATTTTTTTTGCCAGCCAGGAGACCCTCTCATCTCACTTTACGTCGACTATATTGCAATCACTGGAATTATTGCCATTTCTGACGCGTTGATAATCCTCACAAAACGGTGGAATGACACGAAATTTCCAGCGTCGCGGGATACCCTTGTATGCTACAATGACACACTGCAAGATTTGAATATGGTGGTTGTATCGCCGAAATACAAGACCACTGCGTCCGAAGCACGACTAGCTCTACAGATCTCATCAAGATGGCTTTCCGCATTGGCGCGGCAGGCTTCACAAGGAGATCCTGAACCCTCTGGCCTGGAGCTCAACGGCACCATTGAACTCCTTGCTTTTCTCATGGCTTCTATGGCCGCAACTGATGCTGGACTCGAAGCTTTGTCGCCGCACGGGGGTTTGAGGCAGAAGAACAAGCAAGGGCCTCCTAAAGACTTGGGGATTTCCGTAAAGCAAGCATTTGAGCTCTGCCTGCCATTATATTCCATGCTCTCACCTCAGCTCATGGAACGGATAAACACAGTCTTGAAGCATATCAAACTTCTTGATGACAGCCCCTCACAACTGGACAACGCACGAGCCCCAACCTCTGAGATCCAAGCGCTTCAGTTCCAAGTCACTATTGCAGAGAGCCAGCTGGTGGCTTCCAAAGCCGGCACAATGCTTTACCTCGAGAGTTTGCTCTTCACAGGTTCGACGATTGACGACGGTGGGACCGTGCACTGGCTTTCTTCGCGTCACCAGAATGATTACCAGTCAATGTTTAGCGACATTTTTACATCCTCGTTTTCAATTCTGAAAGCCCAGAATACCATCCCAGCCAGAACTTTGTGCTTGCAGCAGAGTCAAATCTTCATCCAGAATAAGCTTCCAGCGCTTCTGTCCATGATATCAGCTTCTTCATTCAACAGTTTTAGCACCGAACAAGCCATAACCGAAGCATGGCATCAGGTGGTGCCATTACTTTCAACACAAGATCTTCTTTTGACCGGCGCTCGTTTTCTGCACGTCTGTTCTTTGCATCACTTGATACCAGCACAAGTTGCTGCACAACTTGTTGGAAGCGAGGATTTGCTGAAAGGTTTGAGCAAGGGGTTGTACGCTAAGGATGATCTTGTGGCTCAAGTCAACATGAATCATATCAGAGGACCAAAACTCGTAGAAGAGCTAACCCGCAACGATGGAAGTGCGGGTTTCATCAGTCAGGCTGTTGTTGAGGTCTGCCATTTATTCGTTCCGAGAGATCTCCTCTAACAAGTTCCAGATCATGCATATTTATTGCCAGAATAAGGAAACTCAATATCTCAGAGATCTCGCCAATGCAATCCTGCGGAGACCTGCTGCCATCAATTGCATTGCTCTATTTGTTCGCCCCTCCTTTTTCCTTGGTCCTCTCTGCGGCCTTTTAGATGAGTGGCGTTGGGATGAGATACACGGTAAGTAAGATCTCACTGAACCTGTTATCCGCTAATTGGAAGAAGGCGAGGCCCAACCGGTATACGACGATTTTGGAGCCATCTTTCTCCTGATCTTGATTAGCAGGGCCCGTTTGGCGTTGCCAAACTCAAGTTTGGGTATTCGCAAGAAGGATGGGTTCCTGGCTCAATATCTGGAGCAGGAGAACAACGAAGAAAGCCTGGAGAGTCTCTCCGAAGAAAAAAGATCTCATCTGGGAAATTGGATCAATGCTCTTTACCTGGCTGAGGGTCTGAGCGATGAACTATTTACTAATTGTAGTCCGCACGACTTCTACCTTTTGATTCCCACACTCCTCCGGCAATCGATGACGGCCTACCAGCAGGGAAAGTTGACTCATGACTCTTTGCAAGCTGGCCTAGATTGTAAGTACCGAATTTCTCTGGGATAGCACGAACTCACTGATCCCAGATCTCCTTGAGCCGTTCTTGCTGCCCTCTTTGATATCAGCCATGAACTGGGTTGCAGAAGTTTTCCGGGATGAGCCGACAGTTGCTGGAAAGGTGTTGGAGGTTCTGATAAAACCACCTGGATCGGTAGAGTCTCGAGATATTCACCACACGATATTGGCAATGTGCGCACCAAGGCTGAAGATGCGCCTCAAGGCTGCCGGATCAAAAGACACAAACGCCGACCCGATTCTTAAGATTTTGGACCAATGTCCAGGCTTTTCCCTTTTTTCGGAACGAGAACTCGAGATTCCAGGTCCGGGAGTCCTCGACATACTGCAACATAGCCTAGTGACACTGATTACGTCTACGACCACTTTGGACTATGGAGACCAAATAGCTTCTCGGGACATATCTGCGCTCGTGAACCGTGCCGTGGAAGTTCGAGGCCCTCACACGACCTTGCGAGCCATAGTTGGGGTGCTCCTGCAGCTGAGCGACAACCATGCGTTCCTTTTCGCTCTTGATGCATTAACAACTACCGTATGTATGGCGGGAAATGGTCTTCGCGATGCTTTACGTTTGCAATACAATGACCTTGGGGGTATTTTGAAGAGAGGGGAGACATTGAATGCTGAAGGGGTGGTTCGCCTGCACCGGCAAGTCGAAGCGTACACAAATCTTCTTGCCGTGCCGGAAATGGGCTTGGATTCGTTCACTTTCACCCAACAACTTACAAATATGGACACGGCCAATCCCAATCTCGATGCTGGTACAGCCGTATCGGGTGGGATGGACATACAGACAGAACAGGGACAGGTTGACGGGATCGACCAAGTGCTTGACGAAGTCGCTGCTATGGGAAACCTGGACTCCAACGACGCGGACATGAGCTTTGACGCTCTATATGGCCTTCAAGGGAACGACATGGATCTCAATGATTTGGATTTAGATAATATGTTCTGAGCCACCTTGAATCACAAATGGTACATCTTGATCCATTATGACACATTGGTACAAATCACAACAACAAAGATCCAATCAACCTCATGAAGGGTTACCTGGAAGATATTGCATCGTTGAAGGCAAATATGGGAAGATATGGCTATTAATCTGTTTCGTTACTTAGTAACCTTGGATATCAAGTTCTTCATCTTCTAGTATAAATTCTTCGAATCCATTTTCACCGTACGCTAAATTCGGCCCGAATACGCTGCAGAGCCAGAAACATGGCCTCTCGCTGTCCGGGTCCGAGGTACTTTAAGCTAATCAGATATGATAAGGGTGCTTGGACTTGCAATGTGCTAGGAACATCGATACCGCGCGGCTCAATCGACACACCATCACCGACTACAGCAGTCGCATTGGAACGCATCTGACCGTTTTTATCCACGTCCCCAAAAGCATAAGCCAATGTCCCGAGGAAGTCTTTGACTGTCTCATGGATAATCGTGGTGTGTGACATGACCAATTCGTCGGTGTTAGCTGTCGAATTTCCACTATTGAAGCCTGATCGATAGCCCGAGAGATTTGCGATAGCATCCAGCAGGGCCGCATGCAGACAGATTCTCGCCACAAAGTATCGGTTCCAATGGAAGAAAGCCTCCCAAGACTCAAAGCAGTGCAGCCTAAAAAGTGTTCCGGACGTCCACGGTGTGCGATGCAGATGGCGTTGCGGCATGTCCACCAATACTTTACGGGGAAGCCAATCGAGAATGTCGCACCATCCACTGATCTTGTCCTCCAGTCTAGCTGCAGCTCTTAGGTAAGAGTCCACCATCTGAAATCCGTCGATGGACGTGTTCTGTGGCATCAGAAGGAAATTTTTGATCCGAGCCCGGAGTTTAGAGACACCGTGGAAGAAATTTCTTAGCCTCAAAGATGCTGTCGGGACCGTATGGGTGGCTTTTGGTATTTGTGATTCCAGCATAAGATATTCAGGGGATGGTTCCTCGCTGGCGAACAGAGGCTTCCAGTGCTGAAACAGGTCAGCACTCAGCATCCCCAAGTTCTTGCCTGGTGCCCATACCATGGCCGAAAGAAGCGTGTGATATAGGTGGCGACCCTCAGGGCGGGTAAACTGTTCTTCGCCGCGTAACCGCAGAAGCATCAAGGTGCCGTCGACATGTGTCTGGTGGGCTGAGCCCCCGCGTGGTCCATTGACACTTGCCAGAAGCTGCTCAAGTGTTAGATAGATCCATGAGCAAAATGGGCCAAGCCACTTTACCTCTCTAATTCCAAGCAGCCATACTGCAACCAAGGTCTCGTCCTTCAAGCACTGTTCCGGATCTGCCAATGCGGCTGTCACCCTTGAAACGGCTCGCGCATATTCAGATTCAATAACGGAGTGCATGTCCACAGTGGGTGATCGGTTGGCCAAATTGATTGCTGCCACTGATCGCATGGCGGCATAGAGATAAGAGTCTCGCCCCGAGTTTGAGAGTATCTCGGGCAAGAAATTGAATGCATTGTTCCCATATAGCACGCGCGAATTGGCATCGAGCTGTGTAAGGGAATAGCAGACTGCTTGTTCAGTCGGATCGCCAGAGAGACTGATCAGAGGGCGTAACCGTTGGGTAGCACGTGAGGCTGAATGAAGGATCGAGTCACTAGTGGCAGAATCGCTGTCCTCGCCCTCGGTGGACGTTGAGCTGGCCCGAAAGTGTGCTGGTTGCGGAAGATTCTCGGATGATGATGATCTTGGAGTTGGGCTATCTGCTTGGTTCGATACAAAGATGGCCGTTCGAATAAAACCATAGCCGGGTTCTCGATATCCGGGGCAGGGTTTCTTGAGCCTCGCACAGTTGCGGCATCCGGGGCGGCCTTCGTCGCACTAAAGTCATCATCCGTCAGCACACGAAATGATTCTAGACCCCTGGCACGGCGTGGCCGACCTTGACCCTCCGTTTGCGACACAGAAAACACCCCGTGCTCGGCCGACCGATGTTGCCCATCCGGAATGGCGGAAAAACGTGGTTTTGAGAGGATGCTTTGGGTATGCGGGCTACGAGGCAGGGTTTACGATGCGAGATGCGTGTCCCACCACCAGGTGGTTGATTGCAATGACAGAGCTGGATAGGCCGCTGATTGTCCTTTCTCTCGAGAGACTGTTGTTCAGCGGTTTCCCTTGGATATTTAACTTGACCGCCCTTCGGCGTATTGTTGGCTCGAAATCCCGTGCATCCAGATAAGTCGTGACCGTGCCAAACTTGTTCTCAGTCAGGGGTGCGGGTGTCTGGAATGTTGCGTCGCATCTCCTCCGCGGGCCAGGCTGTGAGATGGGGCGCAAGCGGGCGAATGTGTCAGGAATCTCGTAACTAGCAAAACCAGCAACACAGTATCCAAGCCTTGGGCGCTTCACAGTTCGAGATGGAGAATTTTCTCCAGGATTGGAGAGCCTCGTCGCAAGCGGTTCAGAAGTGATAACGGACCAGCATGCACGTCGCATGGCTAGCCGAACAGGGGTTAGCAAAAACTGGAGAGGGCTGAAGCCATGGCCAATGCCCATCGCGACGTTCCTGGAAAGTGCTGGGTTGCCACGTGTGGAACGAGGATCGTTCGACCCAGCTGGATGCGAGGTTGGAGAGTGATGCCAGTGGTGGTGGTGGTGGTGGTGGTGGTGGTTGGGGTGGTGGTGAGAAAAAGCTTACTACACACGCACGAAGGATGCTGGGGACGCAGCACCACCAAACAGCAGCCAGGGCACGCAAGCTGACGAAATGCGACCACAAGTGGAACGGCAAGCGACTCGGTCAGAAACTCTCGCTGGTGGCAGGCATTATTTCTCGCTTCATCTGATTGCCTTGAAAGGGCATCGGCGGAAGGGTGGTCTGTGCTGTCCCCCTCCCGCCTCCCTCCAACTGCCTCTTTTCATGGCTTTCATGGGCCGTTTGTTCCGTTTTGGGAGTTTATTCTCTCCCCAAATGACATGCCGATCGAGTCAGTGTCCCCTCGTCGCTCTGCCTTTCCCCGATCGCCCCGCAATTTAGCCCAGGATCTGGAAAGGCCAAAGGCTTCGAAGCTCATTGCACATCTCCCTTCTACTGGTTCGCCACTTCGCTGTTGCTGTTTTTGGCCCTCGGGTACCGCGTATCCTTGCCCCCTTGGTTATATGGGACCCGTAGGTTTCGGCTCAGCTGGATCACAGCCGACTCTCAGAACCTGACCTTCCTGCCATGGTGGCATGATGTTTTTCTTCCTAATCACAGGCCTCATGTTGCAATCTTCATGACGTACAGGGAGAAAAACTGTCTCACGCCAGCTAAAGAGTTAACTGGAAAATTTGACCTGTGGCTGCAGCTTCAGGAAGGTGGCATTACCATGCATCCGACACAGCCTTGAAGTCGCAGGAATTCATGCTCCAAAGTGACATCTTCTCTTCTCGAAGCAACCCGTTATCTGCATTGTCTTCAGAAATCTCTGCCGGGTTCGTTTCTTTTGCGAGACGCAGAGTCATTTGAGTTCAGGTAAACCTGCCACGACAGAAATGGAAAGCTTTAGACTTCATTGAGACAGGCCACAGATTCTGCGCCTCTTTCAATCAGCCCCAATGCAGAGACCTTTTGCGACAACCCTGGCAATACAGGAACCCTTCGAGCTTCATTTTGCTGGCGACAGGATGGATGTATCAAGATCATGTTCGAGGATTTTGTCGACCCTCAGAAAATTGATGAATCAGGAAAATGTACGAGGTACTCGGTAGGCATTGTAACAGAAGAAGCTCTCAGGGGCTGCAAACCAGTCAAAACGTTTCTTGTCGGTATGCATCAATAGCGTCTGGCACTGCACGTCCAAAGCAACGACATCACTCCGAGTCCATTCGACCTCACATACTCTTGACCTAGAATGTGTTATTTTCGTCAACAGCCCCCTAAAAAGCATACACAATCCTGAGGTGAGGACCAAAACTATGTTACGTGGAACGCACTGCCACCGCGTCGGTCATCCGGAAATGGCCGGCCTCATCTCGGAACATCACGATTACCTGTCTCGGTTGCACTACAATCGAGAAGAGCCAATTGGTCTGACGAGCAAAGGCTTCTGAGGCCTTTCAGAAACTTCTTTTAGCTCGAGTATCTTCCCACGAATTGATGGGGCGATGATAAACTCCATTGACAATTCTGTACCGTGGGTTGGACTTTTCCATGCGAGAGGTACTCTGGTTGCGTATGACCGAAGCACGTAACCTCGAACAGCGGGGATGTGTGTTGACATTAGGCTGGTCAAAAAAACCGCATTGATGACGGAGACATGACCCCTCCGCAGAAGAATTGCATGTCACGATCTACATCATCAAGAATTGGTTGATCGACCACTTCGGGATCAAAAGACTTCTGAATCAACTGGCAACTTTGGATTGCTCCTCAAGGAGGATTATCCTTCCTCAACACTTCGAATTTCCATTTTCTCCAGAACTGAGACGTACGGACATGATCATGAAGACCGCTACATTCAAGGTTCCCAACAGCAGAGCCAGACTTGGTCACTGGGAGAGAAATAGCCGAGTGCTGACTAGCGATGGCGACTACCGATACAGGGGGGCTAGAGCGCCAATGCTAAATATGTACATGAACCGAACGGCCCGCCGGGTTCAGGTAAATGGCACCATTCGTTTTATCGCGAGTTTGGGTCCTCGTCCATCATGCCATGCTTTAGCACCTGAGGGTTCTGGGGATTGCCTCTCACAGCGTGGTGGATGGTCTCTTGCAGGAAGAAGCATTTGGTCTTCAGGCCGATTCACCACATCGCCAAACGGCAAACGCGAAGCACCTCAAGGTGAATTAGGGAAAAGCGGCATGAAGTGCATTCAGCCAATTTGGTCACGTCTTCCCTATGTTGTGTTCATGCTTTCGACGACAACCTCTCAAGTGCTATATCTCGTCCGTCTTTGCTGCTAGGTTATGCTCCGCTCGTTGGAGTAATACTTGCACCTTCTCAACCTTTGTACTGTCGATAAATTCAAGGATGTGCTGGATTTTATAGTCTGCTTGATTGAAGGTGAGGACGAAGATGTATTCTCCCTCATAGCTCCAGTCCACCGTCAAGTCCTCATCTTTTGCCTCTTCGCGAAACGTCGCCTTGCTGGTTGCCCAAATGGTGACCAGGTTACCTCCTTCCAATATCGCTTTGGGAGTGACTGGAAGTTCTGAAGTCTTTTTCTTCAAAGACAAGAGGTGCGCTCCTCGTATTTCGTTCGACATGCGCGGAGTGAAGCTCAACGTCGTAGGGACGATAGTATGGACGCAATCAGGGGTCCTCAGAGCAAGATTTGACTCAAGGTCAAGATCTTTGAAGGTGTCCAAAAAAGCAATGGCAATGCTGCGTTGATGGGAAGCCATACTGATCTGCTTGATTCGTATCAAATAAAAAGGCACGACTCATCTGAACACCGAGCTGGCACAATATCTCTGCTGATATACTACGGTAAGTCCGGTTTCGACCTAACTCCGGTGACCACGTCCTGCCATTAAAGGTATCGTTCACCTTTGGCGTCGACTGATAGCCAATTGTATGGGTCTGTAAAAGTGGCTAAAGGGAGTGAGAGAAGAAGAATACATAGTATTTTTGCCCATCTACGCATCACCACAACTCGCAAGGTCTTAGGCTATGTCGGCAAGCTTTCTCATCCCCGCTGAAATGACGGCTGGCACAAAGATGTTTGATCCTCTGCTGCTGATCTATGTGTTATAGCACGAATTGCGTGCCAACCGTTGAAGGGGCTAGCCTTCCTGGCATCGCCTTTTCGATTTCGTACTTGGCTCTCCACCCAGAGCAGTGTCCTGGGATCAAAATGCGAGGATTCAACTCTTTCAACTCTGCAACTGTGTCCTTAATGAATGCCTCATTTGGTCCGACCAGATGGTATCCGCCAATGACTGCAAATAATGGAAGCGTCCCTCCAGCCAGCTGCAAAGCATTCTTAACAACATTTACCACTCCTGCGTGGCTACACCCAGTGAAAACCACGATCCCCTTTCCTATAGCTAACATCAGTGTCGGGCCTGAAAATAAGATGGACCTCGTACCTTTCACATTACACATCAGGAACCTTTCATCCAGAATTAACTCATCGGTGTCCCAGCTGCCGGTCCCCGGGTTGAATCTTATGCCTCGCTGGAAGCCTTTCTCATAAGGAGTAACCCGGGGAATTTCTCCAGAGATAAGAAACATATCTTCGAGGATCGTGTGCGGTTGGTCATTCTTCACAATACTCGCCCCGGCAGACTCGATCTCTTCAAAAGTGGGATCCTTCTCGAGTGAGATCGGACCAGTCGGGCCTAGGAAGCCTCGATATGTCGGCCGATTTGGATGAAGGTCAACCGGAATACCTATTTTTCCTTTTGCTTTGTTGATCATTGATATCGCTTTTAACATGCCCCCAGAATGGTCACGATGCCAGTGGGATAACTGAATCCATTCAACTAAGCCGAGTTTTGCTCTTAAGCGCTTCGCATTCAGTTCCCAGATTTGTTCTTCGGGAGCAGTATCGAAAAGGACCGTATGCCGCTTTCCCTCTCTGACGGCCGTCTAAATAATCATCAGCAGCGATTTCCGAAAAGCAGATTCCTTACAATCATTAGCGACAAGCCATGCGCACCGCAGCAGAGATTGTCGAGGCGAATCTCGAATTTCGAGCCACCCCTAGTTCCGTCTTGTAGTGGAGCTCTCGCAGCGACCTCCGCCAATTGTCCAGAGACTTTTACATCTGGGTGCTGGTACGAGGATATGGGATCAACCTCGTTATCGACAATGACTAAGACCTCTAGCGAGTCGATTTCAACAAGTGAAGCCATGGTCTCACAATCAATTCGAGAAAGATATGGATCTGGGAGGACTGCATTTCTGAGATTCAATTTATCCCGAGGCCACCCGCCCTTCTGAGCGAAGGTAACAGGGCGCTTGGCAAGAGGGGAGTGTAGTTCCTTTGCTTACGGGAACGGGGCGCCGTACTTCTTCGTCATGATACAACTGGTTCTGAGCGAAGCCTGATTCCGTGGGGCTACCCAACAAGATCGTAAGGAGTGTGGCAGTAGTCGCATCGGGCTGGCCACTTCAGGCAGCCAGTCCTCTGCGGCGTCAGCCTCTTAAACATAGTTGGGACTTTCTGGAATGATAATACAATCTCTGTTCTCAGACCTGAAGTTCGACCTTCCCCAACTGTCTTTTTCTGTTAAACCTCAAAATGGCGGAGAAACAGCTCGTAAATCTTCTAGCGTTGTTGTCACCGGCTGATATTGTAACCCCCGAATCTCCAGAATATGAAGAGCAGTCGAGAACATGGGCTGTTCAGGCCAACAAACACCCTCGAGTTGTGGTCACACCGAAAAGCGTGGAAGCGTTGAGCAGAGTAGTTTCATATGCGAACACAACGGATCTCAACATCGGGATTCGTTGTACGGGTATTGGAAATGCTACCAGTACAGATGTGTTAATCTCACTGTCCGCGTTTAAGTCATTCGAGTTCGATCCGCATGAAGAGACCGTCACTTTTGGGTCGGGTCATTGCTGGGGAGAGATTGACCAAAAGCTGGAAGAGAATGCACCAGGATACGCGGCAGTCAGTGCCAGGTGCACTTATGTTGGCGTCGGTGGCTCAATCCTTCATGGCGGACAGAGCTGGCTGAGCTCGGAGTACGGTCTTGCGTGCGATCCAAAAAATCTGCTTGATGTCCAAGTGGTTAAGATGGATGGCAGCGATGTTTGGGCGAGTGAAGAGCCAGAGCTGCTTTGGGCCCTACGCGGCGGAGGTGGAGGGTTCGGAGTGGCTACCGCTTTCAAGATGCGAGTTTACAAATATCCATCTTCGATATTTTGTGGACAGATCGTATATCCCTCAGATGCACTGAAAGATATTGCGCGTGAGACTGCCGCGTTTGCTTCACGATGCAGTGATCCAAAGATGGCATTGCATTTGTATTGCCTCAACATGACAGCAGGAACATATGCGGGCAAGGAACCGAAACCGGGACTGGCTATCTTTGCATACGATGCCAACGGTCCAGAACATGGTCGCAGCAAAGACGGTTTCAAATGGGCACTGGACATCCCCGGAGCCGTTGATTTAACCAAGACCTTGAATTTTCGAGAAGTGAACCAGCAATTTGGTAGGTGTCACTATTCTCACTTAGACATTTTCTAATTAAAGACAGATGCATCAAGAGCGCCATTTGGGAAGATTAATACGTGGGCAGCAGGTGTCACAGTTCCTGTCGTTGATGAAGATTTGATACTTCGAGCTTGGGATTGGTATCTGGCACTTCTGAAGAAGGATCCAAAACTGGTCATGGGTACTTATGTCCTCATGGAAGTGATGCAAAAGGCAAGAACTACTCGACGCGCGACTTCCACGGGCTAATGCCACTAGGCTGTTTATCAATCTCTTAGGTTTCCTAGCCTAGTCTCCGCCTGGCCTCATACAAGAAACCAGCACAATCTTCAATTAGGAACAGGGGTCATACCAGGCTCGGCGGGGAGTGATGATTTAGCATATAAAGCGATGGCAGAGGGGCCGTATGAGATACGTCCCGGTCACACTGGAGCCGACTATTTTCCAAACTTCCTAGAGGATTTTATTGACCCAAAGAAGGTAAGAGCTTATTCATTAGGCTAATATTAGAAGCTTCCGCTAATACTCACTAGGTCTTTAGTATAAATTTCGATAAGCTGGTTAAGACTAAGAAAAGATACGATCCTAACAATAAGCTAGGTGGACCGTTCGCTTAGAAGGGAAATATTTTATAATAAGATAAATTAGCTATACTATACTAAGCTAAAAGAGTAGTAGTAGAGAGAGAGAGAGAGAGAGAGAGAGAGAGAGAGAGAGAGAGAGAGAGAGAGTTATCTAGTTATATATTAAACTAAAATAAACTAGTAGAGTATTAAGAATTATCACTAATTCTAACTAAGTTAGGGTTCTTAGTAATAATCCTAGTATAGTATAAGCTAGCTTATTACGAATTTAGCTAAATGTCGGAATAACGAACGTCTAATATCTTAGATAACGATTAGATATTAAGAATCTCTACTAATTCTAACTAAATTAGAGTTCTTAGTAATAATTCTAGTATAGTATAAGCTAACTAAGGATTACGCACGGTATAAATAGTTCACTATTACTAAGAACTATATAGTTTAGTAGATAATATAGTAAATTAGCTACGGAGAGAGTATAACTATTATAATGAGAGAAGTATAAAGTAGTGAATAGCGTTATAATTAGCTAGGGCGCCGTGTTAAGGATCCCTACTGATCCTAACTAGGTTAGGGTTCTCAGTAATAATCCTAGGATAGCATGAGCTGGTTGAGGAAGACACAAGGTATGAGCAGGGTTCTCTATTACTAAGAACTGTATAGTCCAGTAGATAATATAAGTTGGCTACGGAGAGAGTGTAACTACCTAGGGTAATGAAGGTGTATATATAATGCTTATGCTCTGTGCGCTCTGTGCGCTCTATGCCAACAGAGCTAACAGGGCTAATAGGGCCAGTAGGGTATATCACGTGACCTAGCCTTGTTTCTCCGTGGATCCTTCTAGGTGTCTAATGAACGTGGTGAGTCGCGTCCGTGCAACTCGTGATCGGTCTCTCTCAAGGCTATGTCTAACACTATCCTTCCTCCGGTTAGATTCTTATCCTAAGAATCCGTCTTAGCGATGACATAAAAGCGGGACGCTGCCCAGCTTAAATTCGCCTAAATCTAAAGATATCTTCTTCTCTTTCCTTCTTCTCTTCTCGCCTTTAGCCCGCCGTTCCTAAGCCTCTTTTCCGTGTTCGCGATCGCCCCCTCGAGCGCCTTCGTTAGTCTCGTAATGTTTAGTTCACTGGTTATCGTGCTATAGCACCTTACTCGAATTATAATCGCCCTCGCTCGATCTACGTAATGAAGTATAGGGTCTCCCGCTGTTCCGAATACTTAAAGAAGAATATAAAGTGTAATGGTTAATATTCTAAATTAGAGTACTAGAGTATTGAGCGGAAGAAGTCGGAGTTACGGAATAAGGTGTAGAAGGCTTAGGCTTATATAGCTTAGCGCGCCTAGTAGTATATAGGAGAAATGGCTCGTTTAGCGCAATAATAATTCTTAGAGTTGCTTTAGGAATAGTCCCGTTTAAGTTAGATAAAGCGTTAGCTAGATAAGTTAACGTAAGCTTAAAGTGATATGACGATTCGGGCCTACATGGTGCTCGATCGTCTCGACGAAGAGGAGGGGTATACGCCGGATGAACCTAGGCTGCCGACAGCTCATAAGTTCGCTTTCGACGACGAATAGCTAAACGCTTTACTAGCGTTAGGAACTACTCAGGGTAATCCTTCTTTATTTTCCTTAGAAGTTCCCTCGAAAGGTTGGTCTTCGATTCCTAGCTATTCTCGTACTCATCGTATTCTAATCATTTAATTAGATATTAAGACTAGCCGCGCCTAACGCGTTTTCTAAGGACTTTCTTAATATTATATTTCTCGGGTACTATCTCCTTATTTAGCGAAAGTGTTTAAATAATTTTAGCGTTCCGCGGTGCTGGTTTAAGAAGTACTTTATAAAATATATTATGAATTTTTATATTCTTTAATAATTTTAGTCGATACGTAACGTCCCTAAGTTTAGTTTTAATTTTAAATGGTCTAAGTTTCGTATAGTCTAATTTAGCGCTTAGTCTTTTTATCTTAATATTTTTTTATAAAAGATAGATGGGGTTCCTCTTTTATAGGAGCGATCTCTCGATTCTTCTCTTATTTATATATTATACTATTCTCTCTATGAGAAATCGTAGATCTAATTTAAGTTATTTATAAAGTTTCTTTATAATTAAGGCTATATTTTTAGCTCTTAGGTTTAGGCTTTCGTTTATACCTTTTTTAAGTCGTAAGTGAAACCTATAGTTAGTAAAAAATGAACTTATTTCTATTGTCGACTTATAGTTATTAAAGTAGAATTATATAACTAGTAGTAGTCTTATCTAGTTCGTCTAACTATAATCGACGTATATTCTTAGATATTACTTTACGATTTAGTTCGTTCTCTCTATTTATTCGTCCGTCTAGAGATGAAACGACGTCGATAGTTTATACTTTATTATTAGTAACTTTATTAGTGCTTTTTAGAATTTTAATATAAAGAGTTTATCTCTATCTATGATAATCTCTCTCGGTATTTCGTAGTTAACGAAAACTATTCGTAAGAATTTATATATAAATTTCTTCGCTATTAATTTCTCGAGATATAGTCTAAAGTATAAGAACTTCGTTAGTCTATTATATATCACTAGTATACTATCGTAGATTACTTCCGTGAGGAGCTCTTATAACTTAGGTAACTTTATAATAAAATTAAATATAATGAATATCTAGGCTCCTTTAGAGATTTATAATAGCTTTAATAGTTTATAAGGTCTATATCTTACGTACTTAGTCTACGCACACACTTCGCACTAATTAATGAACTCTTAGATCTCTTATCTTATGTACTTCTAGGGGTCGTAGTGTTGGGTAATGAGCTCGATTATTTTATCGGCTCCTAGGTGTTCTATTAGTGAGTTATTATAGTAATGTTTCATAATCTCTAGGCGTATAATCTTGTTATGTACTTTATCTACGAAGTAGTATTCCGTTATATTAGTTTTTAGATTAAATCGATAGTTATCTCTCTCGGAGATTACTTCCGCTGCTGCGAGCGCTAATTATATATATGTGAGATATTCTCCCTCTTATTATAGTAAAGTTAATGAGATTAGCTTTATATTCTTCATATAGTCTAGTCGTCGACTAAGGACATTCGCTCGGCCGTTTTCTTTTCCCTTAACGTAGTAAATTCTAAAATTATGTATAGTAAGTATTTCTACCTATCGCACTTATCTTCTATTAAGTATCTTAGTCGTATTCTAATATAGAAAGTTCTTATAATCTAAGTAGACTTTCACTAAATATTTAGATCCTTCTAAATATACTCTTTAATGTCTAAATACTTCTACTATTACGAGTAATTTCTTATCGTAAATATCGTAATGGAGCTTTAGTTCTATTATTTTTCGTGAAAAGTAGATAACTAGCCTAATCTTCTCATCTCGTTCTATCTATGTAAGGATCGCAGCGATCGCGCCATCTAATGTATTCGTCTTAAGAAGTGTCTATAGGTCCGGGTCGAAGATCGTGAGGATCGGGGCCTTAGTAAACGCCTTCTTAAAATTCTTAATCGCCTATCTAGTAAGCTCTATTAAAGTAAAGGTCGCGACTCCTTTCTTTATTAGATTTATTAGGGGTGCAGTGATTTACGAATAATTTCGTATGAACTTCCGATAGAAGTTAGCGAATTCTAGAAACGTTTATAGTTTCTTTAGTATAGTTAGCTCTAGTTATTTCAATATATTTTTAACCTTATCGGGGTTTATCTTAAGTTCTTCCCGGGTGACTATATATTTTAAGAATTTAATACTATCTTTATATTAGGGACCTACGCAACGCAGTAGGTACAAAGGAATTAGAGTAGCTAAATACCTTATTCTATTCACGTAGCTCTATTGACAACGACTTAACGCTTAAGAAAAAGAAAGAGTTCTCTCTCAGCCGATTTAGGTGAGAGGAGACTCTTATAGCTTCCCCTCTTTCTATCACGTGAAAAGGGTAAGGTAGCGTTAACCGATAGTCTTGTGCCTCAACCGTCCTTTACCTTATCCTTTTCTTTTCTTTCTATACCGTCCACCCGATTCGGGTGGAGGGCGTAGAGTACTTAGGGACAACGGTGGGTTCGTGATAGTTGCCTTCCCTCTAAAAAGCGGCTCGCCCTCGAGTCGCTGCGAGTATAAAGATAGCCTTAATTCATCGTATGGATAGGCCGTCTCAATTATTAATGACGAAGATAATGATATGGTAGTTGAATAGTCATTCACTAACAATAGTAAGTGATTAAATTCCCACCCGATTTAGGTGAGACAGCCGTTTTATATTGTTATAGCAATGCGGGTGAGGTTTAATTCACTTCAGCCTTTACTTTAGTTCTTGAGCCCTTTGCTATGACCTTCTTCGTCTCTTTCTTTCTCGTTTAGATTAACCACAAGATATATAAGTATTACCCACCTCACTCGGGTAAGAGACGCTGCTAATATATATATAGCCTCTTACGTACGAGGAAGTCCGGCTAAACACTTAGTCTTAGTTAGGCTATAGTGTTAGCCTTATTAGTAAGAATTATAAGTTCTACAATATTAGAACAATAACAGCGTACTAACGAAAGAAGCGCTTTCCGCGGTTTTATGGATTCTCCGTCTACTCCTAGCTCGGAGTTAGTTTTTTCTGCCTTACTCTACGACTAAACTTAGTTTAAGTCGTGTGGATTTTACTCTCGTTCCCGGCCTAGCGCTAGCTGCGTTGCCGTAAGTGAGAATTTAGCTAAGGTTAATAATATGCTAAATAAATTAGGTCCCCGTTAACTTATAGATAGGTTATCGTGCCCTCTAAGCTCTCATCGAGAGAGTAATTTTCGTTACTAGTAGTAGTTTAACTATTTTAGCCGATTAGATATAGATATTTCTCACCCGATTCGGATGATGAATCACTAATATCTATTTTAGGGAATAACTTAAGTCCTAAGTATAGAGGCTTAAGCCTATATTTCGAAAAACTAACCGTACTTATAAGATTAGCGGCGATGCCGATCTCTCCGATCTTAGAGAGATTTAGTATTTACTAGACGTCCTAATGGACGTTTTCACCTTTTATTAATAATATTAAGAGGTGAAGAAATAATACTAATTAGAATAGTGGCTCCCTCTCTCCCGGCCCCTTCTACCTTCGTTAATAACGATGAGGAGAATTTTAGCTCGGGTTTCGGTATACTTATTCTTCTTACTCGATTTAAGTAAGAAATTACTAATAGTGAAATAGACTAAAGTACTAGTTATTTTAGTAACTTCTTCTCTTCTCTCTTCTCTCCTTTAACTTCGCCGATCTTAAAGAAGGCTATTATCTCTTTCTCTTTCGCTATCGTCGTCCGCGCTCGCTAGAGAGTGCCGGACGTATAGTTAGCTACTCTTCGCGGCCCTAAAATGTAGGTCGAATATATAAATTAAGAACGTCTCTAGGCCTATAGCCGCTAAGATAACGATGTCTCTAAACGACGTCGTTCTTCTCGTTTATAATATTAATATTAGAGCTACATAGAATATAAGTAAATAGTAGAGTAACATTATTCTTAGGAGATAGATCGGGACCTCCCTAAAATATAGAATATATATAAATAGTAGAGTAATACTTATTCTTAGAGATAGGTCGGGACCCTTAAAACGATCTATAAGGGTATCGTCTTTATATAGCGTAGATTATAAGTAGCCCTTTATAGTGAAACTAAGTATACCCTCACTCGATTTAGATAAGAGATATTTCTCATTAAGTACGTACGCCGTGCTTTTCGTCGAACTCTCTAATTATTTTTCGTATAAGGGCACCGATGAAGTATTTCCTAGGTTCCTATATATTGTGTTTATGGCCTCACCCTAGCTATTTAACTAATTAACGTCGTCTTACTTCCTTTCCTTAAGGGTCTAGAATTTATTTTACATCGAACTCTTCCTCTTTATCTACATCGATAGATAGAGAAGGAAGAGTTTCTTAGCGTTAATAATAAGCCTAAAGAAGTGAAACGTAAAATATTAAATGAATTCGTTTATAACGCTTAGATAGAGTAAGTTAATAAGTATTTTTATCTATTCGTTGTTTAACGTAGAAAGACTCTATATACTTATTAAAGAGTTTCTTACTAGCTTTACGTAACTTAATATTTTTCGTTAAGAGTATAACTAGATCGCCCGCTATAAATTCTATATTCTTACGGTGCTAATTATAGTAGCTCTTAACCTTTTCTTACGTCCTTTACTAGGATTCTCGTAAGTGAGCTCGTATAGCTAAAATCTCCTTAGTATTTTATCTTACTCTCTTATGAATTAAGAGCGGTTTCTTTCCATTTAATTCGGGTAAATAAGGACCTTTAAGATTTCTTTTTATACTAAGTTTATAGTTGTATACTATCTAGAACGATATAGCATTAATCGTATTATTCCGGTTATTATTAATAGCTTATTCTATACTACTAAGTAGTTTAGTCTAGTTACTTTATTCGTTATTTAGATAGTATCTTAAGTAGTATTTAAGTACTTAATTTAGCCGCTCTATTTATCCGTCTATCTATGAATAAAAAGCGATTAATAGCTTTCTCTTAACCGTAAGATAATAGTACATTATCTCCTAATACTTCGACGTAAATAGAGAGTCTCTATTACTTATAATTATTTTAGACATTCTATATCTCGAGAAGACTTTATTAATTAAGATCGTCCCTAATTCCTAGACCGTTATGTCTTACTTACATAGAATGAGACGCACTATTTTTAAGTACCTATCTACTATTACTAGCATCGCGTCGTAGACGCTATTCCGATACTTAGATAATAGTAGCTCTACGATGAAGTCTATAGTAATACCTTACTAAGGCTCCATCGACGGAGCTAGAGGAACTAGCTCTCTATAAGGCTTATATCTTAGAATCTTTATTCTTTAGTATACATCATAAGTATCTATATACTCGTAAACGTTCCTCTTTACTCTGGGCCACTAGTAATAACGCTAAATAACTTCGAGCGTTCTAGCTCGCCTAAAGTAATCCCCGTCCTAAGGATCATTATAATTAACTCTTAGAATCTTAGCCTTAATCGTTAAATCATTAGGAATATAAATAAGTTTATTTCGTCGAACTATTCCCGCTTAATCTAGTGTCTAATGCCCTCTATCTACGGAGGTTATCTACATTCGTGCGTCCACGAACCGATTAAGACTCTACGCCTCCCGAATCTAAGCTTCTAGATTTGCTCTTCCACCTAATTCGGATGAGAAAGTCGGCGCTCTTTCTCTTTTAGGGGTCGCTTAGCTTATATTTACTAGGTAACCGTTCTTAATGAGTTTATTTAATCTATCGCTCTTCTACTCTAGCTCTACTTCGTTAGCAGAAGGTATTAGACTAAAAATAGTGTTCCATTCATTATCTCTTAGATACGGTTTTCGTAACGACTGCGCTCTCGTTAATATCGTAATTCGAATAGCGCTAATCGATATCGATACTTCACCGTCTCCACCCGATTCGGGTGAAGGCTCTAAGCGTAGGGCTATAAGTTTATACAGTATATTACCCTATTTATTAGCACTTAAAATTGCTCGCTTATGATTAGGCCTTCTAGATAAGCCATCAGCGAAGTTTTTCTTACCTACTCTCCATTTAATACGAAAATTAAATACTACTAAGTCTTCTACTTAGTGTGTTTATCTCTTTTAAGCTAACACCTTTATATCTATAAAGTGAGTCAGCGCTTTATAGTTAGTGACTATAGTCACTATCTTAGAGGGGACTTTTAGATAATGCCTTCATTTCTTAAATGTATATATAATCGCTAGCATTTCCTAGTTACCCATAGAGTACCGAATTTTCTTAGATTTATATTTACGAGAGTAGAAGGCTATAGATTTCTAAACGAATAAAGATTTCTTATTCGTTTTAGATAAGAGAATAGTAATCTTCTAAGATAATATATCTCTTAGTTTACTACTAGAGACATTAATCTCTACTCTTATCTCTAGGTCTAGATCGTAATGATGAAATAGAGAGGCTCTTTTAAAGCGCTTCTTAAGCTCTTAAAAAGTCTTATCTACTTTTAGAGTTCATTCTAGAGGGCTCTTCTTTACGCTATACTTTATTTCTTTTAGTAGGTCTATAATTAGCGTCACCACTCTTAAGAAATTACGAATGAAGCCTCTATAGAAATTAGTAAACTCTAGAAATATCTAGATATCTCTAAATATTTAGGGGGTAGACTATTCTCGAATGGCTACTACTCTCTAAGGATTCATTAAAACTCCTTCCTTATTAACGATGAAGCCTAGGAATATCACTTCTCTTATATAGAACTCGTATTTACTAAGTTTAATGAAAAGCCGTGATTTTCGGAGTCTTTCGAGTACTTATTTAATATGATCCTTATATTCTTTCTCTATTCTACTAAAGATTAGAATATCGTTTATATATATAATATAGAAAACGTTTAATAAGCTCTTTAGGGACTCGTCCACGTATATCTAGAAAGTAACTAGGGCATTCGTTAGCCTAAAAGGCATCACTAAGTACTCGAACTACCCATATCTAGTGCGGAATACTGTTTTTCACTAGTTCTCTACTTTAATGGGGATCCTATGGTAAGTATCTCGTAGATCTAGCTTTATAAAGAGTTTTACTTCTACTAGGCGATTAAGGATCTTAGATATTAAGGGCAATAAATAACGATTCTTAATCGTGACCTTATTTAGCCCTCTATAGTCCATATAGAGGCGAAGTCCTCCGTCTTTCTTTAGAATAAATAGAATAAGAGCCCTAGTAGATGAGATACTTCGTCGAATCCACCCTTTCATTAATATATTATCGAGGTATTCTCTTAGAGCCTCGAGTTCTCTATTACTTAAAGGGTAGATGGGCCCATAGAGTGCTATTATGCCTAGCGTAAGATTAATTATATACTCTACCCTCGACACTAGTGAAATTTAAGTCTCGCCCGAATCTAATATTACGTCGCTATAGCTAGTATAAAGAGAAGACATACCTTCGTCCTTACTTAATGCGAGAGTTCGGAGGCGAGTAAAACACTACCCCACCCGATTCGGGTAAGAAACTCTTTAAGATTTCTTTAAAGGTTGATATTATATAATATAGATTTTATTCTTCTCTTAAATAAGCTCTTACGCTATAATTATACTAATTCGGGTTTAGCGGTCTAGATCTCTCACTACCTAGGTACTATCTCTAAAATTAATGTCGGAATTAATTACTTCGAGCTAGCGTATACCGAGTATTATATCGAATCCCTCGATATTCGTAGATAATAAATTAAGTTTAGCCTTAGTAGTTCTCCCCCGGTCATTAATGGCCTAAACCTCGAGGCTATGACGGTCGTAAATAGTGATCTACCGTTCATTTATAACCTTCCTAAATATATTTAGTGGAACGCCTTTTAAACTAAGCCTAATAATAGTTATCTATGAGATAAAGTCGTTCTATACCCTATAGTTTATAAGGGCCCATAATCGATGCTTCTCGCCCTTTACTTAGACTATTACTTAAATACTCATATAGCGTTGCTCCAATGCGCCGTGTCTCGTAGACTAAATATACTCTAATGCGGTAGCTACGTTTATCACATTAGTATCTATTTTTTTATACCCTTTTCAGGGCAATCCCGTACTAAATGCCCTTCCTTATGGTAATTATAGCACTTAGAAACAAACGAGGACGTTAATTTTTCTCCCTACTTAGCTTTAGACTTAGCTAATACGTTTAGCGAACTAAATGTATTTTTTCTCTTCCGATTTAGGTGGGAAGTTCTATTTCCACTTTCTATTACAGCCATCGATGTCTTTTACTTTAAGAGCTCATTTCTTTTCCCTAAAGCATCCTTCTTCTTAGCTTTACCCTTTTACTCATTCGCGAAACGTATCTTATGGCGATAGGCGGCCGTAAGAATAGTATCTCTATTAAGACGTACCTCCTATAGCTCTACTATAACTGCGTTACGAATATTAGACTATAGATCGTAAAGGAAACGCTATATCTTTTACTTAACTTCCGTGAGCCTTAATGTCTTCACCTCGGCCTCTACTTACTCTAGTTTATATAAGTACTAACGAACACTCTATTCTTTTCATTACTTTCTAAACTAAGTAGTATAAGTGGCCTTAAAAGTGTGAGTTTAAGAGTCTTTAATAGTATCTCGAAGGAACGTAAGGAATTTCTCCTAACTAGCGGGTACGTTGCGTTATCTATAATATATCTAACGAGGCTCTCTATCTAGCTAGATTACCGCCGTTTAGATAGCCCGCTTAGTTACCTTAGGGTCTATTAGGTCCTAGTGATAGAACTCGAAATATATCTCAATGCTTATAATAAACTCGGTTAAGGCCTAGTAACTATCTCTATTAAAATACTTCGGGGGGTCCGCCTTAAAGATTTTCGCGTAGCTAGCTAAATTATCTATAGCTAGTCGCTTATTATTCTTACCCGATTTAGGTGAGAGACTTTAAGAATATACTATAGTCTCTTATATTAATCTCTATTCTACACTAAGAGTATCTTCTCTCCGTAGATAATGAATTCGGTCTATTTATTCTCGCCGTGTCCTTTCTCTTTTAAGTCTAAATAGTTCGGCCTATAATTGTTTATCATTTATTTCTTCGAGGTTACTTACGTCCGTAGGCGTGAAAATAGGGTGTCGCGGGTCTATAGGGCCCGCAGTAATCGTAGAGTCTTCATCGATAGTTCCCGACGAGACCTCGGGCGCCCCATTATCTCGGGGCGATGGGGGGTTCATTCTCACCTAATTTAGGTGAGAACTTACTCTAGTAAGAATGATTTTTAAGGGTCTCCCTAGAATCGTATATAGCTACTACTAGCTCAATAGTATCACTACGTAATAGGTAAGCGTTGAGAATTATTAGGGACCTACGTAACGTAGTAGATATAAAGAAATTAGAGTAGCTAAATATCTTATTCTATTTACGTAGCCTTATTAACAACGACTTAACGCTTAAGAAAAAGGAAGAGTTCTCTCTTAGCCGATTTAGGTGAGAGGAGACTCTTATAGCTTCCCCTCTTTCTATTACGTGAAAAGGGTAAGGCAGCGTTAATCGATAGCCTTATACCTTAACCGTCCTTTTATTAAGGATCCCTACTGATCCTAACTAGGTTAGGGTTCTCAGTAACAATCCGTGAATAGCATAAGCTGGTTATGAAAGACACAAGATATGAGCAGGGTTCTCTATTACTAAGAACTGTATAGTCCAGTAGATAACATAAGTTAGCTACGAAGAGAGTGTAACTATCTAGGGTAGTGAGGGTGTATATATAATGCTCGCGCTCTGTGCGCTCTATGCGCTCTGTGCGCTCTATTAACAGAGCCGGCAGGGCTAATAGAGCCAACAGGGTATATTACATAACCCAGCCTTATTCCTCCGTGAATCCTTCTAAGTGTCCAATGAGCGTGGTGAGTCGTGCCCGTGCGACTCGTAGTCGGTCTTTCGTAAGGCTATGTCTAACACTATCCTCCCTCCGGTTAGACTCTTATCCCAAGAGTTCGTCTTAGCGATGACATAAAAGCGGAACGCTGCCCGGCTTAAATTTACCTAAGTCTAAAGATATCTTCCCTTCTTTCTTCCTTAGGTATTCGCAAGGTTTCCCGCCAACGTTCCCTCGAGCGCCGCCTTCTTGCTGAAAAAATATAACGCCTAGGTCTCTCAACCATAGCTCCTTATTTAAATTATACTAGGTCGTCCTCCGTTTACTTCCTTCTAAAGGATAATTCTCGCTGTAGTGAGTATACTCGGAAAAATATAAAGTGTAATGGTCAATATTCCGAGGAGAAGTTTCAGTCTCTAGAAAAGAAGAAGAAGGAATTAGAGAGTCGTTGTCGTAAGGCGCGTGAGGGGATGGCGGAGCGGGCCCGAAGGCTATACGACCGTATAGTCTAAGTGCGTACTAAGGCTACTAAGTTTATGGCCGAGTTAGCTAAGCTAGAGCGTTGGCTAGCTAGCTATTAGCGGTAAATAGAAGGATATACTCGCGCTTAGAGTGATATAGTGGTTCGGTAATCTTAGGTGTTAGATGCCCTTAATCGAGAAGAGAGGTATACGCCGAATGAACCTAAGCTATCGACAGCTCGTAAGTTCGCCTTCGACGATGAATAGCTAAATGCTTTACTAGCGTTAAGAACCACTTAGGGTAATCCTTCCTTATTTTCTCTAGGAGTTCCTTCGAAAGGTTGATCTTCGGTTCTCAGCTATTTTCGTACTCATCGTATCCTAATCATTTAATTAGATATTAAGGCTGGCCGCGCCTAACGCGTTTTCTAAGGATCTTCTTAACGTTATATTCCTCGGGTGCTATCTCCTCATCTAGCGGAAGTATTCGAATAATTTTAGCGTTCCGCGATGCTAATTTAAGAAGTACTTTATAGAATACGTTATGAATTTTTATATTCTTTAGTAGTTTTAGTCGATATATGACGTCTCTAAGTTTATCTTTAATCCTAAATAGTCCGAGTTTCGTATAGTTTAGCTTCGCGCTTAGTCTCTTCATTTTAATGTTTTTTCGTAAAAGATAGACGGGGTCCCCCTTCTCTAGGAGCGATCCCTCGATTCTTCTTTTATTCGCGTATTATACTATCCTTTCTATGAGAAATCGTAGATCTAATTTAAGTTATTCGTATAGTTCCTTTATAGTTAATGTTATACTCTTAGCCCTCGGGTTTAGACTTTCGTCTATAACTTCTTTAAGTCGTGAATAAAAACTATAGTTAGTAAAGAATAAGCTCATTCCTATTACTAACTTATAATTATTAAAGTAAAATTAAGTAACTAGTAATAGTCTTATCTAGTTTATCTAACTATAGTCTACGTACATCCTTAGATATTATTCTAAAGTCTAGTTCGTTCTTTCCGTTTAATCGTCTATTTAGGGGTGGAACGATGTGAATAGTTTATACTTCGTCATTAGTAACTCCATTAATGCCTTCCAAAATTTAAATGTAAAGAGCTTATCTCTATCTATAATAATCTCTCTTAGTATTCTATAATTAGTAAAGACTATTCGTAGAAATTTATATATAAATTCTTCTACTATTGATTTCTTAAGGTATAGTCTAAAGTATGAAAACTTCGTTAGTCTATCGTATATTACTAATATACTATCGTAGGTTACTTTCGTAAGGGGTTCTTATAATTTAGATAGTTTCGTAATAAAGTTAAATATAATAGATATTTAGGCTTCGTCGGGAACTTACAACGGTTTTAGTAGTCCGTAGGGCCTATATCTCGCGTACTTCGTCTACGCGCATACTTCGCACTAGTTGATAAATTCTTAGATCTCTTATCTTATATGCTTCTAAGGGTCGTAGTGTCGGGTGATAAGCTTAATTATCTTATCGACTCCCGGGTGTCCCATTAATGGGTCGTTGTAATAATGCTTTATAACTTCTAGGCGTATAACTTCATTATGCACTCTATCTACGAAGTAATATTCTATTATATTGATTTTTAGGTTAAATCGATAGTCGTCTCCTTCTAAGACTACTTCTACTACTATAAGCATTGGTTATATATATATGAGGTATTCTCTCTCTTATCGTAGTGTAATGGGAGAAGTTGGAAGTGGTGGACAGAGTTATGATTGGCTGGGGCGCCGACCCTAGACTATGGTTCTTCTTATATAGTTCTAGGGAACTATCTTTCATAGACAATATAAGTAACTAAGTTACCAATAGAGAGGACTTCCCCTAGTTAAGTGTGCGCGTTGAGAAGAGACTATACCCACCGCCGTACGAGTTAATGCCCATGGCTAGTAGTCTCGCCCTAGTTTAATGGTGCCACCAATAAGATCTTCGGCGAATACTTATAGATGAGTATCTCTCTACGAGCGGTGGGAGAAAATTACGAAAAATAACTGAACTAAACTGCTTACTAAACCAATAGAACTAAAGAATTATTTACCTATCTATCTAACTAAATCTAGAGAAACTAGCCATATATATAGAATCGCTACGCAGAGTGTACCATTTAGATCACTGGCTAAGTAAGTCTATCCCGCTGTACGGAGCGGTTTGCGCTGGCTGTTTATGGAGACCGCTACTCGGGGTGCCTTTTGGGATTACTGGCTATATATATTTACTACCACTATATGGGGTGAAGACCAACGACTTAACGACTATTTAGACTACCTAGAAGAAATAGAAGAGAAGTATCTCCTAGGAATGTAGGAATGCGTTTAACCCTAAAAACTCCTAACTTAAGAAGCTTAGAAGGAGTCGAAGAACGCGGATCTACTTAAGAAATAATAAAAATGAGTAGTTAGACTAAACTCGCTAAAATGAGCGAAGTTAGAGCGCTACTAGTCGAGAAGTAAATCTAGAATTTTAATGAAAATTACTAGTAGAGATAAGAAAGGAGCTCGACGAGAAAGTCGATGAAGAGATAAAGAGAAGAAGAGGAAAAATAATAATAAAAGTGCTAAAAATAATAAAATATCTAGATCTTTCGGTTTCGTTATTAAGATTTTACATTATTTCGATTATAAGAGAAGAAGTGAGAATAATTTAATAAAGAAAAATATCGTCTACGGAAGAATCGAATAATAAAGGAAAGCTAGGACCTTCTACGATGTCGAGTATTAGCTTATAAGATCTATCGACGTCGAATTTAACGGTATAATCGTTATACGTTTCTTCTACCGTGATATTAATAAGGAAAATACCTTAGAGCTCGAACGGAAGTGATAACCTTCTATAGTTTAATGGGAAGAACGCTATCTCTTTCTTCGAGGAGTTTAAAGAACTATGTAAATATAACTAGATTATATTAAGCGGAGAACGTATTCATAGATCTATTCGCTTTATATTTAAAGTAGAGAAAGAACGCTATAAAGAGCTCGCTAAGTATAACGTAATAAAGTAGAAAAAGTTTAAAGAGAAGGTCTTAAATAAATATAAAGATCAGAACGAAGTATAGTAAATAATGAGTATTTAATATCTTTAGGTACTCGCGAAGTATCGACGAGAGAAGTCTTAAAGTCTAGAGCTATATCTTCGTTAATTTCGTAAGGCTACGATTTATCTAATTAAAATCGAAGCCGAGACTAACTATACTTACTATCGTCTTCTTTTATTAGGATTACTAAAGACTTATATAGATAAGATTCGAAAGAAATAGGATTTAATGAATCGAAAGCCGGAGAATTCGAACTTTTAGAAATACTGGAATTAGATAAAAGAACTATAAAATATTAATAATGAAAATAAGAAATTTACGTAAGGAGTGCTCGACGAGGAGTTCTAAGAACTAGCGTACGAAAGGGAGACTCGATCCTTAGTCGTTCGAAAGAAAGAATCGTAAGAATAACGTCGTCGTAAGAACTATACGGATAGTAAAACGAAGTTCGATAGAAATGCTTCGTCGCTAGTAAATTAATCTCCTACCTCTAAGAGAAATAATTAATCGGTGAAGGAATTATCCCGTTTAATGGAAGCACTAACACTATTAATCTAGACGCGGGACGCTATTACTTTAGACTTTATAACTCGACTAATTAAGATATTAAAGGGCGTTCCTTAGGAAGCGATTTAGCTCTTACGCGACTAGTAATTCTAGAATCGTTCGATTCGATTCGGAGAAATATCGCAGTACTACGGTAGATAGTTTAGTCGATGAGGTTCGAACTCGAGTAGTTCTAGAGAAAATTATTTTCTTTATAACTAGCCGGGATACGTACTACGAGATAACCCTTAGTGAATATACTAGAAAGCTATAGAAGCGTTATACCTTAATTCGGAATATAGAATCGCTCTTAGAAAGTTCCGAGATTAAGATCGTTCTTTATCTACTCTACTAATTCCTACGAGAGAGATAAAGATAGAAAGATTAGAATAAATTGCGCGAGAGATCGATAAGAATTCGGAAGTTACGTCCGGATGGCCTTATAGTATACGAGACTCTAATTCTACGCCGCTAGAAGCGAGATTAAGTATTATCTACGTAGTTAAATCGAGACTTAATTACGCTGCCCTAGACGACTCTAAAGATAATTTCCGTATCTCGAATACTATAGGTCTAAAAGGAATTCGTATAAACTAGCTCTAGAGTGAAGCTTACGTAGATGCTCTAGGAAAGCGTCTAGCTCCCTAATAAGACGGATATACGTAAGCGAAATACTCTCGGATTAGAGCTTACGAATCTTCGGTAGAAGAACCGAGACGATATATAACGCGACGGGCGAGATTTAATAAAGAAATTATATATAACGAGATCGTGGATAATTCGCTAGGTTCGATTAGCTCAACTAATTAGAGATCGAGAATTTCCCTATATAATATATAGAATAAGTGGTTACGTAATCCGATCTTCTAGAATACTATAATGAGAGATTCATTAGGGCCCTTCTAGTCTCGTTAAATATTATTATATTCCCGAACTATAAAAGAGACTACGTACGGACTACCTAGGCCTAGGTCTCTTCGAAAGGTATTATTATAGAATCTAAATAGTATCGGAAAGATCGTAAATTATTTATTAAACTAAGAGATCTTAATTCGAATAGGGGACTTACTATTGATAAAGAAGATTCGGGATGAGTAGTTCTTCCGTAAATATTAGTATTACGACGAAGATAAGTAAGAGTTCGTTTATTAGGGCTATGCCTCGCGAGGTAGCGGCGTAAGACTTATATAAGTGAAAGGGAAATCTACTACTAAAGTCGGTACGATGTAAATAAACTCATTAGTGAATCGCCTAATTCGCCTAAGACTATACTATAGTGAGTGTCTCTATCTACTCATAAAGATAAGAGATCGATATAAAGACTCCTTATTAAATACTAGAGTCGAGATTAATCTAATGACTCTCGCTCTAGTTAAAGAGATGAAACTATCTTAATATATACGAAAAGCTAAGTTCATTCACGACGCCGTAGGCTTTAACGGCGACCGAGAAAAGTTTATAAGAATAATTAAAGATTTTATAGTTAGCATCGCTAGGATCGAGGTCTTAATAAATGTCTATATAACGAATACCATAGATCTAACGTATCGTTTCATCTTAGGAAGACCATTTTAGAAGATAGCTTAAGGATTAGTCTAGGAAAAGAACGAGAATACTTACATTATGGATTTAACGAATAGCTACGTCGGTAAGAGAGTATAAATAGTCGCATAGACTACTCTTAACTTCGATGAAGATCGAGATATATTTACGATGTTCGAGCTTATATACTTAATCTCTTTAAAAGGCTGGGCGAGTATAAGACGATGAAGAAGTCTATACTCGCGTTAATAAGGGCTTAGAAGAAATCTAGAACGCTAGCCCTCGACTTTAAGATAGACTAGGACGGTAATCTAATCTCGGCAACGAATTCTTTCATAATGAGCGACGACGACCTCTAGAAGCTATAGTTCTTAGCTAGACCTTTCGATGTGTAGGATGATGAGTAATTCGTAAGATCGTCGAGGCTAGTTAACGACGAAGCCTTAAAATAAGATCTAGAAAATAAATAGCGATATAAACGTCTTAGATCTAAGCGGCCGTTGAAAGCTTAGATTAATATTCTCTATAAGAGAAAAGCTAATAAGATAAAGTCTATGGATATCGATCGATAGAACGGCTCAATACTCGGAGGATCACTAAACTAAAGAGTAAAGACCATTACGAAGGAATAAGCTACGTTTAACGAACGACCGTATCGATTCTCTAAATGAATACACTCTAGACTTATAATATTTTCTCACGGGGAACGTCTAATATCGGAGCGCCTAGAAAAGCTAATTATCGAATTTAACTTAATACCTCTTAAGAAGGAAGTCTTAGTGAAAATCTTATATAATCGGGAAGGCGCTTTAGCCTAGAATATCGAAGAGATTAAAAGGATTTATTACGATGTAGCGCCGCCTTAGATAATCTAAACTATACCGTATATTCTATAATAGGCGAAGAGTTTCTTAGTTCTTAAGATACTTAAGTCGATCGTAATTAAGCTAATTAAGGATAAGATTTAGTCGCGTCTCTTTAAGTTTAGTTATGGCTTATATAGGAATCTCTTCTTTCTAGTTAAAAAGAAAAAGTCTAGAGAATATCGACTAGTGATTACTACTTAGAATATTAATTCGGTGATAATAAGGAACGCTAACTTATCTTCTTCTTCGAACGACTTTACTAAAGAATTCTTAGGGATGTAAATAACTTCTCTTTTAGATTAGCTTTTTAGATACGATTAAATAGAGCTCGTAAAGAAGAGCCGAGATCTCACGGGTATTTATACACTTATTAGGTTAGTTCGATGCGTAATATTATCTTAAGGAGCGACTAATTCTATGATCTAGTTCGTACGTATTACGAATCGCATCTTATACGAATAAATTTCGAAACGTACACGACTATTCTTAGATAATATCGCGATAAAAGAATTAAAGACCGATTACGAATAGAAAGAAGTAGTTCTAGGAATGCGCCGCTTTATATTAAAGTATTTAACGAATCTCAACGAAGTGCTAACTAACCTCGAAAGGGTCGGCGCTACGATTATAGACTAGAAGCTATAACTCTATATAAATAGAATCGAAGTAGTCGGGTACGTCTACGATCGAGATGAACGATATCCTTAAGAATCGAAAATCGATAAGATTCGAAACTAGCCTATTTCGACGAACTAACTAGAGCTCCGTAGCTTTCTTAGAATCTACGTATATTATCGTATCTAGATCTTTTATTTCGTAATCATTACTAAATCGTTATACGCCTTACTTCGGAAGAATATAGTTTAGATCTAGGAAAGAGTTTACGATGAAAACATAAGCGCCTTAAAACTTATCTTATCGTCGTCTTCTACTCTAGTTAGCTTAGATTATAGTGAGAATGGCGGATAGATTATTCTTATAGTTAACGTAAGCGGCCGAGAATAGAAAGGCGTAATTATATAAGTTAACTCGATTATCGGAATACGCCGAGCTATAAGGTACGAGAGCGAAGTGTAGATAAAAGCCGAGCTAAAATACGATATTCTTAAGAAAGAAGCTCGGGGATTACTAAAAGCCCTTAAGAAGTTTAAAAGATGATTATATACCGTACGCTTTATCGTGGAAACTAACGTAATGACTCTCGCTACTTAACTTAATCGATAATCGATAGATTTACTAGAAGTAGTGATTAATTAATAATTAATCTAAATTCGTAAATTCGACTTTAATGTATAATATATATTTAGTAAGAAAAATATAGTTACGGATACTCTATTTCGTCGTTCTTCGATCGAGGAAGATCTTAAAGAGACGAAGAGAGAAGAAGAGATTAACGATTAGATCGAGGCTAGAATACTAATCGTTCGCGGGAATATTCGTTCGATTAAATAGAACGCTACTTATCGAGATTTCGTAATAATACGATCGGTAGTAGTACGCGCGAGGGATCGATCCGCGAGCCTAGTAGTACCGCGCGTAGTTTAGCTCTTCGAAGATAAATACTCGGAAGATTCGAAGTAACTTACGAAGTATCTTTAAGATTAATAGCGTTCTTACGGAATGAGTAATAAGAATTTCCGATAGTTATAAAAGAATTTAATGAACTTCTTCGTCCGCGGGGGCTATCTATTTAGAAAATTAATAGCGAATAGACTAAGTAGACGGGTAATTAATAATAATGCTAAGAAGAAGAGAATTCTCGAAGTAATATATAATAATACTAAATACTTTAGACGTAAAGCTATATATTAGTAAGTAGCCGATCGTTATTTCTAGGAAGATTAGTATCGGGACGTTAAGAAATTCGTTAAGATCTACTCGGAATATTAGTTTCGCGAAAGTAGGAGATTATATAACGAGATATTTCTAACATTAGTCGATATACGCTAAGAGTAGATTAGTGTCGATTATACTCTAATATCGATGTCTTAAGGAAAAAGATATCTTATAGAAGCGCGAAGTAATATAAGCGGCTAAGTTAAATCTAGAGACATTATATCTACTAATAGTATAATAGTAACGAAGTTTCTATACGAAGAGATTATCTATCGTTATAGCTTATTTAGAAGATTAGTGTATAACGGCGGATCTAAGAATAAGAGATAGATGAAAGAACTCGCCGAAAAATATAGAATTAAACGCGTAATTACTTCGATCTATTATTCTTAGATAAATAAATAAGTAAAGATAGAATATAGGGGTGTTACGAATACTCTTTTAAAAATATATTAAACGAATGGAGAAGATATATAGATACACTATCTTTATACTATTCTTTAGATAGATCGAATAACTATTAAAGCCGATATCGAAATAATATTATACGAAATCGAATTCTTAGATAGACCGATTCTATCGATTAAGCTTAAGATTACGACCTAGAATATTATAAATTAGAATGAGATTATCGACACTATAGACTTAATTACTATAAGGGCCCGGGCCCTCGAAAGACGAAGTAAAGACCTGGAAGAGATAGTAGCTTATCTAAATAGAATGCGAAAGCTCGGGAAGAAATATTTCGATAAGCGATATAGTTTATATCCCGGACTCTTTAAAGTAAGTATACTAGTTCTTAGTTATAACACCGTAGAATTAATGAATATATCTATAGAAAAGAAATTAGTCTTTCGATGATTTAGGCCGTTTAAAATTATGAAAGCGAATTAAGAGAAGGGTACGTATACGTTGGCGGAGCTTAATGAGGTCTAGCTAAGTAGTACATATACTACTAGTCGCCTAAAGAGATTCTATTTAAGATTAGCGGACTTTCTAGCCGATATATCTTTATTACTAGAAGACTTCGCCGACGACGAAGAGTAACAACGAATAATGACTTCGAATCCACCGTACTTAGCGGAGATAAAAGATTTTATAGACGTAGAGTTCTCTTTCTCGGAGCGGAGAGAAATCTACTTACGCCGTAGCCGTAGACTTCGAAATAGGGCGATGAGATCGCTACTCTTAATAGTAGTAGTCGAAATTCTCTCTATAATCGACTAAATACGGAGAGAGTATAATAATTTAAATATTCTAGAAGAATCTTTTAAGAAATAAACTACGTAGAGTTCGTTATTATCTCTTTTACTCTACTATTACGAAGCGATAGAGGAGGTAACGCTCTAAATTTAAAGGCTTACGGGAAGTTTATACGGAAGAGAACGATGGTGAGTATAGTCTTACGCTCGGACCGAACTACGATGCGTCTAAATTTACGACCCTATTAGCTCCGGAATCTCGCTAATAAAAAGAAGAAAGGAGGGAATGAAGTATCGTAAATCGTTGGGCCGTAAAGAAAACACTACGAACGTAAGGAAGTGAGCGCGTACTCTAATTAGCTGAATTTATCTAAATACTATATAGGGAAAAATGAAGTACGCTAATTAGCTAAAATTTCACGGCTATCGGGGTAGCCGTCCCCGCTTAAAACGTTAAAAGATAAAGCGGATATTATAATTCGAAGTATACTCTCATCGGAAAGTAATAACGCTAGGAAACGAGAGCTTTAAGAATCCTCGCTCACTAAGTAAGAATATCGTAAGGTCTTTATAGATAACTAAAAGATTAGTTATAGATAAGATAAATTAGATAGTCGTATAGACTAAAGATAGCGAAGAAGATATATATTAGTAACACTACTAGTGACGATACTATCACTAGAAAATTAAGTCTAGTACGGGATTAGTTCGGAGAGATAATTTAAAACGTAAAATATTAGGGTTTTACTATAGAGACGCCGAGATATATATACTTCTACTAAAGATAGATATAAGTATTTAGTTCTTATCTTTTTATTAATCTTTCTTTCGATTACAATTCTACGACCTAATTCTTCGTTAATTATATTATTTCGAATTATTCTAGACTCTCTCGACTCGTTCTTTACTCTTAAAATCACCTTTCTAAGTAAGATTCTAAAAGCGTAAGCCTAGAAATCTTTATATAACTTTATTATTAAGTTTAGTATTTCGACGACGATAGTTCGAACCGAATTACCTTTTTCTTTTCTTTCTTTCTCCTCGGGTTCCTAGCTTAATAATTCACTACGTTATTAAGATATTCGGAAATCTTAGGTTACTTTTACCGAGACTTTTAATAATTTATCTAAATTCTACTTCTATAGTCGCTATTAGTAGGGATACTAAATATTAAGTATCTAATGTTGGAACCGTCGAAAACTAGCCTATTCTTACTATTAAACATCTAGATTATATTAGAGAAGTTACGCTCGAAGAAGCTATAGCTACTATAAATTAGAATAACGCGAATCGAGTTAAAGACTTCTATAGCTCTCTTAAATTAAAATATCGGTAAATAGGCGAGATCCGCGACTTTATAGTTTAACGAGTCTACGACCTCACTAAAGATCTTCTAAATACTCGTATAGAGTTTTAAAAATGCTCTGGTCTATACGCTAGAAAGAAAGAGTTTAATAATAGACGAAATCGTCGCGTAGAGATACGTAATAAGCTACTCTCTAAATACGGCCGAATAAATAATATAAGTCTCTTTAATTATAAGTGTAGAGAGAGAGGCGTTCTTATTCCGCGCGGAGAATTCGTAAAGCTTTCTACTTAGACGTTAGTAGAATTCTTTAATGAATTAATTATTCTATACGGAGAGAATGTAACTACACTCTTAGACTAGTATTAATTCGCTCGGAAATACTTACTCTAGTATAACGTAATCTCTCTTCGGCTACTATAAGTCGCCTCGTATAAAATGATAGCTCGTCTAGCCTAAATTCAATAGAATCGACACTATAATGCTTCGCCGCATCTAGTTACGGAGGATATTTAGATCGTTCTCGACGATAAAATACCTAACGATAATGAGCGAATCGCTGAGCGTAATCGTCCCGAGTAGTTAGAGATACTTAATCGATACGGATTTATAGAAGCGGCTAGGCTATACTGTAATGAGAGAAGTTAAAAGTAGTGAATAGCGTTATAATTAGCTGGGGCGCCGACCCTAGACTATGGTTCTTCTTATATAGTTCTAGGGGACTATCTTTCATACAATATATAAGCAACTAAGTTACTAATAGAGAGGACTTCCTCTAGTTAAGTGTACGCGTTAAGAAGAGACTATACCCACCGCCGTACGAGTTAATACCCATGGCTAGTAGCCTCGCCCTAGTTCAATAGTGCCATTAATAAGATCTTCGGCGAATACTTATAGATAAGTGTCTCTCTACGAGCGGTGAGAGAAAATTACGAAAAACAACTAAACTAAACTACTTACTAAACTAATAGAACTAAAGAACTACCTACCTACCTATCTAACTAAATCTAGAGAAACTGGCTATATATATAGAACCGCTGCGCAGGGTATATCATTTAGATCACTGGCTGAGCAAGTCTATCTCGCTGTACGGAGCGGTTTACGCTGGCTATTCATAAAGACCGCTGCTCGGGGTGCCTTTTAGAATTACTAGCTGTGTATGTTTACTACTACTATATAAGGTAGAGACTAACGACTTAACGACTATTTAGACTACCTAGAAGAAATGAGAGAGAAGTATCTCCTAGGAATATAGAAATACGTTTAACCCTGAAAACTCCTAACTTAAGAAGCTTAGGAGGAGTCGAAGAACGCGAATCTACTTAAGAAATAATAAAAATAAGCGGTTAGACTGGACTCGCTAAAATAAGCGAAGTTAGAGCGCTACTAGCCGAGAAGTGAATCTAGGATTTTAATGAAAATTACTAGTGAAGATAAGAAAGAAGCTCGACGAGAAAGTCGGTAAAGAGATAAAGAGAAGAAGAGAAGAAATAATAATAAAATAATAATAAAACAATAATAAAATAATAATAAAATAATAATAAAAGTACTAAAAATAATAAAATATTTAGATCTTTTAGTTTCGTCATTAAGATTTTACACTATTTCGATTATAAGAGAAGAAGTGAGAACGATTTAATAAAGGAAAATATCGTCTACGGGAGAATCGAATGGTAAAGAAAAGCTAGAGCCTTCTACGATGTCGAGTATTAGCTTATAAGATCTATCGACGCCGGATTCGACGGTATAACCGTTGTACGTTTCTTCTATCGTAATGTTAATGAGGGAAATATCTTAGAGCTCGAACGGAAGTAATAATCTTCTATACTTTAATGGGAAGAACGCTATCTCTTTCTTCGAGGAGTTTAAAGAACTATATGAATATAACTAGATTATATTAAGCGGAGAACGTATCCGTAGATCTATTCGCTTTATATTTAAAGTAGAGAAAGAACGCTATAAAGAGCTCACTAAGTATAACGTAATGAAGTGGGAAAGATTTAAAGAGAAGATCTTAGATAAATATAAAGATCGGGACGAAGTGTAGCGAATGATGAGTGTTTAATATCTTTAGGCACTCGCGAAGCATCGACGGAAGAAGTCTTAAAGCCTAGAGCTATATCTCCGTTAATTTCGTAAGACTATAACTTATCTAATTAGAATCGGAGCCGAGATTAACTATGCTTACTATTGTCTTCTTTTATTAGAATTACTAAAGACTTATATAGATAAGATTCGAAAGAAATAGAATTTAATAGATCGAAAGCTAGAGAATTCGAACTTTTAGAAATACTAGAATTAGATAAAAGAACTATAGAATATTAATAATGAAAATAAGAAATTTACGTAAGGAGTACTCGACGAGAAGTTCTAAGAACTAGCGTACGAAAGGGAGACTCGACTCTTAGTCGTTCGAAAGAAAGAATCGTAAGAATAACGTCGTCGTAACGATCGTACGAATAGTAAAACGAAGTTCGATAAGAATACTCCGTCGCTGGTAAATCGCTCTTCTATCCCTAAGAGGAATGATTAATCGGTGAAGAAATTATTTCGTTTAATGAGAGCACTAACGCTATCGATCTAGACGCGAGACGCTATTACTCTAGACTTTATAACTCGACTAATTAAGATATTAAAGGGTGTTTCTTAGGAAGCGATCTAGCTCTCGCGCGAATAGTAGTCCTAGAATTATTCGGTTCGATTCGAAGAAACGTCGCAGTACTACGATAGATAGCTAGATCGACGGAGTTCGAACTTAAGCAATTCTAAAGAGAATTACTTTCTTTATAATTAGTCGAAATACGTACTACGAGATAACCCTTAGTGAGTATACTAGAAAGTAATAAAAGCGTTATATTTTAATCCGGAATATAAAATCGCTCTTAGAAAGTTCCGAGATTAAGATCGTTCTTTATCTACCCTACTAATTCCTACGAGAGAGATAAAGATAGAAAGATTAGAATAGATTACGCGAGAGATCGATAAGAATTCGAAAGTTACGTCCGGATAGTCTTATAATATACGGAACCCTAATTCTACGTCACTAGAAGCGAGATTAAGTATCGTTTACGTAGTTAAATCGAGATCTAATTACGCTACTCTAGACGACTCTAAAGATAATTTCCGTATCTCGAATGCTATAAATCTAAAAGGAATTCGTATGGACCAGCCCTAGAGTGAAGCTTACGTAGATGCTCTAGAAAAGCGCCTAGCTCCCTAATAAGATAGATATACGTAAGCGAAATACCCTTAAATTAGGGCTTACGAACCTTCGGTAGAAGGACCGAGACGATATACAACGCGATGAGCGAGATTCAATAAAGAAATTATATATAACGGGATCGCGGATAATTCGCTAGGTTCGATTAGCTTAACTAATTAGAGGCCGAGAATTTCCCTATATAATATATAGAATGAGCGGTTACATAATCCGATCTCCTAGAATACTATGATGGGAGATTTACTAGGGCCCTCCTAGTCTCGTTAGGTGTTATTACGTCTCCGGACTATAAAAGAGACTACGTACGAATTACCTAGGCCTAGGCCTCTTCGAAAGGCATTATTATAGAATCTAAATAGTACCGGAAAGATCGTAAACTATCTATTGAACTAAGAGATCTTAATTCGAATAGAGGACTTACTATCGATAAAGAAGGTTCGGGACGAGTGGTTCTTCCGTAAATATTGGCATTACGACGAAGATAAGTAAGAGCCCGTCTATTAGGGCTATACTTCGCGAGGTAGCGACGTAAGACTTACGTAAGCGAAAGGGAAACCTACTACTAAAGTCGGTACGATGTAAATAAACTTATTGATAGATCGCCCGATCCGCCTAAGGCTATACTATAGTGGGTGCCCCTATCTATCTATAAAGATAAGAGACCGATATAAAGACTCCTTATTAGATACTGGAGCCGAGATTAACCTAATGACCCTCGCCCTAGTTAAAGAGATAGGACTATCTTAATATATACGAAAAGCTAAGTTTATTTACGACGTCGTAGACTTTAACGGCGACCGAGAAAAGTTTATAAGAATAATTAAAGATTTTATAGTTAGCATCGCTAAGATCGAGATCTTAATAAATGTCTATATAACGAATGCTATGGACTCAACGTACCGTTTTATCTTAGGAAGACTATTTTAGAAGGTAGCTTAAGGATTAGTCTAGGAAAAGGATAAGGATACTTATATTATGGGTTTAACGAATAGCTACGTCGATAAGAGAGTATAAATAGTCGTATAGACTACTCCTAACTTCGATAAAGATTAAGATATATTTACGATGTTCGAGCTTATATACTTAGCCTCTTTAAAAGGCTGGGCGAGTATAAAACGATGAAGAAGCCTATACTCGCGTTAATAAGGGCTTAGAAGAAACCTAGGACGCTAGCCCTCGACTTTAAGGTAGACTAGGACGGTAATCTAATCTCGGTAACGAATTCTTTCGTAATGGGCGACGACGATCTCTAGGAGCTATAGTTCTTAGCTAGATCTTTCGACGTATAGAATAATGAGCAATTCGTGAGATCGTCGAGACTAGTTAACGACGAAGCCTTAAGATAAGATCTAGAAAATAAATAGCGATATAAACGTCTTAGATCTAAGCGGCCGTTAAAAGCTCGAATTAATACTCTCTATAAGAGAAAAGCTAATAAGATAAAGTCTATAGATACCGATCGATAGGACGGCTCAATACCCGGAGAATCACTAGACTAGAGAGTAAAGGCCATTACGAAGAAATAAGCTGCGTTTAACGGACGACCGTACCGATTCTCTAAATGAATACACTCTAGACTTACAATATTTTCTCACGGGGAACGTCTAACACCGGAGCGCTTAGAAAAGCTAATCATTAAATCTAACTTAACACCCCTTAAGAAGGAAGTCTTAGTGGAAATCCTATATAACCGGGAAGGCGCTTTAGTCTAAAATATCGAAGAGATTAGAAGAATTCATTACGATGTGGCGCCGCCTTAGATAATTCGAACTATACCGTATATCCCATGGTAGGCGAAGAGTTTCCTAGTCTCTAAGATACTCGAGCCGATCGTAATTAAGCTAATTAAGAATAAAATTTAGTCGCGTCTCTTCGAGTTTAGTTATAGCTTATATAGGAACTTCTTCTTTCTAGTTAAAAAGAAAAAGTCTAGGGAATACCGACTAATGATTACTACTTAGAATATTAATTCGGTGATAATAAGGGACGCTAACTTACCTCCTTCTTCGAACGACTTTACTAAAGAATTCTTAGGGATATAAATAACTTTTCTTCTAAACTAGCTTTCCGAATACGATTAAATAGAGCTCATAAAGAAGAGCCGAGATCTCACGGGCATTTATATACTCATTAGATTAGTTCGATACGTAATATTATCTTAAGGAGCGACTAATTCTATGACCTAGTTCGTACGCATTACGAATCGTATCTTATACGAATAAATTCTAGAACGTATACGACCATTCTTAGATAATATCGCGGTAAAAGGACTAAAGACCGATTATAAATAGAAAGAAGTAGTTCTAGGAATGCGCCGCTTTATATTAGAGCATTTAACGAATCTCGACGAAGTACTAACTAATCTCGAAAGGGTCGGCGCTACGATTATAGACTAGAAGCTATAGCTCTATATAAATGGAATCGAAGTAGTTAGATACGTCTACGATTAAGATAAACGATATTCTTAAGAATCGAAAACCGATAAGATTCGAAACTAGTCTATCTCGACGAACTAACTAGAGCTTCGTAGCTTTCTTAGAATCTACGTATATTATCGTATCTAAATCTTTCATTTCGTAATTATTACTAAACCGTTGTACGTCTTACTTCGAAAGAATATAGTTTAGATCTAGGAAAGAGTTTACGATGAAAGTATAAGCGCCTTAAAACTTATCTTATCGTCGTCTTCTACTCTAGTTAGCTTAGATTATAGTGAGAATAGCGGATAGATTATTCTTATAGTTAACGCGAGCGGCCGAGGATGAGGAGACGTAATTATGTAAGTTAACCTAATCATCGGAATACGCCGAGCTATAAGATACGAGAGCGAAGTGTAAGTAAAAGCTAAGCTAGAATACGATGCTCTTAAGAAAGAAGCTCGGGGATTACTAAAAGCCTTTAAGAAGTTTAAAAGATGGTTATATACCGTACGCTTTATCGTGGAAACTAACGTAATGACTCTCGCTACTTAACTTAATTAATAATCGATAGATTTACTAGGAGTAGTGATTAATTAATGGTTAATCTAGATTCGTAAATTCGACTTTAATATATAATATATACCTAGTAAGAAAAATATAGTTGCGGATACCCTATCTCGCCGTCCTCCGATCGAGAAAGATCTTAAAGAGGCGAAGAGAGAAGAAAAGATTAACGATTAAATCGAGGCTAGAATGCTAATCGTTCGCGGGAATATTCGTTCGATTAAATAAAACGCCACTTATCGAGATTTCGTAATAGTGCGACCGGTAGTAGTACGCGCGAGGGATCGATCCGTGAGCTTAGTAGCACCGCGCGTAGTCTAGCTCTTCGAAGATAAATACTCGAAAGGTTCGAAGTAGCTTACGAAGTATCTTTAAGATTAATAGCGTCCTTACGGAATGAATAATAAGAATTTCCGATAGTTATAAAAGAATTTAATGAACTTCTTCGTTCGCGGGGGCCATCTATTTAGAAAACTAATAGCGAATAGACTAAGTAAACGGGTGATTAATAATAATGCCGAGAAGAAGAGAATTCTCGAAGTAATGTATAATGATACTAAACACTTTAGACGTAAAGCTATATATTAGCGAGTAGTCGATCGTTATTTCTAGGAAGATTAGTATCGGGACGTTAAGAAATTCGTTAAGATCTACTCGGAATATTAGTTTCGCGAAAGTAGGAGATTATATAACGAGATATTTCTAACATTAGTCGATATACGCTAAGAGTAGATTAGTGTCGATTATACTCTAATATCGATGTCTTAAGGAAAAAGATATCTTATAGAAGCGCGAAGTAATATGAGCGACTAGGTTAAATCTAGAGATATTATATCTACTAATAGTATAATAGTGGCGAAGTTTCTATACGAAGAGATTATCTATCGTTATAGCTTATTTAGAAGATTAGTGTATAACGACGAATCTAAGAATAAGAGATAGATGAAAGAACTCACCGAAAAATATGGAATTAAACGCGTAATTACTTCGATCTATTATTCTTAGATAAATGAATAAGTAAAGATAGAATATAGGGGTGTTACGAATACTCTTTTAAAAATATACTAAACGAATGAGGGAGATATATAGATACATCATCTTTATGCTATTCTTTAGGTAAATCGAATAACTATTAAAGCCGACACCGGAATAATACTATACGAGATCGAATTCTTAGATAGACCGATTCTATCGATCGAGCTTAAGATTACGACCTAGAATATTATAAATTAGAATGAGATTATCGATACTATAGACTTAATTACTATAAGGGCCCGGGCCCTCGAAAGACGAAGTAAAGATCTAGAAGAGGTAGCAGCTTATCTAAATAGAATGCAAAGGCTCGGAAAGAAATATTTCGATAAGCGATATAGTTTATATTTCGAACTCTTTAAAGTAAGTATACTAGTTCTTAGTCATAACATCGTAGAATTAATAAATATATCTATAGAAAAGAAATTAGCCTTTCGATAGTTTAGGTCGTTTAAAATTATAGAAGCGAATTAAGAGAAGGGTACGTATATATTAGCGAAGCTCGATGAGATCCGGCTAAGTAGTACGTATACTATTAGTCGCCTAAAGAGATTCTATTCGAGATTAGCGAACTTTCTAGCCGATGTACCTTCATCACTAGAAGACTTCGCCGACGACGAAGAGTAACAACGGATAATGACTCCGAATTCGCCGTACTTAGCGGAGGCGAAAGATTCCATAGATATAGAGTCCTCTTCCTCGAAGCGAGAAGAAATCTACTTACGCCGTAGCCGTAGACTTCGAAATAGGGCGACGAGGCCGCCACCCTTAATAATGGTAGTCGAAATTTCTCTTATAACTAACTAAATACGGAGAGAGTATAATAATTTAAATGTTCTAAGAGAATCTTTTAAGAAATGAACTACGTAGAGTTCGTTATTATCTCTTTCGCTTTACTATTACGAAGCGATAGAGAAGATAACGCTCTAAATTTAAAGACTTATGGGAAGTTTATACGGAAGAGAACGACGATAAGTATAGCCTTACGCTCGGACTGAACTACGATACGTTTAAATCTACGACTCTATTAGCTCCGGAACCTCGCTAATAAAAAGAAGGAGAGAGAAAATAAAGTATCGTAAATCGTTAGGCCGTAAAGAAAATACTACGAACGTAAGGAAGTGAGCGCGTACTCTAATTAGCTAAATTTATTTAAACACTATATAGAGAAAAATAAAGTACGCTAATTAGCTAAAATTTCACGGTTGTCGGGGTAGCCGTCCCCGCCTAAAACGTTAAAAGATAAAGCGAATATTATGGCCCGAAGTATACTCTCATCGAAAAGTAATAACGTTAGAGAACGAGAGCTTTAAGAATCTTCGCTCACTAAGTAAGAATATCGTAAGGCCTTTATAGATAATTAAAAGATTAGTTATAGATAAGATGAATTAAGTAGCCGTATAGACTAAAGATAACGAAGAAGATATATATTAGTAATACTACTAATAACGATACTATCACTAGAAGATCGAGTCTAGTACGAAATTAGTTCGGAGAGATAATCTAAAACGTAAAATATCGGGATTTTACTATAGAGACGCCGAAATATATATACTCCTACTAGAGATAGATATAAGTATCTAGTTCTTATCTTCCCATTAATCTTTCTTTCGATTACGATTCTATAACTTAATTCTCCGTTAATTATATCATTTCGAATTATTCTAGACTCTTTCGACTCGTTCTTTACTCTTAAAATCATCTTTCTAAGTGAGATTCTAAAAGCGTAAGTCTAGAAATCTTTATATAACTTCATCATTAAGTTTAGTATTTCGACGACGATAGTTCGGACCGAATTATCTTTTTCTTTTCTTCTTTTCTTCTCGAGTTCTCAGCTTAATAATTCACTACGTCATTAAGATGTTCGGAAATTCTAGGCCACTTTTACCGAGACTTTTAATGATTCACCTAAATTCTACTTCTATAATCGCTATTAGTAGAGATACTAGATATTAAGTATCTAATGTCGGAACCGTCGAAAACTAGTCTATTCTTACTATTAAACATCTAGATTATATTAGAGAAGTTACGCTTAAAAAAACTATAGCTACTATGAATTAGAATAACGCGAATTAAGTTAAAGACTTCTATAGCTCTCTTAAATTAAAATATCGATAAATGAACGAGATTCGCGACTTTATAACCTAACGAGTCTACGACCTCACTAAAGATCTTCTAAATATTTATGTAGAGTTTTAAAAATACTCTGGTCTATACGCTAGAAAGAAAGAATTTAATAATAGACGATATCGTCGCGCAGAGATACGCAATAAGCTGCTCTCTAAATACGGCCGAATAAATGATATAAGTCTCTTTAATTATAAGTATAGAGAGAGAGGCGTTCTCATTTCGCGCGGAGAATTCGTAAAGCTTTCTACTTAGACGTTAGTAGAATTCTTTAATAAATTAATTATTCTATACGGAGAAAATATAACTATACTCTTAGACTAGTATTAATTCGCTCGGAAACACCTACTCTAGTATAACGTAACCTCTCTTCGGCTACTATAAGTCGCCTCGCATAAAATAATAGCCCATCTAGCTCGAATTCGATAGAATCGACATTATAATGCTTCGCCGCATCTAGTTACGGGGGATATTTAGATCGTCCTCGACGATAAAATATCTAACGATAATAGGCGAATCGCTAAGCGCAATCGTTCCGAGTAGTTAGAGATACTTAGTCGGTACGGATTTATAGAAGCGGCTGAGCTATACTAGGTAGGCGTTCTTTCTATAAACTATAATAATCTAATTATATTCGAAGAAAAATCTAGGTTAGTGACATCACTTACTACGTAAGATTTAATCACTAGGAACGTTTTAGACTCGGGAGTTTACCGACTCATTACTTATTCTAGTACTAATAATCTCCCTATATCTCGAACTACGAATTTCGTCGACCTTATCGATTCTTCTAATACTTTCGTAAGACGTCTAAATACGCGGACTATCCGAGACGATCGGACTTCTATTCCTACGGCCCCTACTGCGCCTACTCTCATTACTCTAATTTCTATGCGACTATAGTAAAGCGTCCTTTCGATACGATCTAGTTTAATAAATATAGAACGAAGAAGTTTAATATAGCTCACGAAACCGGGAGAAGAACGCTCTATTCTTAGAAGTCGCGAATAAATAAATTAAATAAGAAATAATTCGATTAATATCTTAGACGTTGTAAAGAGACCGCAACTATAGACGGTGACCCCTAGTCTAGGCTTCGTAGCTCTAAGTCCCGGCTATAATCTAAGTATAAAGAAGCCGAGAATTTTAGAACTCTTCTACGAAATCGAGATCGAATAGTAACTTATAAACTAAGGAATACGTATTACTAGTCCTTTCGGAGTCGTCTCACCACTATACTCTCTCGGAAGAGATACGCCCGATAACTTATCGAATTCGATTTCGAATTCTAGAAGCTCTATCGTATTCGCGTAATTAATAATTTAGAAGTATATAAGATAGACGAACTACGGAAGAAATGTATCCTTAATTAGCCGTGAAGATATATAACGATACTACGAATTCGGAGCTAAAAAGATAATTAACGTATTAAGTTTACTTACTAGATATATATCTAGACGATATATATTCATCTATCTATATATAGCCGAGAAAGGAATCGCCTTACACCTAGAAGAATTAAAAAGAATCGCTGCGCCTTATAAAGATCCTATAAAGAACCTCGAATAATTAATAAAGTAGTAGAAAGAAAGATTCGGAACGATAAATTACTAAGTTCTACCTGGCTATCCCGACTATAAGGCTATCGATGTCTCGAGTAGTGCTCTTCGGAGCGCCCTACTAGATTCTAAATATAATGGATGAGTTAATTAGTCTTTCATCGATGCGGGAATTATAGTAAGCCGGAAAGAATTATATATAAGATGTACTATTATCTTAGGCGCCGCGTTCCTTTTCTAGATTAACTAATGTAGGAACGTAAACGCACCGATGAAATTTAAAGCCTAGAGAAACGTCGACGATAGTATAAGACGACTTATTATCTTTAACGACGACTTAATAGATAAAGGGCACCATTAGTTAATCTTCATAGCCGATGAGATAACGTAGTCGTACTCGGTCATTAATTCGACATAAGATAGATTAGATATAACTAAGATAGTACTCGATTTCTTCGTTCGATAATTAAAGAATAGCGTTTTTAATATTTTACCCCGGGAAATACGCCTTAAATCTAATCTTTAGTAGGACACTAGTAGTTATGGGCTCTAGGTAATTAAGAATTCTCTAGCGATCATTAATGCGAAAACTTACGAGACGGCTCACTTATAAATAGCCTTATCTAATACTTAAGTCGATATCGAGGATCGTTTCACTATCGCTCTAGAGATCTATAAGATAATTATGCGTAAACCGAAGCGCAGTGGAGATCTAGGGGCGTTAAAGAGCTCGAGTCCAAAGAGGTTAGATAAGAGATAATTAGATAACTTCGTAGAGCGTTTAAAGAATATAAAGAAGAATTAATGTTTCCGAGAAGAATAGACGAAGATTATAGTTAAATCTTAAGCGAGGCCGTTAAGGAAGCGAGCGACAATAGAAGGGATATAATGGAAGAAGTTAGAAGTGGTGAATAGAGTTATGATTAGCTAGGGCGCCGACCCTAGACTATAGTTCTTCTTATATAGTTCTGGGGGACTATCTTTCATAGATAATATAAGTAACTAAGTTATTAATAGAGAGAACTTCCCCTAGTTAAGTGTACGCGTTAAGAAGAGACTATATTCACCGTCGTACGAGTTAATGCTCATAGCTAGTAGTCTCGCCCTAGTTTAATATAATATTTTCTTCGTCTAATATAATATTCGATTATTAAGAAGTTTAAGATTAGAAGACGTAATTTCTAGGAACTCGTTCGAAGACGTTAGATAAAAAAATTTATATCTATCTCTCTACGTTCGAGTCTCTAGAACCTTATCTTAATTTAGTAATAATCTTTAATTTTAATAGTATTATAAAATTTTCTATTAGTTTAGTCTTTACGAAATATAATATTAAGTTCACTCTTAGCCTCTATATTATTATTAATCTATAAGCCGATCTCTATCTTTCTCTTTTAGTTTTAATTTAGTATAGTGTACGTAAAGTACGGCTATACGAAGTAATTTATTATAAATTTAGTTACGTCGATTATTTTAAAGATACTTAGCTTCTAGTCTTCTTTTCTTTTTATTTACGTACGCTATCTAGATCTAATAACTATCTTAGCTAGAATAATATAACCCGCTAAATCGATTAGATAATCTTATCCGCGATTTATAAATAAATCTCTTCTACTCTTATCTAGAGTTATTCCGCTATCTCTCGCCTTACTAAACTTAATAGTCTCGCTCTATACGCGGAGACTCGCGCCTAACTCGATAGTAGAGGGCGTTAATAGCTTCTTTAGTACTTCTTATAAGTCGATTATCTCGAAGCTATCTAAAATAGAATTATTTAACGTAGTATAGCTCCGGGACTCGAAGATTTCCGTAGTCTATAACTCTTCTTTAACGCTAAAAACTTAAAAGAATAAACGTTTAAATCGATACTTACTATCGTCTAAGATATCTTCTTCACTTCTTAGAAATTAGTCTTCGATCGACGATTCTTAGTCAATAAGCGAGTTTAGATTAACTAGAGTAAGAAATTCTACTCGCTATTTAGCTTTCTACCTAACTAAGAGATAGAGAAGGTCGTACCGAAGGTCTATCTTTAGCGTCTCTATTATTATAACTTATAATATTAGTGAGCACTATATAGCTCTTCTATTTATTCTTCCTTACAAAATTAATACTATATCGCCCTCCTTCGTAATACGGTAAGTATAACCGTAATAACGGCGACCGATACTCTAAGTCGATAGTAAAATTTTATTTATAGTTAATACTATAATAAGTAGAAAGAATTCTACGATGCGACTAAGACGTTCCCCTTCTAAGATCTTTTTATTAAAAGTCTTACGCTAAATCCGCGCTTACGACGTAGCTAGTAATATACTAAAGGGGCCGAGACTTATCGTCCCGAGACTCTATTATATTTCTATCGAAGTAGTAAAGCGCGATATTACGAGGCTCTTATATAGTTTATAAGACGGTCATTTAATATTCGTAAAGAGCACCGTATTATATTAGCTCTTACTTATCGTATTCGCGATCGACTCCGAGCTATATAGTAATAGGAGATTCCGGTCATAAATAACTTCTCTTCTTCTTCTTTCTAGCGGATTCTTACTTTCACTTTTCTTCGATTTATTTAGTATAATATTAATAAGTTTACGATAGCGTTTAAATATATATTTAGCTTATCTTCTTTCGACTTTATATTATAGAAGTATTCTAAAATAATAATCTATTTTCTACGTCTAGTAAAGTATAACTACGGAAGTTATCTTCTTTACGGTGAGTTCGCTCTTTAGTGAGATTCGAAAGAGCGACCGGGAGAGCGGCGCTACGAGAATCTTAGATTCTTCCGAACGCTTTAACGCTATAGCTACGAATAGTTTTTAGATAAGATTAACTAGGTATATTTTACGTTTTAGTCGTTTATTATCGAATATATTCTTTTCGATAATATCGCTATAACGGCGGCGTACCGTACTCGATAACGAGATATTAAGAATATTTACGAGGACTTTCTTCGTATAGAGAGAATTAGCTACTAAATCTAGAAATATAGAAGATATCGCTTTATTTAATACTTTCTTCTAGAGTACTTACTATAAATTTATCTTCGTCGCTTTTAACGCGACGTTTTTACTTCGATTCGCTTACGAATTAAGGCTAAGTACTAAGACGCCACGCTACGCGGAGAGATTCTATTATATTACGATAAGATATAGAGAATCTCCGACGCTTTCTCTTATTCGTAACTAAGCGAAGACGTTATTTATATTATATACGATAATAAGTAAAAAATTAAAGATCTAGATAAGTTAGTAAATTTCTTATAGAAGTTTAATGATAGACTTAAACGACGATATTAGAACGATAAAGAGTATTAAATACTTTATTAGTGAGTTATTCGGTTTCTAAGATAGTCTTTAGAGCATTAATAAACGATTTAGTAACGACTTAAGCTAAGAGAACTCTTCGTAATAACGAACTAGCTAATATCGTATCTAAATCGCGCGATATTCTAATAATATAATAAGGCTAGATAGCGAATATAGATATCGATTTATTATAAATAAATTAAGAGTTAAGTAGTCGTAGATAAGTCGATTCGATACGAAGAATTTTTTTAATATAAAAGCGATAATCGATAAGTTATAAAATAAAATAACGAATAGATTATTATAAAGATTTCTAGTGAAAGTAGAGATTTTAATAATATCGACTTAGATACTCTTTAGAAGAATATTTAAACTCAATAGAATAAGTTTAAAGCGGCCGAACGCGCGCGAGAGCGTCGAGACGATTCTATAATAAGTCTTCGAATTAAATCTTAATTACGGTTAAGAATTACTTTATTATTATAATAGATTATTAGATAAAACTTAGAAGATAGACGATTTAAAGTTCTATAATTAGCTTCTAATAGTTAGATATTAATATTCTTATAATGCGGTATTATTAGTGAGTAATAAAGTAGATTATATTTCGTAGTTAGTTAATATCTCTACTAAGTATCGTAACTAAAATTTTAATTAGAAAAAGTATTATTATAATTAGAACTAAATCTCTTTAAGATTTTAGTTATCGTCTTTATTCTATTCTCGTAATATATTTAGTCTTATATTTTCTAAAGTATAGTAAGTAGTATAGCGAAGAATAAAGATAGTCGGCCTCGTAAATACTAGAATAACGAGGCTCTTCGAGCTAATCGTACGACTAAAACTTAGCGTTAGCGCGAGAAAAAACGCATAGAATAAGACGACCCTTCGCTCCCGAGGGAAACCGAACTTTAGATTATTCTCTATAATGAGCCTTCGGGTTAGGCCTTAGTTACGATTAAGAATTACTTCATCACTATAATAGATTATTAGATAAAACTTAGAAGACAGACGATTTAAAGTCCTATAATTAGCTTCCAATAGTTAGATATTAATATTCTTATAATGCGGCATCACTAGCGAGTGATAAAGTAGGCCGCATTTCGTAGTTAGTTAATGTCCCTACTAAGCATCGTAACTAAAACCCTAATTAGGAAAAGTGTCATCACGATTAAAACTAAACCTCTTCGAGGTTTTAGTCACCGCCTTTATTCTATCCTCGTAATATATTTAGTCTTATATTTCCTAAAGCATAGCGAGCAGTATAGCGAAGAATAAAGGTGGCCGGCCTCGTAAATACCAGGACAACGAGGCCCTTCGAGCTAGCCGTGCGACTAAAACTCGGCGTTGGCGCGAGAAAAAACATAAAGAAGCAGAAGCTCCTCCGCCCCGGAGAGAAACTAGACTTTAGATTATTTACGACCCTCGTAGTATCTTAATATAAGCCGAAGTCGAAGAACTATCGCGGTTAACCGACCCTCGATAGAGTATCTAAGTAGAAGATCTATCTATACCGACTAACGCTAACTAGAAGATAATGAACTATTTTTATATTTTCTTAAATTACTCTTTATCTCGAAGAACGACTAATATACTTTCTTTATCTCTAGGCCATTCTCTTACTATATTAGCTTCGTTAATAGCCTTAATCTATTAATTAATCGACCTAAGATTCTTCCTTCGAACCGAATTATACTCTCGATCATTACGATAACGATCTACTCTTACCCCTCAAAGACCTCTATATTTTCCGCTCCTTTAATAATATAGCTCCGGAACTCTCCCGACCTTCGTTACTCTACGTCGACTCTCTCTCTTCGTTCCACTTATTATCTTAAGTCTCTTAGTCTCTTAGATCTTCTATAATTTCTTTACGCTAACTCTTTCGATTATCTTTCTCGAGAGCGCCGTCGCTCTTAAATTACTATATACGGACGACGATTAGTAAGCCTTCTAAGAAGATTTCTCGGGACGAACTACTAAATCCGCGAGAAGATATTATAATACTAGAAGTAAAGACGCGAGATTTAGTAGCCTTAGAATATACCGATATTCATAGTATTAGCCGGGCCGCGGGCGAGAATAACTAGGACGAAGAGAACTAAGATAGAGATAACTAAGAAGTAAATAGTGAAAATAGAAATAGTTAAGATACGGACGACGACAGCGAAGAAGAGGTTAATATTACGCAACGAATGGCCGAGGAGCTCCTACATTTCCATGAATATAGTGATGATAAGTATTTCGAAATAGCTTAGTAATATCCCCATAGGTTCGTTCACTATATATCACTAAATACGATTAATAAATTTCTTATCACTATACCTAATACACTTAGTTATACGATATTCTCTTTATCTAATACAATATTCGATTACTAAGAAGTCTAAGATTAGAAGGCGTAATTTCTAGAAATATCTTCGGAGACGCTAAATGAAAAAATCTATATCTATCTTTCTACGTCTAAGTCTTTAGAATCTTATCTTAATCTAGTAGTAATCTTTAATTTTAATAGTGTTATAAGATTTTTCACTAGCCTCGCCTTTACGAAATATAATATTAAGTTTATTCTTAGTCTTTATATTATTACTAATTTATAAGCCGACCTCTATATTTTTCTTTTAGTTCTAACTTAGTATAGTATACGTAAAGTACGGCTTTATAAAGTAATTAATTATAAGTTTAGCTACGTTAGTTATTTTAAAGATACTTAGCTTCTAGTCTTCTTTCTCTTCTATTTACGTACGCTATCCGAGCTTAATAATTATCTTAGTTAGAGCGATATAACTCACTAAATCGATTAGATAATCTTATCTACGATTTATAAATGAATCTCCTTCACTCTTATCTAGAGTTATTCTATTATCTCTCGCCTAGCTAAACTTAATAGTCTCGCTCTATACGCGGAGACTCGCGCACGACTTAATAGTAGAGGGCGTTAATAGCTTCTCTAGTACTTTCTATAAGTTAACTATCTAGAAGCTATCTAGAACGGAATTATTTAACGAAGTATAGCTCCGGGACTCGAAGATTTCCGTAGCCTATAACTCTTCTTTAACGCTAAAAACTTAAAAGAGTAAACGTTTAAACCGATACTCGCCGTCGTCTAGAATATCTTCTTCACTTCTTAGAAATTAGTCTTCGATCGACGATTCTTAGTCGATAAGCGAGTTTAGATTAACTAAAGTAAGGAATTCTACTCATCGTCTAGTTTCCTACTTACTTAAGAGGTAGAGAAGGTCGTACCGAAGGTCTACCTTTAGCGTCCTTATTATTACGACTCGTAATATTAGTAAGTACTGCACGGCTCTTCTACCCGCCCTTCGTTACGAAATCGATACTACACCGCACTCCTCCGTAATGCGATAAGTATAATCGTAGTAACGGCGACCGACGTCTTAAGTCGATAGTAAGGTCTTATTTATAGTTAATACTACAATAAGTAGAAAGAACTCTACGATGCGGCTAAGACGTTTCCCTTTTAAGACCCCTCGATTAAAAGTCTTACGTTGAATCCGCACTTACGGCGTAGCTAGCAATACACTAGAGGGGCTAAGACTTATCGTCCCGAGACCCTCTTATATTTCTATCGAAGTAGTAAAGCGCGATGTTACGAGGCACTTACGTAGTCTATAAAGCGATCGTTTAGTGTCCGCGAAGAGCACCGTATTACCTTAGCTCTTACTTATCGCATCCATAATCGACTCCGAGCTATACAGTAGTGGGAGATCCCGGTTACGGACGATTTCTTCTCTCCCCCTTTCTAGCGGATTCTCACTTTCACTTTTCTTTAGTTTATTTAGTGTAATATTAATAAGTTTACGACCGCGTTTAAATATATATTTAGTTAATTTCCTCTTAACTTTATATTATAGAAGTATTTAAAAATAATAATCTATTTTCTACGTCTAGCTAAGTACGGCTACGGGAGTTATCTTCTCCACGATGAGTCCGCTCTTTAGTGAGATTCGAAAGAGCGACCTAGAGGGCGGCGCTACGAAGATCTTAGATTCTCCTAAACGCTTTAACGCTATAGCTACGGATAGCTTTTAAATAAGATTAATTAGGAGCACTTTACGTTTTAGTTAACCATTACCGAATATACTCTTTTCGGTAACGTAGCTATAGCGGCGGCGTACCGAGCTCAGTAACGAGATATTAAGAATATTCACGAGGATTTTCTCCGTGTAGAGAGAATCGACTACTAAATTAAGGAGTACGAGAGATACCGCTCTATTTAATATTTTCTCCTTAAGTACTTACTATAGATTTATCTTCGTCGCTTTCGGCGAGACGTTTTTACTTCGATTCGCTCACGAATTAAGGCTAAGTACTAAGACGCTGCGCTTCGCGGAGAGATTCTCTTATACTACGATAAGATATAGAGAATCTCCGAAGCTCCCTTTAATTCGGAACTAGGCGAAGATCTTATTTATATTATATATAGTAATAAGTAAAAGATTAAAGATCTAGAGAAGTTAGTAGATTTCTTATAGAAGTTTAACGATGGGCTTAAACGACGACATTAGAACGATAAAGGATACTAAATACTTTACTAGCGGGTTATTCGGCTTCTTAGGTAGTTATTAAGATATCACTAGACGGCCTAATGATACCTCGAGCTAAGAGATCTCTTCGTAATGACGAATTAGCTAATATTGTATTCGAATCAAGTAGTGTTCTAGTAATATAATAAGGCTAGGCAGCGAATATAGATATCGATTTATCATAAATAGATTAAGAGCTAAGTAATCGCTAACGAGTCGATTCGATATAGAGAACTCTTTCGATATAAAGATAATACTTAATGAATTATAGAACGGAATAACGGATAGATTATTTTAGAGATTCTAAGTGAAAGTAGAGATTTTAATAACATTAACTTCGATTCTCTTTAAGAGAATATTTAAGCTTAATAAGACGAGTTTAAGGCGACCGAACGAACGCGAGAACGTCGGGGTAATGTAAGAGAAGATTAAAATAGTATTAGAGCTAGTCTATCGCTCTTAAATCTATCGAGTTAATATTATAATCTAATTCGCACTATATCGTCCGCGTTAAGCTTAACTAACGGTAGAGTAACGACATTACTATCTCTATTAGCTAAGTATATAAAAAAATTATAGCCTCCTACGGCACAGCGATAGTGAAGCGCCCGTAGATATAACTTACTACCGTCTATTCCCGCTACTTAAAGTCGGCTACGCCATTATTCCGAATAAATATATAGTGAATTCTCCGCTAATACTTCTCGTATATCTCTAAAGTAGATAAATTCATTATATATATAGATAAAGTAGGAACGACTAAAGTTTCCGTTATTAGACTTCTTTATTATCCCCTATTAAGTAGTCTTTCGATATACTAAGCATCGAGATAAACTTATTACGCCCGGGTAAAGACCTAAAGAGTCGAGGGTAGAAATACCTAGTATTCTATAAAGAAGACTTCGATTCGATCTAGGGTTATTCTATTAGTGTCGGTGTCCGTAGAATTCCTTATAATAAGATACTCATAATAGACTCTATATATACTATTATTTTCTAAATTATATTTATTATTTAGTGGTTTCTATATAGGAGATGCCGATTAGACTAAAAGATAATTAGAAAGAACTAATTACGCGCCTATAGAGATACCCCGCCTTAGAATAGTAGCTAATAGACTCTAGCCTCGTAATAAGTCTACGAAGGTACGTCGTACGCGGAATTATATAGTGATCCTTAGGCGTCGAGAAAATATATACATTACGACGCCGGGGGGCAGAATACTTATAGTTACGTAGCTTCGTATTACTAGTATATATCTACGATTCCCTAGCCTCCCACTCTTCCCATCACTCTTCGTATCTCTACTACGCGTAGACGAAAAGCGTCTAAATCGACTATAGAGAATCGAAACGCGTAACTCTTTCTTAAGTAAGTAATATAAACATTCCGCCGATCGAGGGTACTTCGAGAGAGGCTAACGCCTTAGACTAAAGATGATTCTAGAGTGACCGCATTAAGATCTTAGTCGGCGGGGACGGGAAGGAATTCCTAGTTCCGCGCGAATTTCTACGACGCCGATCTCGTATCTTTTAAATACGCATTAACTAATAGTTATCTACTCTCTTACTCCTCGATATTTAGCTCGATGTCTTCGAAAGATTTCTCCTTTAGGCGGCGAGTTCTACTCCGTTCATCGATCCTTAGACTATACTAGAAGAATTATAAGGGCTAGATCTTTTCGCCGAGAAATATAAGGTGGTTACACTATAAAACTAAGCGGCGAACCGATTCGACTAATAATTTATCTCTAGAAATTAGATACTTTAATCTAAGATACTCCTATATATATATTAAAGATATAGCCTATAAAGCCCCCTTCGAGAAGTATTCCGGGTAGAGTTAATATCTATATATAAAGAGCGATATATAAGAAAGAAGAATAGATAGATAAAACTAGTCGATACGAATAGCGACTTAGCGACTAATATTTATAAGGCGAAGATATATACTTAAACTAGGTATAGGTTCTATTTCCCGGACTCGCCTATAAAGAAGATTAATCCTTACTAATTTTATATTTATTTACACTAGAGTAACTCGGTTAATCTTAAGAAAGTGAAGAGCGAGATAGAGTATTCGTATTAAGCGCTTAAGTACTTTCCGAACGAAGAGAAGAAATAAGATATTAACACTAAGATTTACGACTAACTAGAACTAAAGCTAGAACTAGAAGAAAGTATTAGCGACTAAGAAAGCTTTCTAAGATCTAAGAAGAATAAGAAGAAGAAGAAGAGATTATTATTATAGATCGTAGAGATATCTTCGAAGAAAGAAAGAATATTAGATAATAAAGCGACGATAATAGACGAGCTATTAGTAGTAGACGAGCCATTAATAGTAAACGAGTTATTAATAGTAGAAGACGCATCGTCGATAGAGATATACGAAATATTAAATAATTTAGTGATAGTATTACCACTAATACTATCTTATAATTCTTCCGTAGAGAACGAAGAGATTATAGATGTTAAGGATCCCTACTAATCCTAACTAGGTTAGGGTTCTTAGTAATAATCCGTGAATAGCATAAGCTAATTATGAAAGATATAAGATATGAGCAGGGTTCTCTATTACTAAGAACTATATAGTTTAGTAGATAATATAAGTTAGCTACGAAGAGAGTGTAACTATCTAGGGTAGTGAGGGTGTATATATAATACTCGCGCTCTATGCGCTCTATACGCTTTATGCGCTCTATTAATAGAGCCGGTAGGGCCAACAGAGCTAATAGGATATATTATATAACCTAGCTTTATTCCTCCGTAAATTCTTCTAAGTATTTAATAAGCGTAGTGAGTTATATCCGTGCGACTCGTAGTCGATCTTTCGTAAGGCTATGTCTAACACTATCCTCTCTCCGGTTAGACTCTTATCCCAAGAGTCCGTCTTAGCGATAATATAAAAGCGAGACGCTGCCCGGCTTAAATTTACCTAAGTCTAAAGATATCTTCTCTTCTTTCTTTCTTAGGTATTCGCAAGATTTCCCGCTAGCGTTCCCTCGAGCGCCGCCTTCTTACTAAAAAAATACAACGTCTAGGTCTCTTAACTATAGCTCCTTATTCAAATTATACTAGGTCGTCCTCCGTTTACTTTCTTCTAAAGAGTAATTCTCGCTGCAGTAAGTATACTCGGAAAAATATAAAGTGTAATGATTAATATTTCGAGGAGGAGTTTTAGTCTCTAGAAAAGAAGAAGAAGAAATTAGAGAGTCGTTGCCGTGAGGCGCGTAAGGGAATGGCGGAGCGGGCCCGGAGGCTATACGACCGTATAGCCTAAGTGCGTACTAAGGCTACTAAGTTTATGGCCGAGTTAGCTAAGCTAGAGCGTCGGCTAACTAGTTATTAGCGATAAATAGAAGAGTATACTCGCGCTTAGAGTAATATAGTGATTCGGTAATCTTAGATATTAGATACCCTTAATCGAGAAGAGAAATATACGCCGAATGAATCTAAGCTATCGATAGCTCGTGAGTTCGTCTTCGACGATGAATAGCTAAATACTTTACTAGCGTTAAGAACTACTTAGGGTGATTCTTCCTTATTTTTCCTAGGAGTTCCTTCGAAAGATTAATCTCCGGTTCCTAGCTATTTTCGCACTCGTCGTATTCTAACTATTTAATTAGATATTAAGGCTAGCCGCGCCTAACGCGTTTTCTAAGGACCTTCTTAACGTTATATTCCTCGGGTGCTATCTCCTTATTTAGCGGAAATATTCGAATAATTTTGGCGTTCCGCGGTGCTAGTTTAAGGAGTACTTTATGAAATACGTTATAAATTTTTATATCCTTTAGTAGTTCTAGTCGATATATAACGTCTCTAAGTTTATCTTTAATTCTAAATGGTCCGAGTTTCGTATAGTCTAGCTTCGCGCTTAGTCTCTTCGTTTTAATGTTTTTTCGTAAAAGATAGACGGAGTCCTCCTTCTCTAGGAGCGATTCCTCGATCCTTCTTTTATTCGCGTATTATACTATCCTTTCTATAAGAAATCGTAGGTCTAATTTAAGTTATTCGTATAGTTCCTTTATAGTTAATGCTATACTTTTAGCTCTCGGGTTTAGACTTTCGTCTATAACTTCTTTAAGTCGTAAATGAAAACCATAGTTAGTAAAGAATGGACTCATTCCTATTACTAACTTATAATTATTAAAGTAAAATTAAGTAACTAATAATAGTCTTACTTAGTTTATCTAACTATAGTCTACGTACATCCTTAGATATTATTCTAAAGTTTAGTTCGTTCTTTCCGTTTAACCGTCTATTTAGGAGTGAAACGATGTAGATAGTTTATGCTTCGTCATTAGTAACTCTATTAATGCCTTCTAAAATTTAGATGTGAAGAGCTTATCTCTATCTATAATAATCTCTCTTAGTATTCTATAATTAGTAAAGACTATTCGTAGAAATTTATATACGAATTCTTCTACTATTAATTTCTTAAGGTATGGTCTAAAGTATAAAAACTTCGTTAGTCTATCGTATATCACTAATATACTATCGTAGATTACTTCCGTAAGGAGTTCTTATAATTTAGGTAGTTTCGTAATAAAGTCAAATATAATAGATGTTTAGGCTCCGTCGAGAACTTACAACGATTTTAGCAGTTCGTAGAGTCTATATCTCGCGTGCTTCGTCTACGCGCACACTTCGCACTAGTTAATAAATTCTTAGATCTCTTATCTTATATACTTCTAAGGATCGTAGTGTTGGGTGATAAGCTCAATTATCTTATCGGCTCCCGGGTGTCCTATTAATAGGTCGTTATAATAATGCTTCATAACTTCTAGGCGTATAACTTCATTATGCACCCTATCTACGAAGTGATATTCTATTATATTAGTTTTCAGATTAAATCGATAGTCGTCTCCTTCTAAGACTACTTCTACTACTATAAGCACTAATTATATATATATAAGATATTCTTCCTCTTATCGTAGTAAAGTTAATGAGGTTAGCTTTATATCCTTTATATAGTCTAGTCGTCGACTAAGGGCATCTACTCGGCCGTTCTCTTTTTCTTTAATATAGTAAATTCTAAAGTTATATATAGCGAGTGTTTCTACCCATCGCACTTATCTTCTATTAAGTATTTTAGTCGTATTCTAGTATAAGAGATTTTTATAATCCGAATAGACTTTCACTAGATATTTAGGTCCTTCTAAATATACTCTCTAATGTTTAAATGCTTCCACTATAGCGAGTAATTCTTTATCATAAATATCGTAGTGAAGCTCTAGTTCTATTATTTTTCGCGAGAAGTAGGCGACTAGTCTAATCTTCCCGTCTTATTCTATCTATATGAGGACCGTAGCGATCGCGCCATCTAATGCATCTATCTCGAGGAGCGTCTATAGATCCGGGTCGAAGATCGTAAGAATCGGGGCCTTAGTAAACGCTTTCTTAAGATTCTTAATCGCTTATCTAGTAAGCTCTATTAAAGTAAAGGTCGCGACTTCTTTCTTTATTAGATTTATTAGGGGTGCAGTAATTCGCGAGTAGTTCCGTATGAACTTTCGATAGAAGTTGGCGAATTTTAGGAACGCTTATAGTTCCCTTAGTGTAGTTAATTCTAACTATTCTAACACACTTTTAACCTTATCGGAGTTCATCTTGAGTTCTTCTCGGGTAACTACATATCCTAAGAATTTAACACTATCTTTATGGAATTCACACTTTTCTAGCTTAATCGATAACTAGTATTTCTAAAGGGCCTTTAGCACCTTCGTTACATATTCTATATATTCCTTATAGGTCTTAAAGTAGATTAATATATCATCTAAGTATACGACATAGAATATATTAAGATATTTTCTCAATATATTATTAATTAGTGCCTAAAACGTTACTGGGGCGTTGGTGAGTTCGAACGGCATCACGCAATACTCGAATAGTTCATATCGAGTCCTGAAAGCCGTTTTCCACTCTTCGCCTTCTTTTATGCGTATACGGTAATACGCGTCTCGAATATCGAGTACCGTAAAGTATCTAGCGCCTCTTAGCCGGTCTTATAGCTCATTAATTCGTAGTAGCGAGTAGACATTCTTAATGGTAATGTCGTTAAGCTTTCGGTAGTCCATATATAATCGGAGCTTACTATCTTTCTTTAGAGTAAATAGAATTAGGTATCCTACCTCCGACTTCGATGATCTAATATAGTCTTTAGCTATATTTTCTTTAAGATATTCTCGTAGAGCGACTTACTCTTTCTTCGATAGAGAGTAGAGAGATCCGAATATAGGTTATTTCCCTTCCTAAAGATATATTTCGTAGTCCCATAACTTATATTCTAGTAGTGCATTAGTTTCTATCTTCTTCTCGAATACTAATTTTAAGTGTGCGTATTATAGTGAATATTCCATAGTCGCATTATTAAAAACCCGTGCCGATCGTACCCAGACCGTTTTCTTTACGTAGATTTATACCGCCCCTATTTCTATTTCTAGAGTTTTATTATCGTGGTCGTAGTTATCGAACCGCACCTAGAATTTAGCCTAGTCGATAATAGAGTTATAGTATTTTAGCCATAGCATCCCAAGGACCATATCGTATTTTATGTCCATAATATTAAGATCTAGCCTTTCCTAGTGATCATCGATCGTTAGTTATACTACTTTTAGCTCGTGCGTAAGTTATATCATAATTATTCCATCGAATCCAGTAATTAAGTTAGATTCCGGCCTTAGAACTTTCCAGTCTTATAGCTTCTTTACTATTCTCGTATATACGAGGTTCCCTATATATTCTAAATCTATTAGAATACTAACTTCTTAGTCTTTAAGTGTCCCTCTAAGAAATATAGCCCTAGCGTTAGACCTTATAGCCGTATTCACTTTAAGTTTTAACTTTCGCCTTTCTTCTCTAATTCTAACTAGATATACGTCTTTACTATTAATCTTTTAGCGCTAGCGTTTTCTAGAGATATACTTTCGGTGATGTAGGGACCCCTTATTCTCCCACTAACCTAGTTTTTTAGTTAGTGAAGGTGGTCTATTCTTCCACCTTAAGGTTATAATACGTCGTAATTATGGTCGTCGTAACGTTGAATTAACTCGGTATGGGCTTATTATACTTCGATAGCCGTTATATCTAGCTTCTCGGGCTATAAATAGTCGAGATGCTACTCGTGGAGGTGTGGAATTAATCGGAGTAAATAGCTATAAACGCGGTTGCAAGGAAATAGTTCGGCGATAAGCACGTTAGGTAAAGTCTCAATATATCGTGGGACTAGAACTCCTCGTTCTCGACATACGCGTATAGTTACCTATACCCCAGCTTCTGCTCAATCCATAATCCTTATATAATTAATTCGTTCGCGAACTTCTTCTTCTAAAAGTCTCGCCATTCTAGCAATATCTAGAATATTTCTTTCGGTAAGAGATCGTAGAAAGGCCTCTTCTTAGTCTATAGCCTTCCTTACTTCGCGAATAATTTATTCCGTTTACGCTGCCGTCGCTATAACTCATTTAGTGACTTCTTAAATTAATTATCTAATTTCTTCTTCCGTAAAGAATTCTTTAGATCCCTATATTTAGCTCTCTCTAGTGTAATCGGGGTCTAAGTCGTATTTAGAATTAGCCATATTATATTCGAGTAGCGTCGTATCATCGAAAGAAATCTAGATTAATAATTATCCTTATAAATTTTCTCCTTAGTGAGCGTATATAAAATCTAGATAAGTGTTAGCCCATAGATATTCTTAACTTCGATATATATAAATTCTAAAGATTGTTTCTATATCTATCGATAATTCGTCTAGTTCGTACACCGTATAATTATATTCTATAATTCGCCGTAGATAGTAAGGGTCGGAGCATAGTTTCCTTATTCAATACTTAGTTCGAATGTAGATTTTATTAGTAGTGATTCCCGTAATAACCGCTTTCCCTTAGTCCACGGAGTCGCCTAGGCGTATATATTCTCCTTTAGCTATATTAGCTTCTAGGACTATTTTAGCGACTTTCTCCTACTTCGATTACTTTTCTACGATAGCGACCTACTTCTTCTTCTATTTACATTTCTTTGCGTAGTGTCCTAGCTTCCCGCAGCTATAGTAAATAACTTCTTTCTTTTTCCCGGAAGATTCCTTTAGTTTATTCTTCCTAAGATTATTTCGTCGTTTCTACGCCTAGCTTAGATCCATGAGTTAAGGTTTATAGTACGACTTACGTCTCTTCTAGATATTTATCTATTAAGCCTTCGTAGCTTATATTTTTCTAGGGTTATAGAGTTCTTATTACCGATATTCTTTAATATTATTATCTTCTTTAATAGCGATAGCGATTCAATCTTCTAGGATAATCTTTTTAAGATATCGTAGTTCCTACTTAATCTTTAGTTTTAGTTCTTCTCTAAAGATCGAAATAGTGATATTATCCTACTATTCTAAAGCTATATTTAGTGTTCTAAATTTTATCGCGTACTCTTAAACTAATCTCGTTTATCGGAGACCCACTATCTTCTTTTAGACTTCCTTTTCCTTATTCTTTACTCTAAACACTAGCTTCATCGTTTCCTTAAACTCTATAAACGTTTCGAATAGGTTAATAGTTTCGTCTTTCCTATCGTCTCCTTCGTTTTCTATATAATCCTTAACGAAGGGTCTAAGCTATACCTTAGCGTCTCCTTCGAAATAGCTTCCTATAAAAAGGATCTTCTATAAGTCGTTCTAGAAATTAGTGAGGTTCATTAGAATATATATATTCACATAATAAATAAAGGATATAAGCTTAGACTCTACGCCGTTAAAGGGCTTAGGTGAATTATTAATCTTCCCTTTACTAACTATTAATAGCACGTCTCTTAATGAGCTTACCACACTTATCCCGTAAGCCGGTGGTGGTGTACTGGCCGTAGTTCTTAGGGTACTTAGTGTTAATCTTAGTGTACTCGAGGTTATCGACATCGTATTATCGTTAAGTAATAATCGTACAGTACGTTGCGTAAGTTCGTCTATAGATAAGGCGGGTCGGTTCGATCTACTCATAGGGGTTATTCTCCACAATGGGAGTGATAGCTAAAGTATTAAGAATCCCTACTAATCCTAACTAGATTAGGGTTCTTAGTAATAATCCGTAAATAGCATAAGCTAATTATAGAAGACATAAGATATAAGTAGAGTTCTCTATTACTAAGAACTATATAGTCCAGTAAATAACATAAGTTAGCTACGAAGAGAGTATAACTATCTAGGGTAGTGAGGGTGTATATATAATGCTCGCGCTCTATACGCTCTATGCGCTCTATACGCTCTATTAATAGAGCCGGTAGAGCTAATAGAGCTAATAGAGTATATTATATAACCTAGTCTTGTTCCTCCGTAGATCCTTCTAAGTATCTAATGAGCGTAGTGAGTTATACCCGTACGACTCGTAGTCGATCTTTCGTAAGACTATATCTAATAATAGAACTCTTTAAAAAGTCGAAGAAGAAGAGAAAAGAGATAAGAAAGAAGAAGAGAGTAGCTCTAGATAATAACGACGGCCTACTAATCATTATACCCGATTAAAAATTAAGTAGTTATTCGCGCTCTCATTGTAAATAAAGACTTATCTTCTTTTACTATACTTAAAGTTTAGTTAAGACTTAGAGTTAAGAATTATCTAATATATAGATTTTAACTATTATTATACTTTATATATTTTTCTTTATTTATTTCTAACGTCTAGAGAGAAACTAATATTAGTAAAAGCTTAATAAATTATAGACGTTATTAACTATCTTCTAGTCGTTCGTCTCTTTAGGCCGGAGAATAATCGATTATCTTTAATAATTAAGGCTCGACGTAAACGTAGTATAATTATTCGTTAGCTTCTTATTTTACTCTTTCGTCTCTTAGTCTCTATATAAGAATATTATAAATTAGTCATCGGTTACGATATAAAGATAAACGATTACTACGGTTACATTATTTCTTTATTAATGAACGCTCCGCAATATATTAAGATACTTCCCCCGGATAAAAAGTACGATTAATCTCGAACCACCGAATAGAATCTAAAGAAGGCGCGACGGCTAAGCTTAGAGCTTAGAGATTAGATAGAAGAGCCGAGTACTATTAGACGAATTATTTATCTACGCGTATATAAGAATACTTACCGAGGAGCACTCGAGAAATCGAAGATTCTCGGAAGTCTCGTCGAAAAATACTAAAAGAACTACGTTAAGACCGAAATTCTCTCGCCACTATAGAAGAACGAAGAACTCTTCGAACGTTATTCTTCTCCGGGACGTAAAAGTACGCTTCGTAGCGTTCTACTCCGTAAAATCGACTCTAAGTAAGTCGCCTAGGGCTCGATCTATATTTTCGAATAATCTAGAATTCTAGGCCTTCTAAAGATAAAATATATAAAATTATTACCGAAAAAGAGAGTTAATATATAGTAACGCTATCACCTAGAGATAACTTATCTCTTTAAAGTTAATATCGCTTTCCCGGAGTAGATAGAGATATTAATTTATACTAACCTAGCGAATAAGAGATATATTCTACGCCGGAACTACTCGCGATGCGGAAGAAAATACGACGAGTAATTTAAGATTATATTTAAAGAAGTACGGCGAGTTATTAAGAGCTAACGAAAAATATTCGCTTCGCCGCTTTATAAAGAAGATAGAACCTTATCTCGAGAATAACGTCGTATTATCGGTAGTCTATCGTAAGTAATAGTATTAACTCTCTTAGCGTATATAAAGAAGAATTTACTTAACGATATAAGCGTCTATAGCGTTTCGAACCTACTAAAGACGTCGTCACTTTTATTCGCGCTAGAACCCTTAGTAGATAGATAGATCGATAAATTAAAAACGAAATTAGATCGTAGTCTAACTATCTTATAAGATGCACGAGAAAATAATAGAGAACGTAGATAAATAAGTAAACTAAGACTTAGAGAGTATCACCGGAATTATCTTAACGAAGAATGAGACTATATTTTTAATAATTCAATAAATTACGCTCGACGATCTAAATTATCTAGAAGATAAATACGAACGAGTAAAGATATATTTAAATATTTATCGATTTAATAAGTAATTTCGTTACGAGTATCTAGCTAAATATTTAATAAAGTTTTATTTTATATAATAACGAAGTTAAATATATAATTAGAAATTATATTTAAAATTCGTTTACTATATAAGATTATACCGAAACGTAATTAAGATTCTATAGAAGAAGAGCTATAGTATATTCTTCTAGAAATTACGATTAATATTAATGAACTAGAGTAGCGCGCTATAGAAGAAATAAAAAGAGATTATAAAGAGTTATTTAAATTAAGAAAGAGAAAGATTTAATTATAAAAAGACGAGAGAGATAGATACGTAAAAAAGAGAGAAGAAAAGAGAATTTAAGAGACTAGAGTTAAAATTTATAGAGTAATATAAAAATAAAGTTATAGATTAATAATATAGAAAGAAATAAAGTTAGAGTAATAATAGAGTTTCTAATAATTAATTATATAAAAATAAGCTAAAGTAAATAAATAAATTTATAATAGATCTTAATAAGCGAAGAGTTTAAGAGAAGTAAAGATAAAGAGTATTTAGTTCGAGACTTAGAGTAATAGTTTATCTAAAAGAACGAAGAGTTTATAATTATAAAGTAATCTTTAAGAGAAAAGAATTTTAATAAATTACTACGCCTAAATTAAAGATAGAAATAAGTTAAATTCTTAGAAATATCTAAAGAAAATAGAGTTTTACGGAAGTAAATAGAAGCTTTATTTATTTAGAGTATAAAGAGTTAATATAAAGAATCGAAGTTAATAAAGTATATATAAAGTACTAATTACGTTAGAAGAGAATTTCGATTAAAAGACGAGAACGAAATATCTATAGAGAGTAAAGAGTTTAGAGAGTATAGTAAGATAGTTAATATATAGAGAATAGAGAGTTAGAGAGCGTAAAGCGCCCCTAAAAAATTTATAAAAATATAGTATTATCGAGGTATATAAATAGAGTTTAGCGAGAGTCGAAAGAAAATTAAGAAGCGAAGATTACGTAATTTTAGAGTAACTCTTACTTCGAAGTTTTTAATAAGTAGTTTAGAAGATAAAGTAAATATAGTAAGTAGCTAAGAATTAAATAAAGATAGTAAATAAGTTAGTTAGATAATAGAGTTTTAGAGAGTAAGAAAAGATGATATTAAAGCGACGAAGTTACGAATTTAAAAAGTAATCGCTAAGAGAGAAGAGTATAATAAGAGTAAAAAATTAAAATAGATACGATATAAAAAAGAAAAAGAGAGAGAATAAGAATTAAATAAAATTTAAAGAGATAAAGTTAAGTTAAAGAGAGTAGAAGTATAATAAAAATATAAAAGAAAATTAAAGAAGAAGAGATAAAGAATAAAGAAGAGTTTAAGAGAAGAGAGTTAAAATAAGAGTTTAAAAAAATAAAATAAGAAATAAAAAGTAAAAAAGAAAAAGAGTAGAGATAGAAGAAAAGAGTAAGAGAAAATAAAGAAGTAAAGAAATAAAAATAAAAATAAAGAAAAGATTAAAAAGAAAATAAAAAAAAGTTAAAATTAAAAGTAAAAGTTAAAAAGAATAATAGAGTAGTAAAAAGAAGAAAGAAAGTTAAAATTAAAGAAAGAGAAAGATAAGAGAGAAGAGTTAAAGAGAGTTAAGAAATAAAAGAGAAAATAAAAGAGATAAAGATAAAAAAAGAAGAAAAAGAGATAAAAAAGAGAAGAAATTAAAGATTAAAAGAAGATTAAAGAAAGAGTTAAAAAGAAGAATATAAAAAGAAGAAAAAAAAAATTAAAAGAGAAAGAGAGTTAAATAAGAATTAAAAAAAGAGAGTAAAGTAAAAAATAAAAAGTTAAAAAAGATTAAGTTTAAAGATAAGAGAGTAAAGTTAAAAGAAGAGATAATTTAATAAAAAAGTTAAGAAAAAAAAAGCGTAATAAAGTAGAGTTATTAAAGAGAGAAGAGTAGTAAAAGAAGAGATAATTAAGTAAAAATTAAAGTAAGAAAGTAAGAAGAGAAAAGAAAAAAAGAGAGAGAGAGAGAGAGAGAGAAGAAGAGTTTAGAAAAAAAAAAAAAAAAAAAAAAAATAAAGTTTCTAAGATTAAAGTAAGAATAAAAATAAAAATAAAAATAAAAATAGAAATAAAAATAAAAATAGAAATAGAAATAGAAATAGAAATAGAAATAAAAATAGAAATAGAAAGGGTTAGGGTTAGGGTTAGGGTTAGGGTTAGGGTTAGGGTTAGGGTTAGGGTTAGGGTTAGGGTTAGGGTTAGGGTTAGGGTTAGGGTTAGGGT